>NW_024870950.1:5592500-6192500 GCF_019054845.1 Dipodomys spectabilis
GTAAACCTACCTACTCTTAGATCTGAGAATCTTGGTTCAAAGCCAGCCTGGACAGAAAAGCCTATGAGACTCTTATCTTCAATTAACCAGCAAAGAGCTAGAAGTGGAGTTGTGGCTCAAGTAGCACAGCGCTGCCTTAAGTGTAAAAAGCTAAGTGAGAGTGCTTCCTACTTTGAGCCACACCTCCACTCCTGGTTTGAGGGTAGTTAATTAAAGATAAGAGTCTCCTGGACTTTTCTACCTGGGCTGGCTTCAAACCTGGATCCTCTAATCTCAGCTTTCTGAGTAGCTAGGATTACAGGTGTGAGTTACCAGTGCCCAGCTTTGAAGTCCTCTTTAAGTTACACTATTTATGACATTCAATGGTCAAACAAAATAAAATTATATATAACTTACTTTGAATATTAACAGGTATGTTTATGGATACCAGTCACTCTGTTTAATTAGTAAGTATACTCCTTTTTCTGGATGCAGAAGTGGTATATCTCTCTGGCTACTGCACTAAGGCTCATGACCACCCCAGACTCTCAGTCCTAATCTAGTGAGGAAATAAAAGAAACTAGAAGGAATCTATTTTTGGAACTGATATTGGTAGCTAACTTCTAGTTTCTAAAAACAATTTCTCATGGTAGTATCCCTTATCTACTTCTGGTGTTGTTATTGGCAACTAGACCAGTGCCCAATAGCAAAAGCGAAGGTGTTTCACTACAGGCAGTTCTGCAGCAGGATTTACAGGCACTGATGGCCTTTTGAATCTCCCAGAGATTTAATCTTCAATGATGCTCATACTGGCTTCTTTGAAAAGATAGAGGAAAAAAACCTGTGAAACTATGTGGTATTTTCTTGATTTTTTTCCCTTAAATTAAACCTTGACAAATGCTATATCAAGCTACTTTATCACTGAGTTATATAGTCCCAGTCCAATTTTATTAATGATCAAATGAATAACTCATCTCTGTGAGTCTTACCTTTCCCCCAACCAAAGGCAAAATGTGCATCTTTCCTGTTTGACAGTCCTTTACTGAGGAAACAATAAGGCAGGTACCACAGAGAACAACTAGGCGTTCAGCCCACTTATGCAGCTGAGTCTTTCCTTTGCGTACATTATAGATACCAGACAGTAGGATTCGATCCAGATGATCCATCTGGCATGGTTTTTCTGAAAAGAAAACAGTACTTCAGAATATACCATTTAAAGTAGTATAGCACTGGAAGGGAAAAGGAGATTATTATGTGCCAGCATTTGGCAATCTTATTTATAGATATAAGTAACCAAGCAATATGGATTTTACAAAGTAAGATCTCAGTTCCAAAACAACACTCCCCACTCACATAGTGGAAATACTGTGACTTTTGATGTACAGATCAACACTTCATTTCAGATGTAACTATTAACCCTTCTTCATATAGCCATCTCTCATGCAGAGAAAAGCAGTATGGCAGAGAAGATCATGAAATTTGAAGTTAGACACAGCTGAATTTGAATACTAGTTCTGACACTTATTTTTTGCCCTTAAACTATCTATCTTACGATTTTCCTTTCTTTACTTACAAAATTTGCATTCCATTACTGCATCATGATTTGGAGTTTAGGTTTGATTTTGATTTTGATTTTTTTGTCTCTCATGGAGCTTGAACTCAAGGCCTAGGTGCTGTCCCTGAGCTCTTTCACAAAGGCTAGTGCTCTACCACTTGGAACCACAGTACCATTTCCAGTTTTCTGGTGGTTAATTGGAGATAAGAGTCTCATGGATTTTCCTGCCCAAGCTGGCTTTCAACTGTGATCCTCAGATCTCAATCTCCTGAGTAGCTAGAATTACAGGCATGAGCCATCAGTGCCTGGCAGTTTAGAGATTATTAACCCACTACCCTCATGTAGTTCTTTTAAAAATAATGTGCATGGGGCTGGGAAGGTGGCTCAGTGGTAGAGCACTTGCCTTGCATGCCGGAGGCCCTGAGTTCGATTCCTCAGCACCACATAAGTAAAAAAAAGAAAAAAGCTGGAAGTGGCGCTGTGGCTCAAGTGGTAGAGTGCTAGCCTTGAGCTGAAGAGCTGAGGGACGGCGCCCAGGCCCAGAGTTCAGGCCCCACGACCGGACCCAAAATAATAATAATTAAAAATAATGTGCAGTAGTAGGCAGTTTTATGTACAAAGCATGGAATCAATGACAGCCATTAATGATATTAGTCTATTTCAGAAAGAAGAAAGGAAAAACTAATGGAGTTCTCTCCCTTTGTACAAAATTCTCTATCTCAATTCCTCATGAGGAAAAGTTTATGGGTGATATTTGAATGAAGTGCTCCTATCACAGTGGTGGGAAACTGACACATTAGTGTACAAGCTTCTCTTTAAGCACTCTCCCTATCATCAGAAGTCATATGACTGGGACACAGTAAAAAAGACATTGCTACAGATAGAGATACAAGTTCTTGGTAAAAGTACTTCCAGAAACAGACAAGTACCATTCACAAAATGAAAGGAGCAGCAGGAATATGAGATATTGCAAACAGTAAACTGAGTTGAAAAACCAGAGTACATTGTAGATATTCACACAGGATTGATAGTGTAATATCCACATCACTTTGCCCACTTAGCTAGGTGTTTCCCTAATGTAATATACAGAAATGACTGAGACTACTTCAAAACCTCAAAATTATATTACTTAATAAAATCCCATATGTCAACATCAGACTTATTAGATGACATTTCTCCTCATATTGTAAGCAATCCTTCTACTTATATTCTAAAGTCTACCTTTCTTTTTTTTTTGTTTTTTTTTTTTTGGGGGGGGTCCGGTCGTGGGGCCTGAACTCTGGGCCTGGGCCCTGTCTCTCAGCTCTTCAGCTCAAGGCTAGCACTCTACCACTTGAGCCACAGCACCACTTCCAGCTTTTTTTTTCTGCTTATGTGGTGCTGAGGAATCGAACCCAGGGCCTCATGTATGCAAGGCAAGTGCTCTACCACTGAGCCACCGTCCCAGCCCATTTCCAGCTTTTTCTGCTCATGTGGTGCTAAGGAATTGAACCCAGGGCCTCATACATACTGAGCCACCTTCCCAGCCCCAAAGCTATTTACTTCTAAGAGAATACTTCAAAAATATTTTGCCTCTAGATTCAGAATTTGAGCAAGATAAGAGGGAAGCATACCTTTTTGTGATGGTGTTTAATGTGTCCACACATTTTCTGATACTCCTCCCTTGAAAGGTTAGAGTCTAGTTACCATTCCTCTCTCTCACTAAGACATCTATGTGTGTGTTGGGGGAAGAGGGATTTCCAATCCCTGGGGATAGCTAGCTGCCCTGCAGCCCTATGGAAATGTATGAAGTGCAGAATGCAAACCTTGACCAAAAAAAGCTCAGGGACAGTGCCCAGACCCCAAGTTCAAGCTCCAGGACTGGCACTAAATAAACTAATGAACTAAGTCAATAATTTAGGAAATAAGAACAAGGAATCTTAACACATGGTTATGCCTACATATGTCAATATTTTAATCCTTTAGTAAGTGTGTCATATTAATTTAAAACTATAAGGTGTCAAATAGTACTGTCTTACTAGGTCTATGACATTAAGCACAATTTGGAAAGCTGAAGGAGCCAGGCACCAGTGGCTCACACCTGGAATCCTGGCTACTCAGGAACCTGAGATTGAAGATCACCAGAAAGAGCAGAAAAGTTCCTTTGAGACTCTTACCTCCAAAAAAGCCAGAAGTGACTCTGTGGCTCAAGTAGAAAGATAGTCTTGAGTACAAACAGGCTTAGGGACAGCACCTAGGCTCTGAGTTCAAGCCTCAGGACAGGGAAAAAACTTGAAGGAAGGTCTGGGGACATAGTTCCACAAGTAAAGCACCTGCCTAGCAAGAGTACAAAGCCCTGTTTAAAACTCAGAATTTCAAGCCCAGAATTTCAAGGAAAAAAACCTGAGGGTAGATGGAAACATAAGTAATCAACTTAAAAGTAGTGAAGATATTCACAAAGCCATTGATAAATGCTTACCACCATAAAATCGAATCATACAGCTGAGGTCAGGATTTGTAGCCTCCTCCTGTATGCGCACAGGATCATCAAATCCCAGCCTAGATAAGTAGTCATAAACAATCTGAAGAGGTCGCTCAGTAGGTTCCAGTTTCCTGCTTCCACAATTCAAAAGAAAAAATATATAATAAAATTGCTTTTAATTTCATATATCTTTCAATAAATATACTCTTAGTTTTTATTTCAAAATAAAGATCTTCTCCAATACCATATTATACAACTACCAAACAAGTCATTTTCAAACTTTGGGATCTCAGGTTCTCTTTATATTCATTAAGAAAATTGAACTGGGACTATATAACTCAGTGATAAGCTAGCTTAATATAGTATTTCTCAAGGCGTAATCCCCATGAAGTGGCGCTGTGGTTCAAGCTGCAGAGCGCTCGCCTTGAGCTGAAGAGTGCAGGGACAGCACCCAAGCCCAGAGTTTAAGCTCCATGACTGACCAAAAAAAAAAAAAAAAGGCTTAATCCCCAGCACAGAAAATAAAATGAGGTTCAGAGAGTCTTATGAGTAGTACTCAATGACATCAGGGTTTAAACTAGTGTTTGTATCATTACAAAATCAATCTTTTAGTCAAACAACATTAACTTTTATTGCTGAAATAATTCATTCAGAAGAGAGCTCAGAGCATTACACACACACACACACCTCATACCATGGAACCTAAAAAGTCATGTTTCTAGATTACTATATTCCATCACATATAATACACCATCATTCAAAAGAAACACTTTTTTTTTTTTTGGTTGGTCATGGGGTTTGAACTCGGGGCATGGGCACTGTCCCTCAGCTCTTTTGCTCAAGGTGAGTGCTCTACCACTTGAGCCACAGTGCTACTTCTGGTTTTTGAGTGGTTTTGAGCCACTAGGACCTGGCAGAAACAACATTTTTTATGCACCACTGTTGTATAATAAAAAGTATAACTGGACTTTGTCCCTGGCTCCTGGGAAATAAAACTCTAAATGCTAAATAGAAATATCTTTGTTATTCAAAGACCCACCCCCTGAATTTATACTAAGAGACAAGGTGATGTAGGCTGAGACCTAGACACCAGAAAGACCACCATCAGCAAGAATTTTGGACCAGCCTGACTTGGGTGGGTGAGACATGGGACACACCTGGGCTCAATCACATGGGCAATAATTCAACTAGCCTTTGTAATAGAATTCCAATTTAAAGCTCTATATTAACTAGATATTGGTGGTTCACTCTTGTAATCCTAGTTACTCAGGAGGCTGAGAACTGAGGATCACAGTTTGAAGCCAGCCCAGGCAGTGAAGTCCAGGAGACTCTTATCTCGAATAAACTACTCAGAAAAAGCCAGAAGTGGCACTGTGGTTCAAATGGTAAACTGCTATCCTTGAGCAAAGAGGCTCAGGGACAGAGCCCAGGTCCTGAGTTCAAGCCCAAGTAGCAGCCTGCATGTGCACATTGGCGCGCCCACACGCACGCACACACACACACAATTCTGTAAAAACTCAATGGGCCTGGGCACTGTCCCTCAGCTCTTCAGCTCAAGGAGAGCGCTCTATCACACCACAGCACCACTTCTGGTTTTCAGGAGGTTTATTGGAGATAAGAGTCTCACAGACTTTCCTGCCTGGGCTGACTTTGAACCTTGATCTCAGCCTCCTGAGTAGCTAGGATTACATGTGTGAGCCACCAGCGCCTGCCTATTTTATTTTTTAATAGGGTCTTTCACTTTTGTCCAGGGCCAGTTTGGGACTATGATCCTTTTATTTGTGCATCCTGCCAAGCTAAGATCCCAGGCTCAAACCATTTTGCCCAGTTGGATGAGATGAGAGGGATCATGGATGAGATGGAGTCATGATTATTACTCCAGCTGACCTCAAATCATGATCCTCCTGATCTCTGGCTTTAAAGTAGCTGGAATCATACCTATGCACAGTGGCTAAAAAAAGTGGGTTTTTTTATGTTAATTTTAAGAAGTCACTAAGCAAGTTAATGACGGAAAGATTAGAACTCAGGATCGAATTCCCACAAGTGTTCTTTTACAAACACCTTATTAGTTCTCACTTTATCTTAAAAGATGGCTATCAAACACTCAGAAATCTTAGTCATTTTGATGACTAATAGCAGATACATGACCATGAGTCAAAGGGCAATTCATTTTATAACATATGATCTAGTTACACCCCTATGTCATTCGTCACAGAAATAAACAAATCAATTAAAAGACTCATATGGAAGCACAAAAGGCTCCATATAGCAAAAGTAATCCTGACCAAAAAGTGCAATGTTAGAGGTATCACAATGTTGTATTTCAATTATATTACAGAGCACAGTAACAAAAACATCCTGATACTGACACAAAAACAGATATAAAGACCAAAGGGACAGAATAGGAGACCAAGAAAGACAATCTATCACACAGTTGCTACCATCTAATTTTTTACCAAAAACATACATAAGAGAAAAATAGGAGGATATAAAGTTTAATACATGATAAAAGCCCAAATGTGTAATTATTAAGTGTATGTGTGAAAGATCTGGAGAAAAGAAAATCTTCAAGGATGGGTGCCATCATCATCTGGTGCCATCACGCCAACCAATGCCTAACTTTAACTCTTAGGTTGATGTTTAACCCTCTTAACCTCACTTTCCACATCTATAAAATAGAGATAGCTTACCTCACAAGATTATTGATATTTGGATAGTTTCTTTTTATATCTTTTCATTTTCCAAAATTTCTTCAATGAATACTTTATACTTCAAGTAATCAGCAAAAAAAGGTTCTCAAAATGATAATGCCTAGAGGGCCAACTACCTTATAAAAAGCTATTCTAAAGAAAGTACTTACTCCTCTGATTAGATAACCAGAGGCTGAACTCCAGCAATTAACAGCTGAGCAAAAGATCTAAAGAAGATATGGAAATAGTCATAAATTAGCTATAAAACCGAGTAAGAAGACTGATCTGCCAGCTCTTTTCCTGCAGAGCCTTTACTCAAAAGGAAGGAAAAAGTTCTGCCTTGAATGTTAAGCATTCCAACTGCCTCACAGTACCTGCCTGATCTTGAGCAGATTTCTGGACCTCTAGCAAAGCCTGTCTTCCTTATCTGAAAGGAATGAAGCTACCTCCTTTGTAGTTCTTACAGAAGTTAAAGATGAAAATGGACATATAACACTAAGCACACTGGCTAGATAGAACGAGAAATCACTCATTTTAGTTGGAACCTATCACCATCCTCCTTAGTATTTAGTTAACATAAGATCCTCCTGTAACAACTAAAACGTACACATTCTGTCAAACCACAGTTGGATGTTTCCATTATTTTTAGTCAATTATGTCTTCAAAGAACTATTTCATTATAAATTATCAAGGATACAGGGGTAAAAACAAACAGACTTTCCAATTTAAGTGTAGATTAGATTCTCATGATAAACTATTTCACATCTGAATTCTTAGCTAATTGCACTAGTAAGAGCACAACAATTCCAGGGGGAGTTTCACCAGCACGTCTAAGATCTTTGTACATGCACACATTAGTAAACAAATGAGTAAGTCATGTGCTTAAATACGTGAATGCAATCAATCACTACTAGCTACAATCTAGGTCAAGGCTTTCCACTTGATAAAATTAGATCAGAATCAGTGTTAAGATTTAGAAAAGCCTAAGGATCACTCAGTCTGATCCTTTTATTGAACAAATGGATTTAGGAAATGTAGAGAACAAGGAAAACATTCAAATGCTAATCTACTTTTTTAGGATTTAGTCAAAATTCAAAAAGAATACACAGGAAACCTCAGTAATTTTCAGCTCAGCAAAAGGTGTTACTATCATTACCACACTTTCAAGGTGTAAGTGGGAGCTTCACTTCTCACTTAACAGGATTGAATTTACAGCTCTGAATTCTGTTGCAAGACATTTCATTATTATAGTAAACAGGCAGAACAAAAAATAATGGTTAGTCATTTAAAAAGCTCTTATTTGGCATCTAATTCAAATAACCAATATTTTTCTTGTACCAGTCCTGGGGCTTGAACTCAGAGCCTGGGAGCTGTTCCTGAGCTTTTTTTTTTTTTTTTTTTTTGGTCGGTCGTGGGGCTTGAACTCTGGGCCTGGGCGTTGTCCCTCAGCTCTTCAGCTCAAGGCGAGCGCTCTACCACTTGAGCTACAGTGCCACTTCCGGTTTTCTGGTGGTTTATTGGAGATAGGAGTCTCACGGTCTCTCCTGCCCGGGCTGGCTTTGAACCGCGATCCTCAGATCTCAGCCTCCTGAGTAGCTAGGATTACAGGCATGAGCCACCAGCACCCGGCCTGTTCCTGAGCTTTTGTGTTCAAGGCTACCACTCTATCACTTGAGCCACAGCTCCTCTGCTGGCTTTTTGGTGATTAATTGGAGATAAGAATCCTCCCCACCCCCCCAAAAAAAAGAATCCCACAGGCTTTCCTGTCCAGCCTGGCTTTGAACCATGATCCTAAGATCTCCTCAGTAGATGGATTCAAGAGTAAATATTTCCTCATTTAATAAGATATTGGCTACAGGTTTGTCATGTATACCCTTTAATTTGTTGTGATACATTCCTTCTGTTCCTAGTTACTTCAGATTTTTTATCATAAAAGGATCTTGAATTTTTTTTATTTTTTAAAATTTTTTTTTTGTCGATCATCAGGCTTGAACTCTGTTGGGCGCTGTCCCTGCGCTCTTCCCCTCTAGGCGAGAGCTCTACTGCTTGAGCCACAGTGCCACTTCTGGTTTTCTCCTGGTTTATTGGAGATAAGAGTCTCAGGAAGTTTCCTGCCTGGGCTGGCTTTGAACCAAGATCCTCAGATTTCAGCCTCCTGAATAGCTAGGATTACAGGAGTGAGCCACGGGTGCCGGGCTAGGATCTTGAATTTTAAAGTTGAATCAAAAAGTTCTTTTGCATCATGAGACAACTATGAGATTTTCTTCATGCTTATATATTAAAACTTTAAAAATGAATGGCTTTTAAGCCTATGGAAACATGCTCAACTTCACTCATCAAAAAAAGTTAAAGGGCCAGGTGCCGGTGGCTCACGCCTGTAATCCTGTCTACTCAGGAGGCTGAGATCTGAGGATCTCGGTTCAAAGCCAGCCCAGGCAGGAAAGCCCGTAAGACTCTTATCTCCAATAAACCACCAGAAAACCGGAAGTGAGCTGTGGCTCAAGCGGTAGAGCACTCGCCTTGAGTGGAAGAGCGCAGGGACAGCGCCCAGGCCCAGAGCTCAAGCCCCGTGACCTACCAAAAAAAAAAAAAGGTTAAAGGGCTGGGAAGGTTGCTCAGTGGTAGAGTGCTTGCCTTGAATGCATGAGGCCCTGGGTTCAATTCCTCAGCACCATATAAGCAGAAAAAGCCAGAAGTGGTGCTGTGGCTGAAGTGGTAGAGTGCTAGCCTTGAGCTAAAGAGCTGAAGGACATCACTCAGGCCCAGAGTTCAAGCCCCACAACTGACAAAAACAAAAACAAAAAACATTAAAAAAACCAAACAGAAAAATGATTATCTTTAGAACACTGACTCTAGGGATCTCTAATGTTAAAACTGTCAGCAGGGGCTGAAGGTTTAGTTCAGTAGTAAAGCACCTGTCTAGCATAAATAAAGAAATCAATAACATAAAAATTGCCAATGATCACTGCTATTTACAAGCAGAATGTGCTCAAGCATGAATTTATTTATTTATTTATAAAATGTAATGCTTAAAATGTTTTGGAGAGGGCTGGGAAGGTGGCTCAGTGTTAAGAGTGCTTGCCTTGCATGCATGAGACCCTGGGTTGGATACCTCAGCACCACATAAGCAGAAAAATCCAGAAGTGGCACTGTGGCTCAAGTGGTAGAGAGCTAGCCTTGAGCTGAAGAGCTGAGGGACAGCGCCCAGGCCCAAAGTTCAGGCCTCACAACCGGCCAAAAAAACAAAAGTTTTGGAAAAAGTAAGGGAAAATGTGTACACTGTTATATTTTGAATGGAACTATAAATCTGCAGGGGGCAAACTTACAATAGCATAACCTTTGACATTTTGGCACTTTCACTTCTGGAAGTTTATGTTACACATAGACTCCCACATATAAGGGCTATCACAGGTATAAGGACATTCACTGTAGCAGTGTTGGTACTAGCTAAAATTTGGTAATGAAAAACTGGAAAAGAGGGAAGGAGAGACATTGTCCAAAAAGAAATGTACTCATTACCTGACTCTGTTCTTTTGTTTTTTTGGGTCCGGTTGTGGGGCCTGAACTCTGGGCCTGGGCGCTGTCCCTCAGCTCTTCAGCTCAAGGCTAGCACTCTACCACTTGAGCCACATCGCCACTTCCGGCTTTTTTTCTTTTTGGTTATGTGGTGCTGAGGAATCAAACCCAGGGCCTCAAGCATGCAAGGCAAGTGCTCTACCACTGAGCCACCTTCCCAGCCCTCATTACCTGACTTATATGACTGTAACCCCTCTATACATCATCTTTGTAATAACAGTTAAAAAAGAAACAAAAAAATTTAGTAACAGGTTGAATGCTTGTAATAAGAGATTGGCTACAATTATGGTAGACTGATAAAATGAAATATTATAGGCATTTAACAAATGACAAATATAAAAATATTAATATAGAAAAAATAAGAGCTTTAGATCAACAATTTGTTTTTGTTTTTTTTTTTTTGGTCGGCCATGAGGCTTGAACTCTGGGCCTGGGCACTGTCCCTCAGCTCTTCAGCTCAAGGCGAGTGCTCTACCACTTGAGCTACAGCGCCACTTCCAGTTTTTCTGGTGGTTATTGGAGATAGGAGTCTCACTGTCTCTTCTGCCCGGGCTGGCTTTGAACCACGATCCTCAGATCTCAGCCTCCTGAGTAGCTAGGATTACAGGCGTGAGCCACCGGTGCACGGCTAGATCAACAATTTGTTATATATAACATTGTTACTTTTTAATTTCACATACAGAAACAGACTTCAACATGAGCAAAGATATGCTTCATAGCACAGACTATACCCACCTTGCATAAGAAACTGGTAATAAGTCCCTTTTTAAAAAGGTCTGGGTTCACCAGTGGCTCAAGCCTGTAATCCTAGCTATTCAAAAGGCTGAGATCTGAGGATCACAGTTCAAAGCCAGCTTGGCAAGAAAAGTCTGCGAGATGCTTATCTCCAATAAACTACTCAGAAAATGTTGGAAGCGGCTCTGTGGCTCAGGTGGTAAAGTTCTAGCCTTGAGCAAAAGAAGCTCAGGGACAGCACCCAGGCCCAGAGTTTAAGCCCCAGGACTGGCCAAAAAGAAATGTCTATGTAGCTGAGGAGTAGGCAACACATAAGGTTCTGCTTCTTACTCTATATCCTTTAGTACATCTCAATCTCATTCTATTTACACTTATCCAAAAAAAACAACCTTTAAAAACTTTTTAAGTTTAAATACCTAACCTATGATGTATTCCAAATAAAATAACAAATTCTCTTCATAACAAATTTTCAATTTAAGAGTCATAAAATCAACATTTCAAGAGAAATTTTTTCTCATCTAGTGACTCTGTAATCAACATCAGTTTCCATATGATTAAAAACTTAAAATCTACCTGGGCTCCAGTAGCTCACTCCTGTAATCCTATCTACTCAGAAAGCTGAGATCTGAGGATCACAGTTCAAAGCCAGCCTGGGCTGGAATGTCCATGAAACTCTTATCTTCAATCAACCACCAGAAAAGCAGAAGTGGCACTGTGGATCAAGTGGTAAAGCACTAGCCTTGAGCTGAAGAGCTCAGGGACAGCACCCAGGCCCAGAGTTTAAGACCCATGACCGACAAAAAAAAAAAAAACCTTAAAATTTATTTCCAAGCAGAATGTATGTTACTGACAGTGAAGCAGATTTAGCATGGTAAAATTCAAACCTTAGCTGGGCATGCTGGCACACATCTATAATCCTACGACTTGGGAAACTGAATAAGAGGCCAGTCTGGAATATAGAGAGAGACTCCATTTCAAAAGAAAAAAAAGGAAAAATCCATCCCAAAACTTACCTAACCAGGTCTCCGTGAAGCTGTAAGTAAAGACTTTCTCTTCCTTCTCCAGCACATATTTCTGATGCTGGTGTCTCTACTGTGCAAAGGACAAGATGTAAGTCTGAGGAGAAAGAGGAAGAAGAGGAAGTAGAGGAGGAAGAGGTGGTAGTAGTTGCGGTGGCAGTGGTGGTATCTGCTCCATAAAGGTAAACACAGCCTCTCTTCACATCTTCTTTCAGCCAGTCTCTTTCTCGAGAACCAAACCTACTTCTTCTATTTAAACAATTTCTGCTCCCATTACGTTTCATATTTCTCTACAAAAAATACCAAGAGAAAGAAATAATTAGAATGTTTCATCCCACCTCTACATTTTATATTCACCACCTCTGCCCAAACATTCCTCCTCCTGCCACCAGATCTCCTATGTTTGCCATTCTCATTCTCAGCCCAGATAGCTTTCTTTACTGTTCATACCTCTAGTCATCATCAACTCTGATCCTCTTTTTTTCTGTTTTCAGAACAGTGTCAGGAGCAACAAAAGACTTACATACCTATTACCCAACTTGTAGGATTTTTTTCAGTATTTTCCCTATTTAGTTCAGATCATTATTCCAAAGAACATTCTCTATGTTTGTGTAATTCCTACATTTACAGCCAAGGCTACCTGGTACCACACCAAAATCTCCACTTCCTCTCTCTCCAGGAAAACAACATAGTACTGTACTTGGTATTTAGTATTTTGTGGATTTTTTTTATGTTTGCCATATATGTATACCATAAATAAATGTGTGTATGTGTGCATGGGCGCACTTGTACCCAGGGCCTGGGTGTTGTCCCTTAGCTTTTTTGCTCAAGGCTAGCATGCTGCCACTTGAGCCATACCTCCAGTTTCAGTTTTATGCTAGGAAATTGGAAATAAAGAGTTTCATGAGCATTTCTGCCCAGCTGGCTTCAAACCATGATCCTCAGATCTCAACCTCCTGACTAGTGCCCAGCACATAAAGTCTTTACAATAGCATTTTACCTCTTTTAAAACTTTATCTAAACCTTAACATTGGCTTAGAAATATATGTAAATAGAGCAGCTCACCCATACGAACACACCACAACTTAGCCACTCTCCCATTGATGACAGCTAGTTTGTTTCCAATGCTTCATTGATAGAAACAGCCCTTCAATAAAAACGCTGTGTTTTCATACAAATTTGTAAGTTTTCCTAAGGTCTTAACCTTTTACCTCATAGTCCAAATAAGCAGATACAGTGTTGATGCAATATTGCCCAAATATTCTTTCTATTCCTAGTATGTCTCAAAAATTACTTTTCCACTTTATATCCAAGGTTATGTGAAGTTCAGATACATATTGTGAAGTAAAGCAATCTCAAAGTAAAAACAACTGCTTTAATATATTAACTTTTTAGCCCAGTGAGCAAAGTGATGCATGCCTCTAATGCTACCACTTGAACCACAGCGCCACTTCCGGTTTCCTAGTGATTTATTGGAGATCAGAGTCTCACGGACTTTCCTGCCCAGACTGGCTTTGAACCACGATCCTCAGATCTCAGCCTCCTGAGTAGCTAGTATTACAGGCATGAGCACAAACTAAGCAACAGTGGCTCATGCCTGTATTTCTAGCCATCAGGAAGCTGAGATCTGATGATCACAGTTCAAAGCCAGCCCGGGGCAGGAAAGTCCCATGAGACTCTTATCCCCCTCATTATTTCAAGGTGTACTTATCGAGGCTTCATTGTATTGCAGGTTTAAAAAAAGAAAAAAAGTAAATAGTTACCCCTCAGGCTGGGAAGGCGGCTCAGTGGTAGAGCGCTCGCCTTGCATGCCTGAGGCCCTGGGTTCGATTCCTCAGCACCACATAAGCAGAAAAAAAAAAAGCCGCAAGTGATGCTATGGTTCAAGTGATAGTGCGCTAGCCTTGAGCTGAAGAGCTGAGGAACAGCACCCAGGCCCAGAGTTCAGGCCCCACAACCAGACCCAAAAAAAAAAAAGAAAAAAAAAATAGTTACCCCTCACCTATTGTGGGAGTTACATTCCCCGCCATAAGTGAAAATCTGCCAAGTAGCAGGGGACAACTATCTAAAGCTGCTCTTGGAAGTGGGGCTGTGGCTCAGGGTAAAGTACTAACCTTGAGCAAAAGAGGCTCAAGGACAGCACCCAGGCCCTGAGTTCAAGCCCCAGGACTGGCAAGAGAGAAGAAAGGGAAGGGAAAGGGAAGGGAAAGGGAAAGGGAAAGAGAAGGGAAGAGAACTCAAGGGCCATCATATTATACCACTAAGTCATTTGTGTGTGTCTGTGTATATGCTGGTCTTGGGCTTGAACTTGAAGACTGGCTGCTGTCCCTGATCTTTTTTGTTCAAAACTAGCACTCTACCACTTGAACCACAGCTCTATTTCCAGCTTTTTGGTGATTAACTTAAGAATCTCATAGGCTTTCCTGCCTGGGATGCTTTGAACCATGATCCTCAGATCTCAGCCTTCTGAGCAGCTAGGATTACAGGTGTGAGCCATCCATGCCCAGCTCCACTAAGTAATGTTTAACCATTAAATAGTTAATCACTGTCTATTTCTGAATAGCTCTCATTTTTCAATCTTTTAGAAAGATTAACTGGTTCATCTGACCAGTATTCTATATGGTAATCTTTATTCTAAAACAAAAAAAAGAGCTCCCTATTCTGTATTCCGTGGAGAAAAAACACTAAGCAGACATTATTCCACCCAACCACCAAAGTATGTCTTGAAAACAAACTTTCTCCAGTCCACTAATAGTCTGCTGACCTTCACAATTAAAAAAAAAGTCAAAAGACCTCATTAATTCATATTTGATTTTTTTCCTTCAGTGAGAACTTTTAACAAGTCCTTTGTAAATGTACATACATACTCATTTAAGACTATAAATTCCTTAAGAAATTTCACACTATGAAAACATATGTTGTTGGTTTTCAGTTACCTCAAGATAGGCTCTACCCTATGGAGAAAAACTGCTGAGCTATCACCTTAGTAGATTCTGTTCTCCAGAACCTTATTAATGGACATTTTTAAGATCTGGAGAATAAACAAAGCAAAGCAACAATCTGCATAGGCTGTTCAGCTATTATTAGCCACTGCTGAATTACTTAGTTCTTCCTTCTTCTCAGGAATGTCTTGCTCTACTGCCCAACACATCAGGTAACTATTAGAAAGGTCTGCAGCCAGTACTGCAGATGACAGTCCTCTGAACTGCTTTCTGTTTCTAGAATTTGTATTCCACATGGAGCTGCTAGATTGAGGGCCACTTTATTTTCTTCTTACTCTTATGTAAAAGCTGTTATCACAAACTTATCTAAAAGGGAATACAACTTTAATTATATCATATTAAACAAACAAAGAGAACATTTATTATTTAAAGATCTTTCTAGAGAGCAAAACTTTTTAGAGTAAGCCATAAAGAATATACTACTAGTTTTACGTGTGTGTGTGTGTGTGTGTGTGTGTGTGTGTGTGTATGCCAGTCCTAGGACTTGAACCCAGGGCCTGAGAGCTGCCCTTGAGCTTTTTTTGCTCAAGGCCAATACTCTTACCACTTGAGCCACAGTTCCATTTCTAGCTTTATGGTTGTCAATTGAATTTAAGAGTCTCACAGACTTTCTGGCTCCTGGCTTCGAACCACAATCCTCAGATCTCAGCCTCTTGAGTTGCTAGGGTTATAAGCATGAGTCACTCACACTCTGCTCAGTTTTTTGTTTTTTGTTTGGTCAGTTGTGGGGCTTGAATTCTAGGCCTGGGCCTGTCCCTCAGCTCTTCAGCTCAGGGTGAGCGCTCTACCACTTGAGCCACAGCACCACTTCCAGTTTTCTGGTGGTTAATTGGAGATAAGAGTCTCAGGGACTTTCCTGCCCAGGCTGGCTTTGAACCATGATCCTCAGATCTCAGTCTCCTGAGAAACTAAGATCACAGGTGTGAGCCATAACCGCCATGCTCAGTTTTATTTTTAACTCTTAAAATTACAGACAAGGTGTCAGATGTGAGTGACTCAAGACTGTAATTCTAGCTACTTAGGAGGCTGAGATCTGAGACTCTGCCAGCCCAGACAGAAAAGTCTGTGAGACTCTTATCTCCAACAAACTACTCAGAAAAATACAGTAGTGAAACTGTGGTTCAAGTGGTAGAGCACTAGCCTTGAGCACAAAGAGACTCAGGAACAGGGCCCAAGCCCAGAGTTCAGGCCCACAACAGACAAAAAAACAAAAAAAGTTCCGTCGCATTCAATGATTAGTTATAACTTTATATCTGCTACAGATTAAGCAAAAATTTTTAAAAGGGTTGTAACCTCAAAGCTATGGAAATATCTGAAGAAACTACCAACTTACATTTCAGCACTTTGCTAAATAAATTTTGGAAGTTTTCTTTTTATTTTGGCAGCACTGGTGATTGAACTTACAAGGAGTTAGGCACTACAAACTTAAGCCACCCTTCCAGTCCATTTTTACTTTAGTCATTTTTTATTATGCTTAGGCTGCTTGGGCTGTGATTCTTCTATTTGTTCATCTTGCTGTTGGTGGGGATGATAGGCACATGCCACAGGGCCCAGCCAATGTGCTTCCTCTGAAACAAGGATAATTCATGTGTACACTATGCCCAGTCTATGGTTGAGATGGAATCTCACAGACTTTTTTTTCCATCCCAGTCCTGGAGCTTGAACTCAGGGCCTGGGCACTGTCCTTCAGCCTTTATGTGCTCAAGGCTAGCGCTTTACCACTTGAGCCACAGCCCCACTCTGGCCTTATTTGGTACTGAGAAATTGAACCCAGGGTTTCATGCATGCTAGGCAAGCACTCTACCACTAAGCCACATTCCCAGCCCCTCACAGACTTTTATGCCTGAACTGGCTTTCTGAATAGCCATCTTTTCATCTCTGCTAAGGATTATGGGCTTGAGCCACTGTACTGTGCTGGGAATTTGTTTTAAAACAGTTTCGCCATGTTACCCAGGCTGGATTTGAACTCCTGAGCCTCCTTTGTCAGCCTCCTGAGAAGCTGGAACTACAGTTATATGCCATCACACTAAGCTGAGGGCCATATTTTGAGTAAAAAATTTCAATACCCCATATAAACAAACCTTGATCTAGTCTGTCTAAATTATACTGGCTTAATTATATTGGGCTTTTTTATGAAGATCTTTATCATTTCATGGTAATGGTGTAGCTGGGCGCCGGTGGCTCACACCTGTAATCCTAGCTACTCAGGAGGCTGAGATCTGAAGATCGCGGTTCAAAGCCAGCCCCAGCAGGAAAGTCCAGCCCCAGCAGGAAAGTCCATGAAACTCTTATCTCCAATAAACCACCAGAAAACTGGAAGTGGCGGTGTAGCTCAAGTGGTAGAGCGCTAGCCTTTAGCTGAAGAACTGAGGGACAGCTCTCAGGCCCAGAGTTCAAGCCCCACAATCGACAAAAAATAAATAAATAAATAAAAGTAATGGTGTTTGTGATGGGTTAATATATATAAATAGTTATATTTTAAAAAAAGGCTTTTCTGGTGCTAAGGACTAAAACTAGAACCTTGTACATGCTAAGCATGAGCTCTACTACTGAGCTACACTCAGCCCAGAGCTACACCCTTATTTTTTGGAAAAATCTCCTACCCCTACTCCCAACTGTCTTAAGAGAAAAATGTATGAACAATTCTGACTATTCTTTCCAGTTCAGAAAGTTTTCTACTCATTTATGTATTCTTTTCCAGTTCTGCTTTACACAAAGTCAACCACTGAGCTAGTTAAGAGAACATCTCTACAAGGAGCACACAAAACTTATTCTCCAGGAGCATTCCATATACTTTCCAGGATTTAAGTGTTAACACCATGCAGTAAAACAAAAGCTGAAAGGCCTTAGAGACAGCTTGTCACATCAGGACTTAGTACTAGAATCAAAATAAATCACAAGAAATTTTCTAATGGTTCCAAAATTGGAACCTCAGGGAACCAGAAGAAGATTATCTTCAGTAAAGGCTATCATCTGTTTCTTCTCTTTCACAAATCACTACCTCACCACACAAAAACAACACACACATACACACACACACACACACACACATTTATTTTTAAAAAGTCCAGAGCCAGGTACTGGAAGCTTATACCTGTAATCCTAGCTGCTCAGGAGGCTGAGATCTGAGAATGGTGATTCAAAGCCAGCTTAGGAAAGGAAGTCTATAAGACTCTTATCTCCAACTAACCACCAGAAAACAGGAAGTGGCGCTGTGGCTCAAAGTGGTAAAATGCTAATCTTGAGCAAAATGAGCTCAGGGATAGTGCCCAGGCCCTAAGTTCAAGCCCCATTACTGACACACTGCTGGGTTGTGGACTTAGGGTTTTGTGCATATTAGGCAAATGCTGTATGTTTCCAGAATGACTTTCTTCATATCGCATATCCAAAAGATCTGGAGTAATTATATTCCAAAATATGATTAATCAAATTTCAAAAGACCGGTATTAGGGTTTATAAAGAGGTCTGAGACAAACTCTGAAAAGTTAAATTTAAGTCACTGCAGTAAGACTGGAAGGTAACAGAAAACATTGTTTTACATTCCACAGAGTACTGGTTTATGCTGTTTCATGGATTTATGAATCCATCAAATCTACCTTATTTTTAATGTTGCCATCTTTATGACGTCCTACCAATAATCTTAATAACAAGAAAATATTACTCAACAACAATCTCCGCCACTATCAGGTACATATTCAACATCATACATTTTTACTGTTTTGTAAAACTACTTCTAAAACATATCAAATCTCATTTTTATTCCCTCTCTTCCTTCACAAGTTTTAAAATCCTGCCCACTCGTCTTCCAGAAGTCTAAAGGAATTCCATTTCACCTCAGGAAGGACACCTAGTTTACATATTTGATCGTGGGGGGGGGGGGGGGAGCCGGGGGCGGAGAAACTATCTGAAAGGCTAGAATTCCACCCACAAGCCCTCCCCTTAACCATCATGCCAATCCCCAGCCCATCTTCTGCATTCCTTCTGCATTTAAAACTTCTTGTCATCACCTTTTAGGCTCCACTCCCCCCCTTGTCTGCATCTGTTTTCAAATCCTCCCACTCCCCCAATTCGTGCCAAAAAGCCCCGCTAAGCTGCCTGTTGCATAACGGCTCCCCCATTACCGTCTCCCCGGATTGAGGGCCCGCATGCCCCTTTCGGCCCAGCCCCTCCTCCCCGCTGCCACGGGCCCAGCGAGTCCCCGGGAAGCAGCTCCTCCCGGGATTCTCCCCTCCAGGCGGGGCGTCGGGTGGCAACTTGGGTAGTAGAGCCCGAGGGCAGAGCGCGCCCGCTCGGGCCGGCGCAGCCCGCGCGCACCGCGGCGCCGGGCCAATCACCGCCGCCATCCTCCCGCTGGGGTGATGTCTTCAGGTGTCCGGGGACAGCCCTGCGTACTTGAAGCCCGGCTCCCACCCGTCAGGAGAGGCCGGCCGCGGCCCCCCCCCCCCCACGCCAGGGCCGGTCCTGGGGCCCCGGGCGCGGCCGAGGGCAGCGAGGGAGGCCCGGGGTGGTGAAGGCGGTGGGCGGCGGCGCCCGGGGGCCCGGAGGCGTGGGCCTGGCAGGCGGGTGGCGCGCGGCCAGGGATGGGCAGCGGTGGGGACGGAGGCGGCTCAGGCCTCGGCGGGGGCGCGGTGCGGAGGCCTCGGCAGGGACCGCGGTGCTTCACGCCCAGGGCGGAGAGGCCGAGCCGCGCAGCCGAGCGACTGACGTGGGGCGGGGGTCGCGGGCAGCCTCGAACGCCGCTTTTGGGCGGGGGCGGCCTTGGCCCTTCCCCGTTCCTTCTCCTCCCGTCTGCTGGCTCGCCCGTCTCCTCACCTTCAGGACCCGGATCCCTCCCGGCCGACGGTTAGTGGAGGTTTCCACAGGCTCCGGGGGCTCCAGCGGGCCCAGGGGGCCCGGCTCCACCTCCCCCATCGGCGCCCAAGACTGTACGGGGACGCCCGGCCGGCGCGACGGCGCGCGAGCCTCGGCGGCGCGCGCGAGCAGCGAGAGCCCCGCCCCGTGCGCCATAGGCCCCGCCCCGTACCGCCCCCAAGGGCTGTAGCCCCGCCCTCCGCACGCGCCCCCGGGCCGCGGCCCCGCGGGACCTGCGTAGCTGCGGGTGCGGCGTGGACGGCGCAGCCGAGCTGCATCCAGGCGGGCTGACAGCTGAGAATTGGGCGGGCGGAGTCTCCGGCACCGCAGCGGGAGGCGTCCGCTGCCAATCACCTTGGGCTGGGCGCCGGGGGCGCAGGGAAGGGCGTTTCGCTGCAGTCCCCGCCCTCCAAGGAGCAGCCAGAGGTCGGAGCCGGTGAGGTGTGTACCTGTCAATTGCGGCAGGACGCGCCCTCCGCTGAGTGCTGGGAGACTTCTCTTCCCAGTACCTTTACCCTTACTCTCTCCACGCGCAGAGCCGCTGGATGCACCATCGGGAATTGCTCCCCTTCGTAAGGGCCTTTGTTGTTTTGGAAGGTGCAAATTCGAACCAACCTCCTGTACAGCGCATCACTTCACCCTCCTCTCCAGCCTTACCTCTATTCCCTTCTATACTCCCTTTATATGGAACGATTACAATCCTGTTCTCGGCTTCAAGCAGTAATAGGGTCTGTGAGCCATTTTATTATTTGCAAAGCTAATTCAGGGGAAACGAATTCTAAAAGTCATTCTACAAGTTTTCCTTTTAGCTCTTGGGGTGATAGTTGTGTGGATAGGGGGCCAGTTTTGGAGTCTTGATGTTACACGTCAGATCTACTGGTCATTAGATCTATACCCTTGCGCATATCCTGGCTACTCAGGAAGCTGCAACGTGGAAGATTTCAGCCCGGGGTGGGGGGAATCCCAGCCACAAGGCCAGACTTAGCAGAAAAACCTGCGGGACTATCCATCTCCAAAATAACCGACAAAAAGTCAGGTCGGATGCATGGCTCCAGAGGTAGAGTGGCAGGATTGTAAGCAAGCCTAGCAAACACAGGACCCTGAGATCAAATCTTGGTACCACAGCAAGTCTCGAACTCCAAATTTCATCCCTCTCCCAATTTTCCAAAAAGTTCTCATTCCTCTAAACTTCATAGCCCTCTGATCTTACAAATTTTTATAGTTTCTTTTGCTCATATACATGTGTTGAATCTTCAAGCAACTTGTAAGGAATTAAATAGTAAAAATTAGTATCTTCTTGAGCTTTTAATAATTGGTTAAGATGGTATCATCTAATTATCCATTGGTTCCACTTGGCTAGTCCAAACCAACTATGTCTAGAATGTATTCATTGTAGGCCTAAAATAAGAGTCTCAAATCTAACAGAGTAATCTGTCTCCTTCTCTGAAGATATTTATCCACTTGAAAATATTTTACATGACAAGACAAAATTTGGCAAAGGTTCAGATCTCACACTTCTGTACAAGTATGGTTTACTATTTTCTTCCTTTATATATTATGTTGCATAGATCAAAATTCCAATTTCCACTAATCTTTATTTCTTGGGCTCATTTTAATAAATGAAAAATAGCTTACCTCTGCAAGTCCGGCATGTGTAAAGCTCTTACATTGCCCACCTAGTTTTCATTCAACTTTGACACTATTTTCAAAACTACTCAGTGTAGTTAAGATTTCCATTTCAGAGCTTGCTGGGTAGTTTTTTCCATCAAGAACATTGGTGTATATGGCACAGGCACTACTAATATGGAGCCAAAAGTAGAACTGACCAAGGGCAGTCAGACATATAGAAAGGAAAAGAATTTAGAATAAATATTTTTCTTTTTTGATTGGTCATGAGGCTTGAACTCTGGGTCTGGGTGCTGTCCCTGAGCTCTTCAGCTCAAAGCTACTAACACTCTTCCACTTTAGCCACTTCTGGTTTTCTGGTGGTTTTATTGGAGATAAGAGTCTCCAGAATTTTCTTGTTGGGGTTGGCTTTTGAACCACGATCCTCAGATCTCAGCCTCCTGAGTAGCTAGGATTACAGGTGTGAGCCACAGGCACGCAGCTAAAAATCTGTTTTTGAGGTATTATACATTACCTTCTTTAGATCTCATGAGTAAGATGTTCTTTACTGATGAATCACAAGAAAGTGAAAGATTTTGTCTCAGGACCAACTTTATGCTAGACAACAGCAGTGGTAGAAGGCTAACTAAAGTGATATGCTGAAAATTATGTACTTAACACTTCATATTGGTTAAGGTACCTCTTAAAAAGAGGATATAAAAGTCACGAGGCCAAATGATTCAGGGGATCATTTATGATGCTACTTTTAAAGGAACCTATTATATAAAACTCAAATTGAGGCTGAGTGCAGTGGCTTGTGCTACTTGGGAAATGGAGATTGAAGGATCATGGTTCAAAGCCAGCCCAGCAAAAAGTTCAGGAGAGCAAGTGTGGCAGGCACACCTGTAATCCTAGCTATGCAGGAAGTATAACACAGGAGGACTGGGATTGCAGTCTAAGGCCGAGAATAAAAGGCCTAAGACCCTATCTAAAAAGTAACTTAAACAAACAAAAAAAGGACTAGAAGCATGTGTCAAGTACAAACACAGGTCTTAAATTCAATCCAAGGTGGGAAAATCTCAGTAGTGATAACCAGTTGTTTTCTTTTAAAATCATGTACTGTCATTAACATTGAATATTGTCTCAAAGGTCACATATTCATGCTTTCCCCCAGTTGAAGGCAAAGTGCACTATGTATGCCAAGGGTTATATAACTACAATTTCTGGAAATGGTAAACAGCTGAGACTAACCCTAAAAATAAATTCTTCCGGGATTTTTTTGGTGCAAAAACCCATCTGCCCTCACCACAGGTTCATCATTATAAAAATCAGTTTTGATCATGCCAAGAGGTGGAAGTCTTTAGAATCCCTCCTTTCGCTGCTACAAACACAAGAGTTTTCCTACTCTTCACTACAAAATAGGAATAAACTCTGGAGATGGAAAATTCATGTCTATCAGACTTTAGCAGATGAGCCACGGAGACATAATTATTTAAATATAGTCCCCACTCCTTCACAAAATCACCTGGAGGTCTAAATTCATTGCTATTCTTTCAAACATTAAGCAAAATTAGGTTTTCTTTATTTGGGGTCCAAATAAACATTATTTACCTGGCTTCAAAATTTTGGTTTTCTTTTTCCTTTAGTAGGATGGAGCTCAAAGCCAGGGCTTCACACAGATTAGACCAATGTTCTACCACTAAGTTACACTCCAACCCATTAAGCATTTTTTTTTTCCAAATATGGAGACACAGGGCAATGGGGGGAAGGGAGATCACAGCATGGAAAACACTTATAAGTGAGATTCAAATAATTTGATCCTACTGGATTAATGTTCAAACCTGAACACAAGTCATTCTGCTGTTAGGTAAATATCTTGCGCCTATTTACTAGCTAAACTTTTTCATTGCAGCTATTAATTTTCATCTAATTACACTGTTGATGAAGGTGTCAACTAAATTTAACATTAGAAACAGATGAATTTTAACTAAGCCATATAGAAGACATATTTATGGAAATGTTACTAATCAAACAGTGCCAAAGGGCATTTCTGCATAAACTAGATAATGACCAAGGCCAACACCCTGTTCATTTTCAATCAAGAGACAGCCACATCTTCCCCTTTCTCAATTAAGGGACTTTCAAGGATCATCAGAGTAATAATAAATAACAGCTTTCTAAACAGCTTTCAAAAAATAATTCATATAAAGCCAGGCATAGTCATACATACCTGTAAGCCTGGCTGTTTGGAGAAAAGAAGCAGGAAGCCCAGACTGAGGCTGTGCAGACAAAAAAATCCAAACTAAATTTGGAATCAAACTAAAGCGAAAGGTGCTGTTGGCCTGGTTCAAGTGATAGAGCACTTGCTAGGGAAATATAAGGCCTTGAGTTCATCAGTACACGCACGCGCACGCGCGTGTGAGAGAGAGAGAGAGAGAGAGAGAGAGAGAGAGAGAGAGAGGGGAGGGGACAGAGTTAATAAATGTGGTGGTACAATGTCTGTAATCCTATCACTTAGGAGGTTGAGACAGGAGGATTGAATCATATGTTCAAGACCCAGTCTAGGACAGACAATGAGACCCTGATTCACAAAACAACCAAAAATTCATTTGAAACAGCCATAAAATATAGTCCATTTTGGCTGGTCAATCCTTTTCATTCCCAGTCACAGATACATTTGACCACTTTGCAAAAAGCAGCTTATAATTAAAGCCCTGCTACAGCTCTTAATACACATCTTACCTTGGTGACCTTGCTAAGAGAACTCACCTATGTGGAGAAGATAAGCATGAATGTAATCTTATTTAAAACTACCAACTGCCCTAAAGACTTCTTTCCTTTCTTGTGATACTTCTGTATAAAAGGGACATTAGCAAGTGCATTTAGCTCATCCAAGGCTTCTAATTCACTGGTAAGAAGCAAGGAAGCAAAGTTTAAATCATTGAGTATTGACTTTTTATTATCAGTCACTGTTCATAATTTGTTTCAACCAAAAGACAATACACACAGCAGAAATCTAATGCATCCCATGTAAATGTTTACATCCATTTTATTCCTCACTCGCCTCTAAGACTTATCATTTAATTTTAAATTTTTTTTTACATCTCAAAAATATGTCTGCAATAATTAGAACTTCATTAGCTGTTCCACTTGGAAACAGCCTTTTAATATTTTTACAGTAAAGAAGATGTGATGAGGCTTAATGAAAGTGTAACTTACAACATTATGGAAGAAAAAGGGACCTAACAGGACTACAGTGGGAGTTCACAAAGGAAAGTGATCAGAAGCTCTTTCCCATGAGATTCCCCAAATAAAAACAAAAACAAAACACACAAAGCACAAACATAGGTTCATGGGGGGGAGGGGGGGAGCAAGTTCCATCACTCCATCTTGAAGCCAGAATCAGCCTCGTGAAAGTTGGCAAAGCAACTGTGCAGAGCTGCTTCAGTATTTTCTTTGTGTCAGTGTTCCAAGGTCTGGAAAACTGTCTGTGGGACCCCCACTCATTGCTACTGCTTTGAAAACATTCCATTTCTACCAGCAGCCCCACCCTTCAGAGCCAAAGCTGGTCAAAAGTGTTTCAAACTTCAGGACTTTCTGAACCAATTCTTCCTCCAATGATCCTCCCCACTCACAAACTAATGAATAACAAGGACATTAACAACCATTCCTGAACAATAGCTTGTGAATATCTGCTTTTTGCTCTCTACCTCTCAGTTTAGGACACCACAGATAAAATACATTCACTAGGAAAAAAAAAATCCACATTCAATCTCCCTCTTTCCCCTAGTTCTCATGGCCCAACTATATTCCAATGTATAAGATAATAAAATTGAACTTCAAAAGCAGTCTTCCTTAACTCACAACCTCTTCTAGAAGGATACAAAATGAAAAGCATGTCATATACTAGATGGAAATACTCAAACTCTTAGTGCTGGGCAATTTTATTAAATGTCTATCCTCATATACAACTGAGACAAATCACACCTTTAACTTAGCAAGAGGAAAAGCTCTCCCCTCAAATGTTCCGTTGAGGAATGTTTCTTTAAAATGAGAAAGACTGTAAAATTAACAGATGATCACTAGACTGTGTAAAATTTCCACCATTCAAGCCAGGCGGTGGTGGTTCACGCCTGTAATCCTAGCTACTCAGGATGCTGAGATCTGAGGATCATGGTTCAAAGCCAGCCCAGGAAGGAAAGTCCATGAGACTCTTATCTCCAATAAACCACCAGAAAACCAGAAGTGGTGCTGTGGCTCAAGTGATAGAGCATTCACCTTGGGCTGAAGAGCTCAGGGACAGTGCCCAGGCCCAGAGTTCAAGTCCCAGGACCAACCAAAAAACAAAACAAAACAAAACACCAAAAAACTTCCACCATTACCCAAACCACTTCAAAGTAACAGCACCAAAGCAATGTGGAGGAGCTTCTCAGGGAAAGCACCCTTCTTACAGTTTTGTTTTGTTTTTTTTGAGATTACTTAGATGAATTCTCCCTAGGATTACTTGAGGGTGGAGAAAATAACAGGATACAAACTATTCTCCAAAAGGGAAATGCTGAGGTACAAGTACATGTGAAATTGTCTAAGTGAGGGCTCACTGCTTATCACCCTGGGGTTTTCCCATGGTCACAGAAACCAGGTGTTCCTCCTTTACAATGGCTCTGAAGTTGTAAAAATCAGTCTGAATTTGCTCCCCCTTGAATGACTATATTTGGGAAAGGAATTACTGAAATGTGCAAGTGTTCACAGAAATTAAGAGATTTCTCCTTTTAGCTGCAAGGCCAAGAAAGAGAACTAATGCTGATCCTAGAAACTAAGGCACACTGAAGCTTTCCAAGATCCAATCATTTGAAAGTCTTCACAACCATCAGTATCCTAGGCAGTTATTTGGCTCCTAGTCCTTCAGTATGTATTGTACCAGGCTCAGTCTCTGAAATCATTTCAATCCTACACAGCACCCTTTGTGTTAAGGCCAGATATTTTATTCCTTCTAGACAAAGCCCTAGGTGATCATAAACACTCCCTCAAAACTCTGATCTGGCACTGTCTTATACCACAGTCTTGGCGCAGATTTCTCAAGAGAGTCAACCCACTTCAACAAGAAGAAGAAACAAAACAAAAACACAAACGAACAGACAAAAAAAAAAAACACACCTGAGCTGGTTGGTTAGCCACAAACACAAGGAAGAAAATAAAGCCTCTACACAAAGAGGAATGTTAAGACAAATTCTATTCAAGAAATCCACCAATATTATGTTAATCCTATCATGTTTCACAGCATTAAATATCCATCCAATGAAATCAATTTACGTGGAACCTTTAAAGGCTACTTTTCATTACACAGGCAGAGCAGTTGTGTGAAATATGCACTAGTCCAACACTTACTTTACTGAAAACAGGAGATATTGTCCTGTTTTGGACTCAGCCAACCAGTTACCCAATAGAGTAAGTTTCAGTAGCTTTACTCTTATACACTGATAAGCCCAGAAAGTTTCCCTTTTAGAGCCTTTAGTTCAACTTCAGTTTGTCAAATGTTAGACTAGTCTAGCATCTGATACAGTGCTAGGCTGACAAGACACTGAAGATTTTTAAGTAAAGGCTTGGTGGAATTGGGGGGAGAGGGGGAGAAAAAGATATCTGTATTTATGTTTAAAACTGAAGCCAAAGTAGTCATACTGTACAGTACAGTAACAGTTGCAAGCATTTTAAAAGGTAGACCCCACTTGTTCTTGTTTCTGTAGTATTTAAGACATGATGCTTGCATACCTGAAGGTATATAGTACACTCAATATGTACCACAGCAAGTCACCTTTTACTTCATTCCAGCAAGTCTTAAGCTTTTGTAACATAGGAATCCTTTCTAAAAATCGCTCAGCATTCTTACTAGTTTAAGAAGCTCAAGTCTTTAATGCAGGTATTATTCATGAGAATGGCCTCTTTCAAGAGACCAATTATTCAGCCTCAGGGAAGGGGCATTCCTACCCTATGGTGACCATAAGACTTCCTTTGGCAAGGGACAAGGAAGCTACAAGGCTTCACTCCAACACCATAAAGTACAATATAGGAAGAGTTCTTTAACCGCGTGGTCTTTATTTCAGTGCCAGTGTTACAGATACAACACAAATGTTCCAGTTAGAAGAAGGAATTCAAACGGAATGCCAAGGTCCAAGCCAGGCTCAGGAAATAAAAAGGGAGGACTGGAGCAATGGATGACTCCAATATGCTCCAGGATGAGTCTGATACTGCTCTTCCTGAGCACAAGTATTTTGTTAACGAGTCTGCTCTTTAAAACTGGTTAAACTCCTCTTTCTACCCATATACCACAGTTCAAACAAGCAAGTGACAGGTTTGGGGGAAACTTTAAAATTTCTGGTTGAAATAGGGTCATTAATAACTATTAATATATCTTTCAGAACATGTCCATTTGCACTTGAAAGGGAGTCAATTTTGAAAATCATGGAGAATGCTCAGGACTACAGCTAGAGAATGGAGAGAAAGGGAAGCTGGAAGAGCCTTGGAAGTTTCTATTACAAATAGAGCACCATATCCTTCATGCCAAATCTCAACAAAAGCTCTTTTTAACTGCATCTGTCCAGTGTTTATAAATAACCTCTCAAGGTCTGACCAGTTCTGGATAACAAACATACATACATGTGTGTGTCTGTGTGTTTACAGCAATGCACAGAAAAGGCTACCAGGAGCCTAATGCCTCTTTCAAACCTTGGGGGAACCAATAGAAAAAGGCAGGGCTCCCTAATGTTCATTGTTACATTTCCATTCCATATGCCAGATGTGAAAAGCGCCTGAAGATGGTAACCCAGCTAGTGAGGAATAAATTCCCCACCTTGCCCAGTCCGCAGAGAAACAACAGTAAAAAGAAGGGACCACTCTTGGCTGCAGAGACAGGGTGAGTGTTTTCTCGCCATGAATTCCAATCCTTTCCTCCAGACCAGCTGCTTATTGCCTCAGGAGCCCAGGGAATGTTGATTCTGGCTGCAAATATAGGAGGGGTGAAGTACGGAAAAGGGGGAAGAGGAGGAAGAGTGCAAAGTAGCCTCCAGAAGCAGCCAGCCTCAACAGCAGAGGAGAGGATGTTAGTCTTTAACAATGCTTCAAGGTCAGCAGTAACTTCAGGAAAATCCTCCTCAACAGTTCTCTTCTGCTCCTCATGCCCGTGGTACAGTTGGGGGGGAGGGGGGGGAAACTTGCCAGCAATCACAACCTCCTTCCCAGAGTTCCTTTGATTGAGTGGGATAAGAATGAGAATGGTGCTGGACCCTCATTGCCAGGACTGAGGGGGAAAGTTGTTCACCTCTGCTAGATCTTGCATTGCTGAGCCCTTGTGATTATATGTGAGCTTGATCCTCATTCGCAGCTGTTGCTGTAAAGGAAAAGAGACTCATAAATATGTTCTAATAAAATCTTTCTCTATTGGTCCAGTCGACAAATGGGTTTTTGTTGTTGTTGTTCTTTTGGAGACAGGATCTCACTACCTTCCATAGACAGGCTCCAAACTCCTGGGCTCAAGCTATCCTCTGCCTTAGCCCCCTCACTAACCAGTACTGTTCCACCACACTTGGCTCTCTAAAGTGGTTTTTAATTTTAGAAGCCAAAAAAAAAAAAAAAAAAAAAACAAAGCCACATCTTACAACTAACATACAATGCTAGTCACTAGTGGCTCACACCTGAAATCCTAGCTATTCAGGAGGCTGAGATCTCAAAATTACAGTTTAAAGCCAGGCTAGGTAGAAAAATCTGATAGTCTTCTGTTAATTAGCCTGCAAAAAAAAAAAAAAAAAAAAAAACTGAAAGTGAGCCAAGCGCCAATAGCTCACACCTGTAATCCTAGCTACTCAGGAGGCTGAGATCTGAGGATCGCAGTCAAAGTCAGCACACAGGCAGAAAAATCCGGGAGACTCCTATCTCCAATAAACCACCAGAAAAGAACAAGTGGCACTCTGGCTCAAGTGGTAAAGTGCTAGCTTTTTTTTTTTGGCCGTGGGCTTGAACTCTGCGCCTGGGCACTGTCCCTCAGCTCTTCAGCTCAAGGCGAGCGCTCTACCACTTGAGCTACAGCGCCACTTCCGGTTTTCTGGTGGTTTATTGGAGATAGGAGTCTCACGGTCTCTCCTGCCCGGACTGGCTTTGAACTGCGATCCTCAGATCTCAGCCTCCTGAGTAGCTAGGATTACAGGCGTGAGCCACCAGTGCCCGGCGTAAAGTGCTAGCTTTGAGCTGAAAAGCTGAGGGACAGCATGCAGGCCCACAGTTCAAGCCCCACACCAACAAAAAAGAAACCTGGAAGTGGAGCTGTGGTTCAAGTAGTAGAATAACTAGCTATTATTCAAGCTTTGGGCCAAGGAGTCACAACATGTAATCTAGTAGAAGTGCATTTCCAGAACGTATCATGGGCCTAGAAGTACATTAAAAGGACATAGCCACTTATAAGCATTGTCCTACTAATACTTGCTGAGTATTTTTTTTTTTTTTCACTTTTTTTTTTTTTTTTTTTTTTTTTTTTTGGGGTCCGGTCGTGGGGCCTGAACTCTGGGCCTGAGCTCTGTCCCTCAGCTCTTCAGCTCAAGGCTAGCGCTCTACCACTTGAGCCACAGCCCCACTTCCGGCTTTTCTTTTCTGCTTATGTGGTGCTGAGGAATCGAACCCAGGGCCTCAGGCATGTAAGGCAAGCGCTCTACCACTGAGCCACCTTCCCAGCCCCGCTGAGTATTTTTTTTAAAGATCTAACTCTTACACTCCAAGTCCCTACAAAAATAAGGTAACCACATACTTGTCTTATGCTCTATGTTCAGGTATACTGTTAATTTGTTTACAAAAATCAATACTAAATATGAACATAAACTTTTCTGTTCCCAAAGAGGAAAAGAGAAAAAGCTAATTAATAAGTGAAAGTCAAGCTGGGCACCGGTGGCTCCCACCTATAATCCTAGCTACTCAGGAGGCTGAGATCTGAGGATCACAGTTCAAAACCAGCCCGGGCAAGAAAGTCTGTGAGATTCTTATCTCCAATAAACGACTAGAAAACTGGAAGTGTCACTGTGGCTCAAGCAGTAGAGTGCTTGCCTTGAGCTGAAAAGCACAGGAGAGTGCCCAAACCCAGAGTTCAAGCCCCACGACCGACAAAAAAAAAAAAAAAAAAAAAAAGTGACAATCACTGATTTAGAGAACACACTAAGTATATTTTACTTTCTGAGGCCAATTTCAAGTGTTAATATACTAAGAAAATATTTATTCCAGGTATCAGATGGTCAAAGGAATTTGTGCTAGTACTAACAGCACAAATACAGTAAACAGCAGAGGAAATACAAAGGGGAGGAAAATATAAAATTTTTATGAAGAATTACTAGAGATCTTCCAAGGTAAAGAAATCTTTTACCCAACATACTGATTTACTGGAAGTCCAAGTTGGAGAATCACCAACCTAGGCAAAATGTGAGATCCTCTTCAGAAAATAATGACTGCAAAAAGAGCTGGGGCATGGCTCAAGTGGTAAAGTGTCTGTTTACCATACATAGCAAAGCCAAGTTCAAATCCCAATAACAAAAAAAAAGAAAAAGTTTCTCTGAATTGTTTTCAGAAAGTTTCAATGTCAGTCATTTAATTACTATTAAATAAAACCAACTTACTTTTGGGACAATATAGCAAAAATATTGCTCAATTTCAGTTTCTAAAGCTTTGACTGCTTCTTTTAAAATGATTTGGCTAGGTTTATAATCTTAGCTACTTGGGAGAAGAATCAGGGACCAGAGACTTAATTTCAACCAGTGACTGGGTATAGTGGTGACCATCTGCTTTCATCCCAAGCTATAAAGTAATAAGCACAATGTCTAGGTTGAGGTTCAAAACCAGACTAGGCAGAAAAGTCCATGAGACTTTTATCTCCAATTAACTATCAAAAAGCTAGAAGTGGAGCTGGGGCTCAAGTAGTAGAGCACTAGATGAGAAAAAAAATGTCAGGGACAGTGCCCAGACCCTGAGTTTAACCCCCGGACCAGCACAAAAAGAAAAAGAAAAAGAAAAAAAAAAAAACAAAAAAAAAACCCCAAGCAGTACAAAAAGGGGCCCCATGTAGTGGCTCAAGTGGTAGAGTGCCTTATCTAGGAAGCACAAGACCTGAGTTAAAACCTCAGTACTAAATAAGTTAGTTAATTGAAGAATCCACTTTTGCCATCCATATTTAGCAGTTACAGCAATAAATATGAGTATTATAACAAATCTTTCCTCAGATTTCAACTTTTTTGTTGGTTGGGATGCTTGAACTCAGAGCCTGAGTGCTTTCCCCAAACTCTTTTGCTCAAGGCTAGTGCTCTACGACTGTGAGCCACAGCTCCACTTTTGGTTTTCTGGTGGTTAACTGGAGATGAGTGTCTCACAGACTTTTCTGTTCAGGTTCGCTTTGAACTGTAATCCTCAAATCTCAGTCTCCTGGGTAGCAGCTAGGATTACAGGTGAGTGAGCCACCAGTGCCTAGCAGATTTTAACTTTTGCATAGATCTAATAGTCTAAGCTTGCCCTTCTCCAAAAAATATACCTTTAATCCTCAAAAATAGAGGAATTTGTCTGCCAAGCACTGGTGGCTCACTACTATAATCCTAGCTACTCAGGGGGCTGAGATCTGAGGATTGTACTTTTCTCTCATTAACCTACCAGTCCTGGCAGCAAAATTTGTGAGATTCTTATCTCCAACTAACCACCAGAAAACTACAAGTAGAGCTGTTGCTAAAAGTGGTAGAGCACTACCCTTGAGCAAGAGAGCTCAGGGACAGCACCTAGGCCCTTTAGTTCAAGCCCTAGAACTGACCAAAAAATAAAAAATAGAGAATTTTTTGTTGCATTTTAATAAGATATCATTAAAACATTTGATATCTTGGACTTGATCTATTTTCTACAAAAGAACAAAGAAGTTGCACCAGACATTTTCATAATTTTTGACTGAATCAAAAGAATCCAGAGAAACAAAGCTAAAGTTTATTTTAGGAGTTTATGTCTTGCTCAGATACTGGCTTCAACTGTGCTACTCACCTTCTGTGGGTTCAGAACTTTAATAACTTGTGTGATGGTTCCTGTATTAAATGCTGGGACAATGCTGCTGCTGGGAGATAGAAGCTGCAGCTGGAATGTCTATAGAGGAACAAAGGGCATTATTTAGAAGAAGGAATACACAATGTTAAATCCAAGTTGTCATCATCTAAAAAGTTAAACATGCCAGGTGCCAGTGGCTTACTCCTGTACAAGTCTAAAATCTGAAGATTGTGGTTCAAAGCCAGCCCAAGCAGGAAAATCTATGAGACTCTTAACTCTCCAACTAATCACAAAAAAAGCCAGAAGTGGCACTGTAGCTCAAGTGGTAGAGCATAGGAACAAAGGGACAAAAGGAGCAAAAGGAGCATAGGAACAGCAATCAAGGCCCAGAGCTCAAGCCCCAGGACAAAGAAAGGAAGAAAGAAAGAAAGAAAGAAAGAAGGAAGGAAGGAAAGAAAGAAAGAAAGAAAGAAAGAAAGAAAGAAAGAAAGAAAGAAAGAAAGAAAGAAAGAAAGAAAGAAAGAAAGAAAGAAAGAAAGAAAGAAAGAAAAGAAAGAAAGAAAGGGAAGGGAAGGGAAAGGAAGGGAAGGGAAGGGAAAGGAAGGGAAAGGAAAGCAAGTAAATAACCTGGCTGTTAAGCCAAATAACAAATTTATCCTAAGTTTTGCATATTTATTTTCCAGACACCAGAAACAGGTAAGCATATGAGCACAGCTGTCACAAATTGTATTTGTAAAAAGTCTGTATTAGGCCTTTGATCATGAAAACTAGAAACAGGTCACTCTGCCCTTCTTCTTTTCAAATAGTGACCAATTCTTGTTCAGGCACCTTCACTTAGTAGTAACTTATCAACCATACAAGAAAAAAAAAAAGGGTGCCTGTGGCTCTTTTAAGGGTGAAAAAAGCCAGAAAGAAACCAAGAGAAAATTTTTCCAAGAATAACAAATCAACATACTAGTCATCAACAACAGGACCTTATGCTTTTGTATAACTGAATGACTAGGCCCCAAAGCCCCAAAAACTTGAACTTTTTGTTTTATAAAGCCTGCACAATCTGGAGTGGGTCAAGGCCTCCCTCTATGTGAGAGGCCTGAAAGAGCCAGCTTGTTAATATGTAAGTGGAACACATCAGGATTGCTCTAAGACAGACACAGAAAAAGTACATGTAGAATGTGTCTGTATGGCAAAGAATCTAGATGAGTGAAACACCATAATTTGAGTACTGATGAATCTTATTTCTTAGCAAAGATGAGGAATAAAATTGCTACCAACAAGTTAGGCTAACATTACTATGCAAAGTAGTTGTTATACATACTGCGATTTAAAACACTTTATCTGAGAGAGAAAGACAATGACAGAACCAGAAGTCCTCTCCAAAGTCAAAAATTACAAGTGAATATTCAACCTCACAAAATAGATTATTATTTGGAATCTTACTCATAATTCTATTTTTAGAGTGAATTATGTACGTTAAAACGTCATTCATTACCACTACATTGCATTAAATTTAAGATACCAACTTTAATTCTTATTATTTTATGTACTACTAACAAAGATTAGACTGGCTCATTTAACAAGGACAATTTCAGAGACATTAAAAAACATTACCTGACTTACATAACTGTAACCCCCTCAGTATTATCACCTTTATAATTTTTTTAAGAAAAAGTAAAAACCACTAGGCTACAGTAGCTAATACTTACTGAGCACTAAATACATGGAAAGTGCTTCCATTAGTTCCTAGCACAAAAATTTACTTATTCTGGGATTTGTAATCCTGGGAAGTAGATTATCTAGGAAGCAGTTGTCGTTATCACTACTCCCACTGTCAGGAAGCTGAGACACCAGGTTAAGTGATTGCTCCATGTCATAACTAGCATCAAAATCCAACAATAGCACTAGAATTCACTTCTGGATCTTAATCACTTCACATTAAATTTTGAAAAATAGCTACATCATTCCAGCTTCAAAAAGAAGGTAGCAAAGAAGGTAGGAAGTTAGCAGTAACCACAAATAAAACATCTTCAATTCCTAAAAGCATGTCACCTGAATGCCATACTTCGGGTCATTGCAAAGACTAAGCAATCCAGTGATTGGCAAAGTATGGCCTTACACCTGTGTTTATAAATAATCTTTTATTGGAACGGAGCCATCCTCATTTTATTTACTTACTGTCACTACTGGTTTCTGTATTATAACAGAAGTACTGGGCAGCAAAAGATATAAAGTAAAATAAGTAATGTCTTTTTGTTGATGTTGTTGGTCATGGGGCTTGAACTCTCGGCCTGGCTCTGTCCCTGAGCTCTTCAGCTCAAGGCTAACACTCTACCACTTCAGCCACAGTGCCACTTCCAGTTTTCTGGTTGTTTATTGGAGATTAGAGTCTCACAGACTTTCCCACCTGGTCTTTGAACCACGATACTCAGATCTCAGCCTCCTGAATAGCTAGGATTATAGGTGTGAGCCACTGGTACCCGGCTAGTAATGTTTTTTGTTTGCTTGTTTTTTTGTTGGTCATGGGGCTTGAACTCTGGGCCTCAGTGCCATCCTTTAGCTCTTCATCACCAAGCTAGCACTCTACCACCTGAGCTATAGCCACTTCCAGTATGGTACATTGGAGATAAGAGTTTCACGGACTTTCCTGCCCAGGCTGGCTTTGAACCGAGATCCTCAGATCTCAGCCTCCTGAGTAGCTAGGATTAAGGCATGAGCCACCAGTGCCCGGCTAGTAATGTTTTTTGTGGGGTTTTTTTTTTGTGTTTTTTTTTTTTTTTTTGGGGGGGGGGTCCGGTCATGGGGCCTGAACTCTGGGCCTGGGCACTGTCCCTCAGCTCTTCAGCTCAAGGCTAGCACTCTACCACTTGAGCTACAGCACCACTTCTGGCTTTTTTCTTATGTGGTGCTGAGGAATGGAACCCAGGGCCTCAGGCATGCAAGGCAAGCGCTCTACCACTGAGCCAACTTCCCAGCCCCCAGTAATGTTTTTTATACAAAGCTTTTATTCAAAACTTTTTAGGGATTTAGCTCAAAGTCCTGTGTTCTAACCCATAACTACAAAAAATAAAAGTTCCCTTTTTCAAATATTTTCACTATTCAAAAATGGACATAAATACTCATAAGATGTGTTCTGAAGCCAGCTACTACTCAGGAGGCTGAGATCTGAGGATCGTGGTTCAAAGACAGCCCAGGTAGTAAAGTCTATTAAACTCTTATCTCTAATAAATCATCAGAAAACTGAAAGTGGTGCTGTGGCTCAAGTGGCAGAGTACTAGCCTTGAGCTGAAGAACTGAGGGACAGCATGCAGGCCCAGAGTTCAAGCCCCTAACTGAGAAAAAAAAAAAAAAGATGTGTTCTGAAAAAAACTTCAATTTCAAAGAACAAATAGTAAACTAGATATTAATGAAAGAAAAAGGTTTCTCTCACTTAATTCTATATTCGCCTTTGAGTTTTTAAATAATTAGTGTTGTATAATGCCCTGACTATTTTCTAGAAGTCTGCTCTTTCATTATCAGAATTTCCTTTATCCTTCAAACTACTAACTATGAGAATATCTGGAGACAAGTAAAACTTACTCAACTGAAAGTAACATCCTTCAGTGAACTATCACAATTTCAATACTGTTGAAGAGTGAAACAGGCAAATTTAATCTCTAAACATTACACTCTTCACATGCATGAAATATAAAAAAACCCTCAGCCAATCTTTTTTTTTTTTGGGTCTGGTCGTGGGGCCTGAACTCTGGGCCTGGGCGCTGTCCCTCAGCTCTTCAGCTCAAGGCTAGCGCTCTACCACTTGAGCCACAGCACCACTTCCGGCTTTTTTCTTTTTGCTTATGTGGTGCTGAGGAATCGAACCCAGGGCCTCATGCATGCAAGGCAAGCGCTCTACCACTGAGCCACCTTCCCAGCCCTCAGCCAATCTTTTTAAAGGACAAAAGAAGTACCTTTGGTACTGCAGCCTGGAAAACAAAGTCCGTCATGTCTAGCTCTGTGCTGTTGGAGGCCTGTATCGTTATCACTGTTACACTGGGATTGGTGTTTGACCGTTCAAAGGTGAATTCTATCTTCAAGCCATTCTTACTGTATGCTGTGATGGAAGGGATACCTGGGAAAGTAAAAGAAGATCAGACTTACTGTGTTGGCCTAATGCTTGGAAATTATTACTTCCTTTCCTCAACCATCTCTCCTGGCTCAGTGCTCCATGATGGTGGTAACGACAATAACTGTACCTGTAGCGATGTCATTGAAGAGGGGCTGTGACGAAAGTCCGTCCAACAAGAAGGGGGGCTGGGATATCTGTGGGACTGAGGCAGGGGTAGGAGCAGTAGCTGGAGCACCTGAAAGAAATATTCCAATGGAAAGTCAACCTTAGCTAGTATGTCAAAACTTAGCAAGAAAACATAAAAGAATATTACAATGATCTCAAGGAAAGGATTCTATAAACAACATGCAAAAAGCATAGACCATAAAGAAGAAAAACTAAAAATTCCTACACTTTCCACCCATTAAAAAATCCCACTGAGCCAGATGCTGGTGGCTCATACCTGTAATCCTAGCTACAAAGGAGGCTGAGATTTGAGGATCGCAGTTGAAAGCCAGCCTAAGCAGGAAAGTCCACGAGATTTTTAACTCCAATTAACTAGAAAAACCAGAAGTAAAGATGTGGCCCAAAATGGTAGAGCACTAGCCTTGTGCAAAAAGAGCTTAGGGACAGTGCCCAAGCCCTGAGTTCAAGCCCAGTCACTGACAAAATAAATAAATAATCCCATTGGAGGCTAGGGAAAGATGGTTCAAGCCTGTAATCCTAGCTATTCAGGAGGCTAAGATCTGAGGACTATGGCTTGAAGCAAGCTCAGGCAGAAAAACTGAGATTCTTAACTCCAATTACCCACCAAAAAGCTCTAAGTAGGGCTGTGGCTAGGATTTGAATTCAGAACCTGGGACTGTTCCTGAGCTTTTTTGCTCAAGGCTAGTGCTCTACCATGAGAACCACAGCTAAACTTACGGCTTTTTTTTTTTAATGGTTAATTGGAGACAAAAATCTCACAGACTTTACTGCCCAGGCCAGCTTCAAACCTAGATCCTTAGACCTCACCTTCCTAAGTAGCTAGGATTATAGGCATGAGCCACCAGAGCCTAGCTAACTAGAAGTACTTTTGATTAAATTCTTGTATGTGTACATAGGGGAGCTTGTACAAAAGCATTCTAACAAGACAATTTCTAATACTGAATTATTAACAAAGACAAACAAGCAAAATGTTTACCATAAGGACAATGGATAAATTGTAGAATTAAAATATTAGATATATATAATAGTAAATATATGAATGTTAGATATAAAGTATTCATAGATAATTTCCACAAATACACTGTTTAGCAAAATTTAAAGTCCAAAAAACAAATTCATTTGTACAGCATTTAAAAAAAGAGACTCACAAACAATACTAAATTAACAAATACTCTAAGAATAGGAAACGCTAGTGTTAAACATTACTATATATACAGGGTAGGCAGCAGTTACTGTTGGAATCAAAAGGAATAGGAGCTTGAGATGTAGCTCAGCAAAAGATTTGTATAGCGGGGCTGGGAAGGTAGCTCAGTGGTAGAGCGCTTGCCTTGCATGCCTGAGACCCTAGGTTCGATTCCTCAGCACCACATAAGCAAAAAGAAAAAAGCCGGAAGTGGCGCTGTGGCTCAAGTGGTAGAGCGCTAGCCTTGAGCTGAAGAGCTGAGGGACAGTGCCCAGGCCCAGAGTTCAGGCCCCACTACCGGACCCAAAAAAAAAAAAAAAGATTTGTATAGCATGGGCTGTGGGGTTTGAGTCCCAATATCACAAAAAAAAAAGTCAAAAAGATGAAATAGGACAAGTTTGGGGGGAATGCTCAGCAAATAGCAATGTTCCTAATGGTATTTTGTTTAACAAGCTGAATGAAATAAATCACTATATTACCATTTTTATTTGATCTTCCCAAATAAGAACAAGTTGAGAATCAAATAGAAGCAGTCTGAAGCAAGCAAACAGAAGCAAGTCTGAAAATATTTTTTAAAAACATACAAGAGGGGCCAGAAATGTGGCTTAGTGATAGAATGCTTGCCTAACATGCATAAAGCGCTGGGTTTGATTCTTCAATACCACATAAACAGAAAAAGCCAGAAGTGGTACTATGGTTCAAATGGTAGAATGCTAGGCTTGAGCAAAAAGAAGTTCAGGGGCAGAGCCTGGCCCTGAGTTAAATCCCCAAAATGGCAAAAAAAAAAAAAAAAGGCATAAGAAAAATATCAACATAAAAAAAAAAGAAAGAATATACTTCAAAGATTTCAAACCATTTATATAATTGAAATATATACTATTTGTAATAGAATTGGAGGCATAATTCAGCGAGAGAGCACACACTTAGCATGTCTAAGGTTATAAATTCACTTCCTAACATCCACACTTATTAAAAAAAAGAAAGGGCTGGGAAGGTGGCTCAGTGGTAGAGCGCTTGCCTTGCATGCCTGAGACCCTGGGTTCGATTCCTCAGCAAAAAGAAAAAAGCCGGAAGTGGCGCTGTGGCTCAAGTGGTAGAGCGCTAGCCTTGAGCTGAAGAGCTGAGGGACAGCGCCCAGGCCCAGAGTTCAGGCCCCATGACCGGACCCAAAAAAAAAAAAAAAAGAAAAAGAAAAAGAAAAAAAGTAGGGTGCTAGTGGCTCACACCTGCAATCCCAGTTATTTAGGAGACTGAGATCTGAGGATCACAGTTCAAAGCCAACTCAGGCAGGAAAGTCTTATCTCAAATTAACCAGCAAACACCCAAAAGTAGAGCTGTGGCTCAAGTGTTAAGAGTGCCAGCCTTGAGTGAAAAAGCCAAGCTAGAAAGCAAGGCCCTGAGTTCAAGTCCTAGTACTAACAAAGAAATAAAACAGAATTAACACAGTAAATTTAAAATTAAAAAAAAAAAGTTTGGGATATCTTTTTTTGGGGTGGGAAGGGGAGGTGTTGGTCGTGGGGTTTGAACTCTGGGCCTGGATGCTGTTCCTGAGCTCTTCAGCTCAAGACAACTGCTCTACCACTTGAGCCACTGCGCCACTTCCGGTTTTCTGGTAGTTAATTGGAGATAAGAGTCTTGCAGAATTTCCTGTCCAGGCTGGCTTTGAACCACGATCCTCAGATCTCAGCCTCCTGAGTAGGTAGGATTACAGGCATGAGCCTTGGACGCCTGGCTGGGATATCTTTCATAGTAATATAAAAGATAAAAAAAATAAAATAAACTAGGACAAAACTCTAATATACTAGGCAAGGGACATAGCTCAGTAGCATATACAAGGTACTAGATTTAATCGCAGCACCAAAAAACAAAACAAAAAAAAAGCATACTGAAAATTAGCAAAGAAAGTAGCAATATAGATAGGGAAAGAAAGTACAACAAATAAACTAAACACCACAGGATATTCAGTTTAGCAGTTTATCAATGAAATGTTCATAATAGTTCCAGGTTTTTTTATCTACCAAAGTAATTTCCTACCATTTCTTGCTTTCTCTTTTAAATATTTTTATTATCTTTAAGTAGTTGTACACAGGAGTTGCCATTCAATAAAGCAGTTTATGAGTATAATGCATCTTGATCGATGTTACTCCCTACCATTTCTCATTTCAAACAAATATAGAAATGTATTCTTGGAGAAAATCAGAGTTTACCTAAGATACATGTACAATATATGGGACCTTAATTCTCCCAAGTTTTATCCTTTCTCTCCTGTACAAGTAAACAGTTTAGAGGACCAATAGAAATTCACTGCTCCAAATCCTCCAAAAATACACACTACATTTAATCACTATACAATAAAGCATAATTATCAAGATGGATTAAAGAAGATAAAATTCCAAACTTTTAACCTTAAAAATACAAAGAAAATGGGGAAATGTGTTTAAAACATACTATGAAAAGGAAAAGCAAAAAGCTAAGCTTCTAAATATTTTATCAGTTTTCTTTTACACTTAACACTAAGGAAAACAAAATGACATATTGAACTAAAACTCCTTTATACAATTACTTAAAGGTAATTTCACAAAAGGCCAAAAACCAAACATGAAGATTGTAGAATAAATGAGCTAAGGACATAAAAGTATTCAAAAATCAAATTTCATTTGCAATGCAAATATGTTACTAAATATTAAACATTCCCCAAGATTGAACAGATCAACAAATTAATACAATGTTTTTAATATATTTTATTGTAAAGATACTGTACAAAGGGGTTACAGTTACCTTAGCCAATGTTTTACCTATTATATCGCCCTTTATAAAAAGATATAAGATGCATGTGACTATAAAGTAAAACAGAAAGCCAAATAAACTGAGGAAATATTTGGTAAACAACATCCAAGTTTCCCTCTGTGTCATGCACTGAATGAGAATGGAGTCCTCAAAAAAATCCTTAGTTTAACCAGATTCAGAAAGACTTTAGTCTATAAAAGTAATCCAAATTAAGTACAAACTGATGTACTCTTTGTTGAAGCAATTATATAAGAAAACTCTACGGAAGTGGCACTGTGGTTCAAGTGGTAGAGCCCTAAACCTTGAGCTAAAGAGCTGAGGGACAGCACCCAGGCCCAAAGTTCAAGCGAAGGAAGGAAGGAAGGAAGGAAGGAAGGAAGGAAGGGAGGGAGGGAGGGAGGGAGGGAGGGAGGGAGGGAGAGAGGGAGGGAGGGTGAGGAAGGGAGGGAGGGAGGGAGGAAGGGAGGGAGGGAAGGGGAGAGACAGAGAAAGAGAAAGAAAGAAAGAAAAGAAAGAAAGAAAGAAAAGAAAGAAAGAAAGAAAGAAAGAAAGAAAGAAAGAAAGAAAGAAAGAAAGAAAGAAAGAAAGAAAGAAAGAAAGAAAGAAAGAAAGAAAGAAAGAAAGAAAGAAAGAGAAAGAAAGAAAGAAAGAGAGAAAAAACTAAACACAAATATCCAACTGTAACTGAGTAAAAACCAGTGCACAAGCTAGGCACAGGTGACTCATGCCTGTAATCCTAGCTACTCAGGAGGCTGAGATCTGAGGATCACGGTTCAAAGCCAGTCTGGGCAGGAAAGTCCGTGAGACTCTTATCTCCAATAAACCACTAGAAAACTGGAAGTGGCATTGTGGCTCAAGCAGTGGAGCGCTCACCTTCAGCTGAAGAGCGCAAGAACAGTATCCAAACCCAGAGTTCAGGCCCCACAACCAACCAAAAAAAAAAAGGTGCACATTCTTTTTAACTTTTTTTTTTTTTTTTGGGGGGCGGGGGAGGGGTCCAGTCATGGGCCTGAACTCTGGGCTTGGGTGCTGTCTCTCAGCTCTTCACCTCAAGGCTAGCGCTCTACCACTTGAGCCACAGCACCACTTCCGGCTTTTTTTTTCTCCTTATGTGGTGCTGAGATTGAACCCAGGGCCTCATGCACGCAAAGTCAAGTGCTCTACCACTGAGCCACCTTCCCAGCCCTCTTTTTAACATTTTTATTATTTTTTTTTGTTGGTTGTGGGGCTTGAACTCTGGACCTGGGCTCAAGGCTGGCACTCTACCATTTGAGCCACAGCGCCACTTCCGGTTTTCTGGTTGTTAGAGATGAGAGTCTCACAGACTTTCCTGCCCAGGCTGGCTTTGAACCATTATCCTCAGATCTCAGCCTCCTGAGTAGCTAGGATTACAGGTGTGAGCCACTGGTGCCCAGCGCAATTTTACTTGTAAAGACACTTTTCCAGTTATATTTATACTGCAATTCAGGATGACAAGAAGAAACAGTGATATTCTTAGACTCTGGGGGTTCATAATATCACTAAACATATCAATAACAAATGTCTACCAGAAAGAACATGACCAAAAACTCAAAAATACATTGCCAAATGAAAAATTATTTGAGTTATAAATATTTTCTCCTCTGGTTTCTTTAATAACAGCAAGGGTTAGAAGGGAGGGGAAAAGGTAGGCAGTAAATCAATAGCTTACTATGAATGGCCATAGACTTTGAAAACTAAGCATAAATAGAAAGAAACTTAGAAAAAGTTCTGTCTTGAGACACCAACTAAAGGCACAGGTATCTTGGGACACTTGCAAGCCTAAAAGTCCTCTCTATGTAAAAAATACTATGAATAGTTTATTCTCCCAAAGGAAAAGTTACCCTAAGGAATCCTTATGAATTATATTCAGTGAATGAGCATAACAGCTTATATCCTACATGTTGTAAAAATTCTGTCTTATGCCGTAGACATGGCTCCAATGGTAGAGTACCTGCTTCACATTTAGACACTTTCATCTTCAACTGACTTATATGCAGGAAAGTCAGTATTCAGTATTACTTTTTCCCCAAGGTCTCTATCCACATCCAAGCATTAAATAGTTCCCATGTAGTCTCACCTGTAAGGGTGATATCTCCCAGTAAATCAAGAAGTTCTCCACCAGCAGAAGCTGGTTTGCTTGTAGGTGCAGTTGGAATAACAGGTGTTATGTCATTTCCTCCCAACAAATCCAATAAATCATTGGCCTAAACAAGGAAACAATAACTCAAGTCATTAGTTTTTGTCTAAACTACATATGACACAAAGCTCTTCCAATTTTTTAAAAATAAGGAAGGAAATCGTCAAGTAACTCAAAATATTAAAAGAATATAGATAAGAAATAAGCTACTCTGTACTACTGGATCATCAGGAGCCCTATACAAGCAAGTGAAAGACTACCTGGCTGGTGGGCTGTGGCCCAGAAGGTGGTGGTTTAGTCTCTAGTGGAGCTGGTTCTGTCTCCCCATTTGTCTGCACAATCTCAGTTGGGCCATTTGTGGTCACTTTTTCCATAACAGGCATCCTCTCCAGTAGGGCAGACCTAGAAGAATCTGAAGTGGTTAAATTCTAGGCAGTTAACCTAAATTCCCCACCTCAAGCAATAATTATTAACAAGTTTTAAATCTAACATGGAGAGCAATCTCCCACCCCCCTCTCAAAATTATATGATTACAAGCATAGATCTAAATTCCTGACTGGATTAGGAATATGCAAAAACCCATGAATAAATAAAAATGTTCACCTACAACCCAAAACATGTATTTCAATAGTAGAGTGGGATGAACAAAATGTAAATCAACACATATTAACAGTCAAATCAAGAAGGTGATTCTGGCTGTCTCTGTATATCACCTTTATAATAGTAATTTTTTTAAAAAGATTCTAACTAACCCCATTCACAATACTCCCCCAAGAAATAAAATATTTAGGAATTAATCTAACCAAAGATGTAAAAGAACTATTTAACGAAAACTATAAAAACTTAAAGAAAGAAATTACAGAAGATACTAGGAAATGGAAAGACCTTCCATGCTCTCGGACAGACAGACTTAATATAGTGAAAATGGCAATACTGCCAAATTAATATACAAATTCAATGTAATTCCTATTAAAATCCCAATGACGTACATTTCTGAAATACGGGAAACAGTCCAAAAATTCATATGGAACAACAAAAGACCTAGAATAACCAAAACAATTCTAGGCAAAAAAGACATGGGAAGGATCTCAATGCCGGACTTCAAACTCTACTATAGAAACATAATAACAAAGACAGCATGGTACTAGCACAAAAATGGACCCAAAGACCAATGGAATAGAATAGAAGATCCAGAAATAAAACCACATGACTACAGTCAGCTGACATTTGACAAAGGAGCCCAAAGACATACAGTAGAAGAAACACAGCCTCTTCAACTACTGGTGCTGGGAAAACTGGGAGGCCACATGCAGAAAACTAAAGTGGACCCCAGCCTATCACCATGCACCAACATCAACTCAAAATGAATTAAAGACCTTAAGATCAAACCTGAATCTCTGAAATTACTGCAGGACAGAGTAGGAGAGACACTTGAACTTACAGGCACAGGCAGGAATTTCCTGAACAGAGTCCAAGGGTCACAACAAACTGGAGAGAGACTTGACAAATGGGACTACCTTAAAATAAAAAGTTTTTGCCCAGCTAAAGCTATAGCAACCAAGCTAGAAAGACAACCAACTAACTGGGAAAAAAATATTTACCAGCAATATATCAAACAAGGGGTTAATACCCAGTATATACAGGTTACTCAAGAAACTAATCCCTCCCAAACCTAACAAACCAATTACTAAATGGGCAAGGGAACTAAAGAGAGACTTCTCAGAAGAGATAAAAATGGCAAAGAAACACATGAGGAAATGTTCACCATCCCTGGTTGTGAAGGAAATGCAAACAAAGACAACCCTGGCATACCACCTTACCCCAGTCAGAATGGCCCACATCCTAAAGTCAGCCAACGACAAATGCTGGAGGGGATGCGGAGAAAGAGGAACCCTATTACACTGCTGGTGGGAATGTACACTTATACAACCACTGTAGAAAGCAGTCTGAAGGGTCCTCAGAAAGCTAAATATTGACCTCCCTTATGACCCATCATACCACTTCTAGGCATCTATCCTGAACAACAGGAACCAGTATACAAGGACACGTGCACCTCCATGTTTATTGCAGCACTGTTCACAATAGCCAGAATATGGAAACAACCCAGATGTCACACCACAGATGAATGGATCCAAAAATTGTGGTATCTATACACAATGGAATATTATGCAGCTATTAAAAAATATGGGCTGGGAAGGTGGCTCAGTGGTAGAGCGCTTGCCTTGCATGCATGAGGCCCTGGGTTCGATTCCTCAGCACCACATAAGCAAAAACAAAAAAGCCGGAAGTGGCGCCGTGGCTCAAGTGGTAGAGCGCTAGCCTTGAGCTGAAGAGCTGAGGGACAGCACCCAGGCCCAAAGTACAGGCCCCATGACTGGACCAAAAAATAAAATAAAATAAAATAAATAATGGCATTTGCAGGGAAATAGATGGAGCTAGAAGAAACATGCTGAGCCAGTAAGCCAAGAGCAAAGAGGCACATGGTCTCCCTGATAGGTGGATGTTAAATCCAAAATGTAAGGTGATAACGACAAAATTAACAAGACTTAAGAAACAAAGGACTTCCACTCATCTGGTTGAATCACTACTAAATAACCCCATGCTGCTGATCACATGTATGGTATATATGTGCACACCGGAAGGAAACCAGGAGGACAACACAGAACTAGAGGGAATCAGGGAAAAACATACAACAGCGGGACCCATCAACTGCACTGGACATTGATCAAAATGAACTAAGCAACTCAATGGCAGCAATGGAAGGGAGGGAACAGCGGGAAAGAGGGGACAGCTGATGCTATGCAAAACAAAAGAAATGTATATATCACCCATGTGGAAGAAATAACTATTGCAAAGCTCATAGAACTCATAAATGTTATAGACCACGATAGACAATTTGCCCCATGAAAGTTAGAATGTGTTTGTGACTTTAACTAAGCATCACTATCCCACAATACTGTGAAATTGGCAAATTATGCAATCACTTAAATCACAATAAAGAATTTGAAGAAAAAAAAAAAGATTCTAACTGTGTAACACAGTTCTGTAATCCTAATATTTGATGTAGGAAAATTGCAAATTCAAGGCCAGGCTGATCTGAGACCTTATCTTTGAAAAAAATATATATATAAATAATAAAAGATACTGCATAATGAAGGAAAAAAGAGATGAAATTACCAAAATATTTTTTTTTTTTTGGGTCCGGTTGTGGGGCCTGAACTCTGGGCCTGGGCGCTGTCCCTCAGCTCTTCAGCTCAAGGCCAGCACTCTACCACTTGAGCCACAGCGCCACTTTCCGGCTTTTTTCTTTTTTGCTTATATGGTGCTGAGGAATAGAACCCAGGGCCTCAGGCTTGCAAGCCAAGCACTCTACCACTGAGCCACCTTCCCAGCCCCGAAACTACCAAAATATTAAACAGCAATAGAATCTAAATGAAATTACTTCTCTTACCAAAAAATAAAAAAATAACACAATCCTCTCACTCTGTAACCAAACAAAATGGAAAATGAAACATACTTTACATGTCCAAGGGGAAAAGGAAATGAAACAATAGAACACAATAAATTTATATCTTAGTGGCTAGGCAAAACAGAAAATGGGACAAAACAAAAGCAGTCAAGTAATGAGAACTAAATAGATCCAGCATACAGAATGATTTTCCTTTAGGGACTATTGAAATCACGTAATGGGGATGCTAGAGGTACTTAGTTTCTTTTGCTCACCTCATGTGGTCATATTTCTTAAAAAGTGCATTATATTCTACTGCCCTCTGTTGGAGTTCCACATCAATGCTGCTTCCATAAATGGAAACCACTTTCTTAATTCGGCTGCGGGATAAAATGATAAATCAAATGCAATACACAAAAGGAAATTCTAAACAAGCAAGAAGAATGTTTAAATCACATTTCACTTCTTTTTTGTCTATTGTGGGGCTTGAACTCAGGGCTTGCGCGCTACCCATGAGCTCTTCTGCTCAACGCCAGGGCTCTACCATTTTGAGATACAGCTCTACTTCTGGTTTTCTGGTAGTTAATTGGAGGTAAGAGTCTCACAGACTTTCCTGCCTGGGTAGGCTTTGAAACCATGATCCTCAGATCTCAGCCTCATGAGTAGCTAGTAATTGTGTGTGACCAGTGCCCAGCCTGGTTAATATTTTTAATATTTATCTTAACTTATATAATTTTTCAAAAACAAAACATTTTTTTCTTTGGCTTCATTCATCTAACTTCACCATTACTCTATTATAATTATGTTAGACTTTTGTTTGTTAAGTATTCCAGGCCCTAAAATACACTACAAAAAAAAAGTGTGAATTAAGCCAGCCACTGGGGGCTCACACCTGTAATCCTAGCTACTCTGGAGGCTGAGATCTGAGGATCACAGTTCAAAGCCAGCCCAGGCAAGAAAGTCCCTGTGAGACCCTTATCTCCAATTAACCACCAGAAAACTGGAAGTGGAGATGTGGATCAAGTGGTAAAGCACTAGCCTTGAGCTGAAGAGCTCAGGGTCAGCACCCAGGCCCAGAGTTCAAGTCCCATGACTGACAAAAAAAAGTATGAATTACTATGCCACAAAATAAATTTGTGGTCATTTCTCTTCTCTAATAACTTTACAATAAGGTTGGACTATGGCTCAAGTGGGAGAGCTCCTGCCTAACATTAGGCACAATAGTTTTTTGAGTCCAAACCCTAGTACCAACAAAGGAAAACAAAACAAAAAAATCTTTAAAATAAGCTTTTAGAATGAACATCTTAACCCAAATTGTTCTAGCTCACAAATATTAAAAGTCAGAATTAACAGTCTCAAAAGATTTTACATTTAAAAAAAAAGCATCTGGGCAACCACTGGCTCACACCTGTAATCCTAGCTATGCAGGTGATTGAGATCTGAGGATCATGGTTCAAAACAAACACTGGCAGAAAGTTAGGAAGACTCTTATCACCAATTAACCACCAAAGAGCTAAGAGTAGCTCATGGGATAGAGGGCAAGGATTGAGGAAAAAGAAAAATCTCAAGGACAGTGTGCCCAGGAGCTGTGCCCTAGGACTGGTACAAAAAATAATAAAGATTTTAAAAAATAAAGCAAAAGATCTAAAAGAAATGTTTGCCTGGAAAACGAAGTACTTCATATATAAATATGAAAAAAAAGGAAATTCACTAAAATTAGCTTTAAAGGGGAGAGGAGGACAAGAAAAAGCAATAGAAAGGTGATTATGATAAAAGTCAAATTATCAAATCCATTATATGCATGTATAGAAATATAATGAAACCTCTTTGTATTATATGCTAATAAATAAGTGAAGCTGGGCACTGGTAGCTCACACTTACAATCCTAGCTACTCAGAAGGCTGTGGACCTAAGGGTTATGGTTTGAAGCCAGCCTGGGCAGGAAAGTTCAAAGGAAATCTCCAGTTAACCACCAGAAAACCAGAAGTGGAGCTGTGGCTCAAAGTGGTAGAGCACTAGGCCTTAAGCAAAAAAGCTCAAGGACAGCACCTAGACCCTGAGTTCAAGCCCCATGATCAAAAAATAGTGAAAAAAATAGTCTAATGTAAAGATTTTAATCAACAGAACACTCATGGTTTTATTCCTATTCAAATAACTTAAAATATTATAATAAACTAAACTTTTTATGTGAAAATAGCTACTTTCTCTATTTTTAAAGTGTCAGAAATGAATCATAAATTATTAACTTTCTAGCTTCAAAATTTTCTGATAGGATGAGATAAGGACAGAGAACGAAGTATATATGAAATAAGAATTAGGTATGAATTGATCCTTATGAACATGAGTAGAATAAGAAAATACAAACTCATTTTATTATTTTCTCTGCTGCTATCCTTGAAAATTTCCACAATAAACCATTTTTATTGTGTATGTATATGAGCATGCACATGTATGTGTATTGTGTTTTGCTGGAAATTGGAGCCAGGACCTCATGCATGCTAAACCAGATGTCTACCACTGAGCTACAGCCAACCACAATAAACCATTTTTAATTACAAAACAATCTATTTAGCCAACTTTTCTTCAATACTCACTTTACAGTGCAGGTGAATCGAGTAGAAAGCTTCATAATGGCAGTGAGGGCATAACCTCGTGTCACAGAGGTGGACATGTTAGAGATTAGAACACTTTCTAAAATATCCAAGACTTCATCCTCTGTTACCTAGGGGAAAACAAAGAGGAAAAAAACATGCAGAATGAATGGTGACACTAAATAACTGAATCTTACAAAATCAAGTCAGAATGCTGCCAACCATCACAAGAGCCTTGAACACAACCTGCACGTTGCTAACCCACCAGTCAAAAGTAGAGTTCAAGCCAGGCATCAGAGGCTCACTCCTGTAATCATAGCTACTCAGGAGGCTGAGATCTGAGGTCGAAGCCAGATAAGGCAGGAAAAGTCTGTGAGACTCATCTCCAATTAAGCACAAAAGGCTAGAAGTAGAGCTGTGGCTCAAGTGGTAGAGTGCTAGCCTTGAGCACAAAATCTAAGGAGGAGCACTCAAGCCCAGAGTTCAAGCCCCAAGAATGGGAGAAAACACAAAAAGTGGGACTGAAACACATATTATAAAGTGGCAGAAGAATTATAAAGAAAAATCTGAATAGTTCAAAGACACAACTTTCTGAAGTCAGTCCTCTAATGAGCAAATTAAAACAAAGAAATATGCCTCATTTCTTCTTGCTCATCAGCCACAGAGTAAAAGAATAAATAATTCCACTTGCTAGGGAGAGGAATGAGCCTAATACATTTGTGGATTTTGTTTTTAGTACTAGGGACTGAACACCTTACCACTGAGCTCCATTAATGTTTCAATGTTTCACAATGATCCATCCCCAAAACTAGCACATTTCCCAACATAATTCTAGTACTAGTTAGAATAGTTTTCAAAGCATGAACTTCAGCTCCCTATTAAACACTACTCTCCCACTCTTCTCCCTTCCTTAACCAAAACTAACAAGGGGTACCTGAATAGGCTCTTCTTCTTCACATTGGCCAGACACAAGAAGATCACCATATTCACCTATACACCATGCAGCTACTTGTACCAAAGGTTGCTGTAAAATAAAAATTCAAGGACTTCAATATTGCCAAAAATACTTAATGACAAGCACAGATCATTTAATCATAAAGGAAAGAAGGAGTACATGTACAGTGTTAGAAATAGTGATGAGTCAGAAGAATAAATAGAAAGTTTTCTAAGTAGAAAGGCTAGCAAATGAAGTACTTACTTGAGAATAATCACCAAGAATTGCTTTATACAAGCGCTGGACTGTATAAGCATGCATTTCCACACTATTAGTTATTAACTGAATTAAGTTGGGGACTGCATCATCACGAACATAACTTCCTGCCTAAAAGGAAATGCAGAGTTATCACTATAAAAAACAAAGCAATGGTAACATTGTTTATCAACATTCTGTTTAATATTAGTGTAAATTAATTGCAAAGGCATCAGTGTGGTATTTCCGGACATATACGCAATATTCTTTAACCAGATTCACCCAATCTATTATATTCTTAGTCCCCTTTTCTCCTTTACCTTTTGTAAACAGTATTTAGTAGGTTTCATTATTTTATCTTCATATACACACACACACACACACACACACTATATATATATATATGTGCTATGTAAATAGAGTATCATATACTTGGATCACCTGCGCCGTCTAGCACCCTTTCCTTCTCCCTCCCATTAGTTTCTCCTCTCCAGACAGTTCCCCTGCAATTCATTTTAGGTCTAGGGATTCCACATGAGCAAAACCATGAAATATTTCACTTCTGAACTTGGCCTATCTTGTTCAACATATGATTTCCAGTTTCATCTACTTTCCAGCTCATTTTTCCAACTATTGTTAAAAAGAAACTACTAAAGAAAATTCTCAGCAATAAGCCTACTTCTATTCTTTTTAAACTTTAAAAAAATATTAAAATTTTAATATTCAAAAATCTTGTCTAAAGGCAAATTATAAAGGGTTCTTTTTTTTTTTGGTCCTTGAGCTTTTGTTGTTGTTGGTGGTGGTGGTCATGGGGCCTGAATTCTAGGCCTGAGTGCTGTCCCTGAGCTCTTCAGCTCAAGGCTAGTGCTCTACCACTTGAGCCACAGTGCCACTTCCAGCTTTTTCTGTTTATGTGGTGCTGAGGAATCGAACCCCGGACCTCATGCATGCCAGGTAAGCACTCTAGGGCTGAGCCAACTTTCCAGCCCCATCCCTGAGCTCTTTTGCTCAAGGCTAGCACTCTACCACTTTGAATCACAGCTCCACTTCTAGTTTTCTGGTGGTTAATTGGAGATCAGAGTCTCATGGACTTTCCCACCCAGGCTTGCTTTGAACCACTATCCTCAGATCTCAGCCTCCTGAGTAGTTAGGATTATAGACATGAGCCACTGGCACTCGGCTAAGGTTTCAAATTTTTCAGAGAATAGCCAGGCACTAGTGGCTCACATCTGCAAACCTAGCTTCCCAAGAGGCTAACATTTGAGGACTGCAATTCAATGCCAGCCCAGGCAGAAAAGTCCATGAGACTCTTGTTTCCAACTAACCAGCAAAAAGCTAGAAATGAAGCTGTGGCTCAAGTGGTAAGAGCACTAGTCTTGAGCACAAAAGCTTAAGGATAGTACCTAGGCCTTGAGTTCAAGCACTCCCCCCCAAAAATAAATATAATAAATAATTATTGATAACAAATAAAAATATATAAAGAATGCATCTACATGTGTGTATATACATGTATACATACTTGTATATATACATGTAAGTACATATATGTGCATATAAAGTGTTTTTCTCTGCTCAAAAGTGGAAAATTTCAAAAATTTTAAGAAGTATATTCATTGAGAACTCAACTAGAACAACCACTCCCTGGTGTTAAAAATCATATAGGCAAATTACAGTATGTTACTCTGGGAAAGCGGAAGGTATAATGAGTATATTAACAGTTCAAAAAGGCACATTCCGTCAGAGGCAGGAAATGTCAGAGGCATGAGATCATTGGTATGGAGTATTTGTCTTGTATGCTTCTTGTTGGCTACTCATGACCATCTGCCTATATTGATAATTTTGTATAGCTTAAGAATGATGTTAAAAACAGCCAAATGGCCCTGGGAAGAATAAACATTTCCCAACTGTTCAAGCAGACCAAACTTATTGCCACATGGGATCTGAGTGCTCACTGTTCCATCTGATTAGTACATTCTTCTCCAAGATCTTTGCCTGGCTTGTTCCTCACTTCACCAAGATCATTACTCAAATGTTACCTTCTCTGGGACCTGATGTCACTACTCCACATAAAACAATTGGTCAGTTTCCATATATCCCACCCTAACTTGCTATCATGCTGTTTTAGGTTTTTATCATAGCACTTATGTTACACATTTTTCCATGAATTTCCAATTTCCAATCTCTCCCACTAGAACGTAAGCTCCATGAGAACAAGGGCTTTATCTGGCTCACTTCTATATATATCCAAGTACTTAGCATAACTGAATAAGAAGCTACTTACCGTTGTCAGAACACGCATAATTGTGTCTATATGCCACCGTTTAGAAGGTGCATACCTGAAAAACAAAGACAAGGGTAGAAAAGTTGAAACTTATAAACTGTACTATATTCAGTGATTTTTCAAAAACCCCATCTGTCCTCTGTCCTACAGTCTTTTCTAGGTTCCCTGGTAAACTGACATTTGAACAGCTAACCTATCAACAATCACCATTTCAAAAGATGGTGAGATATAGTTGAATTCAGATGTTTCCCATAATACTGAAATAAGAATGGCTGAGGTGAGAAATGGGACTATGTTCCAGTTTCTCAGAAAACAAATCATATAGTCACAGTATAAAGAATAAAAGAAGAAAGCAGATATTTCCTTGACCCAGACTACTCCAGGTCTGAGAACTCGTTTCCTTAAAATTCAGAGTGGAGGGCTGGGAAGGTGGCTCAGTGATAGAGTGCTTGCCTTCCATGCATGAGGCCCTGGGTTCAATTCCTCAGCACCACAAAAGCAGAAAAAGCCAGAAGCGGTGCTGTGGCTCAAATGGTATAGCACTAGCCTTGAGCTGAAGAGCTGAGGGACAATGCCCAGGCCCAGATTTAAGGTCCCACTACCGACCAAAAAAAAAAAAAAAAAAAATCAGAGTAGAAAGAATAATCATATTACTAAAATCTTACGGTATTTCCTACTTCAAGGTTGACACAGAACTTCTACTGAGACGCTGTAACTTTTCTATCTTTTCATTAAAAAAAGCATCACAAGGTTAAAGGACAAGCTATAGGAGGAAATTACAAGTGGGATTTTGTTTGGTCTCAACATACTTAAATGCTGGCTATAATGGTTTTCTCATAGATAACATAATTCAGAGCGAAATAAACGTTATGTATTTTTTTAATGTTTATAGTCTTTCCCCATGTTTAAAGATGCATTCAAAAACCTCCAAGCTCCTTTTACCAATAACTAAAAACTAAATCTTACTTTTCTGCAGCAAGAAAGATTCCAGATGCACAGTCTGCTTTAAATTCTGGCTCACATGAATCCAGAAAATAAAGTAATTCCTTCATCATGCCTCGGATATTATTTCCATTTACCAGAGCAAAACTCAATTCCATTGCACGCCTTGCAGCGGGAAAAGATTAAAAAAAAAAAAAAGAAAGAAAAAGAAAAAGAAAGAAAGAAATTACAACAAGAATGAAACAAGGATCCAGGTATGTTCCCTCCGAATACCAAAAGCACTGGCAGACGTATTAAAAGTCTTTGTCCAAACTTGTAATCTCAATCTTTATGAGCAATATAACCAAGGAGATTTATTTGTATGTAATCAAAGTTTTGATATTCTCAATCATGTCTTAACACTTTCCTTCAAAAATCTCAAGTTGAGCATGAATGGCTCACACCTGTAATCCTAGCGACTCAGGAGGCTGAAATCTGAGAACTTCAGTTCAAAGCAGCCTGGGCAGAAAAGTCTGTGAAACTCTTATCTCCAATTAGCCACTGTTAACCTGTTCTGTACAAACAAAAAGTACTGGCTATCAATAAACGCTTGTTAATTGAATGGCTGCAGAGAACAATTTAAATCTTTGTTATGGATTTGAACACATAACCAAAGTTAACTGGAACTAACCATAGCTGGATTTTTTTCAAATATCTACAATTCTAAAAGAATCTCCAGAATATTCCATTGAGGAGATTTATGCCTTTTGAGAGGGCTCCTAGCAGTGAGATGCTAACACATTTGCTTCCAGTATCCTAGGGTACAAGTACTATGGAAAATGTGTGCTGTCAGTAATTTGAGCTTCAGCATTGTGTTGAGACACTTAGCCGATGGATCACTCCTTATTTTCATCCTCCAGCACACAGAACATAGTACCTATGCTTACTTAGCCACTTATTTGTTGTACCTGTTATATTTATCAAAGACAACTAGTGTATTTCCTACTGGTCTCCTAATGGACCTAAACTGCTCGTCAATGTTTTCTAAAGCAGGATTTACTCTGGAGAGTTCATCCATGAATATAGTGACTAAATACATAAATGTCAACATTCTTCTCTCAAAACTAGTACAAACTATCAAGTAGGGAAGTACACAGAACAAATCAATAATCTGATTTTTCTCACTTCATTTAACAGAAAAACTGAACTGAAAAACAGCTTGTTACCGTTTTATTGAGACATCCAAATCTTTTAAACAGTCCACAATTGTGCTTCTGTGCCTCTGTACAGCATTATGATCTGTTTGCACAGTCTTCAACAAAGATGTCAGTGCTACATATCTAGATAAAACGAAGTTTGACAAGAACAGTGAAAATGTAGTTTAAGCCAGCCCAGTGGCTCACCCTGTAATCTTAGCTACTCAGGAGGCTAAGATGTGGGTATTACAGTTCAAAGGCAGCCCAGGCATTAAAGTGTGTGAGATTTTTATCTCCAATTAACCACCAGAAAACTGGAAATGGTGCTGTGGCTCGGAGTGGTAGAACAGTAACTAGCCTTAAGGACAAGAGGCTCAGGGACAGCACCCAGGCCCTGAGTCCAAGCCCCAAGACTGGGCAAAAAAAAAAAAAAAAAAAAAAAAAAATATATATATATATATATATATATATATATATATACAGTTTAGGACTATTTACTCATCTAAATAACAAAAATGTTCAAAGGACGAGGGAATGCACATATGTACAGAACACAGCTTTGATTAACCTTTGCTTTCACAAAGAACATGTAAGCCTTCCAAACAGAAAAATAAAACAAGCATAGGTATATTTTCAGGCTGTCTTATCCCCAAAATGCAAGAGGTACTTATTTTAATTTTACTGCTTGAAAATTCTCTTATTGGGACCAAACTGCTCTGTAAAAATTTGAGCTTAAAAGTATTTTTAGAACATAATTGAGAGTGTCACAGGTTTATTTTCATTTCTATGATTAACATGATTTAAAAGAAAAAATATTCCTGATTAGAAAATAAAAGCAGGCAAGAAATTAAGACTTATTGCCAATTAACCACCAAAAAGCCAGAAGTGGAGTTTTTGCCTTGAGAGCAAAAAGCAATAAAAATAAGAGTGCAAGGCCCTGAGTTCAGGCCCCACTAGTGGCACAAAACAAAACAAAACAAAAAGCTAGACTAAAACTAAGATTGGAACTGTATCATATAAATATACACATACATATACACACGTATCACATTTTATATCACATTTATATATATAGATATATATATTCCTTCAATAAAATCACATTTGATAATCATGAGTTTATAATACTCAAAATGTAAGACTTTTTTTTAATTGACTTACCTAATATTTTTGTCATTGTTCAATAAGAAACGACCCAGAATATTTATGGCTAGAACCTAAAAAGAAATAGCATAAGTTAAAAAATTAAACATTTAAGCCGGGCGCTGGTGGCTCACGCCTGTAATCCTAGCTACTCAGGAGGCTGAGATCTGAGGCTGGCGGTTCAAAGCCAGCCTGGGCAGAAAAGACCGTGAGACTCCTATCTCCAATAAACCACTAGAAAACTGGAAGTGGTGCTGTGAGCGGTAGAGCGCTCACCTTGAGCTGAAGAGCGCAGGGACAGTGCCCAAGCCCAGAGTTCAAGCCCCAGGACTGACAAAAAAAAAAAATTAAACATTTATATTGTTTATATTGTTTCTGCCTAAGAAATCAATTCCTAGCCTGGGAGAGTAACTAATTAAGGTAGTACTTGGTATCTATAGACTGTTAGAAAAAAAAGAAAAAAAAACTGAACTTGTAAAAAACATAATCTGTTTCAATAGTAATTGCTAGATTATTCTAAAAGGTTTCAACATTACAAAATACAATTAGCCTTTGCACCCGTTTCTTCACATACAACTCTTAAATTCCTTGGAATTTCACTGTATCACTTGGTTGTAATGAGTTAACTTAATGGCCACCTGGATAGCTTCAAGATTGTCTGTCTTGCCAAGAGAACCAACCAAATAGCCTGGAGAGTTGGAGCTTTCAGCTGGAGGAAGACGTGCTGAAATTAATAAGCTGATCACCAACAGGCAGTGGGAAAAAAAAAAGAAAGAAATAGAAAACTATCATCCTAGAGCCAGCCGGTGACTCTAGCCTATAACTCTAGATACTCAGGAGGCTGAGATATGGAGGATTTAGGTTCAAAGTCAGCTAAAGAAAAAAAAGTCTGTAAAACTCCATCTCTTGTTAACCAGTAAAATGCTGGACTAGAAGTGTAGCTCAAGTGATACAGCCCCAGATGAGAGTAAGAAAGCCAAGAACTCAAAGTCTGAGTGCAAACTTTGGTACCGGCATACATATTTTTTAAAAAATCACCTTATTAACTACTACAGCTAAAGCTTCTAGTGAATACCAAAACTGATGGGCAAAAGTCTATAAATAGATTATTATTTATGTGGTTTAAAAGTGTCTGTCACAAAATATCTTTAAATATAAAAAGAGAAAAATAATACCTTCACAGTGAAGAGACCCAGCAGACACCTAACCAAATAATAGTTTAAACCATAAAATGATCTACTGAAGAGGGCACATTATTTCCATGGTAATTTTGCCAAAAAGTATAATCATAATCCATAAAGTCATGACAAAAATATCAAATAGACACAAGTTGGGGTACATTTTATTTAGAATGTATTTCTTCTTTTAAAGTTTCAGCAAGGCTAAGGTGGCTCATACCTATAATCAAAACTACTCAAGAAGTTGTCAAGCCAGCCCAAGCAGCAAAATCCATGAAACTCTCACCTCCCAATAACTACCAAAAGGCCAGAAGTAGAGCTATGGCTCAAATGGTAGAGCACCAGCCTTTAGTGAAAAAACTAAAACAGTACCCAGGCCCTAAGTTCAAGCCCCAGTACTGACACAGATTAATAATAATAATATAAAATATGTCAAAGTCATAGTAAATGAAAAAACAAAGACTGAGGAACTGTCATGGATTAGAAGAGACTTAAGGAGACATGACAAACGTAATGTGGAATCATGCACTGGGCTCCTTAAACAACAACACCAGAAAACTGAATAAAGTCCATAATTAATAATATAGTGTAAATATTAGAAGATGCCTACTTTTGCAAGATCTTTTTTTGTTGGCTTTGTTTTTTGTTTCTTTTTTTGCTTTTTGTCAGTCATGGGGCTTGAACTCTGAGCCTGGGTGCTGTCTCTGAGCTCTTCAGTGCAAGGCTAGTGCTCTACAACTTGAGCCACAGAGCCACTTCCAGTTTTCTGATCATTTATTGGAGATGAGAGTCTCACAGACTTTCCTGCCCAGGCTAGCTTTGAACCATGATCCTCAGATCTCAGCATCTTAAGTAGCTAGGATTACAGATGTGAGACACCAGCACCTGGCATTTTGCAAGATCTTAACATTAGGTAAAGGTGGCTTAAGAGTACAATATGTAGCCGGGTGCTGGTGGCTCACACCTGTAATCCTAGCTACTCAGGAGGCTAAGACCTGAGGATCTCGGTTCAAAGCCAACCAGGGCAGGAAAATTCATGAGACTCTTATCTCCAATAAACCACTAGAAAACCGGAAGTATCGCAGTGGCTCAAGCAGTAGAGAGCTTGCCTTGAGCTGAAGAGCGCAGGGACAGCACCCTGGCCCAGAGTTCAAGCCCCACGAGCAACAAAAAAAAAAAGAGTACAATATGCACGGTAATTATTTTTGTAACTTTTAAGTCTAAAATTATTTCAAATAAAGGTTTTTTAAAGTGACAAAAAGAAAATGAGTAAGTATCTACAGACACATCTGAATATGAATAAAGCATCTAAAAAAAATGAGTTTCATTCTAGGAGCATGGAAAGGGAAAGCTACATGGGAAAGCTATAAGGCAGAGATTTTTCTCCCGGTGTTCCTGTGGTATCACTTGACTTTCTGATTCTACATGTTCATTCATTAGACAAAAAGAAATTCACAAGCTGAGTGGTGGTAGCTCATGCATATAATCATAATTACTCAGGAGGTTAAGAACCAGGGTTCAAAACCACCCAAGCAGAAAAGCCCACGAGACTGTTATCTCTACTAAAAGAGCGGGAACTGGAGCTGTGGCTCAAGTGGCAGAGTGCTAGCCTGGAGCATAAAATCTCAGAGTCAGCATCCAGGCCCTGAGTTCAAGTCCCAGGATCCACACCAAAAAAATCACTCAAATATTGTGTCTTGTCTTCTTTGAAATAATGAATACAACTCAGTGTAGTCCTAAAAAACTTAATCTGAAATGTTTCCTCTTCAACAATATCTATCTAATTACACCTGCCTTCTTACAAATGTAATTATTATAATCAGTGTTAAGCTTTCATTGGGGAAAAAAATTACATTTTGCATAGAGAAAATATAGCATTATGGGTACTGCCTGTGTGCTCGTTTGGTGCAGGGGGACCTCTTTTGTGAAGCGGCATCTGAGGAGACTCTGGAGCTAGTGATAGCCGACAAAAAGCCCAAGGAAGGAGTCAAGACTGAGAACAATGATCATATTAATTTGAAGGTGGCAGGCAGGATGGTTCTGTGATGCAGTTTAAGATTCAGAGGCACCATTTAGTAAACTAATGAAAGCCTATTGTGAACAACAGGGTTTGTCAATGAGGCAGATCAGATTCCAATTTGATGGGCAGCCAATCAATGAAACAGACACACCTGCACAGTTGGAAATGACTGAAGATACAATTGATGTGTTCCAGCAGCAGACAGAAGGTATCTACTAAAAAAGGGAACCTGCTACTTTGCTCCAGAACTTTGTTCTTATAGACCAAGAATACATTCTTAATTAGAAAACTGCAATTTGGTTCCACCACATCCTGACTACTACAGTATATTTTTCTCTATTCTTTCATTTTCCCCTTTCCCATTCCTTTACTGTACATAAAGTAACTGGCGTATGTGCACAAAGCATATTGCTTTTCTTTTTTTTCTTTTAAACTAAATGGCAATGGTAGATTTTGACTGGCATCAAATGGAGATGAGATGGGGGAAAATGCTGGCTCTGTGAAAATATCCCCCTTCTTCATCTGTGGCATGCGCATTCAGCTTTTATCTTTATGTTTCAGTAAGTTACTTTTGCTCTCCCTGTTTTAACAAAAAAAGAAAAAAACAACAAAAATCCTTGCATACTTTGTTTGACTAGAGAATTTTAATGTTTTCATTTATCATTGTAAAACCAGGAACAATTTTATAACTTTTTTGTACTTAGCTGTTACATGTAGAGCAATCTGTCTTTAAATAGGGGTAAATTACTCTTAAAAAAAAAAAAAAAAAGAATCCTAGATGGTTTTCCCTTCAAGTCAAGTGTCTTGTTGTTTAAATAAACTTGTTTAAAATGAAAAAAAAAAGAAAATATAGCATTATGAATTTTTACATCATTCCTTCATAGTAAAATCAAGTTCCATATGGAATCTATTTCCAAGTCCAAAGTAGTTCTCAATAAAATGTCTAGGGGGAAGAAAAGATCTATAAAGACTTACTCGTAGTCCACTCTCTGATTTAATATCCATGATAGTCAAAACTGTTTCATAAAGAATAGCGTTTCCTACGTTTTTACTAGTCTCTGTATTAGTGGCAACCTGAAAAAACAGGAGATAATGTATAAGTGATAAGATAATGCTTCCAAAATTTTCCAGCAGTAGACATTTCCAAACAGTAAACAAAAATCTGTTCCAACTAGTCATCACACGACGATGTGACGAATATGTGCTACAATCCAAGTTGGGCCAACTCACCTGTGCTAATATATCATTCATAGCTTCACTTGAGTCATCGTCATTTCTTCCTAAAATTCTTAATAACCGTAAGATTCGTACCTAATGTACAAAATATGAGAATCATCAACAAATTATGTATAGCAAAAAGGGATCTAACTTGGCATGAAATTCAAATAACTTAAATGAACTCTTAGTTCCCCAGCAAAACAATCAATAATCAAACAGAAGGATTTTAAACATTTTTTAGAAGCTAAATAAGCTTCTACATCTAATTATATTATCAGACAACCTACCCCCCCTTCATTACCTCAAAGTTAAATAATACAATTTGCAGAAACCTATTATAGTGATAATCAAGTAAGGAAGGAACAATTAATTCTATTAAAACTTTCAGCTTAAATAAATGGAGAACTTTGACTCTTGTCTACTCATTAATATAATTAATAACTACAAAATTTCCATACAGTACAAACTAAAGGAAAAGATATAGTCTACTCAAAAGTCATTCAATTCTTATATACTCAAAATACGTTTTCAACCTTACCTGCAAAAAAGGGTCACTGATACCAGAAACATCATGTTCTGGAGAATATCCGGACATAATGAGGTTCTTTAGAATACGAACTAACTGGGGCACAAGCTGTAGAAAAGAAAGATGCATTAAAAAAAAAAAAAAAGTGATTATGTGAGACTGTCGTTGAATAAGCAGGTCCTTTGGTTTAGAAAAAGGATCTGAGTCCAAGAAAATTCTATTGATATAAACATATGGTGGATATTTGAAAAACATAATTTGGGAGTACTTATGCCAAAACCCAAGAAGGAGGTAGTTTGTCTGGACAAAAACAAAACAAAAAAACTACACTATTTTTACTCCAGAGATATATATGCAAAACTATTATGAACAACATTGACCAGAAAGCCTATTTTAATCATGTAAAACAGATGTCTATGGGCATACTTCCTCTCAACTGCTATAGTACTTGACATACACACGTGGCAAAAAATGTTCAGCATTTATTCATTCAAACATCTGTATATAAAAGGTTATCATACCAAAATATAACTGGTAATCTTACTAAAATTATATTTAAAATATACCACAAATCAAATAGAGAAAAAAAAATCTATCCTCTTAAAGCTAGTTATATCCTTTTCCAACAAATGTCAGGGATACCAAAGCCATCAACATTACCCAAATGGAAAAGATGCAGGAAGAAAATATACCTTTCACCTTAAGAAGATACCAAAGCCAAGAATAATTCCCCTACCTGTTCTTAACTCTTATGACACAATTTTGTTATAATTTAATGGCCTATTTTCTGATCTTACCAATGTGATTAATACATTCCTTATGGTCAGAAATTCCCTTGTCCTTTCTTTACTTAGTCTCATTGAGACTCATAACACATAGTAGAAGTAATATTATTGCCAACCCACACTTACTGATGCTATAAGTATTAACACTCATTTCATTTTTGTAGGGAACCATTTGATTTTGAAACCCTACTCCAAAATGTTTGCCTCAGGAGGAATTTTTCCAGTCTCCCAAGTGAAAACTTAATTTAGCCAAACAGACTATTCTAATGACATAAAGTTAAGTAAACTACATGGCATCTTTTTTGTAGGCCATCTGCATAGTCCCAACTCTGCTACAACCCAATGTTTTCCTCATTGTATTTAAACTCTATTCCTTCCAGTTCCTTGAGCCTAAAAGGGGACCAAGATTAAAATGAAAGCCAAGCTATACCCAAGGCATGCACCCAAAACATTCAAAGCATTAAGGCCACTTCTAAATGCAAGAGAACACAATCAATATGAGCTTAAATATTTAAGTTTGGCCATAACATCTCAGAATTTAGTGATTCATAAGTCATCACTAAATTATCTAATTTGGACAACTCCAAGAATAAAACATATCTATGCCCCAGAGATCTGTAAATTCTAAACAAATCCTTATAAAACCTGTCTACTGTGGGCAAACTTGTATATAGATAGGCAGCTCACCTTGCATACTTCCCAATGGTCTGCTTTTTTGTACTACACATAACCCTAATTATTTTTTAAATTCTGGTTTAGTTCTTGGAGAAGTCCTTTTTTCCTTGGGCTACTAAATTCAGAAATTGTTTTAGTCACTGCTAAAAGGCCAGCACATCACATAAGATTACCCTGGGACAGAAAGCACATGTCTAAGTGTTCAGCATACAAATTCTTGGAACCCAGCTTTATTTTCCAAACAAAATGCAAATTACTAAAACTGATGACAGGACAAACAAAGTAAGATGACAAAGGGAAAGGCTGCAGCCATGAAAATCAGTTGATGCCCACCTGCACTACCTCTAAATTCTTTTAGTAGTCTAAAACTTCTACGCAAGATTAAGTCCAGATAAGAGGTAAATAAAAGCTTGAAGTCTTAACTGAAAGCTCAGAAGTACACATGGAGCTTTTTGAAGTATGAGATTACCCACATATGATTCTAAAATATCTACTTCAAAAAGAAGCAGTGTTTTGTGTCAGTTCGCCAGACAGACCTGGAATTGCAATCACCAAAGTTGCTGGGAAACTGCTCAGTTTCTCAAGTGAAGATTAGGGAAAGGCAAAGGGGGAAGCTTACAACTGAGGGAAGGCTGCAACTGAAATCCAAGGCTGTCTTGGGAGTCAGGAGTTTTAAGTGACAAGACAAAAACTGGACTGGAGAGTTAGCCAAAAAACTAGAACAAATAACTCACAGTATTAAGCACAGCTTCAGCATTAGTATAGTTTAAAAGCCACACTTGTGGATGGATACACAAAAGCTACTAAAGACCTAATGCCAGCATGCACCATCTAAAAGAGGGTTAATTCTTACCTTTTCATTCTAACATACAGCAGGATTCCAAACAGACAACAGGAACAAAACATACAAAGCAAGCATTAGGGACAGATACGGGTCTCATACTATTTTACAATAATTTAATCAAGACATGAACATCTAAGGGGGGGTAAAGCCAAAAAAAAAAAAAAAAAAAAGAAAGAAAGAAAGAAAGAAAGAACTGCTGTTAGATCTTAACTACAAAATGAGCTTTATGGAGTGATTAGCAATAGAAAAGGAATTAAAAGCATATAACTTTCAAAAACAGATTCTGGATGTTTTCTGCTGCCTCTAAAAAAATAAGAAGAAATGAAAATGATCACTTTAAAATGCTTTAAAAGATGTGAAGAGGCCGAGCACTGGTGGCTCACGCCTGTCAATCCTAGCTACTCAAGAGGCTGAGATTTGAGGATCATAGTTCAAAGTGTGCCAGAGCAGGAAAGTACATGAGACTCTTATCTCCAAATAACAACCTGAAAACTGGAAGTAGAGCTGTGGCTCAATGTGGCAGTGCTAGCCTTGAGCAAAAAAGTTCAGGGGAAGTGCCCAGGTCCTAAGTTCAAGCCCCCCTACCAATTACAACAACAACAAAAACAGCTTGGCATGGGTGGCTCAGGCCTGTAATCCTAGCTACTCAGGAAGCTGAGATCTGAGGATTGCAGTTCAAAAGCTAGGCCAGACAAGAAAGTCTGTGAGACTCTTATCTCCAATTAATGCACCGTGGCTCAAAGTGTAGAGACTACCTTGAGTTTGAAAAAGCTTATGGACAACACTGAGGCTGTGAGCTCATGTCCCTCAACTGGGAGAGAAGGGGCAGAGAGGGAGGGGGGAGGAAGGAAGATAGCGGGGGACTTTAAAAAATTAGAGCCAGGTGCCAGTGGCTTACTCCTATTATCCTAGCTACTCAGGAAGCTGAGATCTGAGGTTCAAACCTGGCTCAGACAAAAAAGTCCCCAAGAGACTCACATCTCCAATTAACCACACAAGGACCAGAAGTGGCACTGTGGCTCAAGTGGTAATGTGTTAAATTTAGCACACAGTGGCTCAGGGACAGCACCCAGGCCCTATGCTCAAGCCCCACAACCAACAAAAAAAGAAAACAAAACAAAACTAGGTCTTGGGCTAGAAGCATGGTTCCAGTGGCAGAGCATCTGTTTAGTAAGCATGAGGCTGTAAGTTCAAGCCCAGCACCACAATTTTTTTTTTTAAGCTAGGTTTTTCACCAGAGAAGTCAATGGCCTACAGTGACCAATATAGTAAAGTAATAAAAATCCTATTTCAGTTTGTGCCTTAAAAAAAATTATCTTTAAAGAAAATCTTATCCCGGGCACCAGTGGCTCACGCCTGTAATCCTAGCTACTCAGGAGGCTGAGATCTGAGGATCGAGGTTCAAAGCCAGCCCATGCAGGAAAGACTGTGAGACTCCTATCTCCAATAAACCACTAGAAAACCGGAAGTGGCGCTATAGCTCAAGTGGTAGTGCACTCACCTTGAGCTGAAAGAGTGCAGGGACAGCGTCCAAGCCCAGAGTTCAAGCCCCACGACCGACAAAAATATATATATATATCTTATTTGTAATTGACCTCAGGTTACATTTCCTGACTCAATGTAAAAACAGCAGATAAATACTTGAGATTGGTTTGTCTGCCAATAATGAGAGAAGACTTCTATTCTGAAAGGGAAAACACTCTACTAGTGCCAACTCTTAGATGCCTAAATCTGGCTTCCAGCCCTACCACACAGCAAGGCTAGTTAAATCCTTTCTTCAGCTCTATAGCTTGCTTTCAAAAGAAAATCGTAAGTGAGAAAATCATGTACTTTTCAGGAAATTCATTTCTTAATAAAGAAAAGCTTAGGCACACAGAACAGGACCTACCTTTCTAAAATGTGCAAGCATATCTGGGCTTCGCTCACACATTTCTGTGAGGAGGACTACAGATGTATGAAGGACACCTGAAAGAAAAGACCAAATAAACTAAAAACAAGGCCCTACCATTGAGTTCCAGAGAAGAAGGCTTTGAGTTCCTGAAAGTCAATTCCAAAAGGATAGCTGCTACTTTTACTTTTTAATCCCCTAAAGCATCCAAGCATTATGGGGAATACAAAGAAGGTACTTAATAGAAGCCTGCTGACTTAACATTGGTCAAATCAAAGCATTTTTGAACAATTATGTGATCAAAATAATTACTTTAAAAATGACATGTCTATTTGAAAATATCCAGGAAGACTCACAATCAATATAAGCTACATTTCTTTTGCTCCATACCTACCATGTAAGCTATTAGTTCAGTCTTCACAAATTACAGAGAGAAAAATCTTAGTAGGATTTTAAATTTCCAGATAAAATGTACCAAAATTCCAAAATAATTATAATAACAAAGTTGTTCATTCCAAAATCAATAAAGAGAATATCACAACGCTTTTCACTAAGTAATAAATGAGGGACGTAAACATTCCTTTATTCAATAAGTATACTTTGAACATACTGTGAATGTATCACTGTATTAATCAAATTAAATATATAGTAACTTTTTTTCTCTTAGACCATACGATACATAAATTTTCTTCATTTAGATAAAATAAATTGGGGAAAGAACAGTCACATTCCACTTAATTCCTCTGAAATTTTATGTAAATGTAACTGAATACTCATTAAAATTCCTGTTACAAGTAACTCAGAAGAATTTTGTCAGTCGCTGGGCCTTGGGTGCTGTCCCTGTGCTCTTTTCGCTCAAGGCTAGAACTCTACCACTTTGAGCCACAGTGTCATTCCAGTTTCTCCAGTGGGTAATTGGACATAATCAGATGTTCCTGGGCTGGCTTTGAACTGCAATCCTCAGATCTCAGCTTCATGAGCAGCTAGGATTACAGGCATGAGCCACCAGTGCTTGACTTCTTTAATCTTATACTTTTGTTGTTGTTGTTAGTCATGGGGCTTGAACTCAAGGCCTGGGTACTGTAGCTTTTTCACTCAAGGCTAGTGCTCTACCACTTAAGCCACAGCGCCACTTCCAGTTTTCTAGTGTTTAAATGGAGCTAAGAGTTTCATGGACTTTCCTGCCCAGGCTGGCTTTGAACTACGATCCTCAGATCTCAGCCTCCTAAGTAGCCAGGATTATAGGCATGAGCCACTGGTGTCCCACTGATTTTATACTCTTAACACATAACAACGAAGAAAAAAATTTGGTATAAAATAAAAATTTAGTATAAAATAAAAAGATTCACAGATATGAGACATCAAGGGTAGGATATTTATACATCACACTAAATATTATTAAGAGAACCAGAGTTGAAAGTTAAGTTTACCTCAATAGTAAAGCAATAATTATAAACTAGGGGATATCTGAGCAGACCTTCCTGGAAAACTAAGCACACCAGACTGACACATCCTTAAGCCTTTTCTCTTTCCCTTTCTCCCTCAGTACTTCATGAGTCCATCCAAATCATATTACCATGGTTCTTCTCATTCAATAAATTTTTTGTTGCTGGCAAAAACATCTCCATAAGTTCAGGAACCTTCCTGATGACATGAACAGCACACAGTGCTGCCTATTAAAAAAAAAAAAAAAGAAGAGGGGGGGGAGGAGAAAAAAATTATTTCAAGTAAGTCAAGGATAGAACAACCAATCTTATTTAAAAACAACAACAACAAAAGAATTCACCAACTAATTCACTATTAGGAAAATAAAGAAGATGGATATGTTTTATTGTTTATGAATGAACTAGGTCTTTGTAGTATAGACTGTTGTAATAATGACCAACTTCTAGCTGACCTGTTCCTTTGTTAACAAATGGACAAAAACTTTCTAGATTAGAACCTGGTTAATATAAATTATCATACAAGTTAAAACAGAAATTATGTGGAGTTCTAGTGAGTAGAAATAGAGGACTTCCATCTTTAAAATCATTCCTGAGTAGGATGAGAAGATATTAAGACATCATTCAACCTAAAGATATAAACTGCAGATGCTATATATTTGACATTACATTTTTTTCTCAATATCCTGTCTCCAACTGACTCTTTTAACACAAAGAAAATTATTTGGGAGAAGGGGGTAAAGAGAAAGGGGAGGATTTGAAATATACTTAATATCCACTAAATAAAATACAGTCTTACTAACCTATTTACCAGAAAGAAACGTGTGTTTGAGATTGATTTTCGTTACCCACCATCAAAGTAATCATTTGAATCAAATACCATAAAAGCTTAGAGAGATTAATAAATTTTTGTTAATTCTTCACATGTTATATGACAGTGAAGGCACTAATCTGAAGGAATATTTATTTAATGTAATGTACCTGCTAAAGAGGAATAGAGCCTGCAGTCTTCAAGAAAAAGTAATGGCTTACAAATTAAGAATTTAATTTTGTGCACAGTTATCATTAGCTATCATCATAAGAAATGGCTTGGCTTTTACAATAACACTTGTTAATAGATTCAGCAAATAGCAATTAAGATGATATTTCTTGAACTTCATTTACAAAGGTTTCAGGGTTAAAGCATAATTTAAAACTGAATAAAATGTTTATACCAATAAGTGAGAGTAGGTTAATTAGGAGAAAAGGATCATTTCTCATAAATTTAAAAGAGTTCTATATCATTCCCTCATAATTTTCTAGGTTCCAATGGCATCAGTAGAAAGACATGAGCACTAATTATTAGCATAAAAGTTCACACGTAAAGATCTTCGTTTTACTACTGTTTAGAATTAGATAATTTATAAAGTAACTAAATGTGCCTACCTAGGACATCCAGTACATCTTTAGATGAGTTTAGATTCACATACAACCATTTAAAATATATTTATTACAGAAAGAAAAATATAATACCATCTAGCTTTCAAAAATAATCTGCTCTCTTATCGCCATAATGCCCTCTAATCCAAATACTGACATTCATTACATTACCTTTTTTCTTAAGTAAGAGTTGGAAGTTTTCAAGAGCTTCTCTACCTCTCCTGCAAGATCTCTGCACATCTCTGAGGAGCCCATGCAGCCGAGGGTACAAAGTGCTAGCCCCTGCACAAACTGCGTGCTGTGATTAAGATCACTGCAAAAGAAAGAAAGGCAGGTAAAAAATTTTCTCTACCAGTGCTGCCCACAAAGAAGCTGTACAACTTCAAAAAGTAGTTTGGGATGACTCAGATTTCTCTCCAATAATTTGTAGTATTTTTCCAGTAATTACTAGTATTAATTAGAAAGAAAAAATTTATTTCAACATTATAAATTTCCAGTACAGTGAACTTACTGACAGTACCTCCTATAGGTTAACTACCTTGGAAGCCAACCTGAGCTCCACAGTGCGATTCTGTCTTGTGAAAAAAGAAAACTTCTGCTCATAACAAAATAGTAAAAATTATTAGTTTTATTAAAACCCAACTTTTTTTTTTGGTAGAACTGAGGAATGATCCCAGGACCTTGTACACATTAGGCAAGTACTTTACCACTGACTTATACAGCCAACTTTAAACCTCAACTCTTTTTTTTTTTTTCTTTTTAAGACAGAGTCTTACTATGTAGGTTAGCCTCAAATCCACAATTCTTTTATCTCCATCCCGAGTGTTTAATTTACAGGCTAAATCAACTCTGAGTGTACATTTTCAAAATATTCTAAAGGAAGCGGTGACACTGTCAAAAAAGCAATGTACATATTACCTTTGTGAAATGCTAATTTTTCTATGTAATACCTTAATAATAAAAATTAGATTTAAAAAATATTCTGTATGACAAAATGGGAAGTATGCATAAATTACAACTGCACAGTGAAGTAAAATGAAAGCCTCAGAAAAAGCAATTGTAAATCTGTTTCATTTGTAAACTGAACTATGAACTAGCTGTTTTAAAAACACAAATGACAAATATGACAGTTTGGGTATGTGGTAGATATTCTCTGTACAAAGAGTCATGGAAGCCTCTAACTTCAGGAATAACTGCTAGGGGTGAGCGCTGGTGGTGAGCACCTGTAATCCAAGCTATTCAGGAGGCTGAGATCTGAGGATCGAGGTTCAAAGCCAGTCTAGGCAGGAAAGTCTGTGAGACTCCTATCTCCAGTAAACCACCAGAAAACTGGAAGTGGTGCTGTGGCTCAAGTGGCAGAGTGCTCGCCATGAACTGAAGAGCTAAGGACAGCACCCAGGTCCAGAGTTCAAGCCCCATGACTGACCAAAAAAAAAAAAGCAAGCTGTAAAGTAAAACTTAGATGGCACTGTGGCTCAAGTGGTAGAGCACTAGCCTTGAGCAAAAGAAACTGAAGGACAGCACCCAGGCCCAGATTTCAAGCTGACAAAAAAAAAATTAGAATTTTATAAAACTTGTATTTGCAATATAAGCTGAATGTTTTACCAATATTTACCCCTTTCTGATGAAATTAGTGGTAATACTAACTGATGGTTTTTTTTGTTTGTTTGTTTTGTTTTTTTTTTTTTAATATTTTTTTTTGGTCGGTCGTGGGGCTTGAACTCTGGGCCTGGGCGCTGTCCCTCAGCTCTTCAGCTCAAGGCGAGCGCTCTACCACTTGAGCTACAGCGCCACTTCCGGTTTTCTGGTGGTTTATTGGAGATAAGAGTCTCGCGGTCTCTCCTGCCCCGGCTGGCTTTGATCCGCGATCCTCAGATCTCAGCCTCCTGAGTAGCTAGGATTACAGGCGTGAGCCACCAGCGCCCGGCTCTAACTGATGGTTTTGCTTAATATTTGGTAATGAAATGCATTAATATCAGGAAGATATGCATAACTTGGTGAGCTAATTTTTCCAAATGGACCCATTATAGTTATAAAAATAACTACTCGGGCTGGGAAGGTGGCTCAGTGGTAGAGCGCTTGCCTTGCATGCCTGAGGCCCTGGGTTTGATTCCTCAGCACCACATAAGCAAAAAGAAAAAAGCCGGAAGTGGCGCTGTGGCTCAAGTGGTAGAGCGCTAGCCTTGAGCTGAAAAGCTGAGGGACAGCGCCCAGGCCCAGAGTTCAGGCCCCACAACCGGACCAAAAAAAAAAAAAAAAAACTACTCAGAGTAAAAACAGACCAATTGGTCTTAACATAATAAAGCACTAGAGGCTGGGAAGGTGGCTCAGTGGCAAAGCATTTGCCTTGCATGCATGAGGCCCTGGGTTCGATTCCTCAGCACCACATAAGCAAAAAGAAAAAAAGCCGGAAGTGGCGCTGTGGCTCAAGTAGTAGAGCGCTAGCCTTGAGCTGAAGAGCTGAGGGGCAGCGCCCAGGCCCAGAGTTCAGGCCCCAGGACCGGACCTAAATAAATAAATAAAGTGCTATGGCATCACAAACAGCCTCAGAGTCAGCACTGCACCTTACCTTTAAGAAATGATTACTTATTAAGAAATATAAAGAAGCCGGGCACTGGTGGCTCAAGATGGTAATCCTAGCTACTAAGGAGTCTGAGCTCTGAGGATTATGGTTCAAAGCCAGCCAGGATAGGAAGTCCGTGAGAGTCTTATCTCCAATTAACCACCAGAAAACTGAAAGTGGCACTGTACTCACATGGTAGAATGTGGGCTTTGAGCAAAACTCAAGTACAGTGCCCAGGCCCAGACTTCAAGCCCCTGACTGACCAAAAAAAAAAAAAAAAAAAGAAGAAGAAAGAAATGGATATGTCACAGGGGGATGAGATTATTGAAGGGAGTTACACAGATCAAGATACATTGTATTCATATCCTGCTGTATTAAATGACCCTCCTTTGTACAACTACTTAAAGGAAAGCACACAAAAGAAGGAAGAAAAAGAAAAGGAGGGAAGAATGGAGGGAGGGAGGGAAGAAAAAAAGGATTTTAGGACAGTATCAAGTAACATCTCTAGTTATTTTTAAAAGCCATTATGCTTCCCTTTTCTAATTGTGCTATCTGGGAAAGGCTATATTTTCTTCACTTACTCATTCAATATGACATAACACAGGAAACAATGTAGAAGCACATAGGTGCATTCAACATCTTCTTTTAGGTTAAACACTGAAGAGTTATGAAAATTTAAAATACTACCACTCCACGCGATCTTGTTTTTTATGTGTATAGGTCCTGGGGCTTGAATTCAGAGCCTGGGTGCTGTCCCTGAGCTTTTGTGCTCAAGGCTAGTAGTGCTCTACCACTGAAGCACAGCTCTACTACCAGATTTTTGGTGTTAACTGGAGATAAAAGTCTCATCAACTTTCTGGCCCGGACTAGCTTCAAACCATGATCCCCAGATTTCATTCTCATAAGTAGCTAGGATAACAGGAGTGAGTCACTAATGCTCAGCCTAAAAATTTTGGTTTTGTTTTTGCAATACTGAGGTTTGAGCTCTACTACTAGAGCCACACCCTCAATACGTTTTTTTTTGGGCTGACCTCACACTATGATTCTTCTACTTACACCTTCCCAAGAGCTGGCGTTCCAGACATATAACACCATACTCAACTTGTTTGTTTTAATGAATTAATTAATCCCCCCCAGCTAGGGGATGCCTAGCTGATCATACACTGCAATCCTCCTAGTTTCCATCTTGCATGTAAAAGTATTTTATTTTTTATAAGGAATGTTATTTATGTTAACATACAAGAGATCCACTATTAGAACTCCTTTTCATCTAATTGTATTCTTTTTTTGGTGCCAGTACTAGGCTTGTACTCTCAGCTTCACAAGGCTAACACATAAACCACTCCTCCAATTCTGGTTTTTTGCTGGTTAACTAGAGATAAGTATCTCTGGGATTATTTCTGTCCCACCTAGCTTCAAACCTCAATTCTCAGATCTTAGCATTATGAGTGGCTAGGATTACAGATGTGAGCCACCTCCACCTGGATTACAATGCAGGTTCTTAAGATACTAGATTTAATTTTTTAAAGGAATTAATTCTAAGGACTTTAACTTCTTAGAGTTTTTCTAAGTCAATGTATAATAAAACAAATATTTTATTATTAAACATAAAAACTATTGATACACTATGGTACCCCATAACAAACTCATAAAGATATATATGAATATGCAACTTTTAAAAATAATTGAATAATTCAAAACAAAGTAAAATCTTTGATCAATTCTCAATTATTTGGGAAAAAAAAAGTTCTCTCCCAAAGGCACCGGGGTCTTAGCTGGATATCATTCAAACTAAATACAAGCCAGGCAAGGTGGTACAAGAAGAGGATGGTTGAGTTCCAGACCAGTCTGGGCTAAAAACAAAATTCTTTCACAAAAACAAAAAACAAAAAAAGCAAAAACAAATAGAAAAACTATAACATGTAGTCTCCTAATAGAGAAAGTATGAAGGCTATACACAAGGACTGTCATTTGAGTGAGTCCCATTTTCTGCATGGGGAGCAGGAAATGTTTCTTTCTTCTCCACTTCTTCTAATTCTTCCCTTTTATACTAAAACATTTGCTATTTTTTTAAAAAACTAAAAGATTTCTTCTTTATCTATGCGCCTCATTCTTCCCTTTTAATCAAGCTAAATCTACACTTAGGTTTCATATTAACTCTCTAACATGAACTTGCTGCCAGGCAGAAATGCCAAACCATTAGCATGTGATTCAAAGGTTGAGTAATACAGGCAACAGAGCATGTAGGAATAAAAGTTCAAGGAACTCCCTTAGAGATCTATGAAGTAAACATATTTAAGAATTATACCGAACATCTAGAACATACCCTCAAGGACACCCAGGATTTCACTTTCCCCTTTGCCATCCCAGTATTTGCAACAGCTCCTGGCATATAACAGGTGTGCAATAAATTGAATAGATGAAATCAATTTAGTAGTCTCAATATTAATAATTATTTCATAGACAAAAAATAGGAATTCTTCCCAAAAATAAGTCCATAGATTCGTTGTATTTAAATGTTGCATGTAACAATTGCAATTAAGTCATAGCTGTCATTTAATAATTTGGTTATCCATTGAAAAAAAATTATCACTAGCTTCTAACAAAAAAAAAAAAGAGTACAAGTTTTAAATATCCGCAAATCTAATCATCTAATTCTATATCCTTAACTTCTGCTTTTACTTTCTCTTAAATACAAATAAAAAAAGAATTCTAAAAAGGTGATTCAAATCACAGGTAAACCAAAACCAAACTTAAATAAACCTAAAAGTACTAAAGGCCAACAGAACTTTCATAGCTTTCTTTTCTTTTCCTCTTTAAGACGTGTGTGTGTGTGTGTGTGTGTGTGTGTGTGTGTGTGTGTGTGTGTGTGTGTGTCAGTCCTGAGGCTAGAACTCAGGGCCTGGATACTATCTCTGAGCTTGAGCTCAAGGCTAGTGCTCTACCACTGTGTGTGTGTGTGTGTGTGTGTGTGTGTGTGTGTGTGTGTGTGTGTGTGTGTGTGTGTGTGTGTGTGTGTGTGTGTGTGTGTGTGTGTGTGTGTGTGTGTGTGTGTGTGTGTGTGTGTGTGTGTGTGTGTGTGTGTGTGTGTATCAGTCCTGAGGCTAGAACTCAGGGCCTGGATACTATCTCTGAGCTTGAGCTCAAGGCTAGTGCTCTACCACTGTGTGTGTGTGTGTGTGTGTGTGTGTGTGTGTGTGTGTGTGTGTGTGTGTGTGTGTGTGTGTGTGTGTGTGTGTGTGTGTGTGTGTGTGTGTGTGTGTGTGTGTGTGTGTGTGTGTGTGTGTGTGTGTGTGTGTGTGTGTGTGTGTGTGTGTATCAGTCCTGAGGCTAGAACTCAGGGCCTGGATACTATCTCTGAGCTTGAGCTCAAGGCTAGTGCTCTACCACTTTGAGCCACAGTGCCACTTTTAGTTTTCTGGTGGTTAACTGGAGATAAGAATCTCATGCACTTTCCTGCCTAGGCTGGCTCTGAACTGTGATCCTCAGATTTCAGCCACCTGAGTAGATAGAATTACAGGCATGAGCCACTGGCAATCTGGGCTGACCTCAAACTCAAGATACTCCTGCTTCGGCCTCCTGAGTGGTAGAATTATGGGAAGATGCCATACCCAGTTGAGAGAATTTCCCTAAGGATGCTAAAAAGAATTGCTAATTTCCTGCTCAGATCTTTTAATTTATCCATACAAGAAGTATTTCTCAGATGGTCAGCAAGGTAAACATAACCAGTACCATCAGACAAGCAGCCATTAGAGTTTTAAAGAATATTATGCACCAGTGGCTCAGTCCTATAATCCTAACTACTTAGGAAGCTAACATCTGAGAATCAAAGTTAAGACCTGAGAATTGAGGTTTAGAGCCAGCCTGGGCAGAGCCAGGGGTGGTATCAGAGCAGGGTGGGGAGAATCTCACTATAAAATCAGTCATAGTAGTATACATCTATTAAGTTAATGATTCTAGCACAGACAAGAGGATTGCAAGTTACAGGTCAGCCTAGACTACACAGCAAGGCCCTGTTATGAAAAAAGAAAAAAAGCATTAAAATTTAAAGAGGCCCGGCACAGCAACAATGCATGTCCATAATCTCAGTACTTAGGAGGCTCAGACAAGAGGATTGAGAATTCAAGGCCAACTTGTGTTACCTACCAGGCCAGCCTAAGCTATGTAACAGGACCTTCTTTTTATTTGCAAAAGGGGGGCGCCCTGGGCGCTGTCCCTGAACTTTTCAGCTCAAGGCTAGCACTCTACCACTTGAGCCACAGCGCCACTTCCGTTTGGTTTACTGGAGATAAGAGCCTCACAGCCTTTTCTGCCCTGGCTAGCTTTGAACCACAATCCTCAGATATCATCTTCCTAAGTAGCTAGGATTGCAAGCATGAGCCACTGGCGCCTGGCTACAAGACTTGATCTTTAATTTAAAAAAAAAAAAAGAGCTAGGCACTGGTGGCTAATGCCTGTAATCCTAACTCAGGAGGCTGAGATCTAAGGATCACAGTTCAAAGCCAGCCAGGGCAGGAAAGTCCATGAGACTCTTACCTCCACTTAACCATCAGAAAACTGGAAGTGGCACTGTGGCTTAAAGTGGTAGAGTACTAGCCTTGAGCAAAAGAGCTCAGGGACAGCTCCCAGATCCTGACTTCAAGCCCCAAAACTGTCAAAAGAAAAAGAAAAAAAAAAGAGAAAAAAAATCACAGAAATCACAGATATAAGTACAATTCAACACAAATAAAAATCTCAGGAAGATTAGAACACTGATATGAAAATCCTCTCTTTACTTTTATATATTCAGAATATATTGTGTGTGTATGTCCACTTGCACTGATAATGGGAATTCAGCCCCATGTTCTCACTAAGCTTTTCCTGATCAAGGCTGGCACTCTACTACTTGAACCATACCTTCACTTCCAGCTTTTTGATGACTAATTGACAAGAAGGCCTCTCAAAATTGTCTGCCTGAGCTAGCTTCAAACCATTATTCTCAGATCTATTTCCTGAGCAGTTAGGATTAGAGGCATGAGCTCACCTGTGCCATGTCTTCTTTTTTTTTGGTGCCAGTCCTAGGGCTTGAACTCAGGGCCTAAGTGCTGTCCATTAGCTTTTTCTGTTATAGTATTAGGGCCCTAATTCCAACCTTTTGGTAATTTATTGAAGATTAAGAGTTTTATGGACTTACCTGCCCAGGCTGGTTTCAAATTATCATCCTCAGATCTCAGCCTCCCAAGTAGCAAGGATTATAGAAATGAGCCACCAGAACCAAGTTACATGTAGTTTTTAATAAATGTACAGTTCCATTATTCATAGTCTTCAAAGTCCTTGAGATCTAAGATATAAGTCTACATTTTACCCATTTTTTTTCTTTGAAGGGTCAAATGTTTGTTATTATGCCTAAAAATGCACATTTGTCCTTCGTTTTCCTTTGCTTAGCACCTTAATACATAAGCTAATGAGTCAAAAGCAATTCAGATACAATCTATCAAGTAAACATGTAACTGGTAAATAGAAGCTCTTAATGTCATATTATGAAATTCCTTAAACAAGCAAAATAGTTGTTAGAGAAAAGGAAGGTAAGCCTTACTTTTTGATACAGTTGGTCATGAGAAGATGGACATCTTGTCTTTCATCTAACAGCAGCATTGCTCCTAAGTAGCCAATGCGTTTGTCTGTAAATTTTTGAGAGGCAATAAGTTTGAGGCACTCCAACTGCAAATATAAAGAAGAAAATGATATTAAGAGCCTGCTACCACAATCTAGAAAAGCAATGTTCATAGATGACCGAAGTGTAGACTTGTATCATCAAACCTCCTAAATGAAAAAAAGGACTGAAACTTTTAAACGCCTCAATAATAGTAATCAGATTATGAGAGATTATACTGTCAAGGTCTCATACCATTTGCCACCCAAATAATTAAGTTTTAACTTAGTTCATACAAACACAAACGAGTCTAGTATTTAAGATATTACTGGGCTAAATTTCTAATGTTATCCCTAGCTTACATTAATTATTTAACTCAGATTTAAAGTTTAGTTCCTATTTTGATAATCAAAAACTTCAAGCCAGGCACAGGTGGCTCATGCTTATAATCCTAGCTATTCAGAAGTCTGAGGATCATGAGTCAAAACCAGGCAGGGCAGGAAAGTCTGTGACCCTCTTACTTCTAACAAATTACTCAGAAAAAAGCAGAAGTGGCACTTGCTTCTCAAGTGGTAGAGTGTTAGTAGTTAATAAAAGAAGATCAGGGATAGCACCTAGGCCCCGAGTTCAAGCCCCAGGCCAACACCAACACCACCAAAAAAAAAGGAAATACATAAAAGTGCCAAACAGTATCTTAAACATCAGAAAAGCACAATTAAAGAAGGGAGCCCATAACTGATTTTAAAATAATGGAGAAAATAATATGAGTAGAGGGGCTGGGAAGGTGGCTCAGTGGTAGAGCACTTGCCTTGCATACTCGAGGCCCTGGGTTCGATTCCTCAGCCCCACATAAGCAAAAAGAAAAAAGCCGAAAGTGGCTCTGTGGCTCAAGAGGTACAGTGCTAGCCTTGAGCTGAAGAGCTGAGGGACAGTGCCCAGGCCCAGAGTTCAGGCCCCAGGACCGGACCAAAAATAATAATAATAATAATAATATGATTAGAGTATAAATTTGGAGTAGTATGAGAGAAGGGAGGGCGAGTGAAGAATCAAATAAAGAAAAATCCAGAGGAAAACTCAATAGTGATATGAACCTATATTATTCCATATGATTTCTACTTTACATAATCCTTAGAGATAATTCTTCAGGGTTTAAGTGCCCTTGTAATTAAATTTGACCTTTCTTGAAAGTCATAATCATTTGAGTATACTTTATCATTTCATCTTGACAACACAGAAAAAACAAACATTCCCTCTGGAACAGTGGTTCTCAACATTCCCTCTGAAACTATGCTCTCCTTTAGAATCAGTCAAGTACCCTGAAAAAAGAAGCTCCGATGGAAATCTGTGTACCCAGGAAGCTAAGAACCTATAAGACTATTTTCCCATTATGAACTTGGAGATGAGCTAACAGTTCCATAAATAAAAATTGCTGTTCTCAATAGACATGTATTTACAAAAATTCCTAAGGCCAGCTGGGAATGTGGCTTAGTGGCAGAGTGCTTGCCTAGCATGCATGAAGCCCTTGATTCTATTTCTTAGTACCACACAAATCTCTGGGTTTTATTCTTCAGTACCACAGAAAAAGCCAGAAATGGCACTGTGGCTCAAGTGGTTGAGGGGTAGCCTTGAGCAAAAGAAACTCAGGGGACAGTGTCCAGGCCCTGAGTTCAAGGTCCAGGTCTAGAAAAAAAAAATTCCTAAGTTGATTGACTATACTATCAGGAGTATGTCAAAGAAGTCTCCAAGAGCATAACTAGGAGCTGGGTGCTGGTGGCTCATACCTGCAATCCTAACTACTCAGGAGGCTAAGATCTGAGGATGGTGGTTCAAAGCCAGCCCTGAAACTCATCTCCAATAAATTACCAGAAAACTGGAAGTGGCACTGTGGCTCAAGTGGTAAAGCGCTCACATTGAGGTGAAGAGCTGAGGCACAGTGCCCAGGCTCAAAGTTCAAGCCCACAACTGGCACAAAAAGAAAAAAAAAAGGGAAGGCTCTTTCATTTATTGATTGATTGCCAACCCTGGGGCATAAACTCAGGACCTGAACCTTTTTGCTCAAGGCTAACACTCTATCACTTAGCCACAGCTCCACTTCTGACTTTTTGGTGGTTAACTGGAGATAAGAGTAGCATGAACTTGCCTGCCTGCGCCGGCTTTGAACCAGAATCCTCGGATCTCAGCCTTCTGTCTAAATAGCTAGAAATTACAGGCCTAAGCCATCAATACACAGCACACATTCAACTAAAAGTTTTTTTTGTTTTTCTTTTTGGGTCTGGTCTTGGTGCCTGAACTCTGGGCCTGGGCGCTGTCCCTCAGCTCTTCAGCTCAATTAAAAGTTTAAAAACAGTTTCTGAAACACTTTATCAATGTATGCAGAAAAAAAAAGGAGGGGAGGGGCTGGGAAGGTGGCTCAGTGGTAGAGCGCTTGCCTTGCATGCCTGAGGCCCTGGTTCAATTCCTCAGCACCACATAAGCAAAAAGAAAAAAGCCAGAAGTGGTGCTGTGGCTCAGGTGGTAGAGCACTAGCCTTGAGCTGAAGAGCTGAGGGACAGCGCTCAGGCCCAGAGTTCAGGCCCCACGACCGGAACCAAAAAAAAAAAAAAAAAAAGGAGGGGATAGGCAGAGTATCTGCCCAGCAAGCATAAGGCTAACCCCAGTACTGTCAAAAGAGGACTTAAAATACAACTCCAGTAAATGGAGGAAATTTTAAGTAACTGGAATTATAATATAACTTAATAACCATTTTTAAATAGTTAAATTCATAAAGAACAATTATCATGCTATCCTGTCATTTCTGCTGATGCTTGTAGGAGCTTGAGATATATGCTTGTTTCTAATCTCTAATCCCCAATGGCTGTACTTCATTCTTCTGGTGGTTATTTTATATTCCTAGCTTCTACAGATTTCTCTTTTGTGAACACCAGTATTTAATTTCTGCCTTAATATACTTGTTTACTTAAGCAAACTTCTCCCTCTCCCCTACTTCCCATCCCAAAGGACTGGTAATGATCTCTTTTCCTACTCAGATCTTTAACAGAAAAAAAAAAAAAAAAAAAAAAAACCTTCCTTCTAATTGGGAGGCTCTGTTTTGAGATTCTATGGTTACTACCAGCGTAACCTCCAAAGAGACATTTCTCTAATGTAGTACATTCCTACAGTGTACCAACAATGTGGTAGACCGCCACTGTAAACAAAGCATGTATTATGACTGTTACCTACAAGCTACTGTAAAAACAAGAGCACCTAGTTCGGTTTTAAGAAAAGACAGAAGCTTGCCGGGCGCTGGTGGCTCACGCCTGTAATCCTAGCTACTCAGGAGGCTGAGATCTGAGGATCGCGGTTCAAAGCCAGCCCGGGCAGGAGAGACCGTGAGACTCCTATCTCCAATAAACCACCAGAAAACAGGAAGTGGCGCTGTAGCTCAAGTGGTAGAGCGCTCGCCTTGAGCTGAAGAGCTGAGGGACAGTGCCCAGGCCCAGAGTTCAAGCCCCACAACCGACAAAAAAAAAAAAAAAAAAAGAAAAGACAGAAGCTGGGAAACGATGGCTGGCTCATGCCTGTAATCCTAGCTACTCAGGAGGCTGAGTCCAGGGTCCGGGGTCTGGGAAAAAACAAAAACAAAAAAACTCCAAGCAAGGTTCCTATCTCTATAACACATGGTAGATGAGAAAGAAAACCATCTGAGCTAGGGGTGGGGCACCTTCCTAGTCCTCTTCCACCTAAAGGTCTTGGTTTCTACAGCTATGACAGCCACCATTCCCTGCTTTCAGGGTAGTCAGCAGGTGACCCTCAGAAAGAATGCTAGCAGGGGCTGGGAAGATGCTCAGTGATAGAGGGCCTGCCTTGCATGCATAAGGCCCTAGGTTCTATTCCTCAGCACCACAGAAACAGAAAAGGCCAGAGGTGGCGCTGTGGCTCGGATGGTGAAGTGCTAGCTTTGAGCTGAAGAGCTGAGGGACAGCGACCAGACCCTAGCAGGATACTAATCAGCCATTAGCAACAAGCTTAGGAGACTGGAAGCTACTGGCCCCTCAGGGAACAAATACAAGGCCTTAGAACATTTCCCAAGATGGGTACAGCAGAATCATCTGAGAGAGCTTTCCTTCCTTCCTTCCTTCTTTCTTTCTTTCCTTCTTCCTTTCTTTCTCTTTCTTTCTTTGTCAGTCATGGGGATTGAACTCTGGGCCTGGCCACAGTCCCTGAGCTCTGGAGGCAAGCACTCTACCACAGCACCACTTCAGTTTTCTGGTGGTTAACTGGAGGTAAGAGCCTCACTGACTTTCCTGCCTAGGCAGGCTTTAACCTCAATCCTCAGATCTCAGTCTCTTGAGTAACTAGGATTACAGGTGTGAGCCACCAGCGCCCGGACAAGAGCTTTTTAAACTATAGGTCACTCCCAGAAAATTCCAATAGGGAAGATTTGGGATAAAAACTGACAATTTCATTTTTACAAAAATTTTCTGGGGGACTTTTTTGTATATATGTTGGTTCTGGAGCCTGAACTCAGGGCCTGGGCACTGTCCCTGAGCTCTTGTGCTCAAGGCTCTCCCGCTTAAGCCATAGCTCTACTTCCAGCTTGCTATTTGGACTGGATGGTGTTTTTTCCTTCTATCAGGAAGTGAGGACAGGGGAGGGGGAACACCTGAAGATTCCTATTGAATTTTTTTCTCATTAAAAAACTTACTTTATATTTTATTCAAAATTGCATACAATGACCTACCCACTAGTTTTTTCAAATCTTAACCTTTTGTATGTCTGTGTTGTGTACTCTGGTCCTGGAACTTGAACTCAGGGCCTGGGCACTGTTTCTGATTTTTTTTTCTTTTTTTGCTCAACACTAGACTTCTACCACTTGGGTCACAGCTCCATTTCCAGGTTTTTGGTAGTAGCTGGTGGCTCATGGGTTTTTCTACCAGGGCTGGCTTTGAACTGTGATCCTTAGATCTCAGCCTCCTGAGTAGTTAGGATTTCAGCTAGGATACCAGCTACGTTATTTATTTTTAAGATATATATATATTTTATTTTTTATTTTTTTAGAAAGCATCTCACTAGGGCTGGGAAGGTGGCTCAGTGGTAGAGCGCTTGCCTTGCATGCTTGAGGCCCTGGGTTCGATTCCTCAGCACCACATAAGCAAAAAGAAAAAAGCCAGAAGTGGCGCTGTGGCTCAAGTGGTAGAGCGCTACCCTTGAGCTGAAGAGCTGAGGGAAAGCTCCCAGGCCCAGAGTTCAGGCCCACGACTGGACCAAAAAAAAAAAAAAGAAAGCATCTCACTATGTTGCCCAAACTGACCTGGAATTTTTGATTATCATGCCTCAGCTTTCCAAATACTAGACTTATAGGCATACACCACCACAGCCAGTTAATTTTTTTTAATATTATAAATTCAACTGAAGCCTTCTCTTTGCATACGGTGCTTCAATCCCAAAACAGATCCTCCTAGAAGTAACCGAAAAACCAAACTGCATGCTGTATGTTCTTACAAGTGGAAACAGTTTGGGACATTTGGACTTTGTATACTGCTTTTTCATGAAACAGGAAGGATGGTAATGGGGTATGAACTCAGGACCACGTATATGCCAGACAAGTGCTCTACAAGATCTTTTTTTATTTTTTGGCTATGGTGCTTGAACTCAGGATCTGGGAACTGTCCTTGAGCTCATTTGCTCAAAGCTAGTGCTATACCACTTTTGAGCCACAGTGCCACTTCAAGTTTTCTGGTGGTTCACTGGAGATAAGAGTCTTTTTTTTTTGGGGGGGGGGGGGTCCAGTCGTGGGGCCTGAACTCTGGGCCTAGGCACTGTCCCTCAGCTCTTCAGCTCAAGGCTAGTGCTCTACCACTTGAGCCACAGCGCCACTTCTGGCTTTTTTTTTCTGCTTATGTGGTGCTGAGGAATCGAATCCAGGGCCTCATGCATGCAAGGCAAGCGCTCTACCACTAAGCCACCTTCCCAGCCCCGAGATAAGAGTCTTACAGGGACTTTCCTGCCCAGGCTGGCTTTGAACCTTGAACCTCAAATCTCAGCCTACTGAGTAGCTAGGAATACAGGCTTGAGCCATCAGCGCCCAGGCTTACTCAACATCTTTTGAGTATTATACAACAAAAGGAGCTCTAATTCAGACATACCCACTTTTAAACATAAACTTATCTACTCTGAGAACAAACATTGTTTTCAATATGTTACTATTAGAATAATGCTTCAATGAACACTCTTAGGCAGTCATTGCCTATTGATCAAGAACTTCTGTGTACCTAAGGTAGCTTGATGATATTCAAGTTGTCCCGCTTTTGGGTTGTTCTGATTTTGCAAATATGTTACTTCTTAGTTGGTATGAACTTTCATCAGACATGTAATTGTTTCTGGTGGCTGCCTCTGACATCAGCAGCACTAATGACCAGCAGGCATTGAAAAAAGTAATACTCAAATTTTTTCACCTCATTTATTAGCTAAACTACTCTAAGATACAGATTCTTCTGATGAAGAATAAAATCTTTTAGCTTGACTTTAGTGGTCTTTCTTGCTTCTTGTAATAGCCAAGTGGTTCTAAATTACTTTGTGTATTTCCTGAATCTGGAATCTGTCATCATTCTAATGGATCCTGGCCCTTTAAAGTAAGATGGAGAGATCTCATTTAAAACAGAAAACATGGGCTGGAACGGTGGCTCAGTGGTAGAGCTCTTGCCTTGCATGCATGAGGCCCTGGGTTCGATTCCTCAGCACCACATAAGCAAAAAGAAGAAACCCAGAAGTGGCGCTATGGCTCAAGTGGTAGAACGCTAGCCTTGAGCTAAAGAGCTGAGGGACAGTGCCCAGACCCAGAGTTCAGGCCCCATGACCGGACCCACAAAAAAAAAAAAAAACCACCCCACAAAACATAAATAAGTAAATACTAAATACACACACATACACTCATAAACACTCAGAAGGCAAAGATCTAAAGATCCCAGTTCAAAACCAGCCTGAGAAGGAAACTCTGGAGACTCTTTTTATCTCCGATTAACCAGTAAAAAGCCAAAAATAGAGCCCTAGCCTTTATTTATTTACATTTTTTTGTCGGCATTAGGGCCTGAACTCTGGGCCTGGACACTGTCCCTCAGCTCTTCAGCTAAAGGCTAGCACTCTACCACTGGAGCCACAGCGCAACTTCCGGCTTTCTCTGCTTATGTGGTGTTGAGGAATCGAATCCAGGGCCTCATTCATGCAAGGCAAGCTCTCTACCACTAAGCCACCTTCCCAGGCCGAGCCCTAGCCTTGAATGGAAAAAAACTAAAGAATAGCACCCAATCCTTGAGTTCAAGCTACAGTAATGGCACACAAAAAAGTAATACACACTCACAAAAAAAGTCAATTATATTTCTATATATCTATAATTACCAAAAAAATTTAAGGACATTATTTACAACAGAAACAGTAACTATAAAGAACCTATGGATAAACAGAAGAAAGGGAAAGCAAATACAGTCATTATATCCAATGTACATTACATAAAAATTGAATTATGTAACTTGAGGGTAGAGATGAAATGGGGAGAAAATAGGAGAGAAAAATGGAAGAGATGACATCATTGATCAGATATATGATACTCATATGACTTGTAAAACTGAAACCATTTGTACACTTTGTCTTCTTGTCTTTCATGGGGCTTAAACTCTGGGCCTGGGCACTGTCCCTCAACTCTTCAGCTCAAGGGCTAGTACTCTACCACTTGAGCCACAGCACCACTTCCAGTTTTCTGGTGGTTAACTGGATATAAGAGTCTCATGGAGGGGCTGGGAAGGTGGCTCAGTGGTAGATTGCCTTGCATGCATGAGGCCCTGGGCTCGATTCCTCAGCATCACAAAAGCAGAAAAAAAAAGCCAGAAGTGGCGCTGTGGCTCAAGTGGTAGAGTGCTAGCCTTGAGCTTAAAAGCTGAGGGACAGCACCCAGGCCCAGAGTTCAGGCCCCACGACCGGACCCAAAAAAAAAAAAAAAAGAGTCTCATGGATGTAAATTTTTAACCCAAAAAATTAGATGAAAAGTTTGTAGACTCCACATGTTGTATTTAAAATGCATATGTTAAGCCTTACAACTTAAATTGTGATTTTGTTTTGTTGTGTGTGTGTGTGTGTGTATGTGTGTGCGTGTGTGTGTGTGCTAAGTCTATTCAAGTATTCTCTTGATCAGTGAAGGACAACCCTTATTTATTACCTAGAGGAATGGTATGTAAGTTGAGGTTTGAAATTTTAGTATTGGGACATTGGTTAAGTGGGCTGTTGTATAGTAAAGAGACTTTGAAGATACATGTAGGAAAAAGTAGTCTCCATTCAAATGAAAGTTAATTTTTTGGGGGAAAAAGAAAAGTGTCTCATGGACTTTCCTGCCTGGACTGGCTTTGAACCATTATCCTCAGATCTCAGCCTCCTGAGTAGCTAGGGTTACAGGCATGAGCCACAGGCACCCGGCTTGTACACTTACTTTTAAAAACTTAATAACAAGGGCTGGGAAGGTGGCTCAGTGATAGAGCGCTTGCCTTGCATGCAGAGGCCCTGGGTTCGATTCCTCAGCACCACTATAAGCAGAAAAAACTGAAGTGGCGCTGTGGCTCCACTGGTAGAACACTAGCCTTGAGCTGAAGAGCTGAGGGACAGTGCCCAGGCCCAGAGTTCAGGTCCCACGACCAGATCCAAAAAAACAAACAAAAAGATCTTGCTTCAAGTTCCCAGACAGCAAAATTACGAAGCCAGATTTCACAGCCAAGCAATCTAGTATTATCAGTCTTGCTTTTCAATTCTGGCAGACACAAGCATATAACAAAAGGCTGCTTTTTCTGCATTGGCTGCTTCATCAACAACCAAGTTCAGTTCTTCCAATACTTGTTTTCTACAATTCTTTTTTTTTTTAAAACGGACAATTCTATACGCTGTCTCAAATGCTTTGTGATTTGGCAGGACTATACTAACTAAATAACTTAGAAAATGCTATTTATACATGTGAGTTAAAACAAAAGAATAGATTTTTGTGCTGTATAAGGCTGAGTTGTAGTCCCTTTGCTGGTACTTATTAGCTCTGTGAATTTAAACAAGTCACTTACCTCTCCAAATTTTAGTCTCTCCATCCACAAGAATATTATCTACCTAAGAGTTTGCTGTAAAACTTAAATGTGATTTTTTTTCAATCTTAAAATTTGTATGTGACTTATATTCCTTTTCTTTCCTTTTCTTTTCTGTTTTTTGGTTGGTTGTGGGGCTTGAACTCTAGTCCTGGGTGCTGTCCCTGAGCTCTATAGCTCAAGACAAGCACCCTACCACTTGAGCCACAGCACTACTTCCACAACATTCCTTCCCAGGCTGGCTTTGAACCATGATCTTCAGATCTCCACCTCCTGGGTACCTAGGATTATAGGCGTGAGCCACCAGTGCCCAGCCTCATATTCCTTTTCTAATCAACAGAATTATACTAGATATTGCAATAAAAAGTAAAAAGAAAGTTAGTCAAATTAGTTTAAAATTTTTATTTAACCAATCTAAAATATCACTTTAACATATAAACACCATAAAAAATATGTTACATTTATACTAAGGCTTCCAAATAGTTTACACTGATAGCACATTTCATTCAACTCGTATACATTTTCATCAGAAACACTTGAACTATATGTTTCATGAAATTTACAACCAACAAAGTACATGTCCATTTTCAAGCTGTTTAAAATATAGGCAAATTTTTTCTAGTAACTGAATCAAATACTCAAAAAAAATTTCCAGCCAGATGCCGGTGGCTCATGCCTATAATCCTAGCTACTCAGGAGGCTGAGATCTGAGGATCTCGGTTCAAAGCCGGCCCGGGCAGGAAAGTCCGTGAGACTCTTATCTCCAAAAAACCACCAGAAAACCGGGAGTGGCACTGTAGCTCAAGTGGTAGAGCACTAGTCTTGAGCTGAAGAGCTGAGACAGTGCTCAGGCCCAGAGTTTAAGCCCCACGACCGACCAAAAAAAAAAAAAAAAAAAATTTCCTTTAATAATCACCTCAGTCGAACTAGCCACATTTCAGAAGATGAACTATGAAGCTCCTGACTACTATACAGCATAGCTCAGCTAAACAAATAACATGCATGTACCAAGTGGCTATAGCTGGTGCCAGTAGCTCATACTTTTAATCCTATTTAAGAAACTGAAATTTGAGGCTCACAGTTCAGAGCCAACCAGGTCAGGAAAGTTCTCTACCAAAAAGCTGAAAGTGGACATGTGGCTCAAGTGCTCTAGCCTCAAGTAAAAGAGCTCAGGGATAAGCCTCAGACCCTAAATTCAAGCCCTAGTATTAGCACAAAAATTAACTGCAGTCCACAATTAAATAAAAATGTCAGAATGAGAAGGTGGCTCAGTGGTAGAATGCTTGCTTTGCATACATGAGGCCCTGGGTTCAATTTCTCAGCACCACATAAGCAAAAAAAGCCAGAAGTGGTGCTGTGGCTCAAGTGGTAGAGTGCTAGCCTTTAGCTGAACAGCTGAGGCCCAGTACACAGGCCCAGAGTTCAGGCCCCAATGACTGACAAAAAAAAAAAAAGTCACTGTTATTTATACACCCGGGGTCAGATAATCTAAATAGGCACTTTTCATGGACACATTATGAAAGAAATAGGCAAACAATAAAAGTAATTTGGTACCCCAAATCATTGATACAGAGAGGGCAGTGAATCATGTTTCCTCAAACAAGAAAACACATAGCAGGGAGCTGTTGGCTCACACCAATAATCCTACCTACTCAGGAGGCTGAGATCTGAGGATCACAGTTCAAAGCCATCCCAGGCACAAAAGGCTGTGAGACTCTTAACTCCAATTAACCACTCAGAAAACTGGAAGTTGTACTGTGGCTCAAGTGGTAGAGTGCTTGCCTTGTGCTGAAGAGTTGAGGGACGTGCCTAGGCCCAGAGTTCAAGCCCCATGACCAACCAAAAAAAAAAAAAAAAAAAAAAAGGAAACACCATAATAGACTTAAATTATGAATCTTATCCCATTCACAAAATAGTTTTGTACCAAAATTTTAGTATCGGTTCTTTGGGCATATTCATACCTGGCAACTAAGAATTGTGTGTTTTAGCAAATAATTAAGTTCGAAAATACTCTCAAAATGCTACCAAGACAGACCTAAAAAGTACATTTTACTGTTATTTAATGTTATAGAAATGAATCTTTAAAATATATACATATGTAAATATTTTATAATATAAAATCTCCAAAGTCTTAAATCTACTCTAGGATTTCAAATTCAAATATCTGTAAGCCAGGCACCAGTGCCTCACACCTGTAATCCTAGCTACTCAGAAGGCTGAGATCTGAAAATAGCAGTTCAAAGCCAACCCAGCCAGGAAAGTCTGTGAGACTCTTATCTCCAATAAACTACTCAGAAAAGGCTGGAAGTGGAGCTGTGGCTCAAGTGGTAGAGCACTAGCCTTGAGCATAGAGAGGCTCAGTAACAACACATAGGCCCTTAGGTTCAAATCCAAAGACTAGCAAAAAAAAAAATTTTTTTAATGTTTGTAGTATAGACACAATGACTTATATCTATTACCCTAGCTACTTAGAAAGTAGAAATCAGGAGGCTCACACTACAAGGCTAGCCTAAGACACCAGTAAAACTAGGTATGGTGGTGTATGCCTGTTATCACAGACACTCCAAAAGAACACACTGGATGATCACAATCCAAGCCAGCCCAGGCAGAAATACAAGACATTATACAAACTAACTAAAAAAGGAACTAGAGGCATGGCTCAAGAGGTATACCATCTGCCTAGCAAATGCAAGACCCTTAGTTCACTACAAACAAAAAAAAAAGAGCTTGTTTTTAAAGAACTTAAATGTACTCTCTCCAAGATGTTAACAGTAGTTGTATCTGTATGGAGAAATTCAAGAATTTTAGTACACCACATTTATAACAATTAAAAATTTTTTAAAGAATTTTCTCTCACTAGGGTATCTTTTGTTTTTTTATATCTTATTTTAGGAAACATCAAATTTCTATTAATCTAACCTAATGTTTCTACCAAAACATCTGTTTGTTTTATATTATGTCATGCACTAACTGGATTACTACTAGGATCAAATTTTGATGTGGTAAAACCTTGTAACTTGAAACAGTACAGCTTTAGGCTTTATTTCTACTCCTATCTCTATAAGAATGAAAAATGAAATCCATATCAAGTTGCCTCTGTGTGTGTATGTATCCACATCAAGGGTATTAATTACTTTTCAATGAGTGCCTGGGCGCGCACACACACACACCTCTGTGTGTGTGTGCTCGTGTGTGTGTGTGTGTGTGTGTGTGTGTGTGTGTGCATGTGCACACGTGCACACGTGAATACCTGTCCTGGGGCTTGGATTTAGGACCTGGGTATTGTCCCTGGTTTGTTTTGTTCAAGGCTAGAGATCTACACTTCTGATCTATTTTGGTGGTTAATTGGAGATAGGGTCTCTAGGACATTCCTGCCTGGGCTGGCTTCAAATCCTCAGCTCTCAACCACTAGAGTAGCTGGGATTACATCCATGACCCACTGCCACCCAACACCTTACATGAAAAAAAGAAATTATTTTATGACTAATGTGAATGAATCCCTTATGACAATAATATCTAAAACCAAATATATGAAAGTTACATTAACAACTCATTTTTTCTTTAAGGAAACTGCTGTTTTCCTACCCATTATTCACATTTGTGTGTGTCTATGTGTGGCTAATTCTATAAGGCTTGAACTTGGCCTCACCCTATTTTTTAGTTTGTTGTTGTTGATTGGTCATGAGGCTCGAAATAGATCAGAAGTGTAGATCTCTAGCCTTGAACAAAACAAACCAGGGACAATACCCAGGTCCTAAATCCAAGCCCCAGGACTTGTATTCACGCGTGCACGTGTGCACATGCATGCACACACACACACACAAACACACGAACACACACACACACACAGGTATGTGTGTTCCTGAGTGCTCAAAGCTAGCACTTCACACTTTGAGCCACAGTTCCACTTCCGTTTTTCTGGTGGTTAATTGGAGATAAAGAGTGTCAGGAGCCAGATGCTGGTGGATCATGCCTGTAATCCTAGCTACTCAGGAGGCTGAGACCTGAGGATCGAAGTTCAAAGCCAGTCCATGCAGGAAAGTCTATGAGACTCTTATCTCCAATTAACCACCAGAAAACAGGAAGGGGCATTGTGGCTCAAGTGGTCAAACACTTGGCTTGAGCTGAAGAGTTGAGGGACAGCACCCAGGCCCAGATTTCAAGCTCCATGACCAACAACAACAATATCAGAAAGTGTCAGGAATTGTTCTGCCCTGGCTGGCTTTGATCTTAACCTCAGAGCTCAGCCTCCTAAGTAGCTAGGATTACAAGTGTCAACCACTGGTCTTGGCTAAAATCACATATTTATAAGGAGACTGATTGTATTCCCAACACCTAAAATGACCATAACACTAATTCAAGCTAATCTGTTAAGATTCAATCCTAATACTTTTATGTCTTGGGGCAGGAGATCTCCTTCCACTTAAGTTATTGAGCCTAAATAGATATGCCTCAAAAAAAATGACTTATCTTTGAAAAAAGAAATATATTTTTCTAGAAAGATGTATTTTCCTCCTTTGCAATGCTGCACATTTATTTTCTTTTAATTTTGCATTGAATTCCTTCAAGACTATTCAATATGGAATTTTCTTTTTTGGTTGTGGGAGTTGAACTCTGGGCCTGGGTGCTGTCCCTCAGCTCTTCAGCACAAAGCTAGCCCTCTACCATTTGAGCTACAGTGCCACTTCTGGTTTTTTCTGCCTATGTGGTACTAAGGAATCAAACCCAGGTCTTCATGCATGCAAGACAAGCACTCTATCACTGAGCCACCTTCCCAGTCCCAATATGTAATTCTTTTTTTTTTTTTTTGTCGGTCGTGGGGCTTGAACTCTGGGGCTGGGTGCTATACCTCAGCTCTTCAGCTCAAGGCTAGCGCTCTACCATTTGAGCCACAGTGCCTCTTCCTGTTTTCTGAGTGGTTTATTAGAGATAAGAGTCTCATAGACCTTTGTGCCCAGGCTGGCTTTGAACTGCGATGCTCAGATCTCAGCCTCCTGTGTAGCTATGATTATAGGCGTGAGCCACCAACTCCCAGCCCAATATGTAATTTTTTTGTTGGTTGTGAGGCTTGGACTCTGGACCTGGGCGCTGTTCCTCAGCTCTTCAGCTCAAGGCTAGCGCTCTACCATTGTGCCACAGTGCCACTTCCGGCTTTTTCTACTTTTGTGGTGCTGAGGAATCGAACCCTCATGCATGCAAGGCAAGCACTCTTACCACTCCACCTTCCCAGCCCCCCCAATATGTAATTCTTAAATAAATTTTTTCTATGTAACTTGAGAGTAGGGCTGGGATAGGAAAAGGTGGGGGAGAACGATGGAAGTGGTGACATTAAGAAGCATACTACTCATAACCTGACTTAGGGAATTGTAACTTTTTTGTACAACTACATATATCATCACCATCATCAACATATCTCCTTTAAAGAAAATAAAAATTGGGGCTGGGAATGGGGCTTAGTGGTAGAGTGCTTGCCTCACATGCATGAAGCCCCAGGTTCAATTCCTGAGTACCACATACACAGGAAAAACTGGAAGTGGCAGTGTGGCTCAAGTGGTAGAGTGCTAGAGAAAAACAAGCTCAGGGACAGTGCCCAGGCCCTGAGTTCAAGCCCCAGGACTGGCAAAAAGCAAAACAAAAACAAAAAATATATAAAAAATAAAAATCTAGACTAAAAAAAACTAATAAAAATTAACTGTATGCTGGTGGCTCACATCTGTACTCCTAGCTACTCAGGAAGCTGGGATCTGAGGATCAATAAACCACTAGAAGTTGCTCTGTGGCTCAAATGGTAGAGTGCTAGCCTTGAGCAAAAGAAGCTCAGGGACAGTGCCCAGGCCCCATGTTCAAGACTGACACTAAGAAGAAGAAAGAAGAATGAAGAAGAAAGAAGAAAAAGAAAAGGAAGAAGTAATTACAATAGGGGCTGGAAAGGTGGCTCAGTGGTAGAGTGCTTGCCTTGCATGCATGAGGCCCTGGGTTTGATTCCTCAGCATCACATAAACAGAGAAAGCCAGAAGTGGCGCTGTGGCTCAAGTGGTAGAGCGCTAGCCTTGAGCCAAAGAGCATAGGGAAAGTGCCCAGGCCCAGAGTTCAGGCCCCAGACAGACAAAAATAAGGGGGAAAAAAAAAAAGAACTCTGTCATAAGTTTTGCCATATCATATACTGTGCACAGAGGAAATAAATAAGAAAATATTTAGCAAACATTTTTCAAATGTACATTATAAGTCCAGGTCTTCTGGAAGAAGAAAGCTAGTTGTTATTACAAAAATCAAAAGAAAGCCGGGCGCTGGTGGCTCACACCTGTAATCCTAGCTACTCAGGAGGCTGAGATCTGAGGATCCCGGTTCAAAGCCAGCCCGGGCAGGAAAGTCCATGAGACTCTTATCTCCAATAAACTACTCAGAAAAGGCTGGAAGTGGCTCTGTGGGACAGTGCCCAAGCCCAGAGTTCAAGCCCCACAACCGACAAAAAAAAAAAAAATCAAAAGGATAGAAGAATGAAGCAGGGAAGGAAGGATAATGCAGGCAAGAATTCATTGTATGTGCCACAGAATTGAGAAATATAAGGGATGGGGTGAGTCGAAGTGGGGGTGAAGATGTTGAAGTGATGACACAGATTAAGAGACATTGTACGTATAAACTGTTAAAAGTCAAATAACTTAAATATACCTAAAATTAAGATAAGTAAGAGAAAGGGTGGGTTAGGAGAGGTGGGTAAGACTACTGAAAGGGATGACAGTGATCAAGATGCATTGTATTCATAAACTACTCTGGTGAGTGGCAACTCCTTTGTATAATTAAAACTAATAAAAAGCATTTTAAAAAGTGCATCCCTGCTATAAAAAGATTAATTCTTATTCAAGTTAAGACTGTTCTGGCTATGTTCGGCTTTGGTCCAGCCTACCTGTCCAAAGTGAGCAGGATAGCCCAGCATGTGCATATACAGTAGTTTTGCCACATTCCGACACCGGTATGTATTGTCTTCTTCTCTAAATGATGAACGAATGGCAGCACATTCTTTCTGGATCATTTCTCGTTCTTCAGCTTGGGTTCGGGCTGTCCGGATGGTCCGGATCAGCTCCCGTAATCTGATGGGGGCTGGCATCCTCTAGATATCAAAAGACATTAAATACAAATATTCACATTTTTTTGTTTCCAAACTATTTATACAACTTCCCATCTAAAAGCAGGAGTGAGCTTAAGAATATAAAGCTAATATAAAGCTTGCTAAGATTTAACAAATACATGCATGCAACTCTTCAACTAAGTATATTTCTGGAAACAAAAATGTCAAGTATGAAAGTAAGCAAAATAAGACATATATGTAAAGTCCATTACTAATAGGCAAATATCTTACGTGCTAACTGAACACTAATCTACGTAATCCTTAAAGCAACTAAAGTCAAGTATTTTGTTTAATTACTACTAAATTCAAGTATTTTAATTAAGTATCAGACTAATGTAATCATAGCTCAACTGAACAAAATATGAGTAACAAGTTAATTAATAAGTACCTGCCCAATAAGTTGTAGTCGTAATAAACTCACATATTTTGAAAATGAAATTAAGAAAAAGATAATAAATCTCAGGGGATAAAGGTATTTAAAGGTATTATTTTTAAAGTAAAATGATAAAGGACCTGTAACAACCAAAACCACCACAGAAAAAAAAAGGAAAATTTTCATCAAATTTCAAGTATTTCACAGTTACAGTCATGAAAGTTTACACCAGCACCTGGCATAAAAAAAATATCTTAGGGCTGGGAAAGTGGCTCAGTGGTAGAGTGCTTGCCTTGCATGCATGAGGCCCTGGGTTCAATTCCTCAGCACCACATATGCAAAAAGAAAAAAAGCCGGAAGTGGTGCTGTGGCTCAAGTGGTAGAGCACTAGCCTTGAGCTGAAGAGCTGAGGGACAGTGCCCAGGCCCAGAGTTCAGGCCCCATGACCGGACCCAAAAAAAAAAAAAAAAATCTTAACAAACATGAACAAAAAAATGAAAAAATTAACTCACATAGCCATGAATTAGGCTTATTTAAGAAAACATGCCGGGCACTGGTGGCTTACACCTGTAATCCTACCTACTCAGGATGCTGAGATCTGAGGATAGCGGTTCAAAGCCAACCAAGGAAGTAAAGTCCACGAAACTCTTATCTCCAATTAACCACGAGAAAACCGAACTGGCACTATTGCTCAAAGTAGTAGAGCACTAGCCTTCAGTGAAAGAGCTCAGAGACAGTGCCCAAGCCCAGAATTCAAGTCCCAAGACTAAAAAATATATATAAATAAATAAGGGGGAGGAAGAGGAGGAAGAGACCGAGGAGGAGAAAGAAGAAAAGGAGGGAGAAAGAGGAGGAGGAGGAAAATACATTCTAAAACCTATGTGAAAAAAGTTTTGTATTTACAGAAAATGAGTAGGCAGGCCCACTCCATTTCTCCTTTTTAATTCAACTATAAACCCTGGACAAAGCACATGCCATAAACCATTTAAGGATCTAAAAAGTAAATGACAGCAAGTGAGTTGGAAAAAGAATTATTTTAGTTCAACCAAACTGAACTGGCAAGACGTTATCATGTTTGCCTCCAGTAATGGCTAGCCTGGCAAAGGCAACCCAAAATCCAGAAGTATTGACTTGATACACAGAGAAGGAGCTTTAGCCGGGCGCTGGTGGCTCACATTTGTAATCCTAACTCCTTAGGAGGCTGAGATATGAGGATCACAATTCAAAGCCAGCTCAGGCAAGAAAGCTCATGAGACTCTTATCTCTAATAAACCACTCAGAAAACCGAAGTGGTGCTGTGGCTCAAGTGGTAGAGCGCTAGCCTTGAGCTGAACAGCTGAGGGGACAGCACCCAGGCCCAGAGTTTAAGTCCCACAACCAACAGAAACAAAAAAAGAGGAGCTCTAGGAAAAACACACTTTCTGGTCCCTAAGCATGAACAGGAAGGTCAAGAACAATGGGGAAATTCTCTCTGGACTTTTTGCCCACTCCTAGTCATAAGTAATAATGCAATAGTGGTGGCTATGTAGAAAGCAAAGACACTGACAGCCAGCCAGGCACATAAAAGAATCCAGGATGAGCTCTTCTCTAGCTCTTTTTTTTTTTTCTCTCTGGCCTCTCACTGCATGACAATGGGGTAAACTCACCAAAAGAAAAAGAAAAAAAAGTTCAACCTGCTCATTCCTATAATCCTAGCTACTCAGGAGGCTGAGATTTGAGGACTATGGTTCAAAGCCAGCCCAGGCAGGAAAGTCCATGAGTCTCTTACCTCCAATTAACCACCAAAAAGGTGGAAGTAGAGCTGCGGCTCAAGTGGTAAAGTGGCAGCCTTGAACAAACAAGCACAGGGACTAAGCCCAAACCTAGAGTTCAAGCTCCTGGACTGGCATTAAAAAGAAAAAAGTATATCTAGATAAGGAGCCACATGGTCCACTGATATCATGGCCAAGAGTTCTCATGAACCTGCAAAAGCCAAGGTAAAAACTTTATGTTCCAATCATCTAGAACTGGTGAGTCAATTAAGTTTTCCAGTGAACAGTAAAAATTAATCTGGGAGTAATAATAGGCTAGACTGGAAGGAAAAAGTAAGTATGACAGAGACAAACAGCCTAGGTGGCTATTCTAGGCCAAAAATCTTATGTTAGTTTTAACAAAGCCATGTATCACACACAGAAAGTATCTGGAAAAAGACCTATCTGAATACAAAAAGATTTGCACCTTCAGAAAAATGTACTTTAATATTCTAGGTCTCTAGATACTATCTCAAATAAAAGTTGAGCTGTTCATTTTTTAAATTAACAGACATGTTTGCACAAGTATCAAATTTTATAAAGTAAATTCTAAGGCATACTAAGTATGTAAATATGAACTGACATAGCACATTGTAAAGTAAAAAATAGAATGTTATGGAGATTTGTAGTTTTAACAAGCTAGTGATAAAACTTTGGAAATACTGAAGAACAGAGAAAAATAATGTGCAGGAATTTGTAAAATACATAATATTTACACAAACTATATTTAGACAAAATATATAATTACTTAGACGATTATAAATTAATGAATTAATTTCTAACTGAAAACTGTGGGTATATTTACAAGACACTGAATTTCAGGAAACAATAGTTTTTGTTAATTTGAGATTTAAAACCTAAAATGAGAGGGGCTGGGAAGGTGGCTCAGTGGTAGAGTGCTTGCCTTGCATGAATGAGGCCTTGGGTTCGATTCCTCAGCACCACATAAGAAGAAAAAGCCTGAAGTGGCTCTGTGGTTCAAGTGGTATTGTGCTAGACTTGAGCTGAAGAGCTGAGAGATAGCACCCAGGCCCAGAGTTCTGGCCCACTGACTGGCAAAAAAAAAACAAACTAAAACTAAAATCAGAGCCAGGCACCAGTAGCTCACACTGTAATCCTAGCTACTCAGGAGGCTGAGATCTAAGGACCAAAGTTCAAAGCCAGCTGGGCAGGAAAGGCCGTGAGACTCCAATAAACTACTCAGAAATCCAGGAGTGGCGCTGTAGCTCAAGTGGTAGAGTGCTAGCCTTGAGTTGAAGGGCTGAGGGACAGTGCACAGGCCCAGAGTTCAAGCCCCATGACCAACAAAAATAAAGTAAAATAAAATAAAAATTGTAGCAAAATAATAGTATCATGGTTCCTAGTTGTATTATGAAAAGTATTGAGCAGATAAAAGTACTTATTTTCAGAAAGGAACTATGACAAGCACCATAAAGATATGCCCTCCACAATAAACCCACTCCTAGGAATCTATTTTAGGGAAACAACTGAAGAAAAGCTTAAAGGCACATGTAGAAGATACATTATTTCTTTAGCACAAAGAAACAACATGATGATCTGAAATTGAAGAACTGCTTGATAACAGAGCATTTGAAACATTGACTTTCTATTATAATTCCACAGAAATACAAGGAAATAATTGTTATACACTAAGGACACATCTCATGATACAGCACTATATGGGCATTACTTATATTAAAACATACATAGATGGAAACAAGGTAAATGGCAAAAATTAAAAGAGTAATTGGGAGCTGGGAATGTGGCTTAGTGGTAGAGTGTTTGCATGCACACACACACATGCGCGCGCACACACACATGCGCGCGCACACACACATGCACACAAAGCTGGGGTACTGGGGCTCGCACCTTTAATCTTAGCTACTCAGGAGGCTGAGATCAGAGAATCATGGTTCAAACCCAGCAGAGCAGGAAAGTCCATGAGACTTATTTCTAATTAACCACCAGAAAACCAGAAGTGGAGCTGTGGCTCAAAGTGGTAGAGTGCTAGCCTTGAGCAGAAAACCTCAGGGACAGCTCCCACAACCAACCCCCACTCTCCTACCCTGCAAAAAAAAAAAAAAAGGATGTATTTATTTCTATCAGTTTTCCTTTCTAATATATCTTAGAAACTGGCTGTGGCAGAACTGATCTAGCTGGGGTATGGGTATTTTCCCATTGTCTATGTTTCAGTAGGTTTTATTTTGTGGGGAGAGAGTTGAAAGGAGAGTGTACACCTATTTTTCCCTTCAGTATAAATAAATATGTTTACAGGGGCTGGGAAGGTGGCTCAGTGGTAGAGTGATTGCTTTGTATGTATGAGGCCCTGGGCTTGATTCCTCAGCACCACATAAGCAGTAAAAGCCAGAACGGGCACTGTGGCTCAACTGGTAGAGTACTAACCTTGAGCTGAAGAGCTGAGGGACAGCGCCCAGGCCCAGAGTTCAGGCCCCAAGACTGACCAAAAACAAAAAAAAGAAATATGTTCACAGAAGGAAAATTATCAATAAAGGGGAACTCAAGAGTTAACACAGTATTATTTCAGTTAGAGCTAAAATATAAAGATAAATATATTGGAGAGACAAACATGGCTGTGGTACAAAGTTCTTTCATCAGATCCACTTAGTTTAGAATGCAACAAAACTCAAGATCAACTTTATATGCTCTAGTTCAGGCTCAAGGTACAATTTCCTAATTATTAGTCCCTATCTCAAGTACCTCAACTCCCTAGTACATCCACATAGGAAATGGTGTGCTGAGGAAAGTAGACACAGGAAAAGCACTGCTCTGAATCATCCCTAGATGATCTACCAAAACTGAATTTCTGGATCTTCAAGACTAAAGACTAAGCTACAGAATGCCTCACCACATTCAGATACCACCACACCCTATCTAGGTAGTTAGCTGTCATTTTTTTTTTTTTTTTTTTTTTGTCGGTCATGGGGCTTGAACTCTGGGCCTGGGCGCTGTCCCTCAGCTCTTCAGCTCAGGGCGAGGGCTCTACCACTAGAGCTACAGCGCCACTTCCGGTTTTCTAGTGGTTTATTGGAGATAGGAGTCTCACGGTCTTTCCTGCCCTGGCTGGCTTTGAACCGCGATCCTCAGATCTCAGCCTCCCGAGTAGCTAGGATTACAGGTGTGAGCCACTGGCGCCTGGCTTAGCTGTCATTCTTGTAAGAAGACCTAAGTTCATTTCTCCCTAAAATGCCACAGAAATTAGAGAAATTTTCCTTTGTGCCTTATTATTCACAACCAGAACAGGATACAGTAATATATGTCTGTAATCCCAGGACCTGGGAGACTGAGGCAGGAGGATCTTAAATGCAAGGCTAGCCTAATTATATAGCAAAATTAATTAAAAAAAAAAACAAAAAAAAACAGCTGGGTACTGGTCCCTCATACCTGTAATCCAAGCTGAGATCTAAGGATCGTGGTTTTAAGCCAGCCCCAGCAGGAAAGTCTATGAGACTCTTGTCTCCAACTAATCAACAGAAAAAGCCAGAAGTGGTGCTATAGTTCAAATGGTAGAGTACTAGCCTTCAGCAAAACAAGCTTAGGGAACAACACCCAGGCCCAGAGTTCAAGGCCCAGGTCCAGCAAATAAAAAAAAAAAAGGAGGAGGTAGAGGAGGAGGAGGAGGAGGAAGAAGAGGAGGAGGAAGAAGAAGAGAAGGAGGAAGAAGGAAAAAGGAAGAAGAAAGAAGAAGCCAGATAAGAAAGTCCATGAAACTCTTTTTTTTTTTTTTTTTTTGGATGGGGGGTCCGGTCGTGGGGCCTGAACTCTGGGCCTGGGTGCTGAGGAATCGAACCCAGGGCCTCATGCATGCAAGGCATGCGTTCTACTACTGAGCCACCTTCCCAGCCCTGAAACTCTTATCTACAATTAACCACACAGAAAATAGAGCTGTGGCTCAAACTGATCGACAACTGGCCTTGAGCAAAAAGCTCAGGGACAAAGCCAGGCACTGGTGGCTCACACATGTACTGTAATTCTAGTTACTCAGGAGGCTGAGGTCTGAGGATCCTGGTTTGAATCCAGCCCAGGAAGAAAAGTCTATGAGATGCTTATCTCCAATAAACTACTCAGAAAAAAGCTGGAAGTGGTGCTGTGGTTGAAGAAGTATTAGACTAGCCTTCAGCAAATAAGCAACTCTCAGGAACAGCAGCCAGACCCTGAGTTCAAGTCCACTATCCGCCCGCCCCCTCAAAAAGAATGAAACCAGCACAGGTGGCTCATGCCTGTAATCCTAGCTTCTCAGAAAGCTTAGATCCAAGGATCGCAGTTTGAAACCAGCCCAGGCAGGAAAAGTCCATGAGGCACTCGTCTCCAATTAACTATCTAAAAAAGCTGTTAGTGGAACTATGGTTCAAGTGGTAGAGTGCCAGTCTTGAGCAAAAAAGCCCAGGGACAGCACCCAGGCCCTGAGTTCAAGTTCCAGGACTAAAACAAAAACAAAAGAATGAGTAAAGCAAAATTATATATAAGCTTTCAGACTTAAGAAAATGTCATTCATCCTACAAAGCTTATATAAGGGCATTTTTGTAAGATGACAAGTTTAATTATTAGAGATTTTTAATACTAAGAAAACAACTTTCCCCTAACATATACTTCATGAAGCTAAGTTCTGTCAATTCTGGATACACAGGGAGTGGAGGGACGTTGTCCACAGAATATTTAACATAGACGATGCTTATTTTTTTAAACCATGCTTGATATTAGCTAGCTACAGAGAGGCAAAGGCTCATTGACAAAGGTGTCAAAATAAAATACTTGAGAAAGTATATCTTAGTAGGGTAACTAAACTTGAACTTAGTCCCTAACTTCAAGCCCCAGGATAGATACATGCACACACACACACACACAATGTCTTTAGATTTTGTTCACTTACTACAATGTATATTTTTTTGTGCCAGTAATGGGGTTTGAAGTCTAGGCTTGGACTCTTTAGCACAAGGCTAGTGTTCTACCACTTAAGCCAATGTTTCACTTCCAGCATTTGATTCTTAATTGGAGATAAGATTCTCATGGACCTGTCCTATCCTGGCTGACTTCAAACCAAGACCCTAAAATCTTAGCTCCTTTGTAGCTAGGATTACACTAGCATCCAGCACTTTTTTACCATATTACTTTATAGATTAATAAGGTAAATAAAAATATCTTAGAATAATAAAAGTGTATGTTTCAAACACAGAACGTTAGTCGATAACAAATCAATGAATTCACAATGTTTCCAACACTGGGAAAAATATCACCAAAGACAGGTAAGACTTTTATTATAATGAACCTAATGAATTACTTAACAGATATCCCAAAGAAAGATGATGGAAAGGGCAAATATCTTTGTTGTTACATAAAGCTTCTGCTGCGTAAATCACAAGAAAAAGTTAATGTCATTTTTTGAATTAAACATTTACATGTTCTAATATTTTTAAAGTTATGGAGATTAAGGTCTCTTGTTTATGAAATCTGAAGAGAAACCTCACTGCTATCAGCTCCACAGCCATAAGTGAATGACCTGCAACAGGTTCCCAGAACCCCCAACCAGGCTCCTGACTGCTTCTGGCTCTCACGTGGACAACTTACCCATGTTACAGTACTTGAACAGTCAGTCCATACTGTTTTCACCCAGAACCTTTATTCTGCTAAATAACACTAAGTAACAGGCACTGTACTGTGTATAATGATACCATAAATTTAACAGGTCTGGTTAAATTTATGGACAACTCAAAAATTATTAAAAAGTGTTCTGTCCCTTTGCCTGGAGAAAAAAAGTGCTACACTCCTGCCCATAGGGCAGAAAAGGAAGAATAGGTTCTCTAATCAGAAGAGAAAAAGAAAAGCATTCCAACTATCTGCAAAACTATGCTCATTGTACACAATAAGAAAGAACACGATGTAATCAAAAAGAGCCAAAGTACAGTGTTAAAAATAACATGGAAAAATGGCAGTGATACCCAATTATAAGATATTTTCTTAAATAATCACCACCCTGGAAAAAGTTTTTTTAAGCAAAATACATAGCCAATGCTCTCACTGGTGGTGAAAAATACACATTTAAAAATAATTTTCTTTTCATAGAAAAGAGTGATTTATGAGGAAAGGGGAATTCCACCTCTAGGTTGAGGTGTACAGTTCAAAAAAGAACTGGCTGCCTAAACAGGAACAATAGACCCAAAGAGTGAGGCAGGTAGTTCAGTTAGATTTTTCCCTTCAATAACTGAACCAAAAACTAACCTTTTACAACCCTGAAGCAATATTTTCATACTTTTGTACAGTTTTCAAAGTTTTTAAAATATGGGAAGGAAACCAAACCTTTCATGAAGACATTCCTAAAAAGCATCTCTCCTCTTCTTAGCTTGAAACTGAACAATTTCTCAACAGTGAGGACAGTTAATAGTTTCACTAGCTTGAGCTGTAAAAACACTACTAGTAAATCCTTTTTTGAATTATATAGCAATTTACAGAAGTTACCTTCTATGCCCAAATAGTGTACACAAAAGGCTTATTAAAAAGGAGAGAAAGGGCTGGGAAGGTGGCTCAGTGGTACAGTGCTTGCCTTGCATGCATGAGGCCCTCTGGGTTTGATTCCTCAGCACCACATAAGCAGAAAAAGCCCGAAGTGGCGCTATGGCTCAAGTGGTAGAGTGCTAGCGTTGAGCTGAAGAGCTGAGGGACAGCACCTAGGCCCAGAGTTCAGGTACCATGACTGACCAAAAAAAAAAAAAAAAAAAGGGGAGAGGAAGATGAAGAAGATGATCTGAGATCACATCTTGCTCCTATTTGCTACACTCAGGCACCCATAATGTAAACCTGGAAATCAGACAAGCTAAAAAGCCTAGAAGGCTCAGTACAACAGGAATGAATACAAGGGGAAACAAGAGAGCTGGAGTTAGCAAAGTTACTGCCTATCAGGTTACATGGGGACTTTAATACACAAAGAAGGAAAAAACTACTTGCCTCTAAGGTTGTCTTTTATTCATGCAACAGGTGTCACATGTATTTTCTCCATCTTCAAAGAACTGATTTTTGTCCTAAATCTATTTCAAATTTTTTCACTGATCACACTTCTAGCAATTTTGTTTGACCTGAGTAAGCTTTTAAAACAAAAACAAAAACAAAAAAAACCTGTGTATAACTCCATATAAATAATAACAAAATAATTTTTAAGCAAAGGCAAAACTTCCAAGCACCTAGTGAAAAAAAAATTCTCATTTCAATCACCTTAACCTAAACTTTGATCTTTAATATCAAAATGTTAGCTAATGCTGATTCAACAAGTGTGCTAGTATGGGTTGTTTTAACTACTGTTTTTTTTCCCCTAACTTCTGGACCCTGCAAAATTTGACAGGTTTGGGGCTGGGAAAGTGGCTCAGTGGTAGAGTGCTTGCGTTGCATGTATGAAGCCCTGGGTTTGATTCCTCAGCACCACATAAGCAGAAAAAGCCAGAAGTGACACTGTGGCTCAAGTGGTAGAGCTGAAGAGCTGAGGGACAGCACCCAGGCCCAGAGTTCTGGTTCCACGAGTGGGGGAAATAAAAAAAAAAAATTGACAGGTTTGTTCTAGCACCCTGAACTTATGTCAAATTAAGTTTTGTGCTACTCCTTCACTGAAGAAGCATAAAAGTATTTTCAAGGAAATATACCTACTTCCTCCTTTTCCTTTTCTCATTCCTTATTTTATGAAATTAAAATTTTACACACAACCAAAAAAAGAACTGGAAAATTCCTAATACATTTTGACAACAATATGATTTTTGACAAATATCAGCTTATTTATATAAATCTACATATTATCTTAGTTTTAAAACTGCTTGCTATTTAATATTATCCTGCATAAAAAACAATAAGGCCAGGTGTAATGGCAGAGACCCACAATCCCAGCTCTCAAGGGGTTGAAACAACAGGAACATTGACTTCAAGGTTACTTGATGAGACCTTGTTTCCAAAAGGGAGAGAGAGAGGGAGGAAAGGGAAAGAAATGACCGGGGAAAACAAAACCTGGATAAGAGAAGTTCACAAGCAAGAACTGGGAACAGGTAAATACTGATTGCTCAGGCCTGTAATCCTAGCTACTCAGGGGGCTAAAATCTGGAGATCATGGTTCAAAGCCAGCCCAGGCAAAAAAGTCTATGAGACTTATCTCCAAATAACCAGCAAAAACCTGGAAGTGGAGTTGTAACTCCAGTGGTAGGAGAGAAAATGGCAAATGAGAACAAGAGGCCCTGTGTTCAAGGCTCAGTACTGGCAAAGGAAAAAAAAAAATAACCACACAAGCACACACAAAAAAACTGCAAACAACTCATAAAGAAATGTCACATTGGGGCTGGAAAGGTGGCTCAGTGGTAGAGTGCTTGCCTTGCATGCATGAGGCCCTAGGTTCGATTCCTCAGCACCTCAGAAAAAAGCCAGAAGTGGAGTTGTGGCGCAAGTGGTAGAGTGCTAGCCTTGAGCTGAAGAGCTGAGGAGCGCCCAGGCCCAGAGTTCAGTCCCCAGGACCGACCAAAAAAAAAAAGAAAAGAAAAGAAAGAAATGCCACCTTAAGCTGGGCATCAGTAATCCTAGCTACTAAGGAGGCTAAGATCTGAGGATTATGGTCCAAAGCCAGTCCGGGCAGGAAAGTCCACGAGACTGATCTATAATAACCACTAGAAAACTGGAAGTGGTGCTGTGGCTCAAGTGGTAGAGCACACACGCCTTGAGTTGAAAAGCTGAGGGACAGTGCCCAGACTCAGAGTTCAAGCCCCATGACCGAGAGACAGACCAACAGACACAGACAGACAGACAGACAGACAGACAGACACACACACACACACACACACACACACACATCTTGACTTTTTGTTTAACACTGATTTTTAAAATCCCCCTCCCCACCCTTTTTTTTTTTTTTTTTTTTTGCCAGTGGCTTACATCTGTAATCCTACCTAGGACACTGAGATCAGCAAAATCTTGGTTCCAGGCCAGCTCAGGCAAGTAATCTGTCTCAAGTAATACAAAGCTGGGAATGGTGTTATCATCCCAGTTACTTGGAAAAATAAGTTGCAGGACAGCAATCCAGGGAGCCCCAGATATAATAAGACCCCAATCTCAAAAAATGACCAATTCAATCTGGGCCCAGTGGTATATACCTTCATCCCAGCTACATGGGAGGCTTAAATCAAGAGGACCAAAATGCCAGGCCAGGAAAAAAAAAAGTTCTTCAGACTCCCAACTCAACAGAAAAAGCTGAGTGTAATGTGTGCCTGTTATTGCAACTATTTTGGGAGGCATGGCACAAACAGTAGGGCTTCTTCCCTAGGAAAACACAAGCCCTTAAGTAAAAACTCTAATACTGCACACACACACACACACACACACACACACACACAGAGAATAAATTATATTGCATGCATTTGTCAGGGGTAGTAGTGGCATAGCTCAAGTGGCACAGTGCCTACCTAGCAAACTTGAGGCCCTGAGTCCAAGTCCCACAAGGACAAAATGAGAAGAAAAAAAAAAAAGACACTGCTCTGTTTCATGGAGCTAGTAGAAAGATAAAAAGAGACAGCACATGAGAAATGGTCTACAATTACAAAGTATTATGTATGAAAATATCAAAGTGAAACCTTTCTGTTCATTTATGAGGATAAATATTTTTGTCCCAATTAATGGATGTAGCTCAAGATGGAGTGCTTGCCTGGTATTCCAAAAGCCCTGGTTTCATCCTCAGAAAGGGAAAGAGGAAAAAGAAAAAAAAAGAAAAAGAAAAGGAGTATGCTAAACATTAATGTTAATTTCAACACCAATTTCCAACAGCCTTAAGCGAAGCAGACATTCACATATGTGCTGATTAATGTTATGGCAGAAAGGATACAATCCCACAGGTGAACTGCAAACCACTTAAGAATGAATGGCGGAAGTGGTGCTGTGGCTCAAGCAGTAGAGCGCTCGCCTTGAGCTGAAGAGCACAGCCGACAGTGCCCAAGCCCAGAGTTCAAGCCCCATGACCGACAAAAAAAAAAAAAAAAAAAGAATGAATGGCATTCAAATATCAGTATATAATACCACAATATAAACTGACTTAACTATCACCTATAGCTATCTAATAGATCCTATTTGCAAAACATAATTCAGAAACACATTTTCAGTAGTAAACAACAGTAGATTCTTAGTAAGTGAGCACAGCTCAAGCAATCAGTGTTTGACAGTCTTTTAAACAAAAAAGAAAATTGCACAGCTTTAAAGTAATACACTCACAGAATACCTAAATAGTACCTGCCATAGTTTTGAAAGATCTCCTTAAAAAAGAACACAAGAGTATTTATACTAAAAACATTGTCTTGAGAATACTATATGGCCTGCACAAGAACTTCTAGTCTCATTTCAATACCTTGATAAGAATAATGAATCTATAAATGGTTTACAGGTATTAGAAAGTATGACTCGATTCAAGTTGTAAATTTAAATTCTAATAATCATTTAATAATCATTTTTCAGATGTAAAATCCAGCTGAAGTGAAATAAAGGTTGATTCAACCATACTCACTTAAACTTGAAATGTAGGAAATTAATCAGTGAATTACTGTGAAATAGTTCTTATTCAAACATACTGGACTGAAGAATAAAAGTGGTATTATGAGTATCTTGCAGATCTATACTTCTCAAACCAAAACTTAAAAGTATATGTTGTCTGACAGGTACTATGGACAACATTGTAAATAAATACTTAAAATCTAACGAGCTCAAGAAAAACCAACATCCGAAGTCAGTGCAGGTATTTTTAGAATCAGTCGGCAGAAATCATTACTGTACAAACACCTGAAAGTTCGGATCGCTAAGAAATCATTCAGTCTTTGCTTCTGTTAAGTAATCCCTATAGCAACCAAAAAAGTTACTCTCCTACCTACGTCGGATTAATGTTCTTTCTTCACAGGTCCCCATGCTCAGGGATACATAACACCTCAAAAATATACAAAATTTCCAGTAAGTACCCAAAGGTCAATGTTCAACACAGAAATGGCATACAAATAGAAGACATTTAACACCCCCCTCCTTCCCACATATTCAAAAAGAAAGTCATTTATTCTGCTTTCTCTACACCTTGACTTTTGTTGGAAGTACATTCTGAGCGGGTGGATCGACAGTCTCCTACACCAAACCCTAACACGGAAGCATAGCCAACCAGACTCTGCCAGGCAATCAGGAAGATCCAGAGAATTACTAGAAACTGAAGTCCGCCGGACAAAGAGTTTGGGAAGAAGGGAGAACATTGTAGTCGCAAGTGAGTTTTAAAGCGGGGGGGGGGGGGGGGGGGGGGGGAGAGTGGAGGAAGAGAGAGGGAAAATTGGGAAAGAAGTTAGTTGGCAAGGTGAGAGAGAGGGAGGCGAGGCCGATGTCCGGTTTGAGTAGGCATTGCAGGGGCAGGAGATGTGGAAACGTTGAGAGTTCTGGGACAGCCCTGACCCAAGTAACACCCCACAAGAACGCAGGCAACGTGGCTCAGGGAGGACACGCGGGGCAGTGGGGCCCGCCCCGCTAATTCCTAGGTCCCCTGAATGAGCTATCGAAGGAGGATCGCAGCCCGAGAAAGTCAATGGGTTCAAGGAGGCCTGCCACCGGCCGGGCAACGCCACCGCAGGGAAACGCTGCTGCGGACAGAAGCTCTGGAATTCGGGCCTCGGCTCGGCCCTCTGGAAGTCCCGGCAACCCCTGGGGGGCTCCGGGGCCCCTCCTGGCCCAACCTGGGTCCGGTGTCTTCTCGCCCCCCACAAGCTGGGACCGGACCTCTGGGACTGACAGGGAGCTTCCGGCCGTAAGCTCCCAGCCGCAGCGGAGGGAGGCGGGGGGGTAAAAGAAACCATACGTTCCCCGCGCCGCGAGTGACACTCACCGGCCCGAAACCTCGACTGAAACCAGCAGCTTCGGGGGCGGCGGCAGCAGTGGCAGCAGGAACCGAACATCCAAAATGGCGGCTCCCTCGGCCTCACCACCGCTACCGCAGGCGGAGGGATCCTCGGGAGGAAGGGAGTGTTTAACTTCACACACCACCGTAGACACTTCCGTCACTAGCGCGCTCTTCGGGTCGATCCCGCGCCTCTCTCAGACTGCAACTTTTAGCGCCTCCGCCTTCAGATTTACTCAAGAACTCGGACCCCGCCGAGGACTATTTGCCAAGGAGGAAGCGACTGCCCCTTGGCAGGGCGACGCAGAGCGGGGCGAGAATCGGGGCTGTCACTGATGACGCGAGACGCGGCTGCCGAGTCACCGCTACGAGGAGTCTGAGCAACAAACTTCCGGTCGTCCCCGGAGTCGAACGAAACACTTTGGTTCCGCTTGGAGGGTGGAGCGTTGGACTACCCGGAAGCGGTGGTGCCACCTGAGTGGGGCAGGGCTATTCGAGGGGGCGGGGATATGCAAAATAGAGGAGGAAGTCCTAGAGGAGAGGCAGGTGGGAGAGGGGATCGGAGCCCCGGGCTGAACCGGTCTTAGGCTGATCTCCAAGTCGGTCCAGTCACCTTTGAGACCTCACCTTTCTGTTTAACTTCAGAAACGTGCTCCAAGTGGTCTCTGATCCTAGGTTTTTATGGTACCTTTGCAACAACTCTTAATAGAGAGAATGGATTCCAAACTCAAGTTCCACCCTTTGTGTGTTGGACAAAGTCTCTTAAAATACACCCAGGCCTCAGATTTGGAATCATGATAGCTAAAAACCCTTTCAGAATGGTGTCTCTCTGACTCCGGGAACGGATCTGAGCCAAAGCAAGTTGAACCACACAGTTCCTGCCTTGATAAATAATTACTAGCCTGTGCCTGGAGTCTTTTCCATGTGAATGCAAAGAGGTCCTTGATGTCTCCAGAAAGGTGACCTAGCTAGATTAAAGTCCTCCAGATAGATTGGCAACAAAATATTCCCAACAGTGAATAAAACATAGCCCCAATCTGGATGCCAAAGAGAACTGAACTAAAACAAATCTTGAGTTTAGGAGCCCGAGATCCTAAAAGAAAGTTGCACTCTTCTTTCTTTCTTTTCTTTCTTTCTTTCTTCCCCTCTCCCCCTCCCCTCTCTCTCTTTTGCCAGGGCTTAAACTCAGGACTTGGGAGCTGTCCTTGAGCCTCTTTGTGCTTAAGGCTAGCCCTCTACCACTTGAACCACAGCTCTACTTCCAGCTTTTTCTGATTTATTGGAGATAAGTCTCATAGGAGCTGGGAATGTGGCTCAGTGGTAGAGTGCTTGCCTAGCATGCATGAAGCCCTGTGTTCAATTCCTCAGTGTCACATAAATAGAAAAAGCTAGAAGTGGCACTGTAGCTCAAGTGGTAGAGCGCTAGCCTTGAACAACAGCTCAGGGACAGTGCCCAGGCACTGAGTTCAAGCCCAAGGACTGGCAAAAAAAAGTCTCACAGATTTTCCTGCCAGGGCTGGCTTCAAACTGGAATCCTCAGATCTCAGCCTCCCGAGTAGCTAGGATTACAGGCATGAGCCACCAGCACCCTGCAAAGTCCCTTTTACGCAGGGATTTCAAAATTAAATTAAATTGTATAAGCCAACTATACAGTTTTGTCCTTGAACTTCAAGGGACATGCAAGTGCCTAGAAAGGAGGCAGAGGGCATGAGGATAGGAATTATCATTCTTATTCTTAAATATTGACATCACATTGTACATAATGCACCTTCACCTAATTTGACACACTAGACAACTTCAAGTCAGAGTAATTTATTTAGTTTTACAAATGAGTTTTGCAAATTCAAAAATTATGTCTGGCTAAAAGTCCTCTCTCCAACTGGATTTCTGCTACAAGGTGCCACCTTTCGGGCTGGGAAGGTGGCTCAGTGGTAGAGCGCTTGCCTTGCATGCTCAAGGCCCTGGGTTCGATTCCTCAGCACCACATAAGAAAAAAAAGCCGGAAGTGGCGCTGTGGCTCAAGTGGTAGAGCACTAGCCTTGAGCTGAAGAGCTGAGGGACAGTGCCCAGGCCCAGAGTTCAGGCCCCACGACCGGACCCAAAAAAAAAAAAGGTGCCACCTTTCATATGAGAAAAAAGCCAAAAGCCAAAGCACTTATACAGAGAGTGAAATCAACCCAGAGCAAAAGTTCTGGAAAATAGAATAATTACTGAATTTAGGCCCTCATGTCTGTCTGCTGAACTTCTATATAGTTCAATCCTAAGATTGAAACCAGGTTTTTTTGACCCAGGCCAAAACTCCAAGAGTCCCAAATTAAATCTAGCCACTCACTCCTATATGCCAAATAAAGAGACAAGATGAAAGGCAGAGAGGGGAGATTTATTACATGGCAGCTGGACAGCACTTCAGTACATCTTCAGCCATCTTCAAAGGTACAGACATTGGCCTCAGGTCAAACTGGGAGAATTGAGTGATGGGGATAAGAAAGGTAATTAGAGTTAAAAGAGTTCCAAGTCCCAGTTATGGGTTGGTTGACCATTAGCTCAGTTTGTCTTAGAGAAATTGTTATCACTTTACTGGGCAGAATTTGACTCACAGATGGTCACCTGAATTTTTCTTTCTTTGCTTTGAGATAACAAGAAAGCATTGCTTATTCTAGAGGCGGTTTGCCTTTTACACAAAGTGGTGTTTGGGTTTTGTATTTTCTGTAAACGGGTGATTGCAAAGGGACTGCAGTAGAGAGTTAACTCAGATGAAAGAGCACAAAGTTGGGAGAATTTTGGTTAATTCATAGGACCCAGCAAAAGCATCTTTTAAATTACCTCTTAATAAATGATCACGTGGTTAATAAATAACCATGGCATAATGGAGACTTCTCTGAGCTACAGTTATTCATGCAGCATGCCCTAAATTCAATTTGGGAGTTTCTAAAAAAGTCAGAAGTGTGCAGATTGTGAAGTTAACCAAAGTACTCCATTTGAGACTTCACAAAAATAGTTTAGAGGCCAAAGTTAAGTTTACTACTACAAACCACAAAAGATAATCCATATTCTTAAGAAAATGAACTTTTGAGCATGTGGTTATAACATATCTGTAATCCCAGGACTTGAGGGTCTGAGACAGAAAGATTATGAGTTCAAGGCCAACCTTGGTTGTATAGCTTTAAAAAAAAAAAGAAAGAAAAAAAATCTATGTCAAATAGCAAAGGGTTAAAAGAGAAATGGCAACATACACCTTCTCCCTATACCGTTTTACTTATAACTTTCTTTTTAGCACTGGTAGTGAAACTTGAACTCATGGCCTAGGTACTAGCTTCTTAGCTCAAGGCTAACCCTCTACCTCTTGAGCAACAGCTATACTTCCGGCTTTTTGGTGGTTAATTGACTTTGCTTCCCAGGCTGGCTTTGGACATTGATTCTCAGACTTCAGCCTCCTAAAGTAGCTAGGATTACAGGCATGAGCCACTGGAGCCTGGTTATTCTTCTTTATTTATAATTACCAACCCCAGGCCAATTACAAAAAAAATTGCCAAATAAGTTTCCAAACTGAAAATTAAAAATCAATTACCACTATGCATAGCATAGTCATCATTAACACTCTGTGGCTTGTGATTTAAAATTTAGGAAGGTTTACTCCCCATTATCTCTAACATAATTCCTAATTTCACATACATATTACAGCTCATCCATTAAAGGAAATGCCATGATGCTAATAAAAATGAAGGTTTAGCTCTCCACTATCATGGTACATTTGAAGTAATATTATAAAAATGAACTCTTGAAAATTATATGCATACTTAGAAAACAACTTGAAGAACAAAATTGATATATAAAAATGGATAGGCAGGCTGGGAAGATGGCTCAGTGGTAGAGTGCTTGCCTTGTGTGCATGAGGCCCTAGGTTTGATTCCTCAGCATCACATAAGCCGAGGGACAGGACCCAGACCCAGAGTTAAGGCTCCACAACCAGCCAAAAATTAAAAAAGAAAAAGAAAAGAAAATGGATTGACTAGGCTAGGAATGTGGCTTAGCAGTAGAGTACTTGCCTAGCAGGCATGAAGCCCTCAGTTTGATTTCTCAGCACCACATAAACAGAAAAAGCCGGAAGTGGCACTGTGGCTCAAGTGGTAGAATGCTAGCCTTGAGCAAAAAAAGCTCAGGGACATTGCTCAGGCTCTGAGTTCAAGCCCCAGGATTGACCAAAAAATGGATAGTCTGGCATCATGGCTCAAACAATAAAGCACCTGCCTAGCAAGCAGGAGCCCATGAATTGAAATGACAGTACCACCAAAACAAAGTTTGTTTTTCGTCAATGCTGGGGATCAAATCTAGAGCTTAAACATCTCAGTGGTAGAGCAATTTCTCTGTCAATACATCATGAACTACATCCATGGCCCAAATTATCTAATGAGCATGCTATCCTTTTATTTCTTTTTATTAGTTCATATTAGTTATAGGTGGGGGGATTCATTGCTACATTTCCACAGGTATTTAAATGTATTCTAATGAATTTCATCTCCTCTATTACTCTCTTTTCCTCTCCTCCTGAGTGTGTGTATGAAAGACAGAGAGAGAGAGAGAGAGAGAGAGAGAGAGAGGGTGAGAGGGAGGAAGGAAGAGGGAGAGGGAGAAGGAGGGAGAGAGGGAGAGACTGAGTGTACTGGGACTTGAACTCAGGGCTTCCTGATCTCACTTGGCTTTTTTGATCAAGGCCAGTGCCTTATCACTTGATCCATACCTCTACTTCTTTTTGTTTTTTCTTGTGGTTAATTAGAGATAAGAGTCTCACACGCTCTCTCTCTCTCTTTTTTTTTTCTTAGTCATGGGGCTTAAACCCTGGGCCTGGACACTGTCCCTGAGTTCTTCAGCTCAAGACTATCACTCCACTTGAGCCCCAGCACCACCTCCAGTTTTTCTGGTGGTTAATTGGAGATAAGAGTCTCATGGAGCGGGCTGGGAAGGTGGCTCAGTGGTAGAGTGCTTGCCTTGCATGCATGAGGCCCTGGGTTCGATTCCTCAGCACCACATAAGCAGAAAAAGCCGGAAGTGGCACTGTGGCTGAAGTGGTAGAGCACTAGCCTTGAGCTGAAGAGCTGAGGGACAGTGCCCAGGCCCAGAGTTTAGGCCCCATGACCTGCAAAAAAAAAATAGTCTCATGGACTTTCCTGCCAAGGCTGGCTTTGAATTATGATCCAAGATCAGAGAGACAAACAGCACATGTATCCCTGATATGTGGATGTTAAATTCAAAATGCAAGGAGATATGACAACGCAAATGGGACTCAAGAAACAAAGGACCTCTACTTAATTTGTCCAATCATTTCTACATGACTCCACATTCTTTTTTCTTTTTGGTCCAGTCGTGGGCCTGAACTCTGGGCCTGGGCACTGTCCCTCAGCTCTTCACCTCAAGGTTAGCACTCTACCACTTGAGCCACAGTGCCACTTCCGGCTTTTTTTTTCTGCTTATGTGGTGCTGAGGAATCAAACCTAGGGTCTCATGCATACAAGGCAAGCGCTCCACCACTGAGCCACCTTCCCAGCCCCTGACTCCATATTCTTGACCTCATATATGGTATATATATATATATATATATATATATATATATATATATATATGCACATCTGAAGGAAGCTAAGAGGAGGGCACAGAATCAGAGGGAAATGGGGAAAAATACAACAGAGGAACCTATCAGCTGCACTGGACATTGATGAAAATGAACTAAGCAGGCTGGGAAGGTGGCTCAGTGGTAAGTGCTTGCCTTGCATGCATGAGGCCCTGGGTTTGATTCCTCAGCACCACATAAGCAAAAAAAGCTGGAGGTGACGCTGTGGCTCCAGTGGTAGAGCACTGGCCTTGAGAGGAATTGCTGAAGGGCAGCGCCCAGACCCAGAGTTCAGGCCCCATGACCGGCAAAAAAAAAAAAAAAGAAAGAAAATGAACTAAGCAACTCAAGGACAGTGATGGGAGGGAGGGAATGAGAGTGAAAGGGGGAATAGCTAACACTAAGCAAAAGGAAAGAATGTACACCCTATTTGGAAGAAATAGTTGTATTGTCAAAGTTTATAGAATTCATAAACTTTATAGACCATGATAATGACATTTTGCCTTGTGAAGGTTAAAATGTGTTTGTGACTGTATCTCTATCCCACAATACTGTGAAATTTTTGAAATTTATGTAATAACTTAATCTCAATAAAAAATTATTAAAAAATAAAAATATAAGCCAGGAGCTGGTGGCTCACACTTGTAATCCTAACTACTCAGAAAGCTGAGATCTGAGGATCACAGTTCAAAGCCATCCCTGGCAGGGAAGTCCATGAGACTCTTATCTCCAATAAACCACTCAGAAAACCAGAAGTAGTGCTGTGGCTCAAGTGGTAGAGAATTAGCCTTGAACTGAAAAGCTGAGTGACAGTGCCCAGGCCGAGTTCAAGCCCCACATATATTGATTCGTTTGTTCCTCATGAGCTTGTCAACCAAAACAAAGTATTATAGAGTTAAAGCTTGGTTTCTGAGCTGACAAGGGGCTAGTTTCTCACACCTGTCATCTGAGCTATTCAGGAGCCTGGGTACTAGGATTGAGATTGGAAGCCAACTGGAGTAGACAAATCTGAGAGGCTTTATCTTCAATAACTATCAAAAAGCCAGAGATAGAGCTATGGCTCAAGTGGTAGAGTACTATCTATGAGTGAAAAGGCTAAAAGGGACAGGGCTCAGGCCCTGAGTTCAAGCCCTACTACTGGCACACAAGAAACAAACAGCCAAAATTTTTTAAATACTTGGTTTCAGGTATTAGACTTGCTGCTTGTATTAGGTGATTTGCAGCAAGTTACTTAGTATCTCTGAATACATCTGACTCTCAGTGTCTCTATCTATAAAATGGAGTTAAGAATGGCTTTGGTACCTTGGAACTGGTACGTCCACTAAATGAGCTGATACATTTACAGCACTGAGAACAGCAGTTGGCACATAGTACGAACTTGGTGAATTATTAGTTGTCTCTAGGATAAATGTCATTCTTATTTTAGAGATATGACATACTAGCCCATAGAGATTAAATGATTTGTCACAGTTTCACAAAGCAGAAACCAGGCTCAAATCTCAAATACTCCTCTGGGAACGTGTCTTGAAACCCATAATGTAATCTTTCAGTGTGTAGTCTCATTTATTTATCTATCTATCTATCTATTTATTTATTTGGGGGTCCGGTTGTGGGGCCTGGACTCTGGGCCTGGGCACTGTCCCTCAGCTCTTCAGCTCAAGGCTAGTGCTCTACCACTTGAGCCACAGCGCCACTTCTGGCTTTTTTCTTTCTGCTTATGTAGTGCTGAGGAATCGAACCCAGGGCCTCATGCATGCAAGGCAAGCACTCTACCACTGAGCCACCTTCCCAGTCCCTCATTCATTTTATTTTGTCACACTGGCCTTGTGGATCAGGATCTGTAACAGACATTATAAAAGGGACCATCCCTCCATCTAGAGCATTATAACTTCTTTCAGAAAAACTGGAGCCCTAAAAATAGCATACAAATGCTGTCCGGAAAAGTAAGTCCAGCCGCAGAGTGCCTCCCTAGCAAGTACAATGCCTTGAGTTCAAACACCAATAAGGCCAAAAAGAAAAAAATAAAGTAATGCACCAATGCAGCCTGGAGCTAATGGCTCATGCTTGTAATAACTCAGGAGGCTGAAATCATGGTTTGAAACCAGCCTCTCTGGGCACCGGTGGCTCAAGCCTGTGATCCTAACTACTTAGGAGGCTGAGATTTAAGGATCACAGTTCAAAGGCAGCCCAGGCCAGGAAGGTCTGTGAGACTCTTATCTCCAACAAACCACCAGAAAACTGGTAGTGGTGCTATGGCTCAGTGGTAGAGCGCTTGCCTTGAGCTGAAGAGCTGAGAGACAGCACCCAGGCCCAGAGTTCAAGCCCCATAACCAAAAAAAAGAAAAAAAATCACCAGTGCAAAACATCAGTGATATCTTTCACCAGTAAATCCTGGCCAAGAGGAAGCAGGGAGTGGAAGGAGGACAAAAGAAAATGAGAGGTCACAAGGAGGCAGAGCGGTAAAAGAGGGTTATTTGAAAGACATGGTGTGTCGGGCTGGGAAGGTGGCTCAGTGGTAGAGCGCTTGCCTTGCATGCATGAGGCCCTGGGTTCGATTCCTCAGCACCACATAAGCAAAAAGAAAAAAGCCAGAAGTGGTGCTGTGGCTCAAGTGGTAGAGTGCTAGCCTTGAGCTGAAGAGCTGAGGGACAGTGCCCAGACCCAGAGTTCAGGCCCCACGACTGGACCGCCCCCCCTCCAAAAAAAAAAAAACACCAGACATGGTGTGTCCATTAGAATCTGGGTACCTTTCCTCTATTTTTTTTTGGTTTTGTTCTGTTCTGTTCTATTAGGTGTCTTAATAGTTTTACATGGCAAAAAGAATCTTGAAAATCCTTATGACACATTTCCAGAAGGAATACCTTTGCAGTGGATTTCTTCAGTGATTCCTTTGATATCAGCAGATGAAAACCAGTTGCCCTTTATAGCTGATGAAGACAACTCTCTCTGGGAAGAATGTGGTCTGCCTCCTTGACAAGGAGCTCTTCCTGTCTCTCCCCATGTCACCTCAGCCAAGAGCAGAGGGTGAGGAAGGGGCAAAGCCTGCAAGAGACGCATGATCAGCCACAGATGCAGCTCCACTGGCCTTGTTTTGTTATTGGGTGAGTCACACACGTCTATAAATAAGCCTGAAAGTCAGAGAAAAAATCAGTCTGCTGTTGTTTATGTAATGTTTTCACCAAAAAAAAATAAGAATAGCATTTTCACATTTCTCGTCACAGGGCATTCTGACATGACAAAAGGATGTAGGAATGAATTCTTCAGTTATGACACAAGCTAGAAGTGACGCAAAAATCGAATTCCAACAGCCAACTCGGTACATTCTTTGACTTCATACTAAACACATTAGAAGATCTATTTTATGTTCCCTCTTCATGAAGGCTGAAGCCCAGAGGGACCAGGCTGCCTCTCAGCTTTGGAAAATTGTCTCAGAGGCAACCAGAAGTCCCATGTGTGGCTCCATGTCACAATAATTCTCCTTTTGTAGCTATTGTTGACATTATGTCGGCAGTTTTGTAGGGAGGAAAAATCTCTCCAGGTATAAGAATTGAATCAATTCCAGCCAGAAACTAGTGGCTCATGCCTGTAATCCTAGCCACTAGGAGCCTGAGATCTGAGGATTATTGTTAGAAGCCAGCCCCGGTAGAAAACTCTGTGAGACTCTTACCTACAAATTAATCACCAGAAACCCAAAAGTGGAGCTGTGGTTTCAGTGGTAGAGTACGAGCCTTGAGTGAAAAATATAAGGGACAGCATCGAGGCCCTGAGTTCAGTTCAAGCCCAGGACCTGCACACATACACACACAAAGAGGCATATGTCACCGTGCCCAACTTCACAGTTAGTTTATGTCTGAAATATAAAATCTTAGAGGGTGAAAAATGTTTGCAGGTTTAAAAAAACATTTTATGCTAAAGGAATAAAACATAAGAAAAATAATGTCTATGGTTTTTTCCTTAGTTTTTGTTTTGTTTTTGATTTTGTTTTGTCATTTGTGGGGCTTGAACTCACTCTACCACTTTAAGTCAGAGTTCTTCTTCCAGTTTTCTGGTGGTTAACTGGAAATAAGGGTCACAAGGGCTTTCCTGCCCAGTCTAGCTTCAAACCGTGATCCTCAGATCTCCGCCTCCTCAGTAGCTAGGATTACAAGTATGAGCCACCAACACCCAGTTTTCTTTAGTTTTTAGCTTATTTGACTTCTCTATATTTGGGCAGACAATGTTGTAAGGGTTTTGTATTCTTTTCAACATGAAAGTAAGTTGTTTTCAGTAAATATAAGTTGATTATATCTAAACTGAAACACAGGTCTAAACCACTGTACATGAAAGACTTTTCTAACTTGTCCGACTCATAAAAATGTTCTTTGCAGTTTGTACTGTAATATCAAAAGGTTGATGAGAGATGATAGGCTTCTTTTCTATGAGTTTAGCACAAAACAAAACGTATCAGTATCAGCTAAAGAATGGCAAAATAGCTTCTTGTCCTTAAGAAAGAGCATTCTGTTCTGTAAAAGGCCCAGTCAGAAACATTGTCTGTTGCTACCTGTAGTCACATTTCAATTTCAGCCTTCATATCCATACTGCCTGTCTTCCAGGAAGAAGTGATAGGAAACAAAGGCCTGAGGTGAGCACTCATTGGAGAACGTGGCAAGTTAATCACCAGATCTCCTTACAGTGCCTCTTAAGATTGTTACTCTTGACATCTTCAGCAAATTTGATTCTGATCAAGTCTGCAGGGGTGCTTAAACCTGAGGCAAGAGGGTAAGAATCCAAGTGGGGTCGGATGCTGGTATCTCACACCTGTAATCCTAGCTACTCAAGAGGCTGAGATCTGATAATTGACGTTCAAAGCCAGCTCAGGCAGGAAGGTTCATGAGACTCTTACTTCCAATTAACCACCAGAAAACCAGAAGTGGCACTGTGGCCACTAACCTTGAGCTGGTAGGGCACTAACCTTGAGCTGAAGAGCTGAGGGACAGTGCCTAGGCCCAGAGTTCAAGACCCATGACTGAATAAAACACAAAACAAAACAAAAACAAATCCCAAAACAAACAAACAGATAAAAACCAACCAGAAGTGGAGCTGTGGCTCAAGTGATAGAGTGTCGGTCTTGAGCGAAAAAGAAGCTCAGAAGCTCAGGGACAGCCCCAAGATAGGCACAAAAATAAAAAGAATCCCAGTGGGTTACATGTTACCAGGCACATATTCTTGAAAGCACTGGGAAAGTAAAGAGAGCTTCTAACTCTCATGAAGCCCAGAGTCTTATTAATTACAAGTAAGTGCAACCTTCAATCTTTCTAGTCAATTATCATCTTCCTATTATCTTTTCAGTGATTTTGTTTTGAATGTCTAACAGGACAATCACTGTGGCACACCAAAGCTTAACAGTTCTATGTAGGCTGGGAAGGGGGCTCAGGTGGTAGAGCACTAGCCTTGAGCTGAAGAGCTGAGGGACAGTGCCCAGGCCCAGAGTTCAGGCCCCATGACCAGCAAAACAAAAAACAAAAAAAAAGCAGTTCTATGTAAATACATATAGAGATGTCTACTATAAAGTACATTAAGCTGGGTGCTGGTGGCTCATGCCTGTAATCCTAGCTACTTAGGAGGCCGAGATTGGAGGATAATGGTTCAAAATCAGCCTAGGCAGGAAAGGTCTGAAACTTTTATCTCCAATTATCCACCAAAAAAGCCAGAAATAGAGCTGTGGCTCAAGCAGTAGGGCACCAGACAAAGCTAAGGGACAGTGTCCAGGCCCTAATTTCAAACTCCAGTAGCAGCAGATACACACACACACACACACACACACACACACACTCAACAAAGCAAAAACAAAAAAAGTTAACTAAACTTTAGCAGCAGCAAACTCTGGATTCCTTGGTTCATTTGACAAGATCTCACTGACTGACCATCTAATATAAGCTGAGAACAGTGATGAAGATTCAATAGTTAATAAAACAAACAAAAGTCACTGTCCACTGATACACTAATGGGGAGGCAGGTAATAAACAGGATCAGTGAGTGAGGTTTTTGTTTTTGTTTTTGTTTTGGTGGGTCATGAAGCTTGAACTCTGGGCTTGGGCACTATCTCTCAGCTCTTCGGCTCAAGGCGAGCGCTCTACAGCCACTTCCGGTTTTCTAGTGGTTTATTGGAAATAAGAGTCTCTTGGAGTTTCCTGCCTGGGCTGGCTTTGAACTGCGATCCTTAGATCTCAGCCTCCAGAGTAGCTAGGATTACAGGCGTGAGCCACCAGCACCCCAACAGTGAGTGGAATTTTGTAGTAAGTTAGATAAGATACGTGGTAGACAGAAAAAAAAAAAAACAGAGGGTAGAGAGAAGGGAGTAAAAAATTTTAGAACAAGTAACCAGGAAGAATCTCACACTGAAGAAAAAGTTAAGTACAAAATTGAAGGATGTGAGGGAGGGACAGGGCAGTTATCTAGAGAATATAGTATTGGAAAGAAGTACAAAGGTCCAGAGGTAGGAATGTGCCCTGTGTATTTGAAGAAGCTTGAGGAGGCTGGTGTGGCTCAGGAAGAATAAATAGAGGAGAGGAATGAAGCCAGAGCAACAGGAAAACAGATGTTGGTGGCCTTGTCAGTTGTGGGAAAGACTTGGCATATTATTTTAAGTGAAATAAACCCCCATTGAAGGGTTTATAAAGCAAAGGAGTGGCATGATCTTATTTAGATCTCAAGAGAATCTGACACCATAATGAGCATCAATCCAGTGCAGGAGCCAAGGTAGAAGCAGGAAAAAAGTGTTAAGAGTTTAGATTAGACTGGGAATGTAATTTAGTGGTAGAGTGCTTGACTAACATGCATAAAGCCTGGGGTTCAATTCCTCAGTACCACATAAACAGAAAAAGCCAAAAGTGCACTGTGGCTCAAGTGGTGGGCACTAGCCTTGAGCAAAAGAAGCTCAGGGACAGTCCCTAGGTCCTGAGTTCAAGCCCCCGACTGGCCAAAAAAAAAAAAAAGAAGAAGAAGAAGAGTTCAGATTGTATATGTCCCACAAAAGTTCATGTATTAAAAGCTTGGTCCCAGCTAGTAAAAGGTGGTGGAATGTGGGATATGGGGCTTAATAGAAGGAGGTTAAACCATTGGAGGCGTGCCCACCCAATATTGTGACCACAGCCCCTTCCTTCCTTTTTCAATTCCTAGTTACCATACGGTGATCAGATCTGCTTCACCTCATATTCTCCACCACGAAGCTCCTTCCCTGGACATTCTCTTCCCACAGTCCCCAAGTAGCAAGCTAAGCAGCCATGCACTGATAGCTCTGAAATCAGGAGGCGCAATAAATCTTCCTCCTCTTAAGTTGTTTGTTGCACCAATACAGAGCAGGCTAACACAACTGGTTAGAGGCTCTAATAAACCAGACACAGTGGGGGTTCATACCTGTAATCCTAGCTAGTTAGGAGGCTGAGTTGTGAAGATCAAGGTTCAAAGCCAGCCTGGGCAAACAGATCTTTGAGACTTTTATTGCCAGTTAACCACCAAAAAAGCTGGAAGTGGAGCTGTGGCTTAAGTGGTAAGGTAGCCGACTTGAGCAAAACAAAACAAAACAAAAGTAAGGGACAGTGCCCAGGCCCTGAGCTCAAGTCCCAGTACCAACACACACAAGGAAAGGAAGAAAGAAAAAAAGAGGGGGGAGAGAGAAGGAGGGAGAGGGGGAGAGAGAGAGAAAGAGAGAGAGAGAGAAGGAAGAAAGGAAGGAAGGAAGGAAGGAAGGAAGGAAGGAAGGAAGGAAGGAAGGAAGGAAGGAAGAAGATACTGCTTTCAGGATATGGGTATAAAAATATGTTAGAATTTTGTAAAAGATTTTTTTTTGTCAGTCATGGAGTTTGAACTCTGGGCCTCGGTACTGTCCCTCAGCTCTTCAGCTCAAGGCTAGCACTCTACCACTTGAGCCACAGCGCCACTTCTGGCCTTTCTGCTTATGTGGTGTTGAGGAATCAAATCCAGGGCCTCATGCATACAAGGCAAGCACTCTACCACTGGGCCACCTTCCCAGCCCCTGTAAAAGATTTTTATTAGCACATTTTGGGTTGTACATGGGTAGTTTTATTGTGACATTTCCAAACATATGTAACAATGTACTTCAATCAAATCTACCCTCTATCTCTCTCCCTGTTCCCCTCCCCCTAAATACATGACTTCTTAAAGACTAAACAAAAATTTAGCATGTCTATTACATGTAACACACAGAAAGCTTTTTGAGAGAAATGCATTGGTCCCTGAAACACTTTTTGTGGGCCAGTATTGGGGCCTGGGAGCTGTCCCTGAGCTTTTTTTGTTCAAGGTTGGTTCTCTACCATTTGAGCCACAACAATTGAGTCTCAACAATTTGTCTCTCCAGGCTGAGTCTCAACAATTTGTCTCTCCAGGCTGATGAACCACGATCCTCAGATCTCAGTCTCTTAGGCATGAGCCACCAGCACCTGGCTGAAACATCTTTTTATTATAAATACAGGAATCAAAACAATCCCGAAGAGTAGGTGACTTGGCTGCTGGAAAAATGCCTATGTATTTAACTTGTTATAGTCTTGTTTGATGTTCAAATTTTTTCCAGCTTGCACAACTTCTACCAAAAATAAAAATAAAATAAAGAGACTTTTAGAGAGGAATGTATGGAATGTGTTATGAAGATCATTTCCATTCAAGGGCCCCCAGGAGCATTAAGGAAGTTTCAGTTACTAGGATCAGCAGTCTGTAAGTGAATTACTCCCTTAAGTGTAGAGTGAAAAAATATGACAAGATCAAGACGGCTTCTAAAATGCCAGTGTGCAGTGGACACTTGGAGCAGTCTTTTAACATGATCCATCTGACTGATGGTCAGCTGGTTTGTGGGATCCTTGGTACTTGTGACCATATTCTACTGATGACTCCTGTAGTTAAGAAAAGGGATGCCTTTGAGACCCTCTTAGAGAGCTTTGAGTCCTGACTTTGGGAAGATAATTATTTCCTGCTTGCATACCTTCCAAACTAGCAAGAGAGAATCCCTATGGTTACTGCCTAAAGATCTTAGCTATTTAGGAGGCTGAGATCTGGAGGATTGTGGCTCAGGGCCAGCCTGGGCAGAAAAGTTTGTTAGATTCCATCTTCAAATTAACCAGTAAACAGCAGAAGTGGAAGTGTAGATCAAGTGATAGAACACCAGAAATAAGTAAAAAAAAAAAAAAAAAAAAAGCTGAGCAAAAATGTAAGGCCCAGAGTTAAAGTCCCAGTACTAGTACATACACAACAAAAATTAGAGATAAGCTGGGAGTTGGGAGCTCACACATGTAATCCTAGCTGCTCCGGAGGCTAAGTTCTGAGGATCACAGTTGAAAGCCAGTCTGGGAAGGAAAGTCTTTAAGACTCTTATCTACAATTAAATACCAAAAAACCTGAAGTGGCTCTGTGGCTCAAAGTGACAGAGTGCTAGCCTTGAGCAAAGGAGCTCAGGAACAATGCCTAGGCCCTGAGTTCAAGCCCTACAATTGGCCAAAAAAAAAAAAAATAGTTTGGGCATGGTTGTGTAGGGTTCAACTTCCAGTGTTTGCAAAAACAAGAAAAAGGTCAAGATGTACTATTATACACTTTTTAAAATGAATTTTAAAGACAATTTGTTTAACTTCTATCACTTTTGCACTGTTTTTTTTTTCATTTGTAAAAAGGGAATAATATTTATCTGATTAACAATAAGCATTACTAGGTCATGAGGATCAAGTAAAGGAACACATGGACATGCGGTTCCAAATGTATTAGGGCTGAGGTCCTAGGTTCAATAGCCAACACCACACACACACACACACACACACACACACACACACACACACACATTTTTACTGTCTGAGCATGGTGCTTCATGCCTCTATTCCCAGATACCTGGCAGGTAGACACTGGGAGGATCACAGTTTGTAGCCAGTCTGGGTAAGAAAATTAGTGAGAGTCTGTCTCACTCAATAAGCTTGGTTGGGATGGTGGTACATAACTGTAACCTAGGTACATAGGAGGCATGAGTAGAAGGATTGCAGTAAGAGGCTGACTTAGGGCAAACAAACAAACAAACAAAAAACACGTGAGACTTACTTTGAAAAATACCTAAAGCAAATAAGGGCTAGGATGTGGTTCATCTGGTGGAGGGCCTGCCTAGCAAGAATGAGGCTCTAAATTCAAAACACCAGTAGCATCAAGAGAAAGAAGGGGGAAAGGGAGGAAAGAGGGAAGGAGGGAGGGAAGAAAGGAAGGAATAAAACTTTTTACAAGTTTTGTGTATGCCATCAAGATGATCCTGTTTATATTAACAATAATGGATACTGCTAGATTTGCCTACCTTCAATTTGTTTTGTATTGCTTTCCTTAGTCCCCCATAATCTAACTCCTGGCTACACACTTGCAAGATCTAACTAAAGGAGTTGGGTGTGGTGGTAGTTGACTAGAATCTCAGCTCTTCAGACTGAGGCCAGTTGGAGGTAAGCCTAGGCTGAAAACACCTATCTCAAAAAAAAAAAAGAAGGGTCTGGTTAAAGGATGTCCAAAAATCAATTTGGACATTTGAGTAGCAGCTGTTTCCCTACCAATAGATAATTGCATGTCAACAGGGTTATTTACTGAGCACACAGAGAAATGCGTTTCAGGGCAATACGTCATTCATTTCAACCTTCCTTTTCACCAAAGACCATCAATTTTTGTTTTGTTTTGTTTTGTTTTCTGTGTGGGTCCTGGGGCTTGAACTCAGGGTCTGGGCACTTGCCTTAAGCATTTGTGCTCAAAGCTAGCACTGGAATACTTTGAGTCACAGCTCCATTTCTGGCTTTTTGGTAGTTAATTGGAGATCAGAGTCACATGGACTTTCCTGCCCTTGCTGTCTTTGAGCCATAATCCTCAGATCTTAGCATCATGAGTAGCTAGGATTACAGGTGTGAGCCACTGGTACCAGGTTTGATCAATTTTTTATTTTTATTTTTTAGTTAATGGAGGAGTTAATATTTTATTTTATTTTTATTTATTTATTTATTTTTGGGTCTGGTCGTGGGGCCTGAACTCTGGGCCTGGGCGCTGTCCCTCAGCTCTTCAGCTCAAGGCTAGCGCTCTACCACTTGAGCCACAGCGCCACTTCCGGCTTTTTTCTTTTTGCTTATGTGGTGCTGAGGAATCGAACCCAGGGCCTCAGGCATGCAAGGCAAGTGCTCTACCACTGAGCCACCTTCCCAGCCCGGAGTTAATATTTTATGGAAAGTACTGGAATGAAGAAATAGCAGAGAAGACAACAGGAAATAAAAAGACAAGAAAAAGAGTGTAATGTTGTACTATTTCTTTTTCTTTTTTTTTTTTTGGTAGTCATGGGGCTTGAACTCTGGGCTTGGGTGCTATCCCTCAGCTCTTCAGCTCAAGGTGAGCATTCTACCACTTGAGCCATAACACCACTTCCAGTTTTCTGGTGGTTGGAGATAAGAGTCTCCTGGGTTTTCCCTCCCAGGCTGGTTTTGAACCAGGAATCTCAGATCTCAGCCTCCTGAGTAGCTAGTATTACAGGCGTGAGCCACCAGTGCCTGGCTGTACTATTTATTTCAGGGGTGAAACTTTACTTGAGCTGAGCTATCATCCTGCAAAAGGAAGAACATTTTTTGGTGGCTTGAAAAGAAAGTAAAGAAGCCAGACAAAAAATTTGACCAGAGGGCTCAAACTTAATTGCTATTTAGATCTGAAAAAAACAGATTAGATGAAGTTCCTTCTCTTGGCAAAAAGAATCCCAGTAATCTGGACCTAGTTTTACATTTTAGAATTGGGGATACCTCTGTGTGTGTGTGTGTGTGTGTGTGTGTGTGTGTGTGTGTGTGTGTGAGAGAGAGAGAGAGAGAGAGAGAGAGAGAGAGAGAGAGATTGCCCTTTATCTAGTTGTCCTCACAAGAAACAGCTTGCAAAACTCTAAGCAGATTATTAGAATCAGGATAGTGACATTGATACAGTGGAGGTAAAGAACATTCCCTTGGGGGCTGGGAAGGTGGCTCAGTGGTAGAGCGCTTGCCTTGCACGCCTGAGGCCCTGGGTTCGATTCCTCAGCACCACATAAGTAGAAAAAAAAAAAGAACAGTCCCTTGGTTACCTGGGAAACAACTAGATCATCCTAATAGTTATTATTGCATTCTTGAACACCAGAAACAGTCCCCAAATTTCCAAAATTGCTAAACGAGGATTTCAAAGCGAGATCTTCAATGATCATCTTGGGGATTTTACAGGGATCCAGGGGGCAGCTTGAGCTCTTCCTAGAGTACTTTCTCATCCTTTTTATTTTTCTTTTCTCCAGGAGTCTTAGGTGATTGATGACCCATTGGAAGTTAACTCCAATGTAATAAGCATGGACAGTAAACTGGAACACTGTTTCACCACGAGATGCAGCAGCTCACAAACCATGTTACTTACTAAGCAAGCTTCTCAGAGCAAAAGTGTCAATATTATATGGGATTCTGGTTTTCCCACACTCACTCACTCATTTATTCATTCATTCATTTAACAAGCTCTTTTAAGTATATGGCTGGAGGTGTGGCTGAAATGGTAGAACACTTGCCTAACAAGCAGGAAACCATGAATTCAAATGCTAGTACTCTCTCTCTCTCTCTCTCTCTCTCTCTCTCTCTCTCTCTCTCTCTCTCCATGTAAGGAATTCCTGGTTACTTAACTCTTTTCTCTCTGTGAATCAGTCCTCCAGATGTGACTCTTATCCAATTCCAATTACAAGTTAGGTTTTATTCTCCTTTATACTTTTTGTTGTTTTTGTTTTTGGCAGTGTTAGGGTTTGAACTCAGGGGCCTGACACTTGCTAGAATGATACTTTATCATTTGTGCTATTCCCTCAGCCCCTGTTTAGTTATTTCTCAGATAAAGTCTCCAGTTTTTTTTTTTTGTTTGTTTTGCCTTAAACACAATTCTCTTACCTATGCTTCCCACATAGCTGGGATTACAGATACAGACCACTGTGCTCGATCGGTTTGTAGAAATGGAATATTGCTAACATTTTTGCACAGGCTGTCCTCTAACTGAGATCCTTCTGAACTTGCCCTCTGCACCACTGCACTTAGCCTCCTTCAGTTTATTCTAGTCATCTGTGTCTTTACCAAGAGGTCTGCAGGAAGTTTCTGATAAAAAAAAAATGTCTTTGGCAAGGGTATGAGGAAGCAGACAAAGGAGATTCCTCTCCCCAAAGGACTTATTAGTCACTCTAGACCTCCTTTAAAATAAAGCATTAATGAACTTGAAAGGGAAATCCCTTTTGGAACCTGGAGAGGTCACAGACCATTAAAAACAGGTGGAAGTGAGGACATAGAATTATTCAGAGACGTAGAAGAGACAGCCACTTACAACTTGCACATTTTGAGGCTGGAGGCCTGGTTTCAGGTGACAGTAATTAAGTGACAGCAATTTAATAAAAGCAAGCAACAGTGAGTTTGAGACAAAAAAAATTTAAGAAGTTGCTTATTTCTAAATTTGGACATTGTAAAAGAAAAGATTGTATGTGTGAGTGTGAGTGCATGTGTGCACGCACGCACGTGTGCTAGTAGTGGGGCTTGAACACACAGTCTGGGCAGTGTCATTTAGCTTTTTCACCCAAGGCTATCACTCTACCCCTTGAGCCATAGCTCCACTTCTGGCTTTTCAGATAAGAGTCCCACAGACTTTTCTGCCCAAGCTGGCTTGGAACTTTGATCTTCAGATCTCAGCCTCCTGAGTAGCAAGGATTGAAGTTGTGAGGCACTGGCAGTGAGCAACAAAAGCTTTTGAAACATAAACTAGTGCCAGTCACAACACATGTTAGGGAAAGCTAAACTCACTGAGGATGTCTCCTCTCACTGCCTGCCTGGGCCTAGTTAAGTGTTCCTGCTACTAGCTTCCGTTTCTGTCCTAAAATGAAGCACTCAAGCAAGATGCTAGGGCAGTATAAGCAAGAACACATTAGCTATCTCCTCTTCTTTTTATGACATGTTTTCCTTTATCAGCACATCTCTCTGGTTTGATCCTTACAGACCGAATAAGGTTGGGACAGCTGTCTGAGCTTTGTCTGTGTATACTGATGGTCCACAAAAACCACCAGTGACAAACTAAGAAACATAGACAGCAGGTTGGAATGCTCTGGCTGCTGGAGGAGAGGAATAACCAGCAGAACAAGGTTCTTCTCTTGTTGTTTTCCTTCCACCTGACTACTGCAAACTCTCCCATCACAAAAATTCAATCTATGCACAACAAAGGAATGCAGCAAATATTCAGAGACCTGAACAAAACAGATTGAAGTGCGACTCTTCAGTCTCTCAATGTCCCAAATACCTTTGAAAAATCTTCCTTTACTTGATCAGTTCTTAAAGTTTAGTGGAAATAAGAAACTCAGTGGATAGAAGATTAAAGGACAGGCTGGGCGCTGGTGGCTCACACCTGTAATCCTAGCTACTCAGGAGGCTGAGATCTGAGGATCGTGGTTCAAAGCCAGCCCGGGTAGGAAAGTACGTGAGACTCTTATTTCCAATAAACCACTAGAAAGCCGGAAGTGGTGCTGTGGCTCAAGCGGTAGAGCACTCGCCTTGAGCTGAAGAGCACAGAGACAGCGCCCAGACCCAGAGTTCAAGCCCCACGACCAACAAAAAAAAAAAAAAGATTAAAGGACTTCCAGATGAGAGAGCTTGAAGACAGATAGCTAGCCAAGCACATTGGTTCACACTTGTAATCCTAGCTACAGAGGAGGCTGAGATTGGAAGGGTCACAGTTCAGGTCTAGCCTGGACTAAACTTTCTTGAGACCCCATCTTAACAGAAATAGAGTATGTCTGTTTTCCAGCTGTTGCAGGAAGTGTAAGTAGGAGGACTATAGTCCAGGCCAGCCTGGATAAAAAGTGAGACCCTGCCGGGCGCTGGTGGCTCAAGCCTGTAATCCTAGCTACTCAGGAGGCTGAGATCTGAGGATCGCGGTTCAAAGCCAGCCCGGGCAGGAGAGACTGTGAGACTCCTATCTCCAATAAACCACCAGAAAACCAGATGTGGCGCTGTAGCTCAAGTGGTAGAGCACTCGCCTTGAGCTGAAGAGCTGAGGGACAGCACCCAGGCCCAGAGTTCAAGCCCCACGATCGACCAAAAAAAAAAAAAGTGAGACCCTATAACAAAATTAATCATAGCAAAAAGGCTTTCGTGGGTATGGCTCAAGTGATAGAGTACCTACCTAGCATGAGATCCTGAGTTTAACCCCTAGTACTACGGAAGGAAGGAAGGAAGGAAGGAAGGAAGGAAGGAAGGAGGGAGGGAAGGAAGAAAGGAAGGAAAAAGATTTTTGTTAAGTTTCTGTCCTTGACTATTGAATCAGTTACCTAAGCCATCTACTTTATTTTTTTTCTTCAAAATTTTTATTGTGATTAAGTGGTTACATAATTTCCCAAATTTCACAGTATTGTGGGATAGTGATGCTTAGTTAAAGTCACAAGCATATTCTAACTTTGATGGAGCAAATTGTCTATCATGGTCTGTAACATTTATAAGTTCTATGAGCTTTGCAATACAGTTATTTCTTCCACATTGGGTGATATGTACATTTCTTCTGTTTTGCATAGCAACAGCTGTTCCCTCTTTCCCACTTGTTCCCTCCCTCCCATCGCTGCCATCTACTTTATAAGACCTGAAGTGATTGTTGAATGCTAACTCCTTTGTACAACTACTTAAAGATAATAAAAATATTAAAAATATCTGGGCTGGGAGAAGAGACTAGAGGATTAAGGTTTGAGACCATCCTAGATGAGACTCCTTCTCAACCAATGGCTGGTGTGGTGGTGTACTTGTTATGCTCAGAGATTTAAAAAAAGACCCTACCTCAAAAATACCAGTGTGAGAAAAGTGTAGAGGAGGCATGGCTCAAGTGGTTAAATATTTACCTAGCAAGTAGAAGACCCTTATTTAAATCTCTAGTAGGAAAATGAAGAAAGGAAAGAAAGAAAGAGAAAGAAAGGAAGGAAGGAAGGAAGAAGGAAGGAAAGAAGAAAAGAAGAAAGGAGGGAGCCAGGTGCTGGTGGCTCACACCTGTAATCCTAGCTACTCAGGAGGCTGAGATCTGAGGATCATGGTTCAAAGCTAGCCTTGGCAGGAAAGTCTGTGAGACTCTTATCTCCAATGAACCACCAGAAAACTGGAAGTGGCGCTCTGGCTGAAGAGGTAGAATACTCACCTGCAGCTGAAGAGCTTTGGGACAACACCCATGCCCAGAGTTCAGGTCCCACAATAAGAAAAAAAAAAAAGACAGGAAGGAAGAGAGAAATGGAAAAAAGGAGGAATGGAAAAAGAAAAGAAGAAGGAAAAGAGAGCAATGCACTACCAAAGAAATGAGGATTGCCTGAAGCAGAGTTTAGGGATACAGCAGAGATAGGATCTACCCCTTGGGACTTCAATGTCAAACGAGGAAATCGTCTGAACATTTCAGTTTGTTGTTCTTGTTGTTGTTGGTGGTGGTGGTTGTTTTTGTGTAGGTACTGGGGCTTGAACTCAAGGCCTTGTACTTTCAATCAACATTACCCCCTGGAACCTCCAGTTCCAGCTTTTTGCTGGTTAATTGGAAATAAGAATCTCACAAATTTGTCTGCCTAAGCTATCTTTGAACTTTGATCTTCTGACCTCAGCCTCCTGAGTACCTAAGATTATAAGTGTGAGCTACTGCTTAGTCAGAACACACTTTTGCATTGTCATTGTGTTAATGACTAATAGTCCTCACTTAAAATTTCTTTTTGCTTGCTTCTATCTGTAACTCCTGTTTCAACCTTGTATCAACAAATGAGCAGAGTGTACATCTTGTTCTTCTAGAAATCAGCTATCCTGAATACAAACAGTGCATTTCTAGCTTGGAATTATTAATGCTGGTTTGGTGCACTAAGCAATGAATTAGAAACCAGGATGCCAGTTAGAGTTAAAATGATTTCACTGAATGACCACAGGATTTCCTTCTTGGCCAAACTGAGAGACAGGAAAGAGAGCGAATGAGCATGCACATAGCCTGTCATGAGTAATATTAATATTACATCAGAAGCCCTCTGCTGATTCAGATGACAGTAGTAGCTTCATTATTTTATAACCAGTGGAGCCAAGTATGTGTGTTGCTCAATAATTTTGATGGTTCTTTGTGCCCTTCTGAGTGAGAAAATATCAAAATTGGTGTGTAAGAATTCCCTAGAATATTAGAGATCATCTACTAGCACTCAGTTCTACTTTGTTCCTCATGATTAGCCAATATTTATTTATCTTTGGAGGTACAGGAGGAATTTAGGGGCTTCTACTTGCTAGGCAGGCACTATGCTACTTAAACTATGCTTCCACCTATTTTTTTTTTTGGCCAGTCCTGGGGCTTAAGCCTGAGCTTCTTTTGCTCAAGGCTAGCACTCTACCACTTGCTCCACAGTGTCATTTCTAGCTTTTTCTGTTTGTGTGGTACTAAAGAATGGAACCCAGGGCTTAATGTATGCTAGGCAAGCAGTCTACCACTAAGCCACATTCCTAGCCCTATGCTGTATCTTTTAACGCTAAATACATGATGTTATATTGCCCATACTTACTTATTTTTTTCCATTAACAAAATGCTTGGACTTGGAACTGGAGGCCTGGCTCAAGTGATAAGAGGGCCAGCTGGGAGACAAAAAGCAGAACAAGCCCCTCTGGACTGCGCGCGCGTGTGCGCGCGCGCGCGCACACACACACACACACACACACACATGCTTGGACTTTTTTTTTTTTTTGGGTCCGGTCGTGGGGCCTGACACACACACACACACACACACACACACACACACACACACACACACACACACACACACACACACATGCTTGGACTTTTTTTTTTTTTTGGGTCCGGTCGTGGGGCCTGACACACACACACACACACACACACACACACACACACACACACACACACACACACACACACACATGCTTGGACTTTTTTTTTTTTTTGGGTCCGGTCGTGGGGCCTGACACACACACACACACACACACACACACACACACACACACACACACACACACACACACACACACACACATGCTTGGACTTTTTTTTTTTTTTGGGTCCGGTCGTGGGGCCTGAACTCTGGGCTGGGCGCTGTCCCTCAGCTCTTCAGCTCAAGGCTAGTGCTCTACCACTTGAGCCACAGTGCCACTTCCAGCTTTTTTCTTTTTGCTTATGTGGTGCTGAGGAATCAAACCCAGGGCCTCAGGAATGCAAGGCAAGCGCTCTACCACTGAGCCACCTTCCCAGCCCAAATGCTTGGACTTTTTATCTTTTCCTTTCCTTCTCCTTCATTCCCTCTTTTCCATTTCTCCTTCCTTTTTTTTGGGGGGGGGGAATTCTGCATTTTCTTCCCATTCATTTTACAGTAGTAGAAATACAAACAAAAATGGTAAAAAGGACTTTCCTAAATCATACAGCTATACATTTGGGACCATAGACAATTTTTTTTCTTCATCTACTATTTTTTATAACCAAATAAAAATCAGTTGTTTTTTTCAAACAGAAATTAAAAGAAAGCTGTTCATTGGTAATTTGTGCCTAGAATCCTATCTACTAAGGAGGCTGAAATCTAACAATCAAGGTTCTCCTCCCAGTCAGCATAAAGCTGGAAGTGGTGGTGTGGTTCAAGTGGTAGAGCACCAGCCTTGAGCAGAAAAAGTCACAGGCCTCTGAGTTCAAGCCCCAGTACACAAGCACACATACACACAGAGAAACCAAAAGGGGGAAAAAAAGGCCAATTTGAATCTTATCTCTTCAGTGTTCCAACTTGATTTTTAGTGCTCTTTTACAAAATCTGCATAACTACTTTTTAAATGTAGCTATCATCTAACCACCAACTGTTTGATTCTGTTTTCACTTAAGTCTATCAGACGTTCGTGTGATTATGAAGTCGATTTGTTCATCCAAGCTGCATTCCACCATAGTAAAATCCTTCTTCTCATTCTCCACAACCTGGAAGGTCTTCCCCTGCTTGCATCTCTTCCCCTAGACTCTGGGTTGGGGTTCACTCTCATTGTATAGAGCTCCTCTCCAGGAAGCTTCTCTTCCCTCTCCTGGGCCTGGGCCACCAGGACATTGCTGAAAGTTCGTGCCAGCGGCTGCACAAATCAGGACTGGACGTCCAGAGAATGGGGTTCGCCGCGGGCCACACTCTGTGGCTCAGTTTGGGAACCCCAAAACTTCCTACTGTGGGAAGATGGAAAGGTCATTTTAGGGTTAGGATGAAGGAGTCGCGCCCAGCCCCAGTCACGTGATCGGTTCTCAGGAAGAGAGAAGTTCATTTTCCCACCAGACGCGGCGCTACACGCTACAAACGGATGGCCAAGCCCCCGCCCTTCCCGGGTACCGGTCCATGACGTCATCGCTCCGCGCCCGAGGCAGGAGCGCTCGATGCCATCTCCGGGCGCCCGGCTAGGGCGGGTGGGGGGGCGCTGGGTGTGGGGCGGCTCCGGGGCCGGGGATGGCGGCGGCCGCGGTCGCGGCGGCTCCCGGACGAGCGGGAGGAGCCCGGGGAGCGCAGTGAGATGGGCCGGTGAGTGTCGCCGGGCGTGGTGGCCGCGGGGCCGGCCGGACCGAGGGAAACAGGTCTGGGTTCGGAGCTCCAGAGGAAGTGGCCCCTCGGAGCCCGTTGCCCCACCGCACTGGGCCCGAAAACCGCGGACGGAGGGAGCGGAGGAGACCGCGCCCAGACCCCCGGCACGCTTCTCTCCCGCCTGGCCCGGAAGGCGGCTCCAGGCACCGCTGCCCCCCGGTTGTGTCCCCGCCGGGCAGAAAGCCGGAGTCCTCGGCGCGGGAAGGGGACCCCAAACAAGGAAGCGTCGGCAGCGGGGCCTCGCTCTGCCCGGCGGCTCGCAGGCCGACCCCCGACTCTCACGGCAGGCTTAACCATTTCGGTGCTTCCCTTTCTTTGATGGAGCGAAGACCGCGGGAACGCTGGCTTCCTCCCAGCTTCTCCCTTTCTGTCGGGTGCGCTCCTCCCCATGGAGAATCGGGGGGATCCCCCGGCGGGGCTTCTCTAACCTCTCGATTCCGACCCCAGCGTGGTGAGGCGAAGCTAGCTCTCGGGTCTTGTTGGCAGTGCTTCGGAATGGTTCTTTCTCCTGGCCCTGCAGCGCAGTGAAGTTCACAAGCCGTGTCTGCCACTTGATTTCTCTTTAAGCCCCTCCGGAGGCCGAGGTTTCAGATTCCGAAATGTGTTTTGCCTGGTGGACACCTGGCGCCCAGGCTTCGCCCCGCCGTCCTTCCGGCAAGCCATCCCCCCCCCCCCCCCCCGCCCGGCCCCCCCCCCCCCCACGTTCAGTCCTTTTAGCTTGTGTCTTCTAACCCCTCAGCGACACTGAAGCAGGTTTGCTTCAACGTTTTAGCCGCAGAGAGAGCAAGGGTCATTCTGGGAGTGAAGCTGTGACCTCAATCTCTTGTTGGGAATGAAGAAGGCTAGATGATTTTCACTTAATTGAAACTGCCGGCGGAGAACGGGTGGACGACTTGTGCCCTCTGTGTGATTGGTTTGTGGGATTAGGAATTTGATTCTCCACCTGGTTGTCCTGTCTTTTCACCCTTTGCGTTTGCCTTTACACGTCAAATGTTGAAGTAAATAGTGCCTTCCGTTTGGATTGCGGTTTGTAGTGAGAGTTCTGTGGGACTTTGGCAGGACAGTAGTTACTCAGCATACTCATACGCCACTGCTTTCTGTGTTGGGAGGTGAAAGCTCTAACCTTTTTATTCCTCCCTTTTTGTGCTGGTGCAGGGGCTTGAACTCAGGGCCTGGATGCTGTCCCTTAGATTTTTCACTCAAGGCTTGTGCACTGCCACTTGAGTGCCACTCCACTTCCAGCCTTTTTGGTGGTCAGTTGGAAATAAGAGGTGGTCAGTTGGAGATAAGAGTCTCAGGAACTTTTCTGCCTGGGCTGGCTTCGAACACCAATTCTCAGATCTCAGCTTCCTGAGTAGCTAGGATTATAGGCATGAGCCACTAGTGCTTGGCATAGCTTCATTCTTTAGTGTTTGACATTTCTGGTTAAGTGTAGATTCAGATATATTGATAGCTTAATGACAGTTGTATTTTTTCTGTCGCTAGCTGTATGAGGGCCCAAAATGATGGTTTCAGTTTCTATCATACCTGACTTATTACTACATGTACTGAGTTGTCACTCAGAAAAAAATTTACACATACACACCTTTTTTTTTTTAACTCTGAAAACGATTAAGAAGGCTTCCCCCTTGAGGGACTCCCCCATGACCTCTTTTTATGCCCCAGAAACATAATTCTTTTTCCTCTAGTGCCACCTTTCTTATTTAAATAACCTTCACATCAGTGTATTCATAGACCCTGAATAAAGGTGAAATTACCTACTCCCAATTGTTAACTTGGGAATCGTGTTAAAAGTCTTTTATTTGTACACTTAACTGAAATCTGGATTGGAAATACAGCTTTGGGAGTAGGGTAGGGAATGAAGAAAAGTTGATACATAGAAACTTTTTTCTAGGGATGTTTTCCTACATATTAGAGGTTATTTTTGTTTTCTTTTCCACTGCCTAGGCACTCTGCATAAATGTGGTATTAAGTCTGAAGAAGATGAGGCAAGACTTCCTTGTGGACTTTGGTGTTTTGTGTGGCTTTGAATTGCCTCTTGTAATGATCTAGAGGTCAGTCTTACTCCATTCCTATTTCTGTCTTTTAGGCTCCCAAGTCAGCTGGGAGGACACTTACTACAACTGCTCAGAAGCACCGTCAGAAGCTCAGGTAATACAGACAGTTAGGATTCCTTGTTGTAGAAAAATATCTGGGATGTGATATTGGGAAGCAATGTCATATAGAAAACTCTTCTCAGGTCCAAAGAACTAGAACCTGATTGAAATAGGTGGCAAAGTTTATATACTTGGAAATGTTCAGATGAAAAAGATAACTTTTTGACAGTTGTAGTGGCTTAGGCCTATAATTGCAACTACTATGGAAGTAAGAGATTGGAAGGATTGCAGTTCCAGCCCCAGCCCAGTCAAAAAAGTTTGAGACCCCCCCATGTCAACAGAAAAAGCTGAGCATGATTGATGGTGGTATGTGGTCCAGCCTGGCCCGGGCAGAAAGCAAGATCTTATCTCAGAAATTATCTCTAAAAGGATGGAGGCATAGCTTAGGAGGTAGAGGATTTGTCTAGCCAGCATGAAGACCTAAGTTCAAACCCCACTACTGGGGGGAAAATAAAAGGAAAGGAAAGAAAAAATTTTTGAAAGCTGACAATAGGAGAGTAGGAGAAAGTAAGAGTTTTCTTATGAGTCATATAGATTTAAGATAGAAATAAATCATGATTTTATTAAATGGTGTCTAGAACTGACCTAGGAAAAGCTGCCATTGGCAAAAGAGACCAACAAGACAGAGAGAGCAGGCAAGTTGAAGATGGCCAATAAGAAGCAAAGAAATCTTTCCAGACAAGTGAACAGGAAGTTTGTATGAGGTTAGAAGAGTTTCATTGTTTAAATTGGAATATAGTTTCTTGGGACAAGAGAGATACTATACTTCAGTTAAAAGAAAAAAAAAAAAGACAAGCAAACGTCAGGGCTTAGCAAGTTTTCTTGTGATAGAAATCAAAGGACAGGAGTTTAGCCAATCGTGAGGTGGGAGGGATGGGAGTAGGTGAGATCATAACCCAAATTAGTCTGGGGAAAGGAAGCAAGAATGAGGTCATACATTCAGGGAAAGAAGATGGCACTTTACTCTTTGGTAGCCAAAAGAGAAACTTAGGGAAAAAAAGCTTGCAGCAGAGACCATGTGCATGTGTTCAAATCCCCACTTGAGGGATAAAACAGAGGAGTTAAGGTCCTCATGAGAAGCAAGACTAAGCTGGGAGCTGTTCATCTGAAAGTTGTGGAGCCCTCAGGTTATTTGTACATCAGGAATGCTCAGTCATGTAGCTTTTTGCTTTGTGGTTTTTCTGACTGTTTCTTTCTTGGTGGAGGCCAACGAGGAGGTAGCCTTCTTGTCTGCCTTTTTCTCATGCCTCCTTTTCCCACTGGGTTTCTTTGTTACCTCTTCCTCCCTGGACTCAGTCCTTACTTGCTATTCCCTTTGACTTGGTTCCCTAGGTTACTTTTCTTTGCTTCTGATTTGTTCCCTAGCAGATGTGGGCACCCCAGCCAGCAGCAGTAAGGGGTGCAGGGAAACCACAGAGAAGCTCCTTCTGATGCCCCAAGGAGCAAGCCAACCATTTCCAGGCTCCAGGACCACCACAAAGCAATATGAAACCTGTTCATGAGAGGAGTCAGGAATGCCTTCCACCAAAGAAACGAGACCTCCCCGTGACCAGCGAGGATATGGGGAGAACTACCAGCTGCTCCACAAACCACACACCCTCCAGTGATGCCTCTGAATGGTCCCGAGGGGTTGTGGTCGCCGGGCAGAGCCAGGCCGGAGGCAGAGTCAGCCTGGGGGGTGATGGAGCTGAGGCCATCACTGGCCTGACAGTAGACCAGTATGGTATGCTATATAAGGTGGCTATGCCACCTGCCACCTTCTCACCAACTGGCCTCCCATCCGTAGTGAACATGAGTCCCATGCCCCCCACGTTTAATGTAGCGTCTTCACTGATTCAACATCCAGGACTCCACTATCCCCCAATCCACTATGCTCAGCTCCCATCCACCTCACTGCAGTTCATTGGGTCTCCTTACAGCCTTCCCTATGCTGTGCCACCCAATTTCCTACCAGGTCCCCTCCTCTCTCCTTCTGCCAACCTCACCACCTCTCACCTTCCACACTTTGTGCCATACGCCTCACTCCTGGCAGAAGAAGCCACTCCTCCTCCCCAGGCTTCATCCCCAGCCCGTTCATTTAGCAAAGCTCCTTCGGCCACCTCCCCATCCGGCCAGTTGCCTCATCACTCGAGTACTCAGCCACTGGACCTCGCTCCAGGCCGGATGCCCATTTATTATCAGATGTCTAGGCTACCCGCTGGGTATACATTGCATGAAGCCCCTTCAGTAGGTGCCAACCCAATTCTTACCCCTCAGGAGAGCCAGTCTGCTCTAGAAGCAGCTGCTGCCAATGGAGGACAGAGACAACGAGAGCGAAATTCAGTAAGACGGGAAAGTGAAGCCCTTGACTCCCCCAGCAGCAAGGGTGAAAGCCAAGGACTGGTGCCGGTGGTAGAATGTGTGGTAGATGGACAGTTGTTTTCAGGTTCTCAGACTCCACGGGTGGAGGTGGCAGCACCAGCACACCGAGGGACTCCAGACACCGACCTCGAGGTCCAGCGGGTGGTTGGCGTTTTAGCTTCTCAGGACTATCGCGTGGTGGCAGCTCAGAGGAAGGATGAACCCAGCCCTCTCAACCTATCCCATCATACCCCTGACCATCAGGGTGAGGGACGAGGATCAGCCAGGAACCCTGTAGAACTGGCAGAGAAGAATCAGGCCCATGGGTTCTACGCTCAGCCCTATCAGGAACCGGTGAAACACAGACCTTTACCCAAAGCAATGGTTGTAGCCAATGGCAACCTGGTGCCCCCTGGAACTGACCCAAGCCTACTGCCTGTGAGCTCAGAGATCCTAGTGGCATCAAGTCTAGACATGCAGGCCAGAGCCACCTTCCCAGACAAGGAGCCAACACCACCCCCCATTACCTCCTCCCACTTGCCCTCCCATTTCATGAAAGGCGCCATCATCCAGCTGGCTACAGGGGAGCTGAAGCGAGTGGAGGACCTCCAGACCCAGGATTTTGTGCGCAGTGCCGAAGTGAGCGGGGGGCTGAAGATTGACTCTAGCACAGTTGTGGACATTCAAGAGAGCCAGTGGCCTGGATTTGTCATGCTGCATTTTGTTGTTGGTGAGCAGCAGAGCAAAGTGAGCATCGAGGTGCCCCCTGAGCACCCCTTCTTTGTATATGGCCAGGGTTGGTCCTCCTGCAGCCCTGGGCGGACTGCACAGCTCTTCTCTCTGCCCTGCCATCGGCTACAGGTGGGAGATGTCTGCATCTCTATAAGTTTACAGAGCTTGAACAGTAACTCAGTTTCTCAGGCCAGCTGTGTTCCCCCAGGCCAGCTGGGTCTCCCTCGAGAAAGGCCTGAGAGGACAGTCTTGGGGCCCAGAGACTTATGTGACAGTGAGGGGAAGAGCCAGTCCGCAGGAGAAGGCTCCCATGTGGTAGAGTCCTCCCAGTCTGAGCCTGGTGCTCAGGCCTGCTGGCCAGCCCCCACCTTCCAAAGATACAGCATGCAAGGGGAGGAGGCACGGGCTGCGCTGCTCCGTCCCTCTTTCATTCCACAGGAGGTAAAGCTGTCTATTGAAGGGCGTTCCAATGCGGGAAAATGAATCTCTTTCCTACACCAGGACTGGGGCTTTAACCCCACAGGTGAGCCTCACCATGAGCAGGTGGAGGATTTGCACACGCTGACTGAGCAGGGAATGGTCTCTAGGCAGTGAGATTTGAGGGAAAGGGGAGGTGTAAAGGTAGCCTCTCAAGGCAGGCTCTGTTGCTCATTACCCCATGTCACCCTTTCAGGACAGCCCAGGGGGAATCCTGTGATCAGGAGCAGCAGGTCTAGAGCGAGGAAGGAGGGGGCGCATACGGGATAAGAAACATTCCAAAACAAGGGCCTCCTCGTTCTTTCCTTCCCATCCCTAGCTCCTGCAAGGAACAGTACAGGCTTTGGGAGCAGACGGCAGAGGGAGGGAGTAAAGAAAGAGCCAAAAATGATGATCCACAGCTTATAGTAGCAGTAAGACTGAAGTTTTCTTTTTCTTTTTTTTTTGTTTGTGTTTTTTTTTTTTTTTTTTGTGGGAGGGCAGGATGCCCATGGTTGGAAATAAGAGGGTTCCCGCCCAGAGCCCTTCTTGTGAGAGATGTGCACTTTAAGGGGTGACTTTGTTACAAATGTCTATGGCTGGGTTTGTGGGGGAGGAGCACTCTTAATCTACAGGACTCTGCTTAATCCTCTGCTTCAGCCCTTTCCCATCTCTCCTCACCATTCCTCCCACAAGGCTTCTAGCAGCTTGGGGGCTAGGAGAGAGAGAGAGAGAGAGAGGCCCCTCCAGGGTTCAGAGAGAAGGACTGCCTTGCCCAGGACCCAGTCATGGGACTTTGAGGAGAGACCTGACCACCAGGTTGTCAAGCTTCTGGAAAGGTGGCTGACCTAACAAACCTCCTCCTACTCAACGTGCCAGGCCTGCTTTGGGATTTCCTTGAGTCTCTAGTTGGTAATGGTGACTTGAAAGAACCAGTGGACCCTTTACCCCAGGTACCTATGCCCCTCTGTTGTCTTGTCTATGTTGTGCCTAAGTGCCTGCGCTGCCCTTACCCTTCTGCTGCCCTGACCTCTGCATGGTGTCTTGACCTGGGCTTTGTGTAGCTGCACTGCCTTTCATCTTCTGCAAAACTGGCTTTGTCCGCTCTGACCAAGGCCTCTAGTTTTTGGTTTGTAGGGGCTGTCTCTGGTTTTCTCATCACCTAATATTTATTTTTAAATTTAAAATCATGTCCCCCTCTTCTTCTACTGCCCGGCAGCTTGGTGGAGACATAAGGAGGGAGCAGTGCCCTGGGCCAGGGTGCCTGTTGTGGCAATTCCTGATATTTTTTAATGGCCCCCTCTCAACTGAACTCTACTGCCCCTCTCCTGGCATTTGGGCATGTCTACTCTTTCCCCTCCCACTGCCACTCCTATGGGTCTAGGATAGTCTTGGTAACATTTCAGTATCTGAAGTAGGTTTGATTTCATGGTGGTGTATTCCTCTGCAAGAATGTCTTCAGGCTTAGTTGGATTTGCTTCTCTAGGTCTTAAGCTCAAATCCCTACTGCCTCCCCAATTTTTATTGTCAGCTTGGACTGTGGGATTACACCGGGTATTAGGATTTAGACTCTCCCACTAGCTTTCAGGTAGGTGAGTGGTCCTTTGGTTTGTTTTGGTGTGTGTGTGTGGGGGGGGGGGGGTTCTTTAGACTTTTGAAGGCAACTCAGGGTATTGTCCATACATCTGTCCAGTAGATTTCTCCCAGGGTATGAACCTGGCATTTCTTTTGTAGATGTACTTGGATTGGCCAAGGCCTGGCCTGTCACCAGGAATCGAACCAGAAGTCCCAAATTTCTGAGGTCTGAGCTATGGTCTGTCAAGTCTTATGACTTCTCATTCTTTCACTTCCTCCCCAGCTGCCAAATGGGGATAAATAATTTTACCTACCTCCTGGGGGGGAGGGGAAGTTCTGAGAATGGAGTCATTCTTAATGTTCAGGTGCTAAAGGTTGTTCTCCTGGGGGAACAGAGTGACTGAAACTGGCTTGTTTGCTACAAGCCCTGCACTTCACTGTTTCATACCTTGAGCGCAGTTACCTGGTTAGTGAGCTTTCTGGTGGTCCATCCAATGGAAGCTGCTGACCTGACTGCAAATACTTCAGTCTCTGGTTCATGTCAGAACCACACCCCAAACTTGAGATCATTTGAGATCATGTCCTTTCCTTTCTCTGTCTCCTGTTCTCTGAATGCTGCTTTCTCTGGCTTGTTTCCTACAGTGGGGTCTGTGGGGTTGAGTCTTGAGTTCCTTCAAATGAGCACCTTGGGAGAAGGCCTCATCTCTGGCTGTTTTATGAGCAGCTCATTCCTAGGGATTATTGTATGCATTAGGTTCTCACAAGAGTCCTTCCTCATAGGAAGGCTTATCAATTGAAGACATTGACATGCACACAGTAGACACTCAATAAATGCCCACCACAAATACCAACTGAGCTTCTTCATTAAGGGAGCAAGCCTGTAGTTTAAGTGAAACCACCCTTCTCTATTCAGGCTAGTTGTGACTTCCCAACTTGGTAACTTGCACAGGGTCCTGGCAAGAGAAATTGTTGGGGGTCTTAGCAAGTTGGTCCCTGACCTGCTGTGCTTCCTCTTGTGTCTTGCTTGGTGAAGCAATTCTAATAGCTCCCCTTATATTGTGCCATGCCTACGTAACATATTAATACTTGATTTTTCTGAGTGGCAGAGATGTCCTTCATTAAGTATGGTCTCCAGGAAAAGAGGCTTTGTGCTTTAAGTTTTGGTCTGAGCTTTGGCCTTATAACCTTTTCCTTCTTTTAAAGCCTTTTCTTCCATGCCTGAAAAGTAAGAGCAACTTGTGCAGTGTCTGTTCTTCCCTATAGACATTTCCTAAGTTTGCAATATACATGAGAGTGGATTTTAGAGATTGGCCATTCTAGTGGGAAGCTGTCAGTTTTAGGGGAATGGGCAGTTGCCAAAAGCCAACCAACTCTAGTTAGTGGTAGGACATTCTCAGTTCAGAGAGAAGAGGAATGATGTCACTGATATATATAGGAATTCCTATATGAATTAGGAGACGGGAACCTAGTAAAGGATGGTGTAACCTAAGTCTTCATAGCCATCAAGACTAGTGTTCTTAGAAGGGGAGGGATCTGGAAGCTTGGTGCTGAGCACTTGTCCTGAGGGGCGGGGTCCCAGGAGGTCTGACTTAATCCTTCTATACTCTTGGTCTCAGTTGGTCCTAACCACAGGCTTGTGCTGTGCTGCTTTGACACTGCTGCTGTCTGCTCACTGTCCTACCTGCTGCCTACTAGAGCTTCCTATCCTTCTGTGTCTTTGGCCATGCAGATTAACTTCAGGCATCCTATCCATTCTTACCTGTACTCTGCCAGTGTTATTGCCTAGCATAGTTGTGTCGAATAGAGATGGTATGAAATGCTGCTGCTGGGCTGGTGAATCCAAAGGGATATGGCCTCCGTGCTGTCAGGAGCCCTTTGGTTCCAAAGATCTCCTGTCCTGAGGGAGAGACAAACAGGTCCTATTAGGGGTTTTCTGTTGTGTTAATTTTTTTTCCCTTGTAGTATCCTGTTTTGAAAACTGAGGAAGAACCATGTTAGGACCTGTGCCAACATCCCAGTGAAGTTCATCTAGCTCCAGTTATGTGAATTCTGGTCTTGGGAGAGGGTTTGAAGTTTGACTGAGACAGTTCTCCAGGGAGGTTACTCTTACTTTTACCAGTGGGCATCATGGGCGATTTAGGGGAAGCATGGAATGGTGCTGTGATTCACACCTGTGTCAAGCAGGCATATTGAGTTGAGCGTCACACTGGAGGTGAAGGAGGGCATGGGTTGGCTGGGCAAGGGCCCAGGTCTGCTGAAGTACTGATAACAAGATTAACTGAATTGACTGGGAGATTAGACCATGGTCTGAGAAGCAAAGTAAATGGGCAGAGGCCAAGTTTTAGAGATGTTTGACCTCCTAGGGATAAGTTCACTAAATCACACTGAAGCTATAATACTTTCCAGGTGGGAAAAAGTACACTACAGTTGAAGAGTTGAACCCTACTAGGTTGGTTGTTGATCAGGAACCTGTGAGCCCTTGGCTGGGGAAGCTTCACCCTCTAGTTTCCTTGGAGTAGGAATGATCTCCCACAATTTGCAATAATAAAATTAGCATCTGGGTCTTTGTAGTTATCAGTTGCTCTTTCAACTCTAGGAACCATCTTTGGACCAGAAACCTGGTCTGGGCCTAGGATGACACTGACCCTCTGTGCTAGAGTTGGCTGCACTCTTCATACCTGCAGACTATGCACAGTGCCTGGGGCAGGAGGTGGAGAGGCGGTGGGTTTGCCCTGCTGACCCTCCTCAGCAGGAACAGTAGTAATAAATGCACTTTTCACACTAAAGTTTTCTTTATTAGTACTCCTGTTAAGCCTAGATCTTCTCCCAGTAGATTACAAACTCAAAGTCTGTGTGATCCCAAAGCCATTCCACTGCAAGGCCCAGCAGTGAAGATGGCCCCAACTGGGTTCCTGTCTGCAGTGTGGGTGGCAGCAGCCCATGTGCCTTTACATATTGTCCAACTTGCAAGCGTTTATTTTGTCTTTATGACTGTCATGAGGACTTAGGTTCTTTAGAGAGAGAGAGAGACAGAGAGAACTGTTGACACAGTGGTTTACACCCATCCCTTGGACAGGGAATTTGCATATGGTTGTGAGCTGAAAGGGTTAATGAGCTGCTAGTATTGTTAATGGCAGAGTTGATCCCTTGCTTGCTTCATACTTGGATTTCAACACTCTAGATTGTTGGGGAAGAGACTGACTGTACTCATGGCTAACTTGGAAGTATTAAAAAAACAACAACAACAACAAACTGTCCTAATTCACACAGGATCCCTGTAGTCAAAACAGTATATGTTCCAGCTACAGAGAGCAGACTGCTCTTAGCTTGCACAGCACCTTAGGGGAGGGAAGAATGTATGGATAGGGAATGGGGTGGAGAGAAAAGAATGGGAATTTTGTCATCCAGGTGGCTTTAGGGTCCTAAGGAGAGTGGCACTGGGGAAGTCTGAATGGATCTTATTTGCGTAGGAGTTCCCTGTAGATAAATTACTGATCCCCCCACTACTATCCCCAGTATGTAATGGCTGAACTAATATGTAATCAACTGCATTGTATCTAAAGCCTTAGAACTAGTCAGGTGCTCCCCCCACCCAATACCATTTCTTACCCTCTAATCCTACCTGATCTTTAACAAAGCATTAATAATTCTAAGGATAATCTCTATTTTGTTGTGCTTTTTTGTAACTGTTTTAAATAAATCAATTTGTACTGTATATTTGTACTTTTGTGAGATCCTTTTTGCTGTTTTACCATTTTAAGTCTCTGTACTTGGCTACACACAGATTGTATTTTTATTGTTAATGCTCTTCTTATGGATACCTGCATTTAACTTGTGGACTATGTAAACACAATATATATCAATATCTATATATCTATATATCTATCTATATAAACTACTAGCTTTTCCTTTTGGTGTTTGCGCTTTGTTCCTATCTCAGCTTGATGGTGGCTATTGAATGTGTGTGGGATGTGGCCGGGGTGGGGGTGGGAGGGAATGCAAATGGAAGCTGCCTTTCAGTGATGATCTAGAGCTGATGGCAGGAGCAGAATGAAGCATGTCCTGCAGTCTGTTGGTCTTTAGAGACCTGAGTGTTTACCTGTAGACACAGATATCAGTAGAATCCATCGCAAGGACTTGTAGGTGTTCTCACTGCTGTTATTTTTTTCCCTCCAGATTCTTTACTCTGGAATATTGCCAGAAATTTCTAGAATAAGTCAGCTCTAAACATAGCTACTGTTTCTGTTTTACAAAGCTTGCTACCAGTAAGTGATGAAACACACATGACAGTGACTCCCTTAAATTTTACTGAATGAGTGCTTGTTACATGCCAGAAAGCGTCCTAAGTGCCATGCATATGTATACATACATATAGTAATGTGTTATTAATATATATACATTATTATATATTATTAATATATATTAATATACATATGTGTGTGTGTGTATATATATATATATATGTTGCAGTCATGTGTTAGCCAGGTACAATGTGTCAAGCCTGTAAGCCTAGCTACTTGGGAAATAGAGATCTAGAAGACTGCACTTTGCTCAGGCAAAAGGATACATATCCTGCCTTGAGGGAGAACTATGGGGAAGGGGTGATATTGATCACAATGCATTATACTCATAACATGACTTCTGGAATTGAAACCCTTTTTTACAACTACTTCTTAAAAAAAAAAAAAAATCCCATCTCAACCAATAAGCTGGGCATAGTGGTTCATACCTTTCATCCCAACTACAAAAGAGGCATAAATAGGATCATGGTTCTGGGCAGCCTGAGGAGAAAAACAAAACAAAAAACAAAAACAAAGAAACGTGATTATTCAAAACCAACTAAAGCCAAAAGGACTAGGAACTTGGCTGTAGTGATTGCTTAGCAAATGTTAGGCTCTGAGTTCAATCTCAAGTACTGCCCACCTCCCCCCCCAAAAAAAGAAGCATTATACCCATTTTATTGATGGAGAAATCAAAAGTAACTTGCCCAGTAAATGGCAGGGCAGCAGGTTTGTTTTATATTGCTGAGGTCTGAACCCAGGGCTTCATACACAAATACTAAGCTCTATCATCAGCCCAGCAGAGCAGTTTTGAACCCAGGCATCTAACTCCTGAGTTTGTATTAACTCACACTGTTGGAAAATTAAATAGACAATCTGCAAAACAGGAATAATCTTTGGTACACAGTGAATGCCCAACTATTTTGAAGCATCCCAAGTAAAACTTCCACATGGCGCTCTGTGAGAAACGCATTTAGATCAATTGTACAATTCCTTTTAAATGTAATTTTTAGAATAAAATTATCAGGCAGGAATTAACACTAGTTTTGGTGGGAGTTGAGACTAAACAGCCTTGGATGGAGGTCAGAGAGGAGTCCAATTTTCCCTCTTAAGATATTGGAAGAGGTCCACATTCCTGGCATAGTTATTTTTCTGGCTACAATTTAACTAGGGCACTTCCTTCTGGACCTCAAGATCTATAATTATCTAAACTGTACATAACCTTTGGTGCAGGCTAAGGAAAGTTCTATGTTTATTCTGAACTATTACAGAAACTTCTAGAAGTGACCTCAGTGTTTGTCTCCTCCATGGCTTGGCAGCTATACAAACTGCCAGAGTGGTCATTGCCTTTGCTACTGTGGATTTGAACTCTTCTATTGCCTTAATTCTGTTTTCCTCTAGGGATTTTAGAATCCTACCTTGGCTCTGAAGTAAAGTAAAACAATGGACACTTCTATCAAACATTAGCTCCATGTGCTAGGGATCTCTATCTATCTATCTATCTATCTATCTAATTTGTATTCTGGCTTTTAATTTTGGGTTGTGAGGCTTGAACTCTGGCCCTGATGCTGTCCCTCAGCTCTTCAACTCAAGGGTAGCTACCACTTGAGTCACAGCACCACTTCTGATTTTGTGGTTTATTGGAGATTAAGTCACTCAGACTTTCCTGCCTGGGCTGGTTTTGAGCCAGGATCCTCAGATCTCAGCCTCCTGAGTAGCTAGGATTACAGGCATGAGCCACCGGCTCCCAGCAGACCTTAATATTGTAGCCCATTTTATGAATGTATCCCTAGATGTTGATGACTGTTGTAGAATTCTAAGTGACCAGTGAACTGAATTTTACTGGGAAAAGTAGCATGTAATTAGTTTTAAGTACTCTACAATGTTTTGGAAAGTATCAGTTGTGAGGAAAGCCTATATTACCTCTGAATCTGGAAAAGGTAAATTTAAATAGCCCTTTGAACCATAGATATCTTCATTTGAGCGTAGGAATGAATTCTCACATAGTCAGCATCAGTTCTTCAGAGTTATAGTTATTCCTTATCAACTTGTAAACCTCTGCTTGAGTAGCCTAAGATGAGGGGGGCCCTGCTCAGAAATGGGCATTACGCCCACAGTCTGAAATCTCCCATCCAGCTTTCTCCTCTCTCACTTCATTCACTAGAATGAAACCGAGACACAAGCAGCCAAAGGCAAGTAAAGATGAACTTAATTTATTTGCCCCCACAACTTCACAGGCTGTGCTGGGGCCTTACAGTCCCACAACCTGGCCTGCTCCAGTTGGCTGGGAGTCTAGTTCTCTGGAGTGCCTGCTCCCTTGTCCAGAGCTGCCTTGAGCTGGGTTCCTCCTGGCCCCATCATCTTGCTCCCACATGCAAGGGGTACAAGTCTACCTGCAGCCAACCCAGGCCTGCCTCTGGCAGCAAGGATGGCCTCATGGGTGGATGCAGGACCAATCCCTGTGGGCTTGGGTGGATGGGAGGGCAGGCAGGAGGGTGTGGTCTAGTGGAGAGAGCTGCTGTTCTGCTCTTCAAAGGCCATCTTGCCCAGAATCTGGCTGTCCAATTCTACCCCATTCACAGGTAGCTGGAAGAAGTTCATTTCAGCAGCTAAGGCTGCCATGGCTGAAGGGTCCTGGCCAAACTGAGCTCTCAACATCATGTCCATTTTTTCCAGCCTCCTTTTGAGCCGCTTGGCCTCTCGCTCTCGAATGAGCCGGGCCTGCCGCTTCTCTGGGGTTTCATTGGCCCTCTTCAGCCTCATGGCTTCCCGATCTCGTTGCAGCCGGCGAGCCCGCTGCTCATCTGTCTCCTGCATTCGCTGAAGGCGCTTGGCTTCACGGTCCCTCATGCGCCTCACCTCTCGCTCTTCAGGGGTTTCATTGTCGCGCCGACTCTTCTTGGCTGTGCGCTCTCGTTCTAGCCGCTGCAGCCGCACCTCCAAAGGCTCATTCTGTCGACGTAGGGCCCACTTGCGTACACTAGGGGTCTGGGCTTCCAGTAGCTTACGGTAGGCAGCACAGTTGTTGCACACAAGCAGAATTCCAGCAGGGTACACTGCAGGGCTAAAGGCAATGTCCTTCCCCTCAGCACTGGAGGGACCCTCGCTGTGGACTGGGGGTAGGGATTCCATATTAAGTACTTCAGGAAGTTTCTCACTGGGAAGCAAAAATATTAAGATTGTTAATGTTTCTATGTAGCAAGTGTCAGGCCCTGATTTACTCCTTTCTTTTCTTTTTTTTTTTTTTTTGTCGGTCGTGGGGCTTGAACTCTGGGCCTGGGCGTTGTCCCTCAGCTCTTCAGCTCAAGGCGAGCGCTCTACCACTTGAGCTACAGCGCCACTTCCCTTACTCCTTTCTTTATTCTTTTCCTATTAGGCCAAGTTCAGTATTAGGGGTTGGTTTTGATACAAGGGAAGACCTGTCTAGGGCCAGGCTACTGTGTGAATGAAGGGGCCTGGCTGTGGGGACTTCCTTAGAATGGCATAGTCCACTACCTCACCTTCCCCCACCTGGCACTGCCTGCAATGAAAGGCAGCCTCTGCCTTATATGCTAGGCTAATAGGATGAGGACACTGTCTGGAGTTCTAGTTTCCTAGGAAATACTAGAGATGATGTCCTCATATCAGGATCTTTTCAGTACATCGTAATTTTATCATAAATGTTTTTGCAATTTCTTACATCTGTTCCTAGTTGAAAATATTCTGATGAGGAAAGAAAAGGGAATGTTTCCCTTAGGGATATCTAACAGATGCGTCTTGCCATCCTAGTCGCATTACTTGAATTTCCAAGAGGTCATGTGTCAGTTGCCCTTGCATCCCCTGTATCTCTAGGCTTCCCTTTGGCTTGGGAAAGTGGAACCCACACCCAGAAACTTGCTCCCAGTGCAACAGGGTGCCCAGCTAACCTGTTGAAAGTGGCATGGCTGGTGAAACGGGCTCCACACACTGCACAATTAGATCGTTGGTCCTCTGAGTGGATTAGGAGGTGGCGGCCCAGTGACCCTGGGGAGCTGAGGGCCCGTCCACAGACAGGACACATGTAGCTCTTGGCGCTCACCACTGCTGCAGTGTGCTGTAAAACAGAGCTTTAGTCTGTCAATCTTGTCCTACCTCCAGGACATCTGCACCCTCTTTACTACTTCCTGGAAACATCAGTTTTCCTTAGTCTCAGAACAATGGACTTGCAGCTCTTCTCTGTCTCGCTTCTGGAAAAGTCAAGGCCTGTTGTGTTAGTGGACCTTCAGAAGGGCCATTCACACCATTGCTCAGATCTTTTTTTTTTTTTCGACATAGCATCTTGTACATCTCATTGTTGTAATGGGTCCACCTGTAACCCTATTTAAACAGTTTGTTTTTTCCCTTCCCCTCCACAAATTATAGCAGCATCAAATACCGCGAAAGCAGGGCTTATACCCTGGGGGAGGTACATACAAAGCAACAAAGAAATCATCTTATAAATATGTTAGAAACAATCGCAAGAAAGAATAAAACATTTGAATCCTTATCTTGGGGTTCATTTCGCCTAACATCAACTTGTCTGACAGTTTCTGTTGTCTCAGACATATACTAGTTATTGCAAATAAGGGAAACCATGGGACCTATTGCTCAGATTTTTAAGCATGTGTTCTGACCATATTTTGGGACACGTGGCTGGCTTAAGAAACTGAGGGAGCTGGGAATATGGCTTAGCAGTAGGGTGTTTTCCTAGCATGCATGAAGCCCTGGGTTCAATTCCTCAGTACCACATAAACAGAAAAAGCCAGAAGTGGTGCTGTGGCTGCTTAAGTAGAAGAGTGCTAGCCCTGAGCAAAAGAAACTCAGGGACAGTGCCCAGGCCCTGAGTTCAAGCCCCAGGACCGGGGGAAGGAGAAGGCTGGGGTGGGGAGAGAGAAACAGCGGGGCTCAGGAGCTGCTTCAGACCTTGAGAGGACTTCATGATTAGAATGGGTTTTTTTTTTTTTTTTTTGGTCCGTTGTGGAGCTTGAACTCGGGGCCTGGGCGCTGTCCTTGAGCTTTTGTTCAAGGCTAGCACTCTACCACCTGAGCCTCAGCGCCACTTATGGCTTTTTTGTTTATGTGATACTGAGGAATCAAACCCAGGGATTCAAGCATGCCAGGCAAGCACTCTACCACTAGGCCACATTCCCAGCCCCTAGAATGGTTTCTCTTTCTCTCTCCCTCTCTTGGCTAAAACTGTGTCGGTACAAGTGCATTTTCAGACAGCAATGAAGGTCAAATGCGGGAGCTGGCTGGGAATGCTGGTATGCAACAAGTAATATATGTTTTGTCTAACCTCAGATTTTTTTGTTTGTTTGTTTTTTTGGGTCCGGTCATGGGGCCTGCACTCTGGGCCTGGGCGCTGTCCCTCAGCTCTTCAGCTCAAGGCTAGCGCTCTACCACTTGAGCCACAGCGCCACTTCCGGCTTTTTTCTTTTTGCTTATGTGGTGCTGAGGAATCGAACCCAGGGCCTTTGGAATGCAAGGCATGCGCTCTACCACTGAGCCACCTTCCCAGCCCCTAACCTCAATTTTTAAGTAGGGTCTTCCACAGGAATACTGGTCATGAGCCAACTATTTTATTTATTTATTTTAGGCAATACTAGGGTTTAAACTCAGGGACTTCAGCTTACTAGAAGTATTTTATTACATAAGCCAACTTATGAGCTCCTCCTTTCAAGATAAGGGTCTCACTAAGCCTGGGCTAGGCTGGATTGTGATTCTCCTATTTGTGCTTCCCCCATAGTTTTGGATGACAAGCATAGACCACCATGCCTAACCATTGGTTGAAATGGAGTCTTGTGAATGTTTTTTCTTTAAAAGCCCTCATTATTAATAGATACCAGTCCAGTTCGTATTTCACTATAAATGTATGCATTAAATAATTTAGAAAAAAAATGATACATAATTTTCACAGTATGTCTGCCTGGGTACCTAGAACCTATTTACCTTACATATCCACTTATCCGCTACCATGTTCTGGGATTTGGAATGGAGTCCTAATGGAAACAATGTCCCAAGATTCCTTCAGGACCCAGAGACAAAAGCCAGTGCAGGATATGGGTTATAAGCAAGCTGCCAGAGCCTAAGGTCCAAAAATCCCAGGTTCCCGCGCCATACCTGGTACACGTGAGCGATCAGTTGCTCCCGACTCCCACAGTCTAGCTGGCAGAGTGGACACTGGCAGAGTTCAAGCAATGGGTCAGAACTTAAGCTCTCTGTGATCTACAATTCAACAAATAGGCAAGTCATAAAGACTCCACAATTTTTTCCATTCCTCACCTCTTCTAACAGGATGCGTAACTTAATGTTATGTTATTCTCAGATTCCTCTTGTGGGACAAAGGAAAAAGCACTATTTGAAAGAGATTTAAATTTCATCACATCTTCATGTCTTCAGGGCTTCTACCAGGAGGCTATAGGATTGCTCCAGCAAGAGCTGATATTATCCTCATGTAAACTGCAGGGCAAGGATTAGTTTCTCTCCTACCATGCTTCTTGCAAGAATCCTCAGGAATCAAATTAGTGAGGTGGTAACCCTTTGACTTACAATTGTCAAGCATATTCCAGGGTACACCTGAGTACGTAAGTTTTTGAAAAGGGACTGTTATGTCTAGAAAGAAGTGGGAGTGTTAGGAAAGAGTGCTGTACAGGAGGGCAGGGATGTGGGAGTAGAAAAGGAAGGCAAGGAAGGCTGTGTGAAAAGAACTGTGTGTGTGAGCTATGGGTTCTGGTGCTGTGAAGGAAGACGCTTTGTATGATAGCCCAGGAGACTGTCAGTGGCGAGACTGTGACATGTGGGTGAGGAGCATGAGCACAGAGGGATAAAGCACTCCCAGGTTCCGGAGCCATTTGTCACTTGCCTCATGCTCTACTACTTCATTCCCACCACCACCAGGCTGTTCTGCATTTTCTAAGTCTTTTTCCACTTTGATCACCCCACCATCTTCCTCTGATGTGTGGGAAGAGTCTTCATCTTGTGTGGTTTCCTCTTCATCACCCTCACTGTCACCTGGAACACATAAACTGGTTACTTGTTCTGATTTTTGTAGGAAGAGATCCCGAACTGTCTATCCTTCTGTCTGCAGCTGTAATGGGAAGCAGATGTTTCATAGTAAGAGTTTGTATCAAGGCTTAATTGGGTATAATTAAATAGAAACCAGCTATCACTGTTACTTATTATGCCATATATACACTAAAGAGAAAATGAAGCACAGCTGCATAGGAAAATGGACATTGGGCCATCTGTATTTATCATGAAAACAATTCTATGCACAGCTCTCAAGTAGCTCAGTTCAAATCACACCTCCCTCAAAGCATCTCACACCCAGCTCGTTTCCATAACACACCACCTCTTGACCTTACCAACATTTTATTACTTAGTTTTTTTCCTAATATAACCCCTTGACCAACTTTTCCCATGGTAGCATAAACTATTCCACACTGAGCCCCAGTAAGCTTTTCTCTCCCAACAAATCCCAAGTATACTTAGAAGAACACTAGCAAGTTTTTCTTCCAAGCTTTTATAAGGAGGCAGAAGTAAATTAGTTAAAAATGGTATCATTTATACAGATAAGGCTGTTCATTACAGTGAGAAATTGGCAGAGCAACCAACCTCAAACAGTTTTCAGGAGTATCCAACTCACTTTAAAAGAAATATGTGTTTTAGACAAGGTCTCACCATATAGCTTAGGCTACCCTCAAACATCCAATCCTCCTGCCTTAGCTTAACATCTGGAGTACCTACTCTGTTCTCATTCTACTAGTACTAAGAATTCTAAACTAAAACAACTCACTGTTTACACTAATTCTTTGAAGTATCTGATGGATAACTAAATGTATAAATGGAAGAAATGTACCATTCTTTTCTTTAGGATGAAATACCATTTCTTGTTATTTTACATAAGAACTGAGTTTGTTTTGATTTGTGGGGTGGGGCAAGAAGCCCACCTATGAATGGGAATCTGCAAGATCTGGGTAAGCTATTTCCCTGCACCCCCCCACCCCCATATTACTTATGAAATAGAAGGGAAAAAAACCCACAATAACAAATTCTTTCTGGAAACAACACTCTGAAGATCTCAAGAGGAAACCAAACCTAGGGAAACTGTCAGACTTCAGCTGTATTCCAACTCTACCCAGATCCTGGACTTCTGGGCCTGATGTCAGCAGAGAAAAATACATGGCAGAGCCTGACCAGATTCTCTGACTCTGCAGTGAGATTTGTATTTTCTAACAGTGATGCTTCTCTTTTTTTTTTTCCTACTATCATTTGCATAATTTCTAAATCCACCAATGGTTGGACAGTATGGGCTTCTTTTCTTTCCAGGAAAAACTGGTTATATCCCTTTCTTGACAAATTCTAACCAAGTCATATTCTATTTATTTATTTATTTTTTTGTCAGTCGTGGGGCTTCAACTCTGGGCTTGGGCGCTGTCCCTGCAAACTTCAGCTCAAGGCAAGTGCCCACTTGAGCCACAGCGCCACTTCTGCAAGTCATATTCTAGTAGTTACATGTTAGTATTAGATACCATTCACTTGGTGGACTGGATTTGGGTCATGGAAAGATTTGTAGCATACTGCCTTAGTCCCAGCCCAAAGCTTCCTTTCTCTTGAATCATCTTAATAATGAAGCATACCATATTTTCTCAGAATGAGAAAATTTCACAGAATGAATCATACCGTATTTTCTCACCAGCCTCCTATTTCTCATATATAATACTTGTAAGTTTAATGTAAAGCAACTTATCAACTGGTTTTTTTTTGTAATTTATCACTCTGCCAGGAATATTTGTATTTTTAAGGTACACTGTCTAGAGTGATGATGCATTTTTTCCAGAATGGAAACCTATTAAACAGTTATAAATGTTGCTTTTGTTACCTGTTACTCAGGAAACTGATGGGTCCCATTAAGTTTTCAAGAAATTTTGGGGCTCATTTTTTAGCACCTAGGCGATTAGTTGCTAAATTAGTTCTTGTAGTTGTTGCTTAATTATTACTGTGGGGAAAACTGTAAAGTTCAGACCTCTGAACCATGCCTCCAGCCTTGTTTTTACAAGTTATTTATAGGATAGGGTCCTGCTTTCTACCTGGCAGTGTTCCTGGACTTTCCTAGTTCCTCCTACTTTCCTATAGTTGCTGAGATGACAAACATGTGCCCCCATGTCCAGCATCCCTCATTAGAGATAGTGTGTTAGAATTTTTCTGCTCAGGCTATTTTAGAATGGTGATCCATGTGCTTGGAATAGGCACATGCCACTGTGCGCCGCTATGGCTTCCCAAGTAGCTACTATTACTAGCTTGAGCCACTAGTGTTTAGCGTTCTACCTTTTTTTTTTTTTTTTTTGGCCAGTCCTGGGACTGGAATTCAGGGCCTGGGCACTGTCCCTGAGCTTCTTTAGTTCAAGGCTAGCACTTTACCACTTGAGCCACAGCACACTTCTGGCTTTTTCTGTTTATGTGGTACTGAGGTATCAAATCCAGGGGTTCATGCATGCTAGGCAAACACTCTACTACCAAGCCACATTCCCAGCCCCTTTCTACCTTGAGTGTTATAGAATTTTCTTTCCCTCTTTGGTTTCTCCCAGTCTTTCAACTAGAAATATACTCTAAATTGATAATAAGAACCAATATCAAACGTGTAAGGTTAAGGAAGTGTGGAAATCTTTCTAGGACGTAAGACATCTCAAATTGTTCAGACAGATCAAGGAACAGGCAATCTATAAGGCTCACCTAGTAAGAGCCAATCTTTTCTATCTTCCAACTAGAGAGCTCTACTGAGGGTTTGAGGTGAGAAGATTTGGACTTTAGCATCTTACAAAATGCTGCATAAACTTATCACTAAATAAACTTTGATGCCACTAAAACTATGCCATGTGTAAAAATTTATCGATGCCACATTTATATTTTATTAATTACAAATAGATCCTAGCAGACAAGGATAAAAAAAAAAAAAAAAAAAAAAAAGAACCTGACCTAAGGATTACTTAGGCACTAATTCTTCCTGGGTTTTGGGATGTCCTCAATCACAACTATCACAGACCTATCTATATAAGGTATTATGTCAAGTACTGTAACTGATGAGTTGTAAAAACACAATGTCAAACCTATTCACTCTCTGAATGAGCACATATGCCCACACACCTTAGGAAACAATTACAGACATGGAGGTCTACGTATCTCTTTTTTAAAAATCTTCCTCCCAACACCCATATTCAATCCCCAGAGCACACACACTATGATAATTCTTCTCCCATTGCCCTGAGTCATTACCAGAAGGTGCAGAACTCACTGCTACTGGAGTCCTGATCTCTTAGTTGTTGGATAGCTTGTCGCTGACTGCCAAGGTCTCCAGGAAAATCAGTTTTCATCATCGCCTGGCGGGCTTGCTCTTCTAGCCCAGCAAATACTTGATCCCCTGGTGGTCACAAGGAAAAATAAGTCAGGCCACCAACTGGGCAGCAGATCCCCAGACTAGCTGGTTGGAAGGTCAGACCATTCAAAGGTAGAAGACAGGCAGGTACCCTGTAGTGGGGTCATTCACCGCCCAATCAGTTTGCTGCCTCCAACAGCTTCTGACTGCAGCTGCTCTTTCTTGGCAGTAAGCCCAAGGCTCTAGAAAGCATTATTTGCTTCTCTTAAGTATTCCTTTTCTTGACTTTTCTCCAAAGGTAATCAGTCACTACTTTACAAATTTAATTGCAGAATCTCAATTCCATTTACAACCTTCCATCAATTGGGGTAACAGAAGCAAGAAGAGGCATAATGATGGTATGAAGTCAAGGCAACCAAACTGGTAAAATTTCTGTGCCTAAAATTACTAGCACTATGGTCCCAACTAAGTGTCTATCTAGAACTACAGACAAGTGCTTCAAATAAATCTTCTAAATAAATCTTTAATCCCTTCTTTCATCCATATGCCTTTGAAGATATGCTCAGGATGTTCTTCCTTAATTTTCTAAAGCCTATCAGAAGTAGCCATGATAAAATCAACTGGTTGAATAATGGACAGATGAGAACAAAAATACATGAACTCATTTCTGCTGAGGAACAAACTTCCTGAAATGAACCAACTAATGTACAACAACAACAAAAAAATGTGTTTCGGGGGCTGGGAAGGTGGCTCAGTGGTAGAGCGCTTGCCTTGCATGCTTGAGGCCCTAGGTTCGATTCCTCAGCACCATATAAGCAAAAAGAAAAAAGCCAAAGTGGCGCTGTGACTCAAGTGGTAGAGCGCTTGCCTTGAGCTGAAGAGCTGAGGGACAGCGCCCAGGCCAAGAGTTCAGGCCCCACGACCGGACCCCCCCCCCCAAAAAAAAATTCAGATTAAAAAAAAAAAAAGGGCTGGGAAGGTGGCTCAGTGGTAGAGCACTTGCCTTGCATGCTTGAGGCCCTGGGTTCGATTCCTCAGCACCACATAAGCCAAAAAGAAAAAAGCCGGAAGTGGCGCTGTGACTCAAGTGGTAGAGCACTAGCCTTGAGCTGAATTGCTGAGGGACAGCGCCCAGGCCCAGAGTTCAGGCCCCATGACTGGACCCAAAAAACAAAACAAAACAAAACAAAAAAAATGTGTTTCATCTCCTTGGATCAAGGTGGCTTTTGTTTTTATATGCATCTCAGCACCTGAGATCCATGTAGTTACTGAAGCATTAGCATTCAAGTATTCTTTTATTTTCAGGAAACCCTTCACAGGGAACATAGGAAGAAAGTGTTGGTTTTCTCCAGGTTTCCATTGTCAGCCTGAGGGGAAACTACAGCTTCCATTTCCTAGCCAGCAAGTGAGAATAACAGCCCCAGTTGTCAAACCTTTCTTAATGAAGGGTGAAAGGAAAGTAAATAGCCACAGGTTCAGAGACAGAATACAATGATGTGGGAAGAAAGAACTGGTCGGTTTATCTGTAGTACTTAACTAGTCTAGGGGAGTGAAAAAACAATGTGATGTAGAGTAGGTTTCATGTGATTTGCTTATTCATTCAGTAAATATTCTTTGATCATCTACTAAATAGATCTATTCTAGACATCAATTACTACTATTGGACACTTGCTAATTCTAGCCTCTATGTAAACTGCTTATAGTTCACACACCATGATTCTCTGCAAAATTCTATGAGGCAGGTATTAATAATTCTGAGGATAAACTGTATTGTACCGAGGAGAAAATTAAGGTCAGGTTCATATAGTTCTAATGTCTTTTTTCTCTTGGTGTTATGGATTGAACCCTGGAACTCACACATGCTAAGCATGTGCTCTACCACTGAGCTACAGTCCCACCTAATGACTATATTTTTTAAACTGCTTTCTAGCAGACATGTAATTTCTAGGATAAAAGGTTCATTGAAGTGCTTTTCTGGAAACAAACATTTGTCTCTATGTAGGAAAAAATGGCTCTGATCTAGTGTTGGTATTAACTCCATGCCAACTGAAACTGATATGTGAAACTCAAATACTAAAACAGAGTTCTCAGGGCTAATATATATGACAAAAGGAAAAATGGTGGTCTGATACTACATTATGAGTTACTGTGTCTGGATTAAAGTATCTGGCATTGGCAATTATGACTCATCCTGTGAGTGCAAATGAAAGTGGATTGTTTTAAAAGTGTACTCCTAGATAGCTACAAAGCCCTTACATACGAAACAGGTTGCTTTAAGTCCATGCTCATAATTCTTTTCTTTCTTTTTTGGTCGGTTGTGGGGCTTGAACTCTGGGCCTGGGCGCTGTCCCTGCGCTCTTCAGCTCAAGGCGAGCACTCTAACACTTGGGCCACAGCGCCACTTCCAGTTTTCTAGTGGTTTATTGGAGATAAGAGTCTCATGGACTTTCCTGCCTGGGCTGGCTTTGAACCTTGATCCTCAGATCTCAGCGTCCTGAATAGCTAGGATTACAGGCATGAGCCACCAGCGCCCGGCTCGTGCTCATAATTTCTAAAGTGAGAAATTGAATAAAAATTTTGCTAGAGAAAGCAAAGAGTGAATTTTGTGTTGAGTGCCTTTTTCCTTACTACAGTAATAAAACATTCAATTTCTCCATGTTGGTTTCATGAAGAAACTACAAGAGCATGATCAAACTGGAACAAACTGAATTCTAGGTAGGTTCACATTTTTGGAGTTAGGAGCCATGGATAGACAGAGCAGTAAGGAATAAGTTATATTCCAGCATATAATTATCAAAGGAAGTTCATTTTTATCAGGAACACTTCAGGTCTCTAGGGAAACCAACTAGGTTTATAACATGCTGAGAATGAACAATACATGTATCCCTTTCATAATGGGAAATCACCACTAGATTAGTAGAAGGACACCTAAAAGGATATCTACCTTTCAAGATAAGCCAGTAATTCAGTTTAGTCTGACAACATAGGCTTAAAATTTAGTTTTGTCTATTAATGTCTAAAAATTTAGGCTCTCAGAGAAGAGTGTATTCAACCCCATTTAAAGCTCTTGCTGGCAATCTCACCTAGGATAATTGAGATAAATTAATTCTCTCATTCCTTTTCAACAGAAAAATGTCTTTTATTCTATTCCCAATAAGGAAAAAAGCTAAGGTAAATGTTATTCTTTTAAAATGTTTTCATGGGGGCTGAGAAGGTGGCTCAGTGGTAGAGCGCTTGCATTGCATGCATGAGGCCCCGGGTTCGATTCCTCCTTACCACATAAGCAAAAAGAAAAAAGCCAGAAGTGGCACTGTGGCTCAAGTGGTAGAGCGCTAGCCTTGAGCTGAAGGACAGCGCCCAGGCCCTGAGTTCAGGCCCCACGACTGGACCCCCCCCCCAAAAAATGAAATAAAATGTTTTTATGACCTAGCCACCTATGGCTCACATCTGTAATCCTAGCTACTCAGGTGGCTGAGATTTTAGGATTGTGGTTTGAAGTTGGCCTGGACAGCAAAGTCCGTGAGATTCTTAGCTCCAATAAATTACTCAGAAAAAGCTGCAAGTGGTGCTGTGGCTTAAGTGGTAGAGTGCTAGCCTTGAGGGAGAGGCTCAGGGACAGTGCCCAGGCCCTGAGTTCAAGTTCTACAATGGACATGAAAAAAAAAGTGTATATATATATATATATATATATGTATATGTATATATACGTATATATATAAATACATATATATACACACACCTTATTTTTTATGCACTTTGACTTATAATAATATTTAAAAGAAGCAATTTTTAGCAGACCTCATAAAGAAAGATAAGTGGATGATCTTCATCCAATTTCCAATTCTGTTATAATTATCCTTTCATAACAAAGGTACTGAGACTTAAAGTATGTCATGTTAACATGAATGACCCATAGCAATACTAGTGATTAAGAAGTATTATAGAATTGCTTGTGTTTATAATGTAGCATTAATTTTTTTCTACCTTTAGACTGTTGGTATAGTTTTTTGTTGTTGTTGTTGTTTTTGTGTTCATCGTGGGGCCTGAACTCTGGGCCCAGGTGCTGTACCTCAGCTCTTCAGCTTAAGGCTCTACCACTTGAGCCACAGTGCCACTTCTGACTTTTTCTACTTATGTGGTGCTGAGGAATTGAACCCATGCCATTATGCATGCTAGGCAAGCACTCTACCACTGAGCCACCTTACCAGCCCCAAGATTGTTGGTATGGTATTTTTTAAAAAGTCCTCTGATCCCTAGATTTAAATGTACCCATATTAGCCAAGTATGAGCCTATTTTATTTGCCTATTTTATAATAATTTTTATTGTGATTAAATGATTACATAAATTTCACAGTATTGTAGGATAGTGATACTTAAAGTTACAAACACTTTTTTTTTTTTTTTTTGCCTGTCCTTGGAGCTTGAACTCAGGGCCTGGGCTCTGTCCCTGAGCTTCTTTTGCTAAAGGCTAGCACTCTACCACTTGAGCCTGGGTGCCATTTCCAGCTTTTTTGTTTATGTGGTACTGAGGAATCGAACCCAGGGCTTCATGCATGCTAGGCAAGCATTCTACCACTAAGCCACGGACCTACAAACACATTTTTAACCTTCACAATATTTGCCTATTTTAGTTGTATTCTACAATAAAAAGCAAGGAACTATCTTTCCTTTTTTTACTTATAAAATTAAAATACTATGTGTCTCTGATTTGTGTAAGGATGTCCAGACCACATAAGAGCAAGGTCATCAAAGCCATCTTGGAGAACAAATAGGAATTTTGAAATGAAAGTCAACAAGTAAAGTTTTTCATCATTCTCTTTCTTGGGTCCTTGACAGAGTTAAATAAATATAATTTCAGGGTAGCAGATATTAAGTAAAACAGGTAAAATGTATTCTCTAAGAGACCAGATGTCAAATTCAGGAAACAAACAAAAAAAAGATGTCATGTTCTGCGAGTGAGGAATTTAGGATTACAATTCTAGCTTGAAGTTTGTAACCCAGGTGCTGAGAGAATGAATGAAGACAAATTAGTTGTGCTTTTTAGAAAACAAAGGACTTTAAGGGCTTATTTCTCCTTCACTGTAAAAAGGTTCAGGTTGAAGTTAAATGTTTCTTATCTCTCATATATACTATAATATGAAATCAAAAGTCTTTTAATGAAATTTTCTTTTCTTTTTTTTTTTTGGTCGGTTGTGGGGCTTGAACTCTGGGCTTGGGTGCTGTCCCTGTGTTCTTCAGCTCAAGGCAAGCTCTCTACCTCTTGAGCCACAGCACCACTTCCAGTTTTGGAGTGGTTTATTGGAGATAAAGAGTCTCACGGACTTTCCTGCCCGGGCTGGCTTTGAACCGGGATCCTCAGATCTCAGCCTCCTGAGTAGCTAGGATTACAGGCGTGAGCCACCAGCGCCCGGCTGAAATTTCATTTTCTTAGTGGCTTGCTTGGTTCCAGCAAAACTGGGAATGTGAGTGTGTGAATGTATTCTCAACCTGTCCAGGACAGTTAACAGAAATTTGTACTCAGTAAGATTGGAAAAGAAGTAAGGGAGAAGGTCTAAAACAGAGATTTCAGCCTAGTAGTAGTTTCTCCTTAACTTACAATTCTGGGCTTTTATTCCAAAAGCTCTGCACTAAGTCCGAGTTTAGTAATGTGGTAAGTAGGCAGAATACAAATTTGCATGCTTCTGGGGAAAGGATTTAGCAATTTAGATATAAAAACAGTCATGAAAATATGGTGCTGGTGGCTCACACCTATAATCCTAGCTACTCAGGAGGCTGAGATCTAAGGATTGTGGTTCAACGCCAGCCCAGGCAGGAAAGGCCATGAGACTTTTATTTCCAATTAACTACCAGAAAAGCAGAAGTGGAATTGTGGCTCAAAGTGGCAGCCAAAGAGCTTAGTAACAGTACCCAGGCCCTGAGTTCAAGTCTCATGACAAAAAACAAAAACAAAAAAAGCAATCATAAGAACAACCAAGTAAGTGCCAAATGGCATGACCATTAGCTTCTACAGTAGATCTAAGGGATGCTGACAGGCACAGGGGATTTTTTTTTTTTTTTTGTCATGGGGTTTGAACTCTGGGCCTGGGTGCTGTCCCTCAGTTCTTCAGCTCCAGGCTAGTGCTCTACCACTTGAGCCACAGCAACACTTCCAGTTTTCTGGTGGTTAACTGGAGATAAGAGTCTTATACACTTTCCTGCCTGGGCTGGCTTTGAACCACAACCTCAGATCTCAGCCTCCTGAGTAGTTAGGATTACAGGCGTGAGCCACCAATGCCTGGCAGGGGAATTCTTCTTTAGGAGACACAAAAATTTTTATTTAGGAAAAATACTCCCTTCAATGGTTATTAATTAGGTAATGAATCTTACTTAGTAATTTACTTGTACTTCTCTGTGTAGACTAATTAGAAACTCACAAGAGAACTATCTCATTCTGAATGGAAGGTAAGAAATTAATACTTCATTCTACTTTAAAAATTGAGATTTTTGCCAGGCTCTCATGGCTCACACCTATAAAACTAGCTACTCAGGAGGCTGAGATCTGAGGATCATGATTCAAAGCCAGCCTGGGCAGAAAAGCCTGTGAGACTTTTTTTTTTTGTCTATTCTTGGATTTGTACTCTTTATCTGGATTCTTCTTTTTTTTTTTTTTTTTCTGTCGGTCGTGGGGCTTGAACTCGGCCTGGGCACTGTCTCTTAGCTCAAGGCTAGCGCTCTACCACTTGAGCCACAGTGCCTCTTCAGGCTTTTTCTGCTTATGTGGTGCTCAGGAATCAAACCCAGGGCCTCATGCATGTGAGGCAAACACTCTACCACTGAGCCACCTTCCTAGCCCCTGTGAGACTCTTATCTCTAGTTAATAACACATATACAAAAAAGCTGGAGTGGTGCTCTGGCTCAAGTGGTAGAGTGCTAGCTTTGAACAAAAAGGAGCCCAGGGACAGTACTGAGTTTAAGCACAGGCCCAGAAAAAAAAAATTGAGATTTCCCCCCCACACACCCCCACCCCATTGGGTATTGGTCTATGCCTGTGATCTTAAGCTACTCAGGAACCCGAGATCAAGAGGATAGTGGTTCAAGGTCAGTCTGGGTAAAATGTTCATGAGAGCTCATCTCAAAAAGCTGGACTTGGTGTACACACCTGTCATCCCAGCTACACGGGAGGTATCAATTTCAAGATCGTGGTCCAAGCTGGATAGGGCATAAAGCGAGACCCTATTTGAAAAATAACAAAAACAAAAAGGGCTGGAGGCATGGCTCAAGTGATACATCACCCTGCTGGCAAGTGCAAGGCCCTTAGTTCAAACCCAGTACCACTAAAAATAGTAAATAAACAAAATAAAATAGAGCTATCCCTCATTATGAATGAGTTATTCCTACAATGGACTGCTGTTGTGCTGCTGCTAAAACAAGTTAATGGTATGGACACATAGAAAACAAATCAAGCTATAATACTAATAATGAAATATATTAAACATAGTTTAAACATTAAGCAGCAAAATTTCCCATATTAAATAATTTGAATTTATCATTTGAGAATAGAGGCCAATACCACTAGTATTGAGGAGGATCTAGGACAAAGGAGGGCCTCACATAAAATAACACAGATGACAAAGAAGAGACGCCAAACTATTTAATACTACTACTGTTTTCAATACAAATCAAGTCAGTGAACTCTATCCTGACCTAAAAATACCTGCAAAACTTCTGAAAAAAATACCAATGATCAGGTCTCATCTCAAATTAAATGAGGGTCAAATTAAATGAGATTTTTCAAAATTCAGCATGAGATTTCTAGCTTCATGCCACTCAGTCAACTTTCGTTCCAGAAGGCAGATGTCATGAAGCAAAGCCATCATGCTATTCAAGGGCTGATTGGCTTTGACATCTGAGCACAGCTTCTGCATTTTCCTGCTTCTGACTATGAGTCTATTTAGTTTACTTCAAATAGATAAGCAACATTAAATTAAATACATATCACTGGTTCCATTTCTTTGCCTGGGGATAGGAAACTCAAGAGGTCAGAAAACTAAAATTACTAACTTCTACTTGCTATTATTGTCATAAGCAATAAGAAATAATCTTTTGAAAGGGCAGGGTGAGCTACTATCCCAAAATAAAAACAAACTAGATTTCAAAACCCAGCAGAGCTCAGTATCTTTTGTTCACTAACTTAAAGCTTTGCTTTAGAAGGCCTCCTGGCTCCCTGCCCAAATGCATCACTGACCAAGCCCCCTGGGGATGTTGCTCTTTAGTTGCAGCTCTTTTGTTGCTCATATCCAACTCTAAGGGTCCTCTTAATGGTCACCACTGAAGAGTCTGAATTCCCACCCACTGCATTAATAGCGCATTTACTAGTTTGACTCTAGATAACTGCATTTCTGTAACTATGTGTCTGTCATATTTTCCCTTCTGTCATGGTCCATTTGTCCATCTATTTTCCAACTCCGATAACCAGCCGCAACTTTTATCTTGGCCATGACTATAGTGGGAAGAGATGCAACTAATGGCACGTGCTACATAGGCACCGCTACATAGGTCATGCAAAGCCTCTGCTGGCTTCCAGCCTTTCCTGTAATTGTGCCATCACCTTCTAGCTACTTTCTTCAAACTTTATCAGTCTCTTTGAACAGATGGCTTTTATAAGTGAACTCGTGGAATTGCCTGATTTGTAAACTCATCATCTCTACCCTTTCTTCCCTCTCTAACATTTCATCTTTTGTCGATAATCATCCTCAACATGACAACATCCTCCTGAATCCCTGTGCTAGATGACCTATGCTAGAGATCATCTTTGACAAGCCTCACCTTCAAACACATTGCATCTTACTGTTCTAATGACAACTTCTAAATCCTTGCAAATCACTTTCCTTTATATTATGCAGCCTTATAGATCCTACTATTCAAGACTATATTTTTTGGAAGCATCCAACTGTTCTATCTTATGCTTTTTTTTTTTTTTTGGTCAGTCATGGGGCTTGAACTCTGGGCCTGGGCACTGACCCTCAGCTCTTCAGTTCAAGATGAGCACTCTACCACTTGAGCCACTTCTGGATTTTTGGTGTTTAATTGAAGAATCTCAGGAACTTTTCTGCTCAGGCTGGCTTTGAACCTTGATCCTCAAATCTCAGCCTCCTGAGTAGCTAGGATTACAGGCATAAGCCACCAGCGCCTGGCTCTTATACAACTTTTCCAGGACTTAAACAGAAGAATTATTATATAGAGGCTTATTACCATTACTTATTAAATATTTAAGATATCAAATACATTCTAATTTTTTTTTTTTTTTTTTTGTCAGTTGTGGGACTTGAATTCTGGGCTTGGGCGCTATCCCTGCACTCTTCAGCTCAAGGCGAGCGCTCTACCGCTTGAGCCACAGCACCACTTCCAGTTTTCTAGTGGTTTATTGGAGATAAGAGTCTCATGGAGTTCCTGCCTGGGCTGGCTTTGAACCGTGATCCCAGATCTCAGCCTCCTGAGTAGTTAGGATTACAGGTATGAGCCACCGGTGCCTGGCTACATTCTAATTCTTTTGTTCAAACTTTTTTCTTTAGCCTGAAAGATAAACACTATATAGTATCTGGCATATGATATATTTTAAATTAATTTTAGTTCTCTTAACTCCTGGGTTAATCTATTTTCTCAAATATCTTTAGTTTTGGTCTGGTTTGGCTTTTGTTTGGTTTTAGTTATAACTCTGAATTCTCTTCAAATGTACTTTAGTCAAGCAATAATAGACAACTAAATCACCTCTAATGAACATCTGAGTGAGAATGTTTATCTACCCATATCACTGGAAATAGCTAATTACCACAAACTTACATAGATACCAATGTTAATTTAGCATTTAATAAGGCACTGTTTTTTTAGGGTTTGAACTCAGGGCCTCACACTTGCTAAGCAGCAGCTCATAAAAACAATGTGATCTAGATCTATACTTATTTATGTGTCTCATAGTTTCTGCCATCTAAATGTGTGAACAGTGCTAAAAGTTTATGTGCATATATACATATAATACACACACATTTATATATAATATATATATATAGTCACACAGTTTCTGCCATCTAGATGTTTACAATCTAATTACCAAAATAAAAGATACACATACAACTATTGAGAAACAATGCAAAGCAACAATGCAGACTTCCTATTTTTAGTTCATGCCTTAGATGATCTGTCCCATACTACTGATTTGTAGTGCCAAAACACTGCATTCTAGATGGTAATCCACTTGCTTTTCCTGTTTGAGAATCCTCCATGATTTAAGTATGTGCAACCTCATGCCCTATGACTTTTACACAAATAAAATTTCTCCCATACACAAAGTTTTTTTTATCAGAAAAATGCATTTTTAACAGAAAACACGTATCTTCTTTACTTGAGTTTCCCTTTTCTTTGTCTCTTTTCCAAATTCAATTTCTAACATAGGGTCTCTTTAAGTTTATGGTCTAGGGCCTCTTTCATCAAACATTCCCTTGCTACCTCAGTCCATGGAACTCTCTTAACTTCCCTCCTCTTAACTTCTGTGGTATACGTCTACAGCATCCGTATTTGGTACTTAGCATATACTCTTTTTTTTTTTTTTTTGGCAATGCTGTCCCTCAGCTCTTCAGCTCAAGGCTAGCACTGTTGAGCCATAGCGCCACTTCCGGCTTTTTCTGCTTATGTGGTGCTGAGGAATCAAACGCAGGGCCTCAAGCATGCAAGGCAAGCACCCTACCACTGAGCCACCTTCCCAGCCCCCTTGTCTTGTATTTTTATATATTTCTTGTGTGTGTATCTGAAGCTACATTATGGCTTTACTTATCTTATAGCTCTGACATCTAGCATAAAGATTTGCAGAGTAGATATTCTATAATTGTTTGTAAATGTATTAAGTCAGGTTAGAAAACATCCATTCTAGTGAGGAGACACACTTTGAATTTGTTATCTAAAACCTTTAACCCTTTCTTCTTTACAAATCTGTGAGAGCTTCTCAGCATAAATTCAGGTTACTCTTTCATTCCAAGCCTCAACACTCCCAGTTCCAGAAGACAAAGCCCAATACTCACAGTGAACTTTATTTGGATTTGTCTGTTTCCGACGGGACATGTTTCCCTGATCTGAGAGCTCTGGCTTTTCCCAGTTTCACGGCTGGATATAATGCTACCTCCTTGCAAGATGCTAACCTACAATACAAAAGGATATTGCAAGCACATGTCATTTTTCTCAGAAACTATAAAAAATTAAGAGCATATATAAAACTCGCCATTTGTAAATAATTAAAAGAAAGGAGAGAAGGAAGGAAAGATTAAAGTTAGTTTCCAGCACAATGTTGAAGCTCCAAGGAGATTAAGGAGCTTCTTTAGAGGAGTTCAGAGAATTCTAATTCTGTCTTTGTAGTTCAGAATATTGTTAAATGATTATGTTCAAGGTGAAAAGACAGACCAAGAAGCAAAATTAAGGTGATCTAGGTTAGAAGTACTGTGGGCTGAAAGCATTAATCTTTAATGACTGTAGAAGGAAGCAGAAGGAAGCCAGAGTTCAGCAGCTCATGTGTCACATTCCCACTGAAGGCAAGCCCTGAAGGCTGCACCAATGGGAGCCTCTAGACAGTTTCTTTTAAGAAGTTATCTCACCTAGGGGAAATAAAAAAATCACATTCTTATGAGGTAGGAAATGTCTCCAAACCCTTAGGCAGTGAGGTGTTGGGACTCATGCCTATAATCTCTAACGACTCAGGAGGCTGAGATTTCCAGGATTGGGGTTCAAAGCCAGCCTGGGGAGGAAAGTGAGATTCATCTCCCAAAAGACAGAAGTGGAGCTCTGGCTCGTGTGCTCAACTTCGTTCACAAAAGCTCAGGGACAGTGCCCATGCCCTGATTCAAGTCTGAGGACCAGCAAAACACAAACATAAAAACAAACAAAAAATCCTTAGACATCTTTAAATGAACACAGCACAGGAAATAAAACGTCTATTTAGTCATGCAGACACGGTGCCAGCTACCACGGATGACAGAGCATTAGAGTAAATCAAACTTCCAAAGGTGAAGATGCACTCTCACCAGAAGAGCCAGACAACAGCTACATGTTGTTAAGTAGTCATTTAGTCCCTTAATGTGGAACATTAACCTGGTCCTACTGTGTTCTGGAGAGGTGGTTGAAGTTGGCCTCTTCTCAATCTTGCCTCTGTATTGTAAAATGACCAGTGGGAGAAACAAACACAAAAGCTCCCTATACAAAAAGAGCAACAGAGAAATGCATCTACCTCCTAATATAGGAGATGACAGATACTTAAGCCTGAAGGTTCTTTTAAATACAAGAAAGATTAGTCCAGCCAGAAACAATGTTAGAAAATCTGAATTGTATTAGTAGCAGAAATTGTGGCATTTTCTTTGACAGACAGAAGACTAGAGGTGTGGTTCATCAGCAGAGCACTTTCCTAGGATGAGTAAAGCAAGGGGCTCAATTCCCAGTGCCACAGGAGAAAATAAAATCCAGAGTGAATACACAGATATAAATGAAAAAATTCTATTTTCTACCAGACAGGAACATGGATTTAGTCACTCAAGTTTTCTTTCAGTTCCTACTGTCTCAAATTGTACTATTATATACAAATATAAAATTCAATTTATTGCTTTAAGAGGAATTGTAAGAGGCTGCTACTAGCTGTACTTTGCATGCCAGTTAATGAAGACTCATCTCCTGTTAATGCCAACCAACTCCTCTAAGTAGCTAGTAAGGTCCTCAAACCAGTAATCAGATCCTGCCTCCCTTACCAAAAGAAGAAAGAAACCGCAAATGGCAAAGACAGGCCTCCACAGGAAGTGGCAAAGGAAGCAGCTTTCAGGCAGTCTTCTATCATATCTGCATATCAAACACAGTTCTTTTTCAGACCTTTAATTAAAAAAAAGAAAAAAAAAACTCCAAATATACACAGTAAAAAAAAAAAAACAATTTAAATGATTTAAAGTGCAGTCCACTAATAGAAAATACAAACGATATGCTTTCTCTAAGTTTGTTGTTTGTGTACACCATTCTCCCCTCCCCGCATTTGAGACAAGATTATGCCTTGTTGTCCAGGCTGGTCTCAAACTCCAAGACTCAAGCAATCCTCCAACCTCTGCCTCCTAAGTAGCAGGAATTATAGGTGTGCACCACCATAACCATCTTAGTCTATCTAATCAACTAGTTAGTTATTAATGGCAGCAGTGAATGAGTATGTCACTTCAGATCTTTTCCTATATATGTCTATGGAATCACGAAGAGAACAGATGAATAGATGGTTAAATTTTTTTGAAATTCACCTTATATAAAGGAAAAATGGAATCTTGACTATTCTATTTTCTTTTCCTCAAGATTTGAAATGGAAACTGAGATCAAGGTAAGGAAGTTAACTTCTGAAGGAATGCCAAATAACTAGAGCCCAACTCTTCCCCAGACAACAGTTCCATCTTGAAGCTACATGGCAGGCAAAGACAGAGATGAGCATCTGCATATTTAAATCGGCTGTGTCCACTGCCTCTTACAATCCCCCTAGTGGTCCAATAGGGAACTGAAGAAATGGTACCCAGGGGACTTCACACCTGAGGGATCAAGGAAAAAAGAAGCAAACGCCCTCCTCTCCCTCCCACAAAACAAAACAGGACAACGATAAAAACACTTCCATCCTCTCCCAAAACAAGTCTGTGGGTCGTGGACTTTTGGACATACGTGGGGAAATAAATGGCACTGGCTGGACACAACCTTGGAGCTTAGACAACTTAGATCGGCAGTGAAAGCTAGCCAGAACCATAGACTTATGACCTGATAGGTCCCTCGGTCAGTTTTACTTTGAGCCCAAATGTGACACTGAACTACAAATGTCACTGGACAGCGGCTGGTCAGCATCATCCCAAAGGAAATTGGAATAAGAAGAAAGGTAAACGGAGGTTCGGGCCCACAAGGGGTTTTCTCTTAAAGGGAAGGCCGTTTGGGAGGACGCGTCTCCCTTTATCACGGCCTCCGCTCTCCCACAGGTTGTTAGGTTGCAGCGTCCAGCCACCCCAGACAGTAACAAGAAAAGCAGAACAGAACAAAAACGACGCACAGCAAAACAAAAACCAAAGGCGGATGCGAGGCCAGCCCCAAGAAAACAGGGTGCAGTCCCACCTCCAACTCTGGTGCGGTTCCCACGGAGCGCAGTAATCTCGTCCGAACCCGAGCGAGCGATCGCGACCTGCCAAGGAGAGGCCAAGCGTCTGGCACGCAGGCTCGGGCTCCGGCGCCCGGCGCCGCGGCCCGGGCGGGGCGGCGTCTGTCTACGCCGCTAGGTGTTTCCCGGGCACGAGCGCAGGTAGAGCCGGGGCGCGAGCCGGGGCCGCGGTCACAGACTCGGGGGAGAGCGAAAGGGAGCAGGTCTTCCGCGAGGCCGACACGCGGGGGCCGGGGCCCCGCGGCCGGTCTCCCCCGCGCCGCCTGTCAGACGCGGGCCCCGCGCCGGCCCAGGCCGCGCCCCGCGCCCCACACCGCCCCGGGCCGCCCCCGCCTCCTCCCCCGGCGCCCACAGACAAAAGGGCCTCCAGCCTGTGACCCCTGTCGGGCCGCGCAGCGTCTGCATCCCCGGCGCGGCCGCGGAGGAACGACGGGGAAGGGGCCTCTTTACCCCGCGCCACGGCGCCCCGCCGCGCTCCGGTCTCCGGGCCCCGCCTCCGGACAGACGGACCGCCGGACAATGGGCCCCCAGCTGCAGCTTCGGGCCGGCTGGGCGGGGGCTCTCCCGTACCAGACCCAGCGGGCTGAGGGCCGCTCAGGGCCGAGTGCCTGAAGGGGAGCCGGCGGGCGGCGCTGCAGACAGACAAAGCCAACCGCAGACAGACGGACGGAGGGGGATAAAGATGGCGACGCGGCCGCGAGAGCGCGCGGCTCGCGCACCCGCGGTGAGTGGGGCGCGTGCACGGGCCTCACCTCTTCCACTCCCCCCTTCCTCCCCCGGCCCCGGTCCCCTTCCCCGCTCCCCAGGCGCGCGCCTGGCGCGGCGGGCGGGGCTGAGGAGAGGGGCCTGGGGGGCGGGGCCTGAGGGGTTATCCAATCACGGACGTCCCTGAGGGTCCTCGCCGGCATCCTCGCGCCCCCGAGACCGCCGGGCCTCGCACTCTCCTCGGCTTCCTCGGGCGTCCTCGGTCCCCTCCGCGTGTCCGAGTCCTCCGGGGCGTAGGAACTCCAACTCGACTCCCAGCTCCGGCCCCGTTTCCTAGCCCACCACGGGGCTCAGCCGCAACACCGACCGCCCGACCACGGCTCCGCCGCCGCCCCGTCTCCACCCCGCGAACCCCCGCCCTTCGCTCGCGGACCGCTGGGTCCTGCAGCCGCGCGGCCTCGGCGAGGGCCCGCGGCAGCTGTCCGAGCCTCCTCGGGAAAAGGCCTCGCGCTCGTGTTTCTCCGACACGAGGGTCCGTGATAGAGGCCACCGACCCCGGGCAGGCTGCCGCGATCGGGAGCGGGCGCACTCACTGCCTAATGAAATACCCCTGCCCTCGGCCCGGCCCTGTCCGTGCCCCCTGCTCCCCCGCGTCCTCCGCTTCCTTCCCAGCGGAGAAGTGGGGGAAGCGGAGGGAAGGAGACAGACCTCTCCTTAGAAGAGTTCAGCTTTGGTAACCCGCTCCGGCACTGTGACTTTGGACAAGTCACTGCCCTAACTTGTCAAATAGAGACCGTCGTCATTCGGCCTCTGCTTTCATGGAGCTGTGCTAAAATGAATTTCTAACGGCAGTATGGAAACATATTTTATAATTACTGGCTACACAAAGGCGGAACTAGTAAAAATGCTAACCCTTGCTGATAAAAATGGCACATCCTAACATTTGCCTAAAGCATTCTTGCAAATTGCCCTGCCCACAAATTTCCAGTGAGATGATGCATGTCATTGTCTACATCTTGTTTAGTACTAAAAGATGTTGGTCTTCCACATTGCTGTAGTAAATATATCTATGTAGAATGGGATATTTAGATAGGAATTGCTTAACGTTAGCAAACATTAAAAATTTTATTATTATAAAGGTAATGTGCAGAGGGATTACAGTTACATAAGTCAGGTAAAGAGTGCATTTCTTTTTTTTTGGACAATGTCACCCACCAGTGGAACATTTTAATTCATTAAAATATCCAATTTTTACATAGCCAGACAGTGAAAACATTTTCACTGAATCTGTAAGCATTTAGAATATTTTGGGCAAGAATATATGCGGATTTGACTACGTAGTTCAGTGGTAGAGTTCTTGCTTAGCATCTGTGAGAGTATGAAATTAAGTTAGTAGTTAAAAATAAAACAATATAAAGTCTTTTTGTCCCTTCCTCCTTCTTTTTTTTAACAGTGTGTAAGTACTACTTTACTTTTACTGCAGTAGTCAGCAAACTTTTCCTGCAAAGGGCAACCTATGTTTACTGCCCGATATACACTCCTGTCTTCCCAGCCTTTAAGAATGTAAAAGGCATACTTAGCTGGAGAGCTATTCAAAAATATATCTGACAAGCTTGGTCTGCAGGTATGTTACTGAGAGACTCTTATTTTACGGGTTCAAAAGTTTTATCAGCTTTAAGTTACAGCCACTAGTTATCATGATTTATGTAGAAAAGAATAGATGGCTAGTTAACCATAGTAATGTGGTAGGTCCTGTCCTAGCATCAAATAAAATTTCCAGGTGAAACTGTCATTTTGTTTTTGATTGTGTTTATTTATTTATTTTTGTTGGTCATGGGGCCTGAACTCTGGGCTTGGGCTCTGTCCCTCACCTCTTCAGCTCAAGGCTTGAGCCACAGCACCACTGCCAGCTTTTTCCTGCTTATATGGTGCTGAGGAATGGAACCCAGGGCCTGATGCTTGCCAGACAAGTCTACCACTGAGCCACCTTCCCAGCCCTGATTGTTTAATTTCTGAATGAAATCAACCTTTTCAAGCTAGGAACAGAGCTATGGCTTCTCCTTCCCTACCTCCAGATAGTATCTGAGTCACTGGCTGGTTATGCTACATCTCATAGTTGAAATATTATGAGATCTATGTAATTAAACAAGTATATTTTTATAAAACTCACGACATTGGTGATGAATGCAGAATCCAAAGAATTCGTGAGTAGGAACTACTTTTCTAAATAAATTATATCACTACACTGGGGCTTGATGACATATTTAGTGGTGTAAATGGATAGTTCCTCTTTGAAAGGTGATTTGGCAGTATCTTAATTTTTTTAAATGTACCTATCCTTTGACTCAGTTCTTATTTCTGCTTAACACCGCCCCCCCCCCCCACTTTTTTTTTTTTTTTTTTTTTTGCTTTATTTTTCAGATAAGTTCTCCTGTTTTTTGACTGGGGCAGCCTGGACAGTAATCCAACTGCTTACCCTTCCTACATAGCTGATTACTAGCAGCTTTGTACTAGCATGTCCCCTCCCCCCCTTTTTTTTTGAGATGGGGTTTCACTAATGTTTTTCCTGGGCTGGCTTCTAACCACAATTCTCCTTATCTCTGTCTTCAAGTAGCTAGGATTACAGGTGGCTTGATTTTTATTTTTCAGGTTATTTGCATCAAGAAGGCAAAAGAGTGGTATGAACATACTGTTCACAAGACATGCAATAGTCCTAATATTGAAAGGCATGCATATGCAGAGTACAGTACAATAGTAGCTACCATCTGACTAAAACTTATCAAGTTTTTTTGCTGCTATTTTACCCCTACAGTATCATTTCTTTAAGAAAAAAATAAAAAGGGCATTTTCTTTCAAGATAACAATTTTTAGGATATTTGGAATCTAGTCCATAATCTAATTTCCCCAATTATATCAACATCTTCCACAATTGGTTTTTAAATGGTATGTAAACGAGGTCCCCACTCATTGTATTAGTCGGCTGTGTCTTAGATCTTTAAATCAGAGCAGTCTGCCTTGCAGACTTGTTACAGGAATGACTTCTCTCTCTCCCCGCCTCCTCCTATGTGTATGTATTTACTAGGGAAAAGCCCATACATTTTTTTTGGGGGGGGTGGGGAGGGTCAGTCTTGGGGCTTGAACTCTGGGCCTGGGTGCTGTCCCTCAGCTTTCGGCTCAAGGTGAGTGCTCTACCACTTGAGCCACAGTGCCACTTCCAGTTTTCTGGTGGTTAGTTGGAGATAAGAATCTCAAGGACTTTCCTGCCTGAGCTGGCTTTGAATCAGGATCCTCAGATCTTAGCCTCTTGAGTAGCTAGGATTACAGGCGTGAGCCACAACCTCTGGCTAAATATCATATATTTTGAGTTCCTGGAACCCAGTTCTGTATGGAAATGCTGCATATGGTTATGAACATGGTGCTTTTTGCCCTGCGCCAGTGGCTCACACATGTAATTATCCTGAGAGGCTGAGATCTGAGGATTGCAGTTGGAAGGGGAAGGAAAGTCTGTGAGACTCTGACCTTCAAGTAACCACTAAAAAGCCCCGAGTGGAACTGTGGCCTAAGTGGGAGAGTGCCAGCCTTGATCAAAAAAATGTCAGTGACACTCCCTTATGACCCAGTCATACCACTTCTAGGCATCTACCCTGAACAACAGGAACCAATATACAAGGACACGTGCACCTCCATGTTTACTGCAGTACTGTTCACAATAGCTAGGATATGGAAACAACCCAGATGCCCCACCACAGATGAATGGATCCAAAAATTGTGATATCTATACACAATGGAATATTATGCAGCCATTAGAAATGACAAAACAATGGCATTTGCAGGGAAATGGATGGAGCTAGAAGGAATCATGTTGAGCGAGGTAAGCCAAGAGCAAAGAGACAAACAGTACATATTCTCCCTGATAAGTGGATGCTAAATCCAAAATGTTAGCTGTTAAGACAAAATTAACAGGACTTAAGAAACAAAGAACTCCACTCATCTAGTCAAACCACTACTAAATATCCCCATGCTGCTGATCACATGTATGGTGTATATGTGTACACCATTATATGTTATAGACTGTGATAGACAATTTGCTCCAGGAAAGTTAGAATGAACTTGTGACTTTAAATAAGCATCATTATTCCACAATACTGTGAAATTTGGGAAATTATGTAGTCACTTAACCACAATTAAAAAAAAAAAAAGAACCTCGGGGAAGGTAGGGAGGGAAGGGATGGTAGGGGGAAAACAATGGAGGGGGTAACAATGCTCAATAGGAAGTGTACTCATTACCTTGCTCATGTAACTGTAACCCTCTGTATAGTATCTTTACAGTATAGTATCTTTTTTTTTAATTTTATTTTATTTTATTTGAGAACATACTGTACAGTATAGTATCTTTACAATAAAAAATTTAAAAAAATGTCAGGGACAGCTCCTAGCCAGAATTTAAGCCTCAGGACTTGCACAAAAGACGAAACAAAAAAGACAGTACGTCCCAATTCATGTTAACTCCTTACAACAACGAAGCAAACCCAATTTTGGTCTCCACAGAGGCAGCCTCGACACCAGGGGGCAGGATCATCACCTCCTTCTGAACAGTCGAGGGCTCAGGCAGCCCCTAGACCGAGAACATGGGCTTGACATGAAAAAAGGTATTCAAAGGAAAAAGTTGGCTAAATTCAACGGTAAAGGGAAATCGCGGAAAGTCTGACTTCCGAAAAGGTCACCGGGCTTGGCTTACAACGGGGGGGGGGGGGGGGGGGGGGGGTCGAGGAGGGGTCAGCAGCGGCCGCAGTTGGTAACCGAGAGACGGAGGGTAAACAGAGGCAAGCTGCCCGAGAGGGAACGACACCCGCCGCCACGCCGCACGGGGCAGAAACCGGGACGCGGAGAAAAGCCGTCCCGGGCCGGCGCAGAGGCGAGCAAATCTCAGCGAGGAACCCTGGGCGTCGCCAGGCAGCTCTGGGGCCGGTTTTTCTAGGAGCTGCAGCAATCTGGGACTGGGGCTCGGAGCAACGACTTGCAGAACGGGAACCGCCTCCCTCACCAAGCCCAGGGCGAACTCCAGGGCGCGCCCCAGCAGGTGATTCAAATCCCGCGTGACCCCTGCACAAACACCCCGATGTCAAATCCCGTGCCTCCGCCGCGGGAAGTAGTCCCTGGCTGCGCTGGCTCCAGAGGCAGTCTAAAGCCCGAGACGCAACGACCTCGGCGGGTGGGTTCCGACAGCGGCGAGCCTGCAGCCAATCCCTGAAGAGAAGGGCGTATCTAGCTCCGCCCCCGCTTGGATCCCTCCGCCCGTGCTGGCTGTGCTGAGGCCGAGGGAGTCGCCATTTTGGATGCTCAGTGGCCCGTCTGAAGTCGCTTTTCCCGTTTTTACGTCTGGATTCAGCTAGGTGAGTGTGGCATTTTCAGTCTCAGGGGTCTCTGTCTCCTCTTGCTCTGCGCCTTGGACTTTAGCAGTCCTTAGACAGCTGTAGGGCCCGCGGTTCCAGTGGCTCTCGGAGTGTCAACGCGGGGAGGAAGGGAAGACCGGGAAGTGGGGTCAGGCCGGAGGTCGGGCCTGGCGGGCCGCGGGGTGGGGGGCGGCCGGGGCGGGATGCGCGCGGCGGGGCGGCCAGCTGCTCGGACGCCGCTTGGTCTTGGACACCGCCGTTAGCAAACTTTGCCGTCGTCTTCCCGGCCCCCAGGCACCTTCCCGGGGGCGGAAACGTGGCGGCGCGGGCTCCGGGCGCCGCCCCCGCCGCGGCTCCCCGCGGGCCCAGCACGCTGGGGGTGACCGGTGTCCCCGTGGCCGTTAGATACTTCGGGGCCCGGACGCCTCAGGCCGCGCGCGGCCCCCTCCGCACACCCCCCTGCGGCGTGCCGAGCCCGCGACCCGGGGCTTTGTTTCCTCTCTTTGTGGTTGGTGTCTGCGCTGCCTTTTCCGGGTGCGGGAGGTGGGTGCGTCCCGGGAAGGCAGTCGCGCGCCCGGCTCGCCGTGGGAGAGTCGCCCGAGGCCCCGCCGCCGCCCCCTGCCTCCGCACGGCAGGGGCTAAGCAGCCCTTGTGGAGCATTGCACGGTGTGTTTTTTTCCACCTAGAGTACTACTTCTACTACTACTACTTCTTCTTTTATGATTTTTAAAGTAATCGTACAAAGGGGTTTTCATCAAGTCAGCTTCCGAGGTACGTTGCTTCTTGGTATTTTTAACTTTTGAATTTCAGAAAACTTGGAACAGACCTAAGAGCACCAGCATTCCCTCCTTATTTAGTTTGAGAAAGGCGATGAACCCAAATCCAGTCTTGTTTCAACTATACTTTTTATGGTATTTTTCTTTCAACTTTATACACACGAACATCTTCCCTTTCCCACCCAGCCTTTTGACTATCGTACTCAAACCATTAGTTCATGGGGGATTTTTTTTTTTTTTTTTTTTTTATACAACTTCTAGGAATTCTATTTTCTTGGATGGAAAGACTTGCTCTAATAGTTAATTAGAAGCTAAACTGAGGACCAGAGCCACACGCCTGTCATCCTAGCTACACAAGAGGCTGAGATCTAAGGACAGAATCCAAGCCAGCCTGGGCAGGAAAGGCTTTGAGACTTTATTTACAATTAACCATTAGAAAATCGCAAGTGGAGTTGTGGCTCAGAGTGGTAGAACACTAGCCTTGAACAAAAGAGCTCAGGACAGTGTCCAGGCCATGAGTTCAAGCTCACAACCAAAAAAAAGATAAAAAATAATTTGGAATTTGTGAATTGGAGGGGAGAAAGGGGGGGCGGTGTGCGAGTGTGCACATGTCTGTGTTGGCCCTGGGGCTTGAACTCATGGCTTGGGCTAGCCCTGAACCACTTGAGCCACAGCTCCACATCCAATTTTTTGGCAGTTAATGGGAGATCAGACACTCAGATATTCCTTCCACTCCTGGCTTCCATCTTGATCCTTAGATCTCAGTCTCCTAAGTAGAATTACAGGCATGAACCACCATTACAAAGCAGTAATAACATTTTAAAATCACCCAGTTTTTTAGAAGTCGTCAGGCTTGAGCTCTGGGCCTGGACCCTGTCCCTCAGCTCCTCAGTTCAAGGCTAGCACTCTACCACTTCAGCCACAGCACCACTTCCTGTTTTCTGGTGATTTATTGGAGATGAGTTTCATGAACTTTCCTTCCTGGGCTGGCTTTGAACCATGATCCTCTGATCTCAGCCTCCTGAGTAGCTAGGAATACAGGCGTGAGCCACTGGTACCCAGCAGCTTTTTAGATCTTAACACTTTTTAAAATGGCGTTACCATTTTCTCTAAATTATATTACATCTCTGTCTCTTCCTGTATTTCTGACTTCTACAGCATCTGCAGCTTAAGGATCCTTCACTACTGTCTACTTGATAGAATCAAGTTCCGGATAGAATCAAGTTCCGGTGATAGGTAGTATGGATTTTTTTTTTTTTTTTTTTTGGTCCTTTGGTTTGAACTCAGGGCCTTGCACTTACTTGCTAGGCAGGTACTGCTGAGCCATCCTCCAGCAGTGTTCTTACACTGGGTGATTTTGAGAAAGGGTCTTGCTTCCTGCCTGATAGAACACCTTGTCTTCAGTCCTTTGCTTCCCACCATAGCTGGGATGACAGGTGGGCACCACCTGGTCAGTAGAGATTTTATTATAATCTATAGTGAAAATACAGTTAATTTCCCGTTACACTGCACATTAACTGCTTTTCAAGGGATTTAACTATATTTTACGGAAATGCATCCTAGTTCCGTAGTGTGCATATTTCTACTGCCATGTTGCATTTCTCAACTGCAACACTGTAGTCACACTTAAGTCTGCTCACACCATTTAATTTATAAGAAATGCTAGAGGAATGGAGAGAGGAAGGGCAATGAATACAGTGATATTCAATGTACACATCTGAAAATGTAACCCCATAACTTAAGGGTGTGGGTGTAGTTGGGAAAGATGAGGGAGAATGGCAGTGACATTGCTTAAGATGTGTTGTATTCATAACTGATCTGTTGAATTGAAACCCCTTTGTAAAACTACTTAAAGATAGTAATAGGGCTGGAAATGTGGGGTAGTGGTAGATTGCATGCCTAGCATGCATGAAGCCCTGGGTTCAATTCCTCGGTATCACATAAACAAAAAATATTAAAAAAAAAAGTAATTATAATAGAGAAGTGTTAGTGTGACTTTCCTGTCCCAGCTGGCTTTGAGCCATGATCCTCAGATCTCAGCCTTCGGCGTAGCTAGGATTACAAGCCTTGGCCACTAGCACTCAGCTTTTAATCTCGGTCTGTTTATACTGTTAGTATTTAATTATTGGTGTAGTTACTGAATGTTTGAATGTAGAACTACCGATTTATTATTCATTTTGTTCTATTTTCATTACTGTTGCTGCTGTCCTGCCTTTTGGGTTAATCACTTTTTAGTATTCCAGTTTAAAATCTGGTATGTGTGTGTGTTGGTGGTACTGGGTATTCAAGGCCTTGACGGTCTTTTCCGATGTGATTTGAAGTATTACAATCTTTGCTGAAATCAAGGATTTCCCTTCCAGCTTCTCAAAGCAAGAGTTCCTTTTGATGCCTTTTCTGTCTGTGCTCATGCTCAGTTCTGGGTTATGTGGCTTTCCATTCATTCTAGGGAGTAACAGAGGCAAGAAAGGTGATTAACTCACTGAAGGTTTATTGGTTCTTCAAATTCTTGGTGTGCTTCTGTTTGCTTTTATTCACTTTTTCCAGTCTTGAAATAGCTGCTACATGAATTCTGTTCAAGTTTTATATAGCTTATTTCAGTGAGAGAGATTCTGAGCCTAGAATCCTAATCTCCCCCCCCCCCTTTTTTTTTTTGGTCGGTCGTGGGGCTTGAACTCTGGGCCTGGGCGCTGTCCCTCAGCTCTTCAGCTCAAGGCGAGCGCTCTACCACTTGAGCTACAGTGCCACTTCCGGTTTTCTGGTGGTTTATTGGAGATAGGAGTCCCACGGTCTCTCCTGCCCGGGCTGGCTTTGAACCTCAATCCTCAGATCTCAGCCTCCTGAGTAGCTAGGATTACAGGCGTGAGCCACCAGCGCCCGGCTTCCCCCCCCCCCCCCCCCCTTTTTGGCTACTGTTTTACCCATGTTATTTACTGCCATTAAATTATTTTTTTTCTTCTTTTTTCTCCCAGCCATGTGGCTTGAACTCAGGGCTTGGGTGTTATCCCTGAGCTCTTCTGCTCAAGGCTAGAACTCTACCACTTTGAGACAGAGCTCCATGTCCAGTTTTCTGGTGGTTAACTGGAGATAAGAGTCTCATGGACTTTGCTTCCCCAGGCTGGTTTTGAATTGGGATCCCCAGATCTCAGCCTCCAAATAGCTAGGATTACAAATGTGAGCCACCAGTACTCAGCCCATTAAATTCTTATACCTGTGTGTTTTGGTTCTGTGCACAAACTTCTTTGATGGAGTATATGTGCTGAAGTAGGATTCCTGAGTCTTAAGGTATATGTAGTTTACCATAAAGCATATATTTCATTAAATACTGCTAAATTGATGTCTAAAATGAACAAAGACAAATATTTATCTTGGCCAGTATTTGTTTTTCTTTCTAATTCTGAAGGACAATCCTAGGACTGTGGAATATGCTGGGCAAGGGCTGTCATATGCTGTAATTCTGCTTGCACTTCACAGCTCAGATTTGATTAGTTGGATAGTTAAAGGTGTTTTTTTTTTTTTTTTTTTTTTTTGGTGTTGGTCCTGGGGCTTGAACTCAGCACCTAGGCACTGTCCCTGAGCTTCCACTTGAGCCATAGCTCCACTTGTGGGCTTTTTTATTGAAGATAGGAGTCTCAGGGACTTTTCCTGCCTAGCTTTGGCCTTGAACTTTGATCCTCAAATGTCAGCCTCTTGAGTAGGATTACAGGTGTGAGCCACCCATGCTGAGCTACAGGTGGTTTTTTTTTCTTTTCTTTCTTTTTTTGTAGCTGGTGGGGTTTGAACTCTTCCTCTGAAGGCTAGCACTGTACCACTTTGAGCCACTGCGTCATTTCTGGGTTTTTTGTTAATTAGAGATAAGAATTTCATGCACCTGGCACGAGTGGCTTACACATGTAATCCTAGCTACTCAGGAGGCTGGAAGGCTGAGATCTGAAGATCACGGTTCAGAGTCAGCCCAGGCAGAAAAGTCCATGAAATTATTATTATTTTTTGGTTGGTTGTAGGGCTTGAACTCTGGACCTGGGCTCTGTCCCTCAGCTCTTCGGCTCAAGGCGAGCATTCTACCACTTGAGCCAGAGCACCACTTCTGGTTTTCTGGTGGTTAATTGGAAATAAGAGTCAAGGACTTTCCTGCCTGGGCTGGCTTTGAACTGTATCCTTAGGTCTCAGCCTCCTGAGTAGTGAGGAGAACAGGCATGATCCACCAGTGCCTGGCTCCATGAAATTCTTATTTCCAGTTAGCTACCCAAAAACTGGGAACAGAGTTGTGACTCCAGTGTTAAGAGTACTAGCTTTGAGTGAAAAGGCTGAGAGGCAGTCAAGCCCTGTGACTGACCAAAAAAAATGTTTCACGGATTTTACCGTTGTGGCTGGCTTTTGAACCATGAACTTCAGATTTCAGCCTCCTGAGTAGGCATGAACTACCAGCCACTTGCTGAGGGCTAGTTTTTGTTAATACTTCTCTTAGAGATGTTAATTAGATTTGCACATTTGATTTATCCATGTAAGCTAGAGTTATTGTCTACTAAAATTTTGCAAGATCTTTGTAGGACTCATGATGGACTCATAGTCAAGAGTACTTTTTATCTTATTCTGTGTTTTCTTATTTAAAAACTCATTATTGCCAGTTGCTCACTGTAGCTACTCAGGAGGCAGAGATCTGAGAGTCACAGTTCAAAGCTAGATCAGGCAGGAAAGTCCTGAGATTCTTATCTTCAATTAACCAACAGAAAACCGGGAGTGGCACTGTGGCTCAAGTGGTAGAGCGCTAGCCTTGAGCAAAAGAAGCTCAGGGACAGCGCCCAGGCCCACAGTTCAAACCTCACGACTGACCAAAAAAAAAAAACAAAACTAAAGAATCTAAAAAAGTTTCTTACCCAATATATGTCAATACAATTTTTGTAAGTATTCACCAATATAGAAATGCATGAGAAAATACTAATGCTTCTAACTCTCCAGAGTTTATGCTTCAGAACATTCAGTACATTTTTTTTTTTTCCTAGTTCTGGGGCTTGAACTGTGGGCCTGGGTGCTGTCCCTGAGCTTTTGTGCTCAAGGTTTGTGCTCTACTATTTGAACCACAGCTCCATGTTTGACTTCTTTTATTTAACTGGAGATGATGAGAGTCTCATGGACTTTCCTGCCTGGGCTGGCACCTTTCCAGCCATAGATGGGTTTTTTGTTTACCTTAACTGCTGTGAAACACTTGGCAAATAACGCTCAGCACTAGACTTCTGTAGTGTCGTCCCCCCGCCCCCCCCCCGCCCCCCCCCCCGCCAACTTTTCTCCCTCTTTTATACTCTGTGTAGGGGAGTAGATGTTAATATTCTGTGGTACTGAGTACTTGCTTTTATCCCAAAGGCTGAGCTAGTACTATTTGAGGAATTAAGGATAGCTTTGGTGGGGCTGGGAAGGTGGCTCAGTGGTGGAGCGCTTGCCTTGCATGCATGAGGCCCTGGGTTTGATGCCTCAGCACCACATAAGCAGAAAATGCCGGAAGTGACTCTGTGGCTCAAGTGGTAGAGCGCTAGCCTTGAGCTGAAGAGCTGAGGGACAGCGCCCAGGCCCAGAGTTCAGGTCCCATGACTGGCAAAAAGAAAAAAAAAAAAAGAACTTTGGGGCCGGGTGTTGGTGGCTCTCACTTGTAATCCTAGCTACTCAGGAGGCTGAGATTTGAGGATTGAGGTTCAAAGCCAGCCTGGGCAGAAAAGTTCCTGAGATTCTTATTTCTAATTAACCACCAGAAGAATGGAAGTGGTGCTGTGACTCAAGTTGGTAGAGTGCTTGCCTTGAGCTGAAGAGCTCAGGGATAGTCTCCAGGCCCATGCGCTCCAGGACTGTCAAGAAGAAAAAAGAAAAAAAGAATAGCTTTGGATTTAGCCCTAATTTTAATCTTTTTTCATCGTTAAGCCTTGCTGAGACTGCTGAGAAGCAGGAGGAGCTCTTGCTCCCTCGTAGGGTTTTTTATTTGCTTGTTTGTTTTTTTGTTGGTTGTGGGGCTTGAACTCTGGGCCTGGAGACTATCCCTGAGCTCTTCAGCTTGAGACAAGCATTCTACCATTTGAGCCACAGCGCCACTTCCAGTTTTCTGGTGGTTAATTGGGGCTAAGAGTCTCATGAACGTTCCTTCCTGGACTAGTTTTGAACTGTATCCTTAGTTCTCAGCCTCCTGAGTAGCTAGGATTACAGGCATGAGCACCAGCGCCCGACTCCCTTGTGTTTTTGTCATACCCAATACCAAAATACCCATTTCATCCATCACAATCCTTATAGATTTCAAGTCCAGATTTCAAATGCCACTGCTGATTGCCCCAGTGTAAGCTGTAGGAGATCCTTGTCTGAACTATGGTGGTAGCCTTCTCACTGGCTCACCTGCTTTCAGTATTGTCTTCCTCTGATAAGTTTTCTAGAAAACAGCTTTGGCTTATTATGTTAAATAATCTCCTCTTGTGGTGTTAGATCCTGAATTAATTTTGACCCAAAATAGCATGTTGCTCCTTTTTTTAGGAGGAACAGCACAGCATGCTGGGCTCTGGATTTAAAGCTGAGCGTTTACGAGTCAATCTGAGATTAGTCATAAATCGTCTTAAACTATTGGAGAAGAAAAAAAGTGAGTAGTGTGTGATTGCTTTATCTTTTCTTTCCACAAATACTTCCCCAGGTACCAATATCTCAATCTCAGTTAAGATACATTTCTGCTCCCTCCTTTTTTTTTTGTAGTCCTGGGGATTGAACCTAGGGCTAGGGCTTCATGCACATTAGGCAAGTACTTTACTTTTGAGTTATGTCCCCGCCTAGAATTTCTGCCTTTTCTGGCTAGGCTGAGTCTCTTTGTTAAAGAGGAAAGGACCTAGTCTATTCATACATATGCATTTGTGGATATAGACAGTTGTGTATCAAATACTGAGAGAAAAAAATTTACATCTGTGTTCAACACATTATTCCTTAAACAATAACAACCAGTAACACCTATTTAGCATTTAGTATGTAATCTAGAGGTGATTTTGAAGTGTAGAGAAGGATGTTATAGAAGATTTAGAAGAGGTTAACGGGAAATGGAAATAGGTTAACTGGAAATACGGTGCCATTTTAGTGAGGGACAGAACCTCTTCTGAGTTTGGTATCCCTAGGGTGTTCTGAAACTAATCCTTTTTTCTGTCTTCTTAATGTGCTGGCAAGGTCAGCCTATACTGTGTTCTTATGTACACAGTGCAGCAAATGCCAGAGTAGTTGAGGCTGGAGAAGATTAGCTAAGGGATTAATGTGAGCTAGGATATAGAAAGATCCAGGTTCTGTTGACTACTGCTGTGTAACTGGGCTTTGTGCATTAGCGGAACTGGCTCAGAAAGCAAGGAAGGAGATTGCTGATTACCTGGCTGCTGGGAAGGACGAGCGAGCTCGGATCCGCGTGGAGCACATTATCCGGGAGGACTACCTGGTGGAGGCCATGGAGATCCTAGAGCTGTACTGTGACCTGCTGCTGGCCCGGTTTGGCCTCATCCAGTCCATGAAGTAAGATCACCTCTGGGAGTTGAGACTGGAGTAACTGTACATGTATATGTAGGGTGCTTGGCACCATGGGGCATTTCACATTCCCTGGCCTTTTTTCTATCAGCTATTTGAAGATGTCTTTTCAGAAAAGAATCTGAAATTTAAAAGTCTACCTTTCAGTCTGGATTCAGCTATTTACCAACTTTGATAGACTCATTACTTAATTCCCCCCCAAGTAGGATAACAACAAAATGGCTAGAAGTCCAGAGTTAAGAATATTTATGAAATAGTTTTACTTTTTTGGTGGTAGTAGAGTTTGAACTCAGGGCCTCACATTTGATATGTGGGTCTTCTACTACTTGAGCCACACTCTCAGTCCTAACAAGTATATGACAGAAAAGCTAGGGTTTTGGCCAGGTGGTGATGGCTCACTCCTAGCTATTCAGGAGGCTCAGATCTGAAAGTTGCGGTTTGAAGCCAGCTCGGGCAGAAAAGACCCCGTGAGACTCTTATCTCAATTAACCACTCAAAAACCAGAAGTGATGCTGTGGCTTGAGTGAGAGAGTGCTAGCCTTGAGCATGAAGAGGCTTAGGGACAACACCCAGGCCCTGAGTTCAAGCCCCATAATCAACAAAAAGAGTAATGAAAAGCTAGGATTTTGTTGGCCTGTGTGAAAGAATTAATTTAATTAATTAAATACATTTATTATTAATAAACAATAAATTAATTAAAGAATTAAATTTAATTAACTTTATCCTTGATTAGGGAGCTAGATCCTGGTCTATATGAATCTGTGTCTACACTGATCTGGGCTGCTCCTCGGCTTCAGTCCGAAGTGGCTGAGTTGAAAATAGTAAGTACAACCAGTTTCAGTGATGTCTGTAGTTTCTTCATGTTGTTAGGAAGGTTGGTTAGTGTATGTCACTTGTGGTTATTTGACTAAGTATTTTGTACCCTTCTTCAGCTGTTTTTAAAATACACAAATTCTTTACTCATTTCCAGATCTTGTATCATAGGGAAGAACTTTTTTGCCAGTCCTGGGGCTTGAACTCAGGGCCTAGGCACTGTTCCTGAGCTTCTTTTGCTCAAGGCTAGCGGTCTACCACTTGAGCCACAGCGCCACTTCTGCCTTTTTCTGTTTATGTGGTACTGAGGAACCGAACCCAGGGCTTCATGTGTGCTAGGCAGAGCACTACCACAGAGCCACATTCCTAGCCCAAGAAAAACATGTTTTAAGAAGTCAACTTTCTATGTACTTCTAGATGTATTTTTGAGATGGGTCATTATTTAACCTTATACAAGTAGAAATTTTTTCTTTGGCTAGCACTTGAGCCACAGCTCCACATCGAGCTTCTTGGTAGTTTATTGGAGATGAGAATCTCAGGACTTTCCAGCCTGGGCTGGCTTCATACCATGATCCTCAGATCTCAGCCTTGTGAGTTGCTAGGATTACAGGCGTGAATCACTGGCGCCCAGCTAGAGTGTCACTTTTTGCCTGTGCTGGCCTAGACCAAGATCCTGTTTAATGCTTCCTACTGTTGCTGGGATGACAATGTTAAGCTTTTTCTGTCATGATTGGGTCTCGTGAACTTTCTTGCCAGAGCTTGCCTGGAACTACTCTTTCCTGATTTTAGCCTTTGTTTAGCTGACAGGTGTTTACTACCATGTCCATCTGTTAGTTGAGATAGGGGTCTCACAAGCTTTTTGGCATGGGCTAACCTTAAACTGTTGATTCACCAGTTGCCACTTCCTAACGTGATAGGCCACTCCTGAGGTGGTAGGCAACCTTACAGGTGCATGGCCCATATTTCTTGTACTCTTTCCTTGGGCTCTGCACTCAAGGCTCATTGATTGCATTTTAGGCTTGCATATTGGCCATGTTCTTTTCACAGAAGGCCTCTGTACATGTTTTCTTTTTTCTTTTTGGTTTGTCATGGGGCTTGAACTCGGCCTGGGCGCTTTCCCTGTGCTCTTCAGCTCAAGGCGAGCGCTCTACTGCTTGAGCCACAGCGCCATGTCCGGTTTTCTAGTGTTTTATTGGAGAGGAGAGTCTCACGGAGTTTCCTGCTCGGGCTGGCACAGATCTCAGCCTCATGAGTAGCTAGGATTACAGGCATGAGCCACCAGTGCCTGGCCATGTTTTCTTTTTATGGAATGCACTTTAGTGTTCAGTTGATCTCTAATTATCTTTGTGTGTATATACACACACGCGCGCGCGCGCACACACATGCACGCACGCACACCTGTTCTTGGGCTTGAACTTGGGGTCTGTGCTCTGTCCCTAAGTTGTTTTTGGTAAAGGTTAGCACTTTATCACTTGAACTACAGCTCCACTTCTGGGTTTTTTGGTGCTTAATTGGAGTTAAAAGTCTTGCTGACTTTCTTTCATGGACAGGCTTCAAGCTGTCATCCTCAGATCTCAGCCTCCTGAATAGCTAGGACTACAGGAGTAAGTTACTGGTGCCCGACTTAATCATCCTTTTTATCTTGGCAAAGCACTGTTCCCTTCAGGCAGCCACGTCTAGCTTTTCTGATCAGGATTCTTCTGTTACAAGTTGGTAATAGTATAGCGTATGTCCCCATGGGAACACTTGGTGCAGCTGTATTTGCATCTTCATGTTGATTTTGTGCAAAATTCTGGTGGTGCATATCATAATGGTTATAAATAAAATGTGGTATTTGGCTGTCTCTTACTGATTAAAAGAACTCATAGACTTGGAAACCCTGTAATAGAACCAGGTTTACTTTTTTTTTTTTTTTGACAGTCATGGGGCCTGAACTTTAGGCCTGGGCACTGTCCCTCAGCTCTTCAGCTCAAGGCAGCTACCACTTGAGCCACAGAGCCACTTCTGGCTTTTTCTGCTTATGTGTTACTGAGGAATCGAACCCAGGGCTTCATGCATACGAGGCAAGCATTCTACCACTGAGCCACCTTCTCAGCCCCCAGGTTTACTATTGAAAGGAAGAAATGTAAAACAGTTCATGGGAAGGGTTTGGGTTATTTACTGTTCTTTTTTTCACTGTAGGTTGCTGATCAGCTCTGTGCCAAGTATAGCAAAGAATATGGCAAGCTATGTAGGACCAACCAGATCGGAACTGTGAATGACAGGGTAATGTACATATTTGGTGGTTGTGAATCAGCGAGATTATTGCTGTGGTGACTTGTTGGCTTAGTTATTGATAGTTACACATTTCATAGCGAGGATGAGGAAGAGGCCTGTTAGGATGGCAGTTCCTTTCCTATGCCCAACCCTTCCACTTGTGACTCTGAGTAGCTAGGATTATAGGTATGAGCCTCCAGCGCCTGGCTGAAACTTTCTTAATGACCTATAAGATAAGAACTAAGTTAAAAAATGAGAAAAGATTAAGCTTGCTGTATGATGCTTTTTTTTTTTCCTGGTTGTGGAGCTTGAACTCTAGGCCTAGGTGTACTGTCCCTGAACTTCTTTTGCTCAATGCTAGTACTCTACCACTTAAGCCAGAGTGTAGCTTATTGGAGATAAGAGTCTCAGGGAATTTCCTGCTGGGGCTGGCTTTGAACTGCTATTCTCAGATCTCAGCCTCCTTGAGTAATGATTAGGATTATAGGTGTGAGCCATCAGAGCCAGTCTATAGATGCATATTAACCGTGGTCTTTCATTTACAGCTAATGCACAAACTGAGTGTGGAAGCCCCTCCCAAAATCCTGGTGGAGAGATACCTGATTGAAATTGCCAAGAATTACAATGTGCCCTATGAACCTGACTCAGTGGTCATGGTAAGTTTATCCCAGAGCACAGAGGAAATTGAATCTCTTGGTAGAACTTTCTTTAAACAAAAATCACCATATTGTTTTTCCTAATGTGAGTTGAAGACTTTTAGTTAGTACCTTTTGGAGAAGCCATAAATCATGCCTGTATATCTCACAAGATATTTAAGAATTGAGTTAGATGTATGCTGGGCGTTGGTGGCTCAGGCCTATAAGCCTAGTTACTCAGGAGGCTCAGAACTGAGGATCACGATTCAAAGCCAGCCTGGGCAGGAACATGAAACTCTTATCTCCAGTTAACCACCAGAAGACCAGAAGTGAATCTGTGGATCAAGTGGTAGAGTGCTTATCTTGAGCTGAATAGCTCAGGGACAGTGCCTAGGACCAGAGTTCAAGTCCCACAACTGACCCAAAAAAAAAGAAATTGGATTAGGTGAATAACCATAAGCACCTTGAGAATGTATAAACCTTAGTACAGATGTGTAAAATGCTTTCCCGTGAAATTGCAGGTATTGAGACTCCTATGGAGAATACTCTTAAGATGTTTATTTTGTCTGCTGTGTAGAAAGCTGAGAATACAAAGATACATAGATCACTGTCCTGAGAGCCTTACAGTAGAAGGACAGTAAATAAATAGTAATCATTCAGTGGTTAAGAATAGTGGGATCTGGTAGAAGCCCCATCCACAAACAAGCTCTTTAAGGGTTTGATGACTGGTAACAACACACACATAGCTGAGTATTCCCATTAGGGAGGTACTCTGCCAAATAGAGTATTGTTACTCAGCATTTTTGCTGGTTGAAGCCAGTATCCAAAGCTGGCCAAGGTAGGGTTTTTTAGCTTTTCTTTTCCCCCTTCTTTCCATTGCGGAACACCTGTGGAGGTCCATCACAGCTCCAGAACTCCCTGGGAAATGGTCACGTTGCATTGGAGCCCAGCTTTTCCCCATCTCCATCGGACTAGTTTTGCTTGCACTTCCTCTACCCGTGTAGGATGCTGAGAGCACTGCAGTAGACACTCACATGCTAATTCCCCTCTGTTGCTAGGCCCTTTGTTGTGGGTTAATGACTTGGCATCTTTATTTTTCTTAGGCAGAAGCTCCTCCTGGGGTAGAGACAGATCTTATTGATGTTGGATTCACAGATGATGTGAAGAAAGGTGGCCCTGGAAGAGGAGGGGGTGGGTTTACGGCACCTGTTGGTGGACCTGATGGAACAGTGCCAATGCCCATGCCCATGCCCATGCCATCTCCAAATACTCCTTTCTCATATCCGCTGCCAAAGGGACCAGTAAGTACATGTATAAAGTGAGTGTAAGACTCGAACTATAGGTTAACAGGAACATAGAGCAGTGAGAACATTTGGTCTTAGCCTATGTTTATCTTGTGGAACTACTACTAGAATTCAGAGAACATGGGGCTGGGAATGTGGTTTAGTGGTAGAGTGCTTGCTTAGCCTGCATGAAGCCCTGGGTTTGATTCCTCAGTACCACATAAACAGAAAAAGCTGGAAGTGGCACTGAGGCTCAAGTGGTATAGAGTGCTAGCCTTGAGCAAAAGAAGCTAAGGAACAGTGCCCAGGCCCTGAGTTCAAGCCCCAGGACTGGCCAAAAAAAAAATTCAGAAAACATCTTTGGGTTCAGCCTTATGTAATAAAGTAGAAAATGAAGAGATAGTGCTAATAAAACTTGATGTAGGCTTATCTGTAGGACCTGTTGCTGTTTTGCAGTAATTTTTTCCAAAAATGAGTAAGGATCATTTATTATGAGGTTGAAAAACTGCTTTTGTTGACAAGATGTTGGTCTTACTAGTAAGAAAGTCTGATGAGTTTTTGCTTATAACACAGTGAAGCATTTGACTTAGCAAGTTGAGGAACAGCTTTTGCCTACAGCTATGTAGAAATCTGGAGTTCTTTGGGGGACCTTTCAGGCCTTTATTCTTCCTTGGGGACCTCAAGTATGTACACACTCTTCTTTCTTTTCATACACAAGTCTCAGAAATTGGGAGCAGTGTATCTAATGTTGTTCTTCTTCACTTGCAGTCGGATTTCGGTGGACTGCCAATGGGGACTTACCAGGCTTTTCCCAACATCCATCCACCTCAAATACCTGCAACTCCCCCATCATATGAATCTGTAAGTGCCTGAGCCTCTTTTTAAAAGGCAACAGGAGAGTGAATCCAAGGAAGAAAGCAAAATAATGACCACAGGGAAGGCAAAGTTTTGATCAACTCAATTCCTAGTATGGGCATTGCTTCTGCTTTGGGATTTTTTTGTTGCTTCAGTCTCTTTTCCCTAGAGATGGGAAGAGATGGAACGTGGTGGTGGTGGTGGTGGTGGTGACTTGGCGTTGGCATCGCCTTGTCTGCAGTAAAGCCAGTTAGGAAGGGCCTGCTGCTATCTTAGAATGTAATGGTGCCCCAATAGGGCACTTAACTAGCTACATTTTGAGTAGCTAGACACAGAAATCACATGGAGTTGATACAGTTTTGGTGTTAGACTTGTTCCTCTGAATATGCTTTTTGAGACTTCTTTCCATCTGATGCTTTACTAAGAAAACAGCTATATAATTATTCATCTGGAGAGCTCCCCATTCCCGAGTTCCTTTTTTTAAAAAAAATCTCTAGTTGATTTGTTCTCTTTCTGGCATCAAAGCATGACCTAGAACTGTTTCTAAAAACAAGGCCTCCCTGGGTCCTTGGTTCTTGTGGATTGAGTGATTTAGTGCTTTGTCTTGGTCTGGCCATGGTGTGTGTGATAAGATAATTTTCTCTGCTTGGAAGTTTGGCATGGTTGGAAGGAGGTAGAAGAAGAAATAGGGAATAGCGGGCAGTTTCTTTGGGGAGCAGCTTAGCTTTTGGCAAGCACAGGGCTGGCACTGGTGTTGGTACTTTTTCTAGAAATGACATGGTTTTCCTCTGATAACGATCTTTTTGTTTCAGGTTGATGACATTAATGCTGATAAAAATGTCTCTTCTGCACAGATTGTTGGTGAGTAAGCAACAAAAACACTGTAGGTTTAGTGTAAACCCCCTGTCTTCTCATTTTCCTCCCTTAGAGACAGTTTGCATGCCTGAGGCATTCTATCCGAGTCCTGTCCTCTCCCCAAATAGAGCACTGAACTCAAGATTTCTTGCATTGGGCTGGGAAGGTGGCTCAGTGGTAAGAGTGCTTGCCTTGCATGCATGAGGCTCTGGGTTCAATTCCTCAGCACCACATAAGCAGAAAAAGCCGGAAGTGGTGCTCTGGCTCAAGTGGTAGAGCGCTAGCCTTAAAACTGAAGAGCTGAGGGACAGTGCCCAGGCCCCATGACAGGAAAGAAAAAAGAAAAAATTCTTGTTTTACAGCATAAATGATTTTCTCCAGTCTCTCAATCTCCTTGTGCTCTCCCACTTAACAATAAGAAACTGAAAAACTAGGCGATAAATCTGAGTATGTTTTGCAACTTTCATTGTGCCTGGAAATAGAAAAATGAGAGTAAAATAGGCCTAAAGCATAAAGTAGGCTCAATGAATTTACATGTGAGGCTTTTTTTTTTTTTTTTTACTTTTTTTTTAATGTAAAAATGCTGAACAGAGGGCTTACAGTTAAATGAGCAAGGTAAAGAGTACATTGCCTATTGAGCATTGTTGCCTCCTCCTTTGTTTTCCCCCTACCATCCCCCATCCCTTCCCTCCCACCTCCACAATTTACCCCTCCCCCCCACCCCCCACCCCGTGGTTGTAAAGTTTGTTTTCAGCATACTGTTTTGTATAATGTGAGGCTTTTTTTTTACACCCCTCCACCCCTAACAGGTCAGTCCTGAGCATCACCACGTGAGCTATGCTCCCAACATTTTTCTTTATTTTTCAGATAGAGTCTCATATTTTTTGTGTGGGCTGGCCTTCTATTTCAACTTCTTCCTGGAATAGCTATTGTTACAAGTGTGTGCCACCATGCCTGCTTGCTTTTTTAGATAATGTTGTTAATTCCCACCCTACCCCACACCCTGGGAGGCTGAGTTTTTAATTTTTGTCATGGGGTCTGGGCCCTGTCCCTCAATTCTTCAGCTCAAGGCTAGCGTTCTACTACTTGAGCCACTGTGCCACTTCCGGCTTTTTCTGTTTATGTGGTGCTGAGGAATCGAACCCAGGGCCTCATGCATGCAAGGCAAACACTCTCCCACTGAGCCACCTTCCCAGCACCCTGGAGCTGATTTTGAACTGTGATTCTCCCAATCTCTACTTTCTTTGTTGCTGTGATTATAGGCATAGTGGCACATACCTAATGCTGATTTTTTTCTTGAAGCTACCAGAGCTTGAACTCAGGACCTCAAACTTGACTTGCTTTACTTTTGTCTACCACTTGAGCCATACTTCCAAGCCTTCATTTTTTTGGGGGGGGGGTTGGGTAGGGGGGGTCCGGTCGTGGGGCCTGAACTCTGGGCCGGGGCGCTGCCCCTCAGCTCTTCAGCTCAAGGCTAGCGCTCTACCACTTGAGCCACAGTGCCACTTCTGGCTTTTTTCTTTTTGCTTATGTGGTGCTGAGGAATTGAACCCAGGGCCTCAGGCATACAAGGCAAGCACTCTACCACTGAGCCACCTTCCTAGCCCCCCCCCCCCCTTTTTTTTTTAAAGTACTGTTTTCTTCTGCCTTTTTGTCTTTTTTTCTATCAAAGGAGATGGTAAGTCATTTCTCTGGTGTTTGTAACATTATACTCTTTTCCCTCATTTCATTAGGTCCTGGAGCTAAGCCAGAAGCCTCTGCAAAGCCTCCTTCCAGACCTGTTGATAACTTTGTACTGCCGGAATTACCATCGGTGCCAGACACGCTCCCCACTGCATCTGCTGGAGCCAGCACGTCAGCATCTGAAGACATAGACTTTGACGATCTTTCCCGCAGATTTGAGGAGTTGAAGAAGAAAACATAGGCGTTTTAACCAGGTACTTGCCATGTTCCAGGAGTTGAGACTGAGCAGTTTTTCCTTGCAACAAAGAATCTCCATGAAATTCCATTTCATCTATTAACATTGAATACAACCTTCCTCAAGGCTCTCTTCCACATTCTGTGGTTTCCCAGTTCTCTGTGATATTAAGAGACCAACACCTGGAGACTCTTAAGGCCAGAGCATCTGACTCCTGGCAGCTGTGCTTGTGTCCTCTCGGAGGGATCCCAGGTTCTCTTCTGGACAGGTGCTCCCCAGGAGAGTGACAAGTTGAAGCATTGTGGGAGAGCTGGCTGGACAGTGGAGAAGGGCACCTCAATAAAGTGTTTCAGCCTTGTGTGGAGGTTGCAGACCTGCAAACACATTTCCTGGCCCAGGGATATTGTGAGAATCAAGGTCATAAGGCATTTTCTCACTGGTATGAGTAGGAGAAAGTAAATGGTTCCTGGAAGCAGAGTCTTCCTGTTGGCGTATACACTACTCCTCCTTCAGGGCACTGTTCCACCTGGATCCAGTTGCAGAATTTATTTGGAAAAAAAGTTAAATGCTCCTCTTAGCTGGATTCTCAGGGAGCCCTCTGTGGCCTTTTGCTTTATTTTGAGTGCCACGTTTCCTTTTCTGCAGAGGGCAGTACTGTATTAACTTGCTTTCCCCCAGCATGTTACTTGCAGAGGGAAGAGCAGGTCCCATATTGGGCAGAAGCCACCGTTCAAGCATAGGGTAGGCTTCCAGCTGCCTTAATAGAAGTACTCGAGTCTCTTGGGTAGTGAGCTGGAAAGCCTACAGAAGAGGGATATGCGTTTTCATTTGAAAACTTTAAAAAACACAATTGACGTCAAAATTTTGAGTACCCACGTGGCTGTAGTTCACTGCTTTCCCTGGGTGGACGAGGCTCTTAAAGCTCTAACTTATGTGCTCCCTTCCCCCCTAGCTGAGGCCATCCTCCCCCAGAGCTGGCTTTACTTTTGTTGTGTCTGTACATACCTGTTTGAAGCAACCTTTCTTTAATGATTGATTTGTGTCTCATAGCTCAGTAGCTGATAATAAAGTTAAAGATCCTGTGTCCTGCTTTTTTTTCACCGATCGGTCAACTGATGTATGAATTTGGATTTTAGTAGAGTCTGTTTTAAGCACATACTCCAGTTTGGTTCACTAGGCAGAGACAACCTTCACCTGGGGCTCGTTTAGTAATGTAGATGAGAACCATTAGAGGCTCGTTTCCATCTCTCTATTTGAACCCAGGTAGTATTTGTGAGTTTGGTTACACCTCCAGGGCAAAGTGTCCTTGTATGTCTGGTTTTAGTAAGTTGTATAGAACTTACCTATGCCCCATTTCCTTCCCACAGCCATCCTGGTGGCCAGTTGTCTGTCACTTGCTTCTTGACAGGAAAATAGCCTCGTGCTAGTCTTCCTTCAGTGTTACTCCCTTCCCAGCTGTTGCCTTAGCTCCACAAGCTACAACTTGGAGCCATGGGATTTTGATTCCTCATCAACTTAGCGTTAAAATACATACATCTCGTTGTTGGTGGTGGTTGTGGGGCTTGAACTCAGTGCTTGGGCACTGTCCCTGAGCCTTTGTGCTCAAGGCTAGCACTCTACCACTTGAGCTACAGCATCACTTGCAGTATTTCAGTGGTTAATTGGAGATGAGAGTCTCATGAGGACTTTTCTGCCTAGGCTGGCTTTGAACTGCGATCCTCAGATCTCAGCCTCTTGAGTAGCTAAGATAACAGGTGTGAGCCACTGGCATCCGGCTTCATTTTCTAACATATATTTAGATGTATATATTTAACATGCTAACTAAGATAGGAGGTAACAGGATATTTAAAAGACAGTATGATGTTTAGCTGTCAAGAAATAAGACTTCAGGGGCTGGGAAGGTGGCTCAGTGGTAGAGCGCTTGCCTTGCATGCATGAGGCCCTGGGTTCGATTCCCCAGCACCACATAAGCAAAAAGAAAAAAACCAGAAGTGGCGCTGTGGCTCAAGTGGTAGAGCGCTAGCCTTGAGCTGAAGAGCTGAGGGGCAGCACCCAGGCCCAGAGTTCAGGCCCCACAACCGGACCCAAAAAAAAAAAAAAAGAAATAAGACTTCAGAAAGTACTTCTTGGATATGGAGGTATGGCTCAGTATGGCTCACTGTATTGTAGAGTGCCAGCCAGGGAGAGAAATGCCAGACACTGAGTTCAAGTCTTGGTCTTTGGGTGGAAGGAAAGACACTTAAGACTTGAATCAATACCCATTGTCATGACTCTTCCTCAGCTGAGGGGTTCTGGTGCTGCGGGATTCCTAATAGATTTGAGAGCTTCTGTAGCAACATATCTGTCAGTGCAGCTTCTTTCTGAGTATTTAAGGCAAAAGAGAAAAAGTGAGATCATTGAAATTATTCCTAATACTAAAGTAAAAAAGAGATAAAGGCCGCCAGATGTTGGAATGTTTCTGCTACCTAATGGTTGAGGACTAACTATTGATGGCACTGTGTGGCTGTCGAATGCAATACGTTGGGAGAACTGTTGCATGACAGGCTAGTGCTGTGCATTATGTTATAGTCTGTAACATTGCTGTTTTGGGGAGAAAGGTGACCTGAGAAAGGTCCGGTATAACCCACCCAGACTGGCCTTCAACTCTTGGTTCTCTTTCAACCTTTTTCCTTCCCCAAGTTCTGCGATTATAGGCTATAATCTTTAAGGAGTTTTTTTCCTAGTGAGTTAAAGTAATAATTTTATAGTTACTTACCTGAAGAGATTTTCTTTCTTTTCCAAAGGCAATGAGAATGGCAGAAACAAAAAGATTAATGATCACAAATACCATTAAGATGACATTGCTGAGGATGAGGAAGGAGCCCAGGACTGGGTGTAAGTCAATAACCTGGAAGACAGGAAGACCACTTTGACTTAACATTTGAGTTTCTTCCTTACAAACAAGCTGGAGAAAGTGGTGCTGTAGCTCAAGTGGTAGAGTGCTAGCCTTGAACACATAGAGGCTCAGGGACAGCGCCCAGGCCGAGTTTAAGCCCCAGGACCAGCAAAAACAAAAAACGAACAAGCTGGGATATGTTCATGAGCAAACATTGATGTCTGTTGGAAGTTAGAAAAGCAAAATACTAGAAAATAATTTTTTTTTTTTTTTGTCAGTTGTGGGGCCTGAACTCTGGGCCTGGGTGCTGTCCGTCCCTCAGCTCTTCAGCTCAAGGCTAGCGCTCACCACTTGAGCCACAGCTCCACTACTGGCTTTTTCTGTTTATGTGGTGCTGAGGAATCGAACCCAGGGCCTCATGCATGCAAGGCAAGCACTCTACCACTGAGCCACCTTCCCAGCCCCGAAAATAAAATTATGTGGACATAAGTTCCCAAAGAATACTAATATAGTTTTGATTTCACAACTTGCAAAGAAGAAAACAAGTGAGTTGTAGTGGAATTGCAAATTCTGGAAAACGTATCTAAACATGGAAGCCTCAAGGGGTAGCAAATGCATATGGAAAAAGTGTATATGTCAGTCACAAAAGGACTGGTTTTTGCTGTCTGAGAAACTTCTAGGCACAGAAGCATTGTAATAAAAGGTCAAAGAAAACGGGCTTTTGACTAGAATGTAGCTCATTGGTAAAGCATTTGCTGTGCATGTGCAATCTCCAGTATGAGGATCAACACCAAGAAAACTGGCTTTTCATGCTAGTGCCTCTTCTCCCATTGTCTTTTATTATTTATTTTTAGCTATATTGGGGATTGAACTCAGGATCTCCTACTTGCTAGGCACACACTCTACCATTTGAGCCATGCCTCCAGCCCTGCTTTTTGCTGATTATTTTGGCGATGGAATCTAGCAAACTTTGTGCCCTAGCTAGCTTCAAACTGTGATCCAGATTTCATCCTCTGGGGCAGCTTAAGATAGGTGTGAGCCACTGGCACATGTCTCTCAATGTGATAAAATATGTCCAAGTACCAATGTTTTAGCCACTAAAAAGTGCTTAATTATAACATCTAGGTTGACCAAATAATTTGGCTATTTTAAATTTTTTTAATTTTTTAATTGAGGACTGACCACAGGGCATTGGACTTGCTGGGCAAGTGTTCTTCCACTGAGCTAAATTCCCAACCCCTTTATTACTTCTTTATTTTTTGCCAGTCCTGGGGCTTGAACTCAGGGCCTGGGCACTGTCCCTGAGCTTCTTTTGCTTAAACCTAGCACTCTACCACTTGAGCCACAGCAACAATTACGGCTTTTTCTGTGTATGTGGTACTGAGGAATTGAACCCAAGGCTTCATGCATGCTAGCCAAGCACTCTACCACTAAACCACATTCCCAGTCTCCCCATCCCCTTTTTAAAATTAGTATTATTTTTGTGTGTGTGTTGGTCTTAGAGCTTGAGCTCAGTGCTTTGTACTCCTGAGCTTTTCTATGCAAGGCTAACACTCTACCACTTGAGCTACAGCTCCACATCTGTCTTTTTTGGTAGTTGATTGGAGTTAAGAGTCCCATAGACTTGGGGCTGGGAAGGTGGCTCAGTGGTAGGGCGTTTGCCTTGCATGCCTGAGGCCCTAGGTTTGATTCCCCAGCACCACATAAGCAAAAAGAAAAAAAGCCAGAAGTGGCGCTGTGGCTCAAGTGGTAGAGCGCTAACCTTGAGCTGAAGAGCTGAGGGACAGTGCCCAGGCCCAGAGTTCAGGCCCCACGACTGGACCCCCCCCCCCCCAAAAAAAAAAAAAAAAAGAGTCCCATAGACTTTCTTGCCCTGGCTGATTCTGAACGTGATCCTCAGATCTCAGCCTTATGAGTAGTTAGGATTACAGGCATAAGTTGGGTTACTGGTGCCTGGCTTGGCTTTCTTCTTCTTTTTTCTTTTTTTGGTGTGTGCTGGTACTGGAATTTGAACTTTTAACCTTTCACTCTCATCTTTTTTGCTAATGGGTAGCACTCTACCACTTGAGCCACATCTCTCATTCTGTCATTTTGCTGGTTAGTTGGGGGAAAGGTATATAAGGGTGTGTATAATTGATCAAACTATATTCTTTACTATTTGGGACTCAGATCCTCTTCTGAACTAACCCCCTTGTTAGATTTGTTGTGGCAAAGAGAATTCTAATTCTAATCCTAACTACTTAGACTGAGATCTGAAAATCAAGGTTTGGAGCCAGCCTAGGCAGGCAGATCTGTGAGATCCGTGGTAGAGCCATCAGCATGCTTGCCAGTTGGTGGACAAGCCTCAGTATCAGCAGAAAGAAAAAAGAAAAGAGTTCTGTAAGAAAGTAGGTTTTGTGTTTTTGTTTATTTTACCTCCTCATGGTGAGAAATTCCCATCAGGAGGCCAACAACAGTTACTGCAGAGCTGAAGAAAGTCTGGTAGTCTGCAATGCTCCATCCAAACAGCAGGTTAAACTGGACAGGAGAAGGGCCAGTCAGTGGTGCCAAGTGTATCTCTCTGTTGTCCAATATAGAACCGATACAATGGAAATTCCCTTTGGCCATTCAAGTGACCACTGATGACACCATGATCTAAGTTTCATCCCCATTTTTAGAGACAATGAGTAAAGGATAGAACAGAACTAGCTCAGCCTTTCTTGCTCCATGACACCTCCAAAACTGATTGCCAGCTTGAATGGATGAGTCTCCACACAGTAACCCTTTTCTGAAGGAAGAGATGGGATTTCAAGACCACAGCGCTTAGGGGGAAGAGATCTGCAGGTGTGAGGGGCTCACCATCATGGCGTAGCTGCTCAGCAGGATGAGAATGACCAGCAGGAAGCCCACCACCTCATCCCAGGCTTTGTTCAGGGTGTTGCTGATGACCTTCAGCCTGGGGTTATGTAGCAGCAGGTTCCATAGTTGAACAGTTGCCAACAGGACCAGGAAGCCCACGAGGTGAGTGACTGCACAGCTCACGCTGACTGCCTCATAGAAGCTGATGAACCTGTTACCAAGGAGAACTGATGTGACTGCCACCTGCAGTGCTTGTGCTCCGAGTGCAGTGGCTCTGGTCCCTGCTGAGGGAGGAGATCTGCTTCACTTGTGGATTTGAGAGTATTTGCAAGGCGGCATTCGATGATTGGGTCCTACTCTGAGAGGTGACCTCTAGTTGATTGCTTTCCTCTTAGTTCATCCCGAAAACATGACCAGCCTCCTTTACTGTGTTGGTGGGACCTGAACCTCTCAAGAAGCGATGACTTAACCGAGTGAGCTGTGCTACCATCCTGCCAGTCTGCATTCCCTAAGATTCCAACCAGTCATTCTAATAAGCTTCATAGGGCTGAGAGTGGACTGATGGGTAAATGGAAGTGAAGGGTGTTGCACAGCAATTAGGTTTTGTTGATTATTTTATGTGTCAGCAACTAGGTCATTTGAAGACCCCTCCGTAGACACGAGCAAGCTGGCACCCAGTCTTAATTCTTGTTTTGTCTTCACAGTTCTCCAAGAAAGCCTACCAGAGACTCTGCCCCAGGCAGAGTTTCTTCAGATGAGCAGCCCAGGCTGTTGGCCTCAGGCAGTAACAGATACTTCTCCCCACAGAAAAGACCAGAGAAAACCCAAAGAGGTACCAAGCATCTGCTGGTGTGGTTCGGGGCGGGGAGCACCTGGCCCTTAGGATGTGTACAGCTTGTGAACCATGTACTACACGGGAGACCAGGCACTTCGGTTTCTCATCATAGACCTCACCAGCTGTCCATGGGCTTTCTGTGCTGATAATTGTGTATGGCCAGAATGTTACAAATATCCAAATGGCTCTTGGCACAGGAAATGGCGAAGAACATCCCTATCTGGAATGAAACCCCTTTGCATTTAGAGACGGGCTATGCGTTGTGGACATAAATCTTTTTCATGTCTCTTCCTTTGGCTTTGTGCCTTGGACACAGTACACATAACGGCCTTGCTCTGTGCAATGTGTGTATGATTATCTTTGACAAGCACGTACCTAAGCACTCCTGAAGCAGAAGAACTTTTCAACATGTCCTCTGCTAGAAATGCTCTTTTTCTCTGCTGTTGACATTAGTGTAACTTCTATTTTAACTCAGTATTATCAGAGGTCTGGAAAGGCAGTGACGAAAGGAAGGGCAGTGTGAGAGCATACTTGCCTGTCAGAGAGAAACTAGACGTGAGGTAGGACTGGCCTGTGTTCCCAGCTCCCTCTTACCTCTCTGGGTCATGGCGATATTGTGCCATGTTTTTCTTATGTAGAGAAATGCGCCTCATGTCAAGTCCCAAGATGCTGAAGCTAATGACGACTATGCTCAGGTCCAGAACGTTTCTCTTTCTAGTGAAGAACCTCCACTTCTGCTGTTTAAGCCGACAGCCCTAAACACAGACACCCTGGTTACCTTTTGCTTGAACGATTAGCTGGGCTGGTCCTGAGAAGCGTTCTGACTATTAGGGGCAAAGCACACGGCATGGCAATTTCAATTTGTGCCAGACCTGCTGGGTCTGGCCTTCACTCTGCTGAAGCACTTCTCATCACTTAGAAATGCTTCTTGCATAGCTGGGCATCAGTGTCTCATGCCTGTAATCCTAGCTACTCTGGAGGCTGAGATCCAAGGATCGTGGTTCAAAGCCAGCTGGGCAGGAAAGTCCCTGAGACTCTTAGCTCCAATTAACTACCAGAAAACTGGAAGTGGTGCCGTGGCCCTAGTGGTAGAACACTTGCCTTGAGCTGAAGAGCTGAGGGACAGCGCCCAAGCCCAGAGTTCAAGCCTTATGACTGACCCCTCTCCCCCCCCAAAAAAAAAATGCTGCTTGGCCTTTAGTATAACTTCGTTTGATGCAATCATTTGTTTTTTTTAAAGATTAGGAACCTGTTGGTTACACATAAAAACTCTCACCAGGGGCTGGGATGTAGCTCAGTGGCAGAGCACTTGCCTACTAGCAAGTGCAACGTTCTGGGTTCGATCCCCAGTACCAAAAAAGAAAAGACAAAAACAAAAAAAAAACTCTCACCAGGCCTGGGAATAAAAACTTTTTAGAGCAATTTCATCTTAGTTCTTGCTTTTTTGCAGCATACTTTTTTTTTTTTTTGGTCGGTTGGGGGGCTTGAACTCTGGGTTTGGTTGCTGTCTCTCAGCTCTTTAGCTCAAGGCTAGCGCTCTACCACTTGAGCCACAGCGCCACTTCCAGCTTTTTTTTTTCTGCTTATGTGGTGCTGAGGAATCAAACCCAGGGGCTTACGCATGCAAGGCAAGCGCTCTACCACTGAGCCACCTTCCCAGCCCCTAGCATGCTTTCTTGATATTTCATAGGGGGTGATAAGCTAGTAGCATCCCTATAGATGTAATGAGTCTGTATGTTTTGTTTGTTTTGATGATGTCTGTGTATTGAAGGAGGTACTGGTGTTTGAACTCAAGGTCTCATACTTGCCAGGCAGGTGGCTCTACCATCTGCCCTAGACTTGGTTTTGTGTGTGTGTGTGTGTGTGCCACTACTGGGGCTTGAACTCAGTGCCTGGGCACTGTCCCTGAGCCTTTTCTGCTCATAGGTAGTGTTCTACCACTTGAGCCACAGCTCCACTTCAGACTTTTTTGGTGCTTAATTGGAGATGAGTGTCTCATGAACCTTTCCTGCCTGGGCTGGCTATGAACTGAAATCCTCAGACGTCAGCCTCCAGAATAGCTGTGACTACAAGCATGAGCCACTGATTCAGACTTATTTCTTTTTTTTGGGGGGGGGGTCTGGTCGTGGGGCCTGAACTCTGGGCCTGGGCGCTGTCCCTCAGCTCTTCAGCTCAAGGCTAGCGCTCTACCACTTGAGCCACAGCGCCACTTACGGCTTTTTTCTTTTTGCGTATGTGGTGCTGAGGAATCGAACCCAGGGCCTTGGGCATGCAAGACAAGCGCTCTACCACTGAGCCACCTTCCCAGCCCCTCAGACTTATTTCTTTAACCCACAAAAATTGGAAGAACTATTCTACTTGGAAAACTAGTCAACTTCTAACATTGTAGACTTCTTGGGCCAAAATACCAGCCCCAATTCTAGTTAGAGTCATGGCGATTTTCTCCTGTCACGCCCACAGTTCAGTTCACCTGTTGGAAGGTGTAGTAACAGACAAGAAGATAGTGGACGACTTGGGAGGCAGTCGTCCAGGCGAAGCCCTTCTCTGATGTCTGAAGGGAAGTTAAACTCTCCAGTCGTACGGAGGTAAAGAGAGTACCTGAGAGTAACAGAACAGAACAGACTTCTGCCTAGGCTGGCTTCGAACTGCCATCCTCAGATCTCAGCTTTCTGAGTAGCCAGCAGCACCTGGCTTTTCCTTTTGTTTATTTGTACTCCTGTGCCTTTTTGTAGTGGGATCAAAAACCTTGTAAAGCCTTCAGCTTTGTTTGGAGATGAAGATAGAAGTGTCTAGTCTGATGGTAGGGGAGGACACGGGTCCTGGTGGCATGGAACACCTGGTGCTGAACTGGGAAGACATGTTAGCACATTCTGGGGAGGAGGAGGAGGAAGTTGGATTAAGAAAGCCTTTCTAGAAAGTAGAGACGGAATGTTCTACTTTCCATACAACCTCTTAGGAAGTGCCAAGATGCTAGAAGGCAACAACAACAAACAAGGGGGGGAGGATGTGCGTGATGGGCGTACACATAAAAAAGCTAAGTCCTCATCCTCCTACAAGTACGATAACTGAAAACTACAATTAACCTTGACTCGTGTTCACACGTCATCATGCGTGGGGCCACTGTTGGGGCTTGGACTCAGGGCCTCTTACTCTCACTTGGCGTTTTTGTTCCAGGCTGGTGCTTTACCATTTGAGCCATACCTGCACTTCTGGCTTTTTGGTGGTTAATTGGCATTTTTCTGCCCTGGCTTGCTCTGAACTGCGATCCTCAGATCTTAGCCTCTGGAGTAGCTAGGATTACAGGCATGAGCCACCACCACCCAGTACTATTTGACTTGTAAAATACTTACATGCAATAACTTCAGTGAACTAATACCTTTAGATGAATTGGAACAGAGAACTCATTTTGGCCACAGGGAAGAGAGGAAAGACCTTCATACCCACATGATTGGATTCCAAAATCAGGGTCACAACACAGAACAGATTCACATTAGCATTGAAGACCACAAATTCCACAAAGAGGCCTTTGGTGCATCGGTCTAGCCAGTGACTCTGCTCAAGGTGCTGGAGAACTCTGGGAAACAATAGAGGATGGAGCCAGCTACTTCCTCCCTTCTGTACCGCAAAGGAGAAAGTACCCTGCTGCTTCCAGTAAGAAGCCACACCCCCCCCAACCTAGTTTTCCTGTAAAACATTTTGTGATTATGAGTACTCGAACTTTGAACACAGTTAACATGCATATAAATTAAGTAGACTACAAAAATGAGGAACTTCAACACATCTGTAATCCTAGCATCAGGGAGGCTGAGGTGGGCGGATCAGGAGATTTGAGGTCTGCCTGGGCTACAGAATGAGTTCAAGGCCAACCTGGGACACAGTGAGACCCTGACTAAAGAACCTCCCTACACTTTTTGTTTTCTTTTTCACAAAAGCTTCCACACCAAGGTTTAAACATTTAGGAAAAGATATTTAGCATGTAAGTTCTGAGACAGAATTAATTTTCTATGTCAGCTACTTTCTATAGAACATTAAATACTCTGAACCAACAGCTATTGGGCTTTAAGAGGTAGGAGTATAAATGTCATTGGTTGATGTTTTTGAGTAATTTCTTGCTGTGAATTTTCTTTTTGTGGTGCTGGCGTTTGAACTTAGGGTATTACACTTACCAGGGAGGAGCTCTACCTCAGCACAGAGCTGGTAATTTTTTAAATTAAAAAAATTTTTTTTGCTATTCCTGGGGCTTGAACTCTGGGCTTGGGTGCTGTCCCTGAGCTTCTTTAGCTGAAAGTGAGCACTCTACTACTTGAGCCACAGCATCACTTGCAGCTTTTTTGAGTAGTTTATTGAAGATAAGTGTCTCATGGACTTTCTTGCCCAGGCTGGCTTTGAACCGCAATCCTCAGATCCTCAGATCTCGATCTCGGCCTCCAGAGTAGCTAGGATTAAGGGCATAAGCCACTGGCGCCCGGCTTGCACTGGTAATTTTTTTTTTTGGGGGGGGGGGTCCGGTCGTGGGGCCTGAACTCTGGGCCTGGGCGCTGTCCCTCAGCTCTTCAGCTCAAAGCTAGCACTCTACCACTTGAGCCACAGCGCCACTTCCTGCACTGGTAATTTTTAAGGTAAGGTTTTGCTTCCTGCTTGGATGCCTGTCTGGACACGATCCGCTTATGTTTAGTGTTGCTATAGTTGTTGGCATCACAGGCATGTGCCACTGTGTCCAGCTTTTCCCCCATTTTCTGTCCAAGCTGGCCTCCAATCACAATCCTCTCAGTCTCAGCCTTTCAAGTAGCTAGGACTACAGATGTGAGCTAGTAGAAAACCACTATTAATATATTTCTCTTTCAAGAGGGTATCATTTTAATTTTTGCTTTATTCATAATGACAAAAACTGTGAATCCATACGCTAAATCAGTTATTAGGTCTGGCACTTTTGGCATTTGCGCTTTGGATTATTACACATCATGGCTTACAAGGACACTGTAGGTTTTAGTATTTGAAGATTACAGCGTGTGCAAGCTAGAGTTAGTGGAGTTCAACTGCAGCTAGAATGGAAACATCTTTTTCCAGACTAAAAAAGAATGAATTCTGAAAATTCTCGAAGTCAAAACATACCTTTGAATTTGAGCAAGGACTTTGTAGACTAAAAGGTACATTTCAGAAGAAGCCTAAAATAAAAGTATCTATAGCATCACAGGCAGTAGAGTTAGGATTATTACAGTGGTTGCACCTACTCAAATGGGTCTTGAATCCTGAGTGTCCTGTACACACCGAAAAAAGACAGGAGCGAGTGCTCACCTGGCTGCAGAACTGAAGTTCCTTCCGAGTCGCACAGCATACCCTCCTCCTGCGTAGGTGGCCAATTCTCCTTGGATGGGATAGCCACCCAGTGTGCGCTGATCCTGGTAATGCCAAATGCTGTCTGCTTCAGTCAGATTTGTGTCGGGGAGGCCCCAGCCAACCCCATAGTTCCCTCTGTCCTCCTGATACAGGTCAGATGACATGACTTGTTCTTTGAGAGAGACTGGGAAGAGTGTGGCCTTAGGAATGCGAATCTGCCGGAGCAGAACATTGCCCAAAAGAAAGGAGTTCCCATCAGTAATAAACCCTAGTGAGAAAAGAGACACCAATTTTAAAAATTGCTTCCTTAACTGAGTGCAGGATTTTCCTGCCTGGCTGTCTTGGAACTTCAATCCTCAGATTTCAGCTTCCTGAGTTGCTAGGATTACAGTGTAAACCCAGTGCCCTGCTGAAAGAACCTTCTTATGTGAGGTGCAGAAAAATACAGAGGGACAGCGATACTGAGAAGGTGGCTGACTTTATTCCAGCTTGTGGGTTTGAAAAACAAACTCTACCTTCCCTCGTTTGCCCAGAACTGCCTCCTTACCTCTGTAATTCCCATAGAGGTTCGGAAGGAGGGTGTGGTTGGCCCAGGGGTAGAAGTCCTTGAGAAATTTGATTTCTGAGAAACCGTGAGAAAAACTCTTCCAGAGAGCTTGATGGAGGAAAAATCTGTTAGAGTTCTTTGAAGAGTAGACCACAGTCATCAACAGGATAAGGAAGAGGGTTTGTACTAGTTTAAAAAGGAAGAGAACCATGAGTAGTTACTCAGAAATCCTCTATATATTTGTCTTCATTTTTATCTAACCCTACACCCTTGCAGATAAACAGTAAAAATCAGCAATTTCATGTAGTTCAATCTAATCATTACAAATATAAACGTACACACACATATATTTACATTTTTTTTTTTTTTGGGTCCGGTCGTGGGGCCTGAACTCTGGGCCTGGGCGCTGTCCCTCAGCTCTTCAGCTCAAGGCTAGCACTCTACCACTTGAGCTATAGCGCCACTTCCGGCTTTTTTCTTATGTGGTGCTGAGGAATCGAACCCAGGGCCTCAAGCATGCAAGGCAAGTGCTCTACCACTGAGCCACCTTCCCAGCCCCAATATTTACATATTTTGTACCCAGAATGATTCTACCACTAATCAGAAATTATTGAAGATCCATAAAAATATTGTTTTTATAATTTTTTTTTTTTTGTCGGTCGTGGGGCTCGAACTCTGGGCCTGGGCGTGGTCCCTCAGCTCTTCAACTCTAGGCGAGTGCTCTACCACTTGAGCTACAGCGCCACTTGTTTTTATAATTTTTTTGTTTCCATTTTCTTTTTTTTGTCGGTCATGGGGCCTGAACTCTGGGCCTGGGTGCTGTCCCTCAGCTTTTCAGCTCAAAGCTAGTGTTCTACCACTTGAGCCACAGCGCCACTTCCGGCTCTTTCTGCTTATGTGGTGCTGAGGAATCAAACCCAGGGCCTCATGCATGCAAAGCAAGCGCTCTACCACTGAGCCACCTTCCCAGCCCTCCATTTTCTTTTGACTACTTGTGTTCACAAGAAGGGAAGACATGATTAAATCAGAATCTGACCCAGGGAATCCAGTATTGTATTAAATAGGTTGAAGCAGTCATCTAGCACTTAATCATTTCCCATAGCATTTCCATTTTTCCTAGGAAGTAGTGGATCCTATCTGGCAAACGGAGAAGACGACCCACTCACATGCACAGAGAAATCACTACAAGTCTGGAATCTGCTCACTTGCCATATTCCATGAAGGCTTTTTTCTTGGTGCTAATACTGGGGCTTGAACTAAGGGACTGGGTGCCATCCCTTACCATTTTTTTTTTGCCAGTTGTGGGGCCTGAACTCTGGGCCTGGGTGCTGTCCCTCAGCTCTTCAGCTCAAGGCTAGCGCTCTACCACTAGAGCCACAGCGCCACTTCTGGCTTTTTCTGCTTATGTGGTGCTGAGGAATCGAACCCAGGGCCTCATGCATGCAAGGCAAGCAGTCTACCACTGAGCCACCTTCCCAGCCTCCCCTTACCTTTTTTCCTAAGGCTAGTGCTCTACCATTTGACCCACACCTGCACTTCCAGCTTTTTGGTGGCTAATTGGAGATAACTGTCCACCCAGACTGGATTCTTTTCCCCTCTTCTATATTTTCCATTTTATTCTCATTCTACCTTTCCCTCCAGGAGGATGTGCTGTATAGTCGGCATGAGACCACCCACTTCTTCTCCTTACCCAACATATCACCCGTCAGCTTCACGAGTTTCTTCTTTTTCCAGGTTCTCTTTGGGTCGTTGGTTGGCCTCGTCACCACTGGGGCTTTGTAAATGGGGTTGTTCTTATCTCTCGAGCCAGACAACGATGAAGAACATTTTGCTGTCAGAATTTCAAATACAGGCCAATGAGTGTTAGGTTAAGCGGTTGTCCAGTATTTGTTGAGCATCTATTGTGAGCCTTTCCTGCTGCTTGTGAAGGATGCTGAACAAAGCTATGAGCAGTACTTCTCAACTACCTATGGTAAAGGACCCATTTTTAGAGTTTTGGATTCTGATTTATTGGAGTCCAAGACCTTTATAAAATAAAAATTAGTGATTAGAAAATGAAGTTTAACAGAAGTCTATAAAATACAAACCTTGGGGCTGGGAGCTGTGGCTCTGTGGTAGAGCACTTGCCTAGGTTTGCCCTGGTTTGATTGCCAATGCTATCACCAAAAGACCAGCCACTTTTTTTTTTTGTCGGTTGTGGGGCCTGAACTCTGGGCCTGGGCGCTGTCCCTGAGCTCTTCTGCTTAAGGTGAGCATTCTACTACTTGAGCCACTACACCACTTCGGTTTTCTGGTGGTTAATTGGAGGCAAGAGTTTCATGGACTTTTCTGCGTGGGCTGGCTTTGAACGATCCACAGATCTCAGCCTCCTGAGTAGTTAGGGTTACAGGCGTGAGCCACTGGCGCCTGGCTAACAAGCCACTTTTGAGACAGTGTCTTGCTATGTAGTTCAGGCTGGCCTTGAACTGGCAATCCTCCTACCTCAGCCTCCCAGTACTGGGATTGAAGGCATGGAACACTATGACTGGCTAAGGATTTTCCCCTCCTTATTTTGGTGCTGAGCATTGAACCCAGGGCCTCATGCATGCCCATCAAGCACGGTCACTGAGTTACATCCCCAGCCCTTGTTTTGAAGATCAGATATAATAGGCATAGAAATAAGTACTCTGCCGAGTTCCTGTGAAAGTTTCTAAGTGCTTCCTTTCGACCTCTTCCCTTGTCCTACACTGGAGAGCAGTGGCTGTCATCAGCAGTCCGCACTAGAGAACACTACTGTCAGTGTTAATACCAGATTCTCGGATAAGACTCAACATCTGCTTTTCTGAAAGTTCCAGAACACGACAGTGCTGCTAGACTGCAGACTACTCTGAGTTGAAGAATCTAGAGACATCTAAGTCAAGAGGAAGAGACAAAAGGAAGATGGGAGAGAGGCTGGGAAGGTGGCTCAGTGGTAGAGTGCTTGCCTTGTATGCATGAGGCCCTGGGTTCGATTCCTCACCACATAAACAGAAAAAGCCAGAAATGGTGCTGTGGCTCTAGTGGTAGAGTGCTAGCCTTGAGCTGAAGAGCTGAGGGACAGTGCCCAGGCCCAGAGTTCAGGCCCCACGACCGGCAAAAAAAAAAAAAAAAAAGGAAGATGGGAGAGAGAAAATAGAGTTAAGACATTAACCTTGCCAGTGTATACGAGTATATACAAGATCACAAAAAATAAGCAAATATCTCTAAAAAGTCAGAGGTTTGGTTTCATCGATCCTGGGCTAAGGATCAAATCCAGCAAGTACTCTATTATGAAGCTACACTCCAGCCTGACATTTGTTTTGAAGGATGAGTCACAACTCTGATGGAAAAAGGCAAGAATAAGAAAAAAAATTCCCCATTGTCAGAAAACAATTCATAATGCATGGAGAAATGAACTAAGGGTAAGAAAGAAGTCTAGAGCTGGCTGTCGGCTCACATTTGTAATCCTAGCTCTTCAGGAGGCTGAGATCAGAGGATCATGGGGTAAGCCAGGATCAGCAAGAAAGTCCAGAGACTCTTTTCCTCAGTTATCTTTCCAAAAAACAAGTTGAGCTGTGGCTCAAGTGGAGCCTGAGTGGAAAAAGCTAAGGGTCAGTGCCCAGGCTGTAACTTCAAGCCCCCAGTGTACACACACACACACGGACACACACACACACACACACACACACGGACACACACACACACGGACACACACACACACGGACACACACACACAGACACGCATGCGCACAGAGTTTCAAGTGAGATTGTTCATTTTCTCTCAGCAGTACAGCCCCTGGTCAGCCTGAGCAACAAGTGCTCACAGCTTCCCATCCACCACAGACTCTGCCGCGGTGCCAGCCCTTCTTTTTCCTTCTAGTTAAGAAATGATATGACATCAACACTGCACTCATTTTTTTGCAATTGAATTTCTGACCCCCCATTTTGCGCGTGGCTGTCCTCTGGGTGGTGTGGATGGTCTATGGGCAGTGTTGTAGAGGATGCCTTCCTCAGGCTTGGTGAGAGGATGTGGGAAGGAAAGAGGGGTTTGGGGTTTCTCTGACACCTTTAGAGAGTGGCGGCACACTTGACTAAAGGGAGACAGTAGAGACGTGGGTTCGTGGGGCAGACAGTTCAGTGTGACACCTGGGCACTGGAATACGGATGGTGACGCTGAGCAATAGCATCGGGGCTCAGAGGGAGAAAGACGGGGCAGGAGGGCTGGACCACAGGGAGCACTGCAGCGCACCCAAGCTGGAGGCTAAGCGGCAACAGCCAACGACACACAAGGTCTCTGAATGGGTGAACTGGCTGGATTCCACTGTTGCAAGTTTCTCTTTAGCAACTGAGATGGTAGCTAGGATTAGGTGACTTACCCCAAAGTGCCAAGATCCTCTTGGTCTGTTGCTCCTTTTCTTTGTTAAGCCAGGGCATCCTGCTCGCCAGCAGTGAGAGTAGGAATGTGAAGACGATCACCTAGACAGGAAGGTCACAGGAGAACGCCACGTGTTCCAAGGCCTTAGAACGTGATGCAGGCTAACACCACCTTTCAGTCCTGTGTTCCTTTACTTTCATGAAACACAGAATTAGCCAATCATAAACACTATTTTATACATATGGGGATCTGAAAGGGCACTTGAGAATCTGTTAATAGTCGTATTTCAAGTCTGAGGTTCTTAAGCTGGTTGGGTAGGAAAGCTTAAACTATTAAGTGATTTGTGTGGCTTGTGTAAGTTGTACAGTAACATGTCAGTCTCTTTGGAAGATCTTCAGTAGAGAGTTAGGCTGGGAAAGCTGGAAGTTTAGACACCCCAAGGATAGTTCCCGACCCCTGCAAAAAAAATGTCATGGAGGGCTGGGAAGGTGGCTCAGTGGCAGAGCGCTTGCCTTGCATGCATGAGGCCCTGGGTTCGATTCCTCAGCACCACATAAGCAAAAAGAAAAAAGCTGGAAGTGGCGCTGTGGCTCAAGTGGTAGAGCGCTAGCCTTGAGCTGAAGAGCTGAGGGACAGCGCCCAGGCCCAGAGTTCAGGCCCCACGACCGGACCAAAAAAAAAAAAAATGTCATGGAATCTTAAGAGTTAAATATCTATTAGGGAAACAAATGACCCTGCTCCAAATTGCAGAACTTCAGAGACTAGTGGGGTGATATTATTTCTTCTTTTCCCTGGGTGCTCTATCACTTGAGCCACAGCTCTACTTCCCTTCCAACATTGTGCTGGTTAATTGGAGATTAGAGTTTCATGGACTTTTCTGTCCAAGCTGGGTTCGAATTGCAATCCTCTGATCTTAGCCTCTTGAGTAGCTAGGATTACAGGCATGAGCCATTAGTGCCCAGCTTGTTCTTAAGCATTTTCAGTCCATTCTGTCATGCATCTGTTAGTCTATCAGTTTTCGTTAGCTTACATATCCCTAACAAAGGTCACTGCATATTGATTCACTCACTGTTAAGTTGTCACATCCATTAGATGCCTTAGAGATTGATAACCATGAAGCTCAGTTTCCCAAGCTGCCTGCAGCTAGAATGGCCCTTCCCCTCCTTTTGTACCTTTACTGGCTGGCTGATGAAGGTATCTTGGAGTGCCGACAGCATCATTGAAACAGCCCAGCTGGTGGCTTGGTCTTTGCTCAAGTCCAAGCTATAAAGGGCTGTAAAAAAAGCCGAAGCCAAGCTAGTGACACCTAGAAGGAGCCAGCAGATGGATGTCAATAACGCCGGTGGGAAAACGCAGCTGGGCCTCTTCCCTGCTTCTGGGCTCAGCATAGGGAAACTCGTTGTCTCCCTGAAGAAGAAAAGTTGAAGGAATATTGTCACATTCAAACACTGAGAGAGATGGTTTCGAGTTGCTGGGACAGCCTGGCGCGGGGCATTACCTGGCCGCCCCTTTCTCCATGGGTAGGACCCGGGTCTCCAGGAGTTCTTGGAGTTTTTGAAGCTGGCTGGCCGCTTCCCGGAGGTCGCAGGGCTGATGGCCCTGGGTGGTGGCCAGTGTGTCCAGGTGGGCTTCCAGCCTCCGCAGCACTCTGTGCAGGTACCAGTGGAAATGGTACTGGGTTTCCGACGCCACTGAAAATAGATTTCAGGTTGACACATTCACGAGTAGGTTTCAGCAAATCGCATTCGTTCAGGGGAAATCAAGTCCAGAATAATGATGCTAGTGAATGTTTACAATTGTAAAGTGATTTTATTTTATATTTTGTGCCTGTACAGGGCCTCACATTCTCATTTTGCTTTTTCTGCTCGTGGCTGGTGCTCTACCGCTTGAGCCACAGCTCCATGTCTAGCTTTTTGAAGGTTAGAGATAAGACTTTCCTCCCTCTGGCTGGCTTTGAACAATGATCCTCAGATGTCAGCTTCCTGAGTAGCTAGGATTACAGGTGTGAGCCACCAGCCCCTGGCTCAGTTTTCAAGTTCTTAACTTTTGGTGTCAAGACTTGAAATCTCACTGAGCCTCTTCGGCAGAGCTCCAGCATACCCAGTCTAAGGGCTCAAGATGCCTTGGTTATACTCAGAAATCCACAAATCATGTTCCTTTACCATGCTGGAGGAGAAAGTGTGGCATTTCAAGTCTTTAACAAAACACATGGGACGTGAGGATCTGATACAAAGAATGTTTTCCTTTAATGCTGTCCTCTGTCGCACTCGATATGGTCTAGAAGCCATCGAGAGGGCTCAAAGCTACCCACTCCACATTGAAAGCTTAAGGGGATGAAAATGAGCAAAGTTGTGTTGCAATTCTTGCTTATGCGGGTAGGTAAAATGAGGAAGAGTGTACGGCATGCCCGGGAGTGGAGGCAAATGGAAGACTGGTTGCTAACATCTACTGGATTTTACCACTTGGCCCCTGGGGTTCTGCGTGCCGGCAATAGCCCTGCTCCTCTAAGTGAGAATGGATGATCCTGGATAAAAGCATCACCAGCTGGCTCATGTCATGAGGTGTCTGCAGTGGTGGCTCACAGTCGGCAAGCAGGCGCGTGTCTCTTCTGAGCAGAAATCCCACCGTTTCCTTTAATTCCTAGCAAGGACCCGAGATGAGAAAAGTCAGTGCGTCTTATTTAGCCCAGGATGGGGGGCAGTTGCCCATGGGAAGGCTGTTTCTCTTGCCAGGGGGCATGCTTTATGGAAGGAACCTCAGGGTCTCATTTTCTCCCTCATTTTTCAGAAAGTGGTCACGTCTCAGTGGCTTCACACCTGTTTCTAGACAATGAAAAGGAATCATTTGCTCCCACATCAAACACTCTAATAGCTTCAAAGAAGCATGTGCTGCTCCATATGTAGCGATCGCTAGAGCACCGTGTGTGAGTGGCTGCGGAACAGGGAGGAAGTAGTGGAAAGATCTCCCAGAAGCCCTTTCCATGGCTTCTTACTGCTGCATGGGGAAAGGAGCATAGGTTACCTGTGAAACCTGAAGCTTAGCTTACCTCCACGACCTCTGCGGAGGAGCGGGGCTCCCAGGCGGCACCTGGGGGGCAGGCGGCAGGGAGGGGAGGAAGCAGGGGCAGGGCTTCTCGTGGCTGAATCCACAGGAAAAGTTGTCTAATGACCAGATGGGCGGGGAGAAGGATGACAGCAGTTTGGATGCTGATGAGCACCTCCAACCAGGTCACAGCAAATGGCCCCACTGAAAGCAACCATCCTGTCACCTTGTCATCACCACCGTGACCGCCACCACCATCACCATATTACCATCATCACCACCACTACCATCATCACCCTCTCACCCAACCATTGTGATCCCCACAAAGCTCTCTCTCTTGTCTCAGGTTTTAACTTTTAATAGATATTTAACATGTTTTTGGATCAGTCATGGGCTTGAACTCTGAGCCTGGGCGCGGTCCCTGAGCTCTTCAGCTTGTCTGAGTGCTCTACCACTTGAGCCACAGCACCACTTCTGGTTTTCTGGTGATTTTTATTGGAGATAAGAGTCTCATGGACTTTCCTGCCTGGGCTGCTTTGAACCACAATCCTCAGATCTCAGCCTCCTGAGCGGCCAGGATTACAGGCGTGAGCTGCCAGCACCCAGCTAACTGCATTGGTTTTGAATGAATGAGGACAGCGAGAGATTTGTTGAGGTAGAATCAGGTCAGAAGAGTGGGGAGAATGCAGATGCATACCATGATTGATTGATTGTTTTCCTCTCTCATCCATCCATGCATCCATTGATTTTTTTTTTTTTTTTTTGAGACAGACAGCATCTCCCTCCATGGCCTAGGCTGGCCTGGCACTCACTATGTGGCCCAGGCTGACTTTGTGCACTCTTGATCATCCTGCCTGAGCCTCCCCAGGGCCAAGATTACAGACAGCTGCCACCACACTCAGCTACAGTCCTAGTTTTACCTTGAAATGAAGGAGGGGGGGCTATAGTGGAAATGTTACAGACTACAGACAACACCCTACCAGACACAGCCGTACTTGGCTCGACCCTCTTGGCCGTGGGGCCTTCCATCCTCCAGAACATGACGTTAATCAACATGTCGCAGAGGAGCAGCGTCGTGCAGCAGGTGAGCCGCTGGAGTCTTGTAAATTGGTTCCAGGGATGTCGGGTTGCGACGGAGAGCCACAGATGGTCCTCGGTAAACCGTTCCACAATCGTGGAGGAGAACAGGTGTCTAAAAGGAGAAATTAAAACAAGGGGACATGGTGTATTATTCTGAAAACACACGAGACCAAGAGAAGTTTGTTCAGTAACAAACCATGTCTACTCTTCCATCTCTGTTCAACACCTCTGTGGAGAAGCTGTTAGATAATATATTTTTTTTTTCTTTGGTAGTACTGGGCCTGAACTCGGCTCTGTGCTTGCTAGGAAAGCACTTAACTACCCGAGCCATGCTTCTGGTCCTATTACTTAGTTCTTTTAGGATTTTAGGATTGAAAACAGGCATAATTTATATTGTAGAGAGTTTAAAATTAAAAACTTGTTTTAGCTTTTTAAAGTTCTAACATATCTTTTACTCTTCGAAACAGGTAAATTCATACTTGGATCGCCTTCCCTATTCCACCTATTGGGGACTATAAATATATAAATATATGTAACTATAATATATAAAAAGAAACAGAAAGACATGAATGGGCTATGTTCCGGGGAGGGCACGCACACATCGGGCATCATGGAAGACGGACAGGACAGCAGAGAAGCAGGGAGAAAATGCCACAGAGAAAAGCAGCAGGCAGATTTTGCATAATTGAAGAAACAATAGAAAACTTCTACGATAAACAAAAACTAAAGGAATTGATGACCACCAACCGGTGCTATAGAAAATGCTTGGGTGTGATAGCGCACACCTGTAATCCCAGCTACTCCAGAGATGGAAATAAGGAAGATCATAGTTCAAGGCCAACCTGGACAAAAGTGAGATTCCCATATCAACAACACCAGCAAAAAACTGCGATGTGTGCCTGTAATCATGGCTCTGAGGGACCTGTAAGTTAAAGGATCATGATCTAGACTGGTTTAGGCAAAACTACAAGTTCCAAACTGAAAAAATAACTAAAGCGAAAAGGCTGAAGGTATGGCTCAAGTTGTATAGCAAGTGTACAAAGACCTGAGCCCAAACTGCAATACTGAAAGAAAAAGTTGATTCTTACAGAAGATGGATGCAACCATGAAAATATGGAAAAGAATATATTTCACTGAATGAGTAGAGAAGCAAATGAGAAGGATCAGACTCTAGAAAACCATTAAAATGGCTGGAATTACTACACACTGTCACTATATCTCTGAAGGTTAAGAGTGCAAATGATCTAATCAAAGGTCTCAGATTAGATTATAAATGAAGGCCTGATTATCTGGGTCTGCAGTGTGCTGCTAGGAGGTGCTGTGTAGCTCAGCACCCCTTCTGCTGTAACTGAGAGCCACAGGGAGGATTGGAGACACCACTGACACCTAACATGGCTGCTCAGACCTCTAGCACAGGGCCTGGGGCTCACATGACACCCAGGGCTCACCTGTGCCACAACTGCTGGCCAGACAGAAAAGATCTGGCCCAAGGCACACCATAGTTAAAACATTACATATGAGGAAAAAGGAAGAACCTTGAAAGCTGCAAGAGAAGTGTCATGTCACCCGCGATGGTAAGTCCATCAGAATAAACAGATGTCTCACCGGAACTTTACAAGCAAAAAGGAATGGAATACTGTATTTGAAGAGCTGAAAGTAAACAGCTGACTATATAGATTTATCTAACCAGCAAAACTATCATCTGTAACAGAGGGATAAAAACTATGCATGACAAAAATGAAACCAGCACCACAGTGATACTCAAAGGAATCCCACACACCGAAGAGGAAGATCGATGGAACCAGGAAGATACTGGAGAAAACGAATCCCACTGAATGAGCACATCAGAACTCTTCTGCCTGGGCTGGGCTATCCTGCCCATCTTGACCTCTCACATAACTAGGATTGAGCAGGGGCCTTGTGAACTTTTCTGCCAGGGTTGGCTTTTCAAGTTGCTGGGATTATAGACATGAGGCACTGGTGCCCTACTTGTTAGTTTTGCTTTATGGAAACCCAACTACTTGCCACAAAAGAGGAGAAAACAAACAATCGAGGAGAGTTTGCATATAGTTTTTAAAAGAAAAGTCAGGTTCTGAAAGACTTGATTTTCCTCCCTTTTCTCTTTTTTGCCTTTAGGCAATTTTATGTAAGCACATTTGTAGTTACTCATGTTGTTTCCCAGGAGAGAAAAGCAAAGAACTCAGTATCATTGAACCAAAACACTGATCAGAAGAAAAGGTACTAGGTAGCTAGGTATGTTTTCCTAAACACATCAGTATTCACTATGAAGAGTGCTTCTTGGGGCTGGAGGTGCAGCTCAGTAGATGCTGCAAGGCCCTGAGGTCAAACCCCCTACTACTGCCAGGGAGAAAAAGAAAAAGACAGGCACTGATGGCTCAAGCCTATAACCTAGATGTGGAGGACTGAAGTTTAAAGTCATCCAGATGGAAAACAATCAGCAAAAAGCTGAGCTGGAGGTGTAGCTCAAGTGGCAGACTTCCAGCTGGCAAGCAAGCTGAGCCAGCAGGAGGTCTTTGTTCAAATCCCAGCCCTGGGGCAGAAGTGTGAATTTCAACACTACCTAAAGGATAGGAGCTCTGTCCTTGAGGCTGGTGTGAAAACCCGGTCGCACTGGAAGTCTCCAAGGTCTGTGGCCAACCAGCAATTGCACAGGAAGTGCCATTTCTTCTTAGTAGCCACGTCACTGACAATCACCTGGCTGATGTACCTATGGTGAAGATGATCACATCAGGAACGCAGGTATGAACTGCTTGCTGTGTGGTAAGAAGTAATCTAGGGTGTGGGATGTGGTAGTATACAGAGCTAGTGTTCTAGGCAAAATAAATCAAAACAAAACAAAAAAACCCCAAAAGTTAATGAGATCCTATTTAAAAACAAATAAAACCACAGGTATGGTAGGGTATACCTCTAGTCCCACCCATGTGGAAGGCAGTTGGAGGAGGATCATAGATCATAGTCCAAGGCTAGCCTGGACAAGTGCAGGAGCCTAGCAAACCTCAAATCTCAGTGCTGCCAAAATTAACAGCAACAACAATGCTTCCAGTGAGTGTCCAGGTAAGTGGATTGTTCCTTGCTGAGAAGGAGGGGCAGGAGGGCAACCAAGCTTCTCCTGCCCTGGGCGGGAGTGGGGGGGTGAGGGTGGGGAGGGTAGGGGGGGTGGGGGGTGCCAGGATCTTTAAGCTTCCTCTGTCCTGGACGTGGGCCGGCGCGGGCTGGCACTGACCAGGAACACCGCCTTGGGGAGCCGTGGAGCCACAGGCGAAGGGCGTGCAGCTCCCCCAGGGGGGCCCGGGTCCCGAGCAGGAAGACGTCCAGCGCCCCTCGGCCGAAGGCTGTCGTCTGGGGGTCCCAGAGGTGACGGGGCCGGCTGTGTCCCTCCGATCCATACAGGGTGGCGACCACCTCCGCGGGGAGAGCAGATGGGCGTGGGTGGGCGTGGCCCGAGGGGAGCCCCCAGCACAGGGCTCGGTGGGCGTGGCCCGAGGGGAGCCCCCCCCCCCCCCCAGCGTGACCGCTGGGCCGCCGCTGCCCGCGGGGACGGGCGCGCGACGGCGGCGATGGGCGCCTACCTGGGCCGTGCAGGCCGCCCTCGGGCGGAGCCCCGTGCGGACCTCCACCAGGTAGTGGAAGCGGGAGCCGGGCTCGTTGTCGGCCAGGACGGTGACCTTCACCTGCGGGCGGACACGCCGGTGGCCTGGGCGGGCCTCGCGCTGCCAGCGGAGCCGCCAGCGCCCCGACCCAGGGAGCCGGGGGGCCGGCCCGGAACCCGGGGCCTGGAGACCCCCCGGCCTCCCTCAACTCCGGGGTCCCCGCGACAGCGGCAGCCCGGGGCCTGCTCAAGACCCCCAGGCGCAGCCCCGCCCCGCCCCAGGACAGCCGGGCGCCGCGCGCGGGCTTCCTGTTGGGCTGGAATTTCTGAGCCCCGGAGCCTCGCTGGGAGCCGGAGCTCAGGTAGACCCCGCCGGAGCTCAGGTAGACCCCGCCGGAGCTCAGGTAGACCCCGCTCGCGAGCCGGAGCTCAGGTAGACCCCGCTCGGAAGCCGGAGCTCAGGTAGACCCCGCCGGAGCTCAGGTAGACCCCGCCGGAGCTCAGGTAGGCCCCGCTCGGGAGCCGGAGCTCAGGTAGGCCCCGCTCGGGAGCCGGAGCTCAGGTAGGCCCCGCTCGGGAGCCGGAGCTCAGGTAGGCCCCGCTCGGGAGCCGGAGCTCAGGTCGACCCCGCCGGAGCTCAGGTAGGCCCCGCCGGAGCTCAGGTAGGCCCCGCTCGGGAGCCGGAGCTCAGGTAGGCCCCGCTCGGGAGCCGGAGCTCAGGTAGGCCCCGCTCGGGAGCCGGAGCTCAGGTAGGCCCCGCTCGGGAGCCGGAGCTCAGGTCGACCCCGCCGAACGCGCGGGGCCCCCGGGGCTCATCTCCAGCGCTGTTAGACCCTTGTCTTCGGATAGACGGAAGGCTGGGATGGGGACGGTGTCCGGCACCCAGTCTGAGTCCACGTCTCGGACCATAAAAAATGAAAAAAAGGGGGAAAGAAAAGAGAGAAGACATGGAAGAGAAGTCCAAGAACATCCCACGGGAGTTTCGTGTTTTTGCATATGCTGATTGAGCATATGACACATTTTTCAAGTCTGGAAAAATATGAATTAGTGAGAGATCAGCTAAGCCATCTGAAGAGTACCATTCACAAAGTACAATTCATATCTCACACTGGCTATCAACGTAAGTTCTGCATGAACTTCAAAGATTTCAACAGAGGAAAAGAGAACATAAAAGACGTAGAGCAAAAGGTTGACGATCTTTCTCTTAAAGTATCTGAGTAGCATTTTTTTTTTTTTTTTGGTCAGTCATGGGGCTTGATCTCTGGGCCTGGGCGCTGTCCCTCAGCTCTTTAGCTCAAGGCTAGCTCTCTACCACTTGAGCCACAGCGCCACTTCCGGTTTTCTAGTGGTTTATTGGAGGTAAGAGTCTCACGGACTTTCCTGCCTGGGCTGGCTTTGAACCATGACCCTCAGATCTCAGCCTCCAAAGTAGCTAGGATTACAGGTGTGAGCCACTGGAGCCCAGCTCTGAGTAGCATTTTTTAGCGGTTTCTACAATGAAGAAGCCAGGACTGGGAAGGTAGCTTAGTGGTAGAGTGCTTGCCTCACATGCATGAGGCCCTGGGTTGGACACCTCAACACCACATAAACAGAAAAAGCTAGAAGTGGCACTGTGGCTTAAGTGGTAGAGTGCTAGCCTTGAGCTGAAGAGCTCAGGGACAGCGCCCAGGCCCAGAGTTCAAGCCCCACAACCAACCAAAAAGATTCTAAAAATCAGAAAACAAACAAAAAATAAAATGAAGAAGCCATAAAATAAAAAATCAGCTAATCTTGAACTAGAAAAAAGGCCATTTAGAGAGAGTGAGGGAAAGGGTGACATTGTCCAAAAAGAAATGTACTTTTTACCCGACTTATGTAACTGTAAGTTCTCTGTACATTGCCTTTATAACAAAAAAATTTTAACCTACTTTAAATAAAAAGAAAAATGATAAAGTATGAATAGTCACTTAAAATGTCACAAATAAATGACTAGACTTTTCAATAAACACACAAAAAAATGACATCCCAATACAAAATACAGCTATGGGCTACAAATGCACCCTGCATACAGGAAAGAAAATCTAGATGTGTAGGTATATGTATATGTGCACATGTGTGTGTGTGTACATGGCTTGAACTCAGAACCTCATGCCCTTGGGTTTTTTTTGGACACAGCTGATACTCTACCATTTGAGCCATGCCACTAGCCCAACATTTTTCTGATTAATTGGAAAAGAGGTCTCTTGGACTTTTCTGCCTGGACTGGCTTTGAATCTCAATCCTTACATCTCAGTGTTCCTGAGTAGCAAGGATTGTAGGAATGAGACTGGTACCTGACTCCAAGTGGCTAAACAACAAAAACAAAAAGGCCAGCCTCACTCATAGTAAGAAAAACTCCAGGCTGGAAAGGTGGCTTAGTGGTAGAGTGTTTGCCTCGCATACATGGAGCCCTGTATTTGATTCCTCAGTACCACATACACAGAAAAAGCCAGAGGTGGTACTGTGGCTCAAGTGGTAGAGTGCTAGCCTTGAACAAAAAGAAGTTCAGGGACAGTGCCTGGCCCGAGGACTGGCAGGAAAAAAAAACAAAAACAAAAAGAAAAACTCCAAGTTATAAAAAGATGTATGTGTGTGTGTGTGCGCGCTGGTCCTGGGGGTTGAACTCAAGAGCCTGGGCGCTGTTCCTAGGCTTCTTTGCTCGAGGCTAGCACTCTACCACTTGAACCACAGCTATTCTTCTGGCTTTTTTGGTAGTTAGCTGGAGATAAGAGTCTTTTCTGCCTGGACACAATCCTCAGATCTCAGCCTCCTGAGTGAGAAAGATCACAGCTATGAGGCATCCATGCCCAGCTATGAGGTCTGATATTTAAAACTACTTATGTTAGGAAAAATAACCCAAATTCTCTGCTAACACCTATCATCTTGCCAGCTTCATCTGTGTGGAATTGATAGCCCCATGTTAACTGCTTCTTTGGGTGAACACGAGCCTTTGCCTAGCTTGGCACACACAGGCCTGGGGTCCAGGAGCCCTCACCTTCTGCATATCCTGCTGGTCCTTCCTCCAAGCCCACACTGCTAAGAACATGTAGAGCCCTAAAAGGCTGGCCAGCAACGACACCCCCACAGGGTTGTTTGACACGTGACGGAACAGTGTGACTGTGTCTTCAACCTTCACTGTCCTGGGCACAATGAAGAAGTCGCTGCCGAAGAAGGTCAGGTGGTCACAGAGACACTGCGTCTTCACAACTGTGCTCCGGGGCCCCACCTGCAATCACACGGGAGCACCACTGTGGGTGGATGGGATGAGGGATGAGCGGAAGAGGGAGGGGCACAAAACGGAAGCAAAGGAAGGGAGGTGGCAAAGCCCGGCTTGGTACCCAGGCCCTGCAGGAGCAACACTTTGAACCCTGCCTGTCCTGTTCTACATGTCTTCTAGAGGAACTTTGCACGTGTGCACAAAATATGTGCACAAGAGTGTTTCTATCAGCATTGTTTGTGAGCAGAAAAATGGGGAAAATGGTAGCTTGTAATCCTAGCTGCTCAGGAGACTGAGCTTTGAGGATCACAGTTTGAAGCCAGCCCAGGAAGAAATGAGAGAGGGAGAAGCCAAGTGAAAGTGCAAGGCTCCAAGTTGAAACCCTGCTACTGATGTGCTCCGCACGCGTGCGCACGCGCACACACACACACACACCAAAAAAAGGGGAAACAATCTCTCTATATAGGTACATACATAGGAGACAAATAGAATATTATGCAACGGTCAAGATCTATCTCAGAAACTTAGATAGGGTTGAGCCTCCTGCCTCAGCCTTCTGATTAGCTGGGATTACACGCACACGTCACCATACCCAGCTCTTCAAATACAGATTTCTGTATATGAATTGTCATTTGATTTTATGTGTTTTTTTTTTTCCTTTTGTCATTTGTGAGGCTTTAACTCGGGGCCTGAGTGCTGTTCCTGAGCTTTTCCACTGAAGGCTACACTCTACCACTTTGAGCCACAGCTCTACTTCCAACTTTTGGTGGTTAATTGGACATAAGAGTCTCATGGATTTTTCTGTCCTAGCTGGCTTTGAACCATGATTCTCAGATCTCAGCCTAGGATTAGAGGCATAAGCCAGCAGTGCCTGGCTTCTCAGATCTCAGCCTAGGAGTAGAGGCATAAGCCAGCAGTGCCTGGCTTTGAATTGTTATATTTACCCAGGTCTATACTGAGAAAGAAATGACGAAACAGACACAAGTCTGCTCCTTCTCCAGAGACACATTCTCCCTCTGGCCACATAACCAACCTCCTTTCTCCCAGGCTGATCCCTGCTCCTCCTGGGCTGTCTCCAAGGAGCGACTAAGCAGCCACATGCAACAGCAGCTTATGTAGAAGGGATGTGTCCTCCTTACTTGACATCCACTGCTTTTCCAAGTCCTGTTGTTCTTGTCCCAGAAATAACACTGGGTGACCGCAGTTACCACCGAGACCAAGATGGGTGTCTGCCAGGCAGTCTCTGTCTCATTCAATATGGCGGTTATGTAGTAGGTGCCGGTCCTGTACTGCAGGCTCTCAGGAGTCAGCACCCACGTGTAGTCCTCATCTGAGGACAAGCAGGGATGCTTGGGTATGTTACAAGTGAGACAAAAATATCCCTAGAACCTTTCTTCCCAAGACAGGGCCTCACACCTAGAATTCTAGCTGTCAGGAGGCTGAGATCTGAAGATTGGATCTAAGCCAGCCCGGTCAGGTAAGTCCATTCTGATTCTGATTTTCCTCAACAATTAAAAATGCAAATGAGTAGTTCTTAAAGCCTTTCAACACTACATTTAAAAATTATATCACTCTGTGTGTGTGTGTGTGTGTGTGTGATATTAGGGTTTAGACTCAAGGCCTGGTGCTTGCTAGGCAAGCACTCCACAACCAGAGCAATCCTGCAGTCCTTCACGTTTTGGTTATTCTTCAGGTATTATTATTGCCTAGTGTCAGCCAGGCCCCAGGTACATGGTGACGCAATCCATGCCACCTGCAAAACTGGGATTAAAGGCACACACCTACATTCTGGGGGCTCAGAACAGCGTTTGTGTGTGTTCTTATTCTGGAGCTTGAATTTAGGGTCTCCTGATATTATGTGGCTTTTTTCACTCCAGGCTAGTGTTCTACCACTTGAACCATACCTTCACTTCTGGCTTTTTGGTGGTTAATTGGAGATCAGAGTTTTCCAGACTTTTCTGCTCTGGCTGGCTTTGAACCAACATCTTCAGAACTCAGCTTCCTGTCTAACTAGGATTACAGGCATCAGCTGCAGTGCCTGGCTCTGCATGTTACATTACACAGAACTTGCTTTATCTCATCTACAACCTTCCTTTCACACCGCAGTCCATCAATTTTCTTTTTTTTTGTGGGGGGGTCCAGTTGTGGGGCCCAAACTCTGGGCCTGGGCGCGCTGTCCCTCAGCTCTTCAGCTCAAGGCTAGTGCTCTACCACTTAAGCCACAGCGCCACTTCTGGCTTTTTTTCTTTTTGCTTATGTGGTGCTGAGGAATCGAACCCAGGGCCTCATGCATGCAAGGCAAGCACTCTACCATTGAGCCACCTTCCCAGCCCCAGTCCATCAATTTTCAAAAATGCCTGGGTTGGCCTGTTCATGTGAACTTACACATGTGGTAAAAGTTACTTTAGAAGTCAGTTCATACAAGAACAAATGTTTGTAAGACCCGTGAAAAGTGATCAAAGTCTGAGCCTTAAATCCAGGTCATTTCCTGGTTGTGATTTTTGTACCGTGGCTGGACAAACTGTTCACATTTGAGGAAATTGGGTAACAAGTACATCTATTAACATTGCATGCAAATCTACAATTATCTCCAAATAAAAGAAAGGAAGGAAAAGAAAAATGTTTTTCAAAGTAAGTTTTGGGACTGTGATCGGGTTTACCTTTCTGCCCTGTGGTGCTCTTGGGCAGGGTGGTGGTCAGGAGGAAGCAGGTGTGGTTGGGCGGGTATTGGAAGCCAAGGTAGAGAGTGAGGAAGAGAGGACTTGCAGGCTCAATGGCCACCAGCAAGGATCTCTCCACAGAGGTGATGTTCACACTGGCTGTGAAGCGGGCTGTGCTGGCGTTGAGGCTGCTGGCATGGGTGTCTATGTTGGCATTCCTCCAGAGCACAATCTAGAAAAGACACTGTTAACCCTGCAGGTGGGGATCTCAGGAGCTCCCTGCTCTCCAGGCCTTCCTCTTTGAGTATTAATTAGTAGGGAACACATTGTTGGGAGTTATGGGAGAACCAAAAAACACATCTTCTAAAACCCCTCTTCCTAAGGGTGAGGTATTTCTCTTTGTAAAAGTTTCTGCTAGGCGCTGGTAGCTCATGCCTGTAATCCGAACTACCCAAGAGGCTGAGATCTGAGGATTGTGCTTAGATGCCAACCCAGGCAGGAAAGGCGGTAAGACTTCAATTTACCACCAAAAAAGCCAGAAGTGGAGTTGTGGCTTAGGTGGTAGAGCACTACCCTGGAACACAAAAGTTCAGAGACAGAGCCCAGGCTGATTCAAGCCCTAGGACTGGCACTCGCGTGTGCGCACACACACATGTACACAAATGTTTCTGTGATATTGAACAAAATGTTGGAATTTCCACAGGTTCCATCCTGTTCTCCAGGCTGTTCCATTCCCTCTTGTTTCCTGCTCAAGAAATTCCTACCTCCACGTCTTCCATCAGGTCGTGGACTTGGAGCTGTTCCTGGCCAGAACTTAACAACACGCTTCCAACGCTTCCTGTGATGTTCCTGCCATCAAATGTCTGGAAGGGATTGAAAGCCAATCCTGTAACCTGCAGACAGAGGCAAGCCCTGTTTTCTCAGTTGCCAAAATATTGATAAATGACCTGCTGAAAGATGAGGACAGGATTCAGATATAAATTAATGAGGTAGTTTCCTTACTAATATCTGAAATGAAATAATGCTCTGCCTTTGGAACATTTGTGAAAAACAATAAAAGATGAGTCTTCTACATGGGACCACCAGAAACAATTTGTAAAAAGATCTAGAGCGTTGGGCTTCGGTGGCATGCCTGTAATGCTAGCTACTCAAGAGGCTGAGATCTGAGGCTGAGCTCTGAGGATCAAGGTTCAAAGTCATCATGGGCAGTAATGTCCATGAGACTTTTTTTTTTTTAAGTTGGTTATGGAGCTTTAACTTAGGCCCTGGGCACTGTCCCTGAGCTTTTCTGCTCAAGGGTAGCACTGTACTATTTTGAGCCATAGCTCCACTTCTGTTTGTTTGTTGCTTAATTGGAGAGAAGAGTTTCATGGGGCTTTCCTGCCTGGGCTGACTTATAAACTGTGATCCTCAGATCTCAGCTTCCTGAGGAGCTAGGATTACAGGAATGAGCCACTAGTTCCTCACCCATGAGACTCTTATCTCCACTAAACTCCCCCCACCCCCCCAAAAAAAAAGCCAGGAGTGGAGTTGTGGCTCAAGTGGTAGAGTGCTAGCCTTGAGCAAATGAAGCTCTGGGACAGCACCCAGGCCCTGAGTGCAAGATCCAGGACCAGCACAATAAATAAAGATCTAGAAGTTTCTGTATTATTATGAAGCATTCTCTTCAGGATAAAGCAACAGCAGTATTTGTGGTAGGTAAGTGCTACAAAGCAATACAATGTACTAGTACAACTAGGTTGTTACACTGAGACACCTGAAGTATTCAGATATTCACAACGTCCTATAAAGAACTGAGATTGCTTCATATCACGGCATGGAAACGTAGCTGGATTCAGATGTCTGTTTGGTTTTAACACTAGATCCTCATTTTTAAACTTTATTTTTGTTTTTGAGGTTCAGAAGGTTGAATCCAGAGCCCCACGTTTACTAGACAGTGCCCTACCACATGTCCATAGTCTTATTATTCAAAGTTTTTCTTTTCTTTTTTGTCCATTGTGGAGCCTGAATTCTGGGCCTGGGTGCTGTCCCTCAGCTCTTTAGCTCAAGGCTAGCGCTCTATCACTTGAGCCACAGCACTAGTTCCAGCTTTTTCTGCTTATGTGGTGCTGAGGAATCGAACCCAGAGGCTCATGCATGCAAGGCAAACACTCTACCACTGAGCAACCTTCCCAGCCCCTCAAAGTTTGTTTTTAAGACAAGGTCTTATAACTGCTTAGGTTGGCCATCACTCATGATCCTGTCTCTGCCACCTGAGTAGCTGGGATTACAGGTAAGCACAACCACACCCAATTTATACTGGATCTTTTTTTTTTTTTTTGCCAGTCCTCGGGCTTGAACTTGGGGCCTGGGCGCTGTCCCTGAGCTTCTTTTTGTCAAGGCTAGCACTCTACCACTTGAGCCACAGTGCTACTTCCAGCTTATTCTGATTATGTGGTACTGAGGAATCAAACCCAGGGCTTCATGCACGCTAGGCAAGCACTCTACCACTGAGCCACCTTCCCAGCCCTTCTTTTGGTTTCTAAGATTCTTGCTATGAAGTGCAAAGTGGCCTGAAACTCCTGATCCTCTTGCCAAAGCCTGAGTGCTGGGATTACAGGCATGAACCACCATGCCTGGTGTTTATGCTGGGTCTTTTAAAGAGGGTTCTGTCTGACAGTGTGAAATGGAAATTAGAAGCACACACTCTTCGCTCCGGCGGTGTGGTCTGCCCGCTCACATTTCCCCCTGTGCCCCACCCAGCAGTCAGACCCTGTCTTCACTCACCTGCACCCTCACTCTTCGGTACTTATTCAAGAATGCCTCCAAGGCTGAAGATGATGGCAAACCTAAGCTCACGGGCGCTGGACCGCCCAGTGTGTAAGAGCTCAGCGGCAACGTCGATATGTTCTGACTAATGAAAAAGAAAAAGAAAAAGTCAATTTTTTTTTGTGGGTCATGGGGCCTGAACTCTGGGCCTGGGCGCTGTCCCTCAGCTCTTCAGCTCAAGGCTAGCGCTCTACCACTTGAGCCACAGTGCCACTTCTGGTTTTCTAAGTGGTTTATTGGAGATAAGTGTCTCATGGACTTTCCTGCCCAGGCTGGTTTTGAACCTCGATCCTCAGATCTCAGCCTCCTGAGTGGCTAGGATTACAGGCATGAGCCGCTGGTCCCTAGCTGAAAAATCAATTTTATATGTCAAAAAGGTAAAAAAATGGGATTGGAGGCATGGCTCAGTTGGTAGACCACCAGCCAATGAACAAAGCATCGGGAACCAAGCTCGAGACCTAATTTCAACAGATTAAAAAAAAAAAAAGAACGAAAAAGTAAAAACAAAACAAAACAAAAAACCCCAAACACCCCACATCGTCACTGGTCCCCTCCGCGCACCTGCTCAGCAGCACAGACGCGGCGGTCGAGGTGAGCGTCACCGAGGACTGGCAGCCTGGGTTCTGCCGCAGGAACGCATCCTGGATTATGCCCAGGGCCAGCAAGGCCGTCTCCAGCATGTCTTCCACCTGCGCAGAGGGGGAGGCAGGAGGTCTGGGCTTGTGCTGGGGAGGGAAGGGGGAGTGGGAGCAGGGACATTCACTGCATATAAGGAAGGCCAATTGCTGGAGCGGGCCTCGGCCCTCACAGCAAGCTCTCAGCTGCTGGGAGACCCAGCCTCCTCTGCGTCTGCCAAGAGCTGCTGCCAAGGAAAGCCAGGGTCTAAGTTGCCTTGGACCTGCTCATGAATAGGCCAGGCGCTAGAATCTTACCTCCTATAAATTACTCAGAAAAAGTCGGAAGTGGAGCTGTGGCTCAAGTGGTAGAGCACTAGCCTTGAGCACAAAGAGGCTCAAGGACAGTGCCCAAGCCCTGAGATCAAGCCCCAAGACTGGCCAAAAACAAATACTTAAATCATCATTGCTGGTCCTTGTAGCTCACACTTAGAATCCTAGCTACTCAGGAGGTGGAGACCTGAGGATCACAATTCAAAGCCAGCCTGAGCAGGAAAGTCCTTGAGACTCTTATCTCCAATTAATCACCAGAAAATGGGAGGTAGAGCTGTGGCTCAAAGAGCTAGAATGCTAGCCTCAGTAGGAGCCACACGGCTGATAATTGATTCATAAAAAGTAAAGCATTATTACAACAAAATTCCCATACAATTCATCTCTCTGTCTCTCTCATTCAGTAGTTTTAGAATATGTCACAGGGCTACCTATCACCACAATCTAGTGTTTGAATTCACCTCCTAAAATACCCCTGGGTAACCGCTAGTAGCTGTCTCTCTCCCTCCAGACCCATTTCTAGGGAACCCATGGTCTACAGAGCACTGTGTCTGTACTCTGCACAGGGCACAGTCTCTAGATTGAAGCCGTTTTCTCTTTGTCCTGCCTTGTTTCTGCTTTGCTCCAGAAATCTGGAGCAAAGTCTTGCATTTCATACAGATGAATCACAATTTCTTTTGTGGCCATCTGGCTAGCTTCACTTGCCAGGCTGCTTTCAAGCATGTTCACCCGTGCTCTAGCTTGTATGATCAATTCACTCTTTTTTTTTGTGGCTAAATAGTATTCTATTGTATGAATATAGCACAGTTTGTTTATCCATTGCCCTGGTCATGGGCAGCTGAGCTGCTTCTACTTTTGGCTCTTTCACTATTTGCAGAATGTGCTATGAGCCTGGGTGTATACTTATGTGTTGGGCGACAGGAAAGTTTAAAGGTCATCTTGACCCCTGTGCTCACTTGAAGGCACGTACAAGGAACTGGCTTACTAAAAAAACACCAGGTGCCTGGGATTGCTTTACTATATCTACAGAGTTTTACTTTTTACCAGTTGTCTTGTTTTTACTGCACTCTGTTTTTACTGAAATTTTCCTTGTTTTTCTGCACTATTGTAACCTTATGTTACCTCTTGACTTCTAATAGTATACATTAGGGAAAGTTAAAAATAAATGGGGCTGCAGTCTTGAGCTGCAGACCTCCCGACCCCATCCTTTGTCTTATGTCTTTATTTTTCCGCATCCTCGCCCCCAATTCAGGATTCGCTTTCGTTGCTGGCAGGCTCCGGCACTTCTGGATATGGACATGTGCTTCCAATTCTTGCATGTTTGTGCCCAGGAGCAGCGTTGGTAGACTACATGGTGGTTATAGTTTTAACCTTTTTCTTTTTTGTCGGTCATGAGGCTTGAACTCTGAGCCTGAGTGCTGTCCCTCAGCTCTTCAGCTCAAGGCTAGTGCTCTAACACTTGAGCCACAGCGCCACTTCCGGCTTTTTCTGCTTATGTGGTGCCAGGGCCTCATGCATGCAAGGCAAGCACTCTACGACTGAGCCACCTTTCCAGCCCTAGTTTTAATCTTTTGAAGAACTGCCGAATTGTTTTTCCAAAGTGGCCACGTTTTACAATCCTCTAATATACGGTGACAATTTCTCTGTAGCTCATCAATACTTGTCCATCGTTTGGGGCATGAAATAGTATTTTTCTCTTTACTTTTTCTTGTTCTTTTTGAGATAAGGTCTTATATACATATAAATATATATTATTTTCCTTATAATATCAATGATGAACATCTCTTTTTCTCTCTGTGCATGTGTGGGTAAGGTAGGATCTCACTATGTACTTAGGACTTAGCATAGGACTTCCTATATAGCTCAAGGATAGCTTGGAACTTGATGTAAGAATCTTCCTACCCTTGTCTCCTAAGTACTTGGATTAAAGGTGTGTACCACAATGCCAAGACATGATGAACATCTTTTATGTGGATGGCAAATATAATTTATTATGTGCCAGTGCTTTACTAAGTGTTTTTTCCGTTATTACTGACTGGGCACTCAGTAGTGTGTGCCCATGAGTAGGGTAGAGAGGGAGACCAGAGATAACTTGGCAAAGTCATTTCTTTCGAGTCAGTCCTTGGGTGTGAGCTCCAGCTGTATTTCCTGGATAGGCTGGAGCAGAGGCCAGGTAATAACTAACTCTGTTTGTGAATGCCTATACGTACCATCCAAACGTGGTTGGTGTTCTGCTTGGGTGTCTGCAGCTTTTCCATTTCACCATTCATCACGCTGAGGGGTGGAAAGTGGCAGAGAGTTGCAGGGGTTTCGGAACCCCGAGTGCCTCTGTTCTGAGAGGGGATCCGCAGGATCTGCTCAGTCAGGTCAATGAGCAGGTTGACCACAGGGACCTGGATGTCAGAGAAGAGACATTCGTGCCGGACTACTGTCAACTGGCTTAAACATGTTTGTGCTCTTTTTATAAGCAGTCTGGTATTGCTCACACAGTTCAAACGCATTTTTATAAAAGGCAGTATTATCATTTGGCAGGTAAGGAAATTACAGGGTTCCATATTATCTGTGTGGGGAATATGGTACCATCAATAGTATTTTCTGGGATGCTAGCAAGCCAATGTGTCTGGGTGGTAAGCAGTCCACTGGACGTCTAACAGGCAAAACTAAGGTAGAGGAAGGCATCAGTGAAAGCAGTGGAGCTCACGTGCTGAGGACATGCTTTCTTGTATCATGGCCTTGGCAATAACTCTAAGATGGCACCTACTCATTGCTTTACTCAGTCTTCATCCTTGCAAACCCTTAATTTCTGTCTCCAGCAAATGGTTCGATGATGCTAAATTCTGCACAGGGTGTAACTCCACATTCTGATTTCCATTTTCCCCTTTGTCCTGCCGTGTCCCCGCCCAGTCGTCCGTCCTCTGCTCACCTGGGCTGGCGACTGAAAGCTTGGAGCTAGGTCTCGCAGGTTCTGGAGGGTCTCACAGGCTTTCTTTAGCTCTCTCTGAGTCTGGCTCAGGTGCTTTGCTGGCTCACTGCTAACCTATTGGAAAGAAAGAATTTTGTTAAAACTGACAATGACTTCCTGTTCGTGGTTGGATACGTCATCTTCACTAGAGTTGAGGGGGTGGGGTGAGCTGCAGGCTCCGCTTTCCTGGCTCACACTTCTTAGACCATTAATCCCCTATTCAATGGGCTCAGGGTGGGGGCGGGGCCAGCAGAGTGTGAACTTGGACTTGAAGATCACCAATTGTCTCCAAAGAAGTTCTGCACATTTTTGGTTAGATTTAATTCCTAGGCACTTGCTATAAGAGCTAATGTGTATGCACACACATGCACATGTGCACACACGCGTGCAAGCACACACATGCACACACATATTTGAGACAAGAACTCAATCTTCCTGCTTCAGCCTTCTGAGTGCTAGAATTACAGGCGTGTGCCCCTATACTCATACCTGGGTGGTATCTCTTTTTGCATCTGATTTTCTTAACTCATTGTTGCTAGCAGTAAAAATGTACTTTACCCTAGTACATGGATCTGGCCTTGAGTGACAAGACATTCTAGATTTATAGATACCTTTGGATATGCAAACCCACTTCATGTATAAATCACTAGATAAAAACTTCTTTTTGGAAGTAGGAAATAAGAGTACTTTCTTCAGTCGCTTTGCTTTTTCCCCCTGGGTTTGCTGGGGAGGGACGAGGTGAGACCTGACGGTGGGTGCTGACAAGATGGACAGGTGGGCAGAACACTGTGTCCTTCAAGGACTGCATTCCAACAACTAAGAATAAGCTGTACAGCCCAGAAACAGATTCGTCTTGTTCTGGGTTCTGCTGAGACTGCAGGAATCTGTCCTGCACTGGTGTGGGAAGGTGGACAGGCCTTTTCTCACTATAACTCTTGAACATCACCACCACAGGAAGGAAGGCTGCAAGTGGTTCTCCAGGGTCTGTATGCACAAGCACTGTGATTTGAACTCAGGACCTTGGGCTCTTGCTTGGCTATTTTGCTCAAGGCTGGCACTCTATCACTTGAGCCACATCTCTGCTTCTGGTTTTTGTTTTTCTATGTAATAGAAGATAAAACTCTCATAGATTTGTTGGTCTAAGCTGGATTTGAACCAAGATTCTCAGATCTCAGTCTCCTCAGTGACTAGGATTACAGGTGTGAGCCACAGCACCTGACTAGAAGCTACACAGTTGGGCCACAGTGTTGCATATGTACCTGACTGGATGTGTTGTGAGGTGACCCCTGTGGGGGAGCCGTGCTGACACCCTGCTGGGAGTTCCCTCCTGGGCTTGTAGCCATGTCTGCCTGAGGGGCTGTGGCAGGTGTCGTGGCGGCCGGCCTGGGGAGCTCTGTCTCTGTAGACCATGGCGGGCTGCTGGGTGCAGACATGGTAGATGGTGCCTTCGGTGTGGTTTTTAGAACCACAGCAGGAAACGGGTTGCCCGGATGACATAAGGTCTTGGACTAAAAGATAAGAACGTATGAAAGAAAAGTCTGATGCTGATTTTTACCAACTCATGAGTCATTAAGGCAGATTCCCACACTTTCCTCAGCTCTCAGGCCCTAGGAGTTTTGCTTTGTCTCACTACAAAGCCCAGCCTCAAATCAAGATCCTTCTGGATGCTGGATTGCAGGAGTGCCACACTACTCTCAGCTCCTAGGAGACATCGACAGGCACTTCTGTCTAAAATGCCCTGTGGCTGGGCACCAGAGGCTCACGCCTGTAATCCTAGCAATTCAGGAGGCAGAGATCTGAGGATCATGGTTCCGAGCTAGCCCAGCCAGGAAAGTCCATGAGACTCCTATCCCCCATTAGCCACCAAATAAATGGCAGTGAAGCAAAGGGCTCAAGGGCAGTGCTCAGGCCTGGGAGTTCAAGCCCCAGGACCAGCAAAAACAACAAACAAACAAAAAAAAACCAACCCAGAAAGCCATGTAGTATAAAGGCCACAGTGTACATTGTGGACATCAAATATACTGTCAACCCCTCAATAACTGTTCAACATCTACCACGTGCAAGGCTATGTTACGGAGAACCAGAGGTAGAGCAGTGAAGGAGTGAGCCGGGCCGTGTGCCCGCGGCCTCCACTGGAGAGAGACACAGACTGACGAGCGCGTGACGGGCAAAGTGCTGGGACAGAGATTGCGTGTGTGGGCGTGTGTGGATGGGAGACTGCATGTGTGGGCGTGTGTGGGCATGTGCACAGTGCTGCAGCAGGCAGCGCTGGGAGGGCTGAGGAGCTGTGGAGAGCATGCTCGCTGTCTCTGCAGCCATCTGCGGCAGGCCAAGGGCTGTATGAGAGAGGCTTTGTCTGTTTGCTACCTTTGTTTTCTTTTCACTTAGATTCTTTTCTGTCCTTATTTGTGTATGCCAGTCCTGGGGCTTGAACTCAGGGCCTGGGTGCTGTCTTTGAGCTTTTTTACCCAAGGCTGATGCTCTACCAAACAGAGTTTCCAGTTTTCTGGTGGTTAATCGGAGATAAGAGTCTCATGGACTTTCCTGCCTGGGCTGGCTTTAAACCACAATACTCAGATCTCAGCCTCCTGAGTAGCTAGGATTATGGTTTGAGCCCCTGGTACCCAGCCTATTTATTTCTTTTGGTCGGTCATGGGGCCTGAACTCTGGGCCTGAGCTCTTCAGCTCAAGGCTAGCACTCTACCACTTGAGCCACAGTGCCACTTCCGGCTTTTTCTATTTATGTGGTGCTGAGGAATCGAACCCAAGGCCTCATGCATGCAAGGCAAGCACTCTACCACTAAGCCACCTTCCCAGCGCCCCCTCTCACCCCCACCTTATTTTTGTATATATATATATATATATTTTTGGGGTCCAGTTGTGGGGCCTGAACTCTGGGCCTGGGCACTGTCCCTCAGCTCTTCAGCTTAAGGCTAGCGCTCTACCACTTGAGCCATAGCGCCACTTCCGGCTTTTTTCTTTTTGATTATGTGGTGCTGAGGAATCGAACCCAGGGCCTCAGCCATGCAAGGCAAGCACTCTACCACTGAGCCACCTTCCCAGCCCTTGTATATATTTTTGAAAGAGGTCACAAGTCCTCTTTGGGATGTCTTAGAATAAAGACAATTTATGTCAACATGAAAGCCTAAATACAGACTTTACAAGTTTCTTCAATAAAACATTAAGCCCAATTATTTCCTCATTTAGGTACTTTCCTTATTAGAAAACACCTTTCAAGCCAGGTACCAGAGACTCATGCCTGTAATCCAGATCTCAGGAGGCTGAGATCTGGAGGATCTCAGTTCTATACCAGCCCCCAAAGAAAAATCCTTGAGAGTCCATCTCCAATTAACCAGCAGAAAGCAGGGCTAGAGGTATGGCTCAAGAAGTGGTTGAACACCAACCATGAGCAAAAATGCTGAGCTAGAACATGAGGCCCCAAGTTCAAGTCCTGGTACCAGCACAGAAAAAAAGAAGAAAAAGAAAACTTTATGCAGAGCACTTTATGAGACAGAGTTGAATGCTGTCGGGATCTACCAGGCATGAAGAAGAGATGAATATTCCACCTATGACTTGTGTAGGAGGGTGTACATACAAGATTAGCAGAAGCAGGCTGGTGACATGAGATGGAGAGATGATCTCCTAGAGAAAGAAGAAAGTAGGTTAAACTTTTTATGAATAAATTGAGATCATTCAGAAGATAATCACTTACAAAATTTTACCAGATTGTCAATACTGCTTTATTGCTCATTTCATATTTTCCATTAAGAAAATCATGACCAGAAAGTGCTCTGTTCTGGCAGGCCTGTTAGGAGTGTTGGTGGAAGTAAATTAGTGCAACTGGGATGCAGTGTGGAGGCTCCTCAAAGAACTAAGTGTAGAACATCTTTAGGATCCAGCTATGCTACTTTTAGGCATCTGCCTGAAAGACTGCAAGTTAAGATACAATAAAGCCATCTACACACCCATGATCATTCCTGCACCATTTACCACCCAAGTTACGGAATCAGCCCAGATGTAACTTATTTTCTCACGACACATTTATAATAACATTATATGAAGCACGGCTTTTGTGAAATGGACACAGCTGAGCTCAGACTTTCAAATATATCTCCAACATCATTGCTTCAGTTATAATCAGAACTGATAGCCCTTGATTCTGGAGCCTGTGTCTATGGATTTAACCAACTTAAGACTGGGGCTGGGGGCTGGGAAGGTGGCTCAGCGGTAGAGTGCTTGCCTTGCATGCATGAGGCCCTGGGTTCGATTCCTCAGCACCACATAAGCAAAAAGAAAAAAGCCGGAAGTGGTGCTGTGGTAGAGTGCTAGCCTTGAGCTGAAGAGCTGAGGGACAGTGCCAAGGCCCAGAGTTCAGGCCCCATGACCGGACCAAAAAAAAAAAGACTGGGGATGGGCTGGGTGCGGGGGGAGATTGGGTTTGTACTGAATGGGTGCATCCTGCTTTTCTTATCATTATTCTGTAGCAATGATTTAGACTGCATTGATATTTATTATTATGTAATCTCAACATTTATGTTTCTTATTAAGCAACTTAACCTACACTTGAAAGATCTGTTGGGAATTGTACACAATTGCTAAGATATTTTATCTAAGGGACTTGTTGGGCATCTGCAGATTTGGGCCTCTTTAAGGGGTCTTGGAAACAACCTCCTACCACACAAAGGGATAAAGATATTTATGTTTTCCAAAATCCATCTTACTTCCATCTAATGCTGCCACTAAACATTTGTAGCCAAATTGCAAGGCCCCTTTCCCCCACTTACAAAGCATTGAGAACAGGTGTTTTTCACATTTGCTCTTTAGATATAAGTTCATGTGTCAACAACGGCACTTCCTAGCTTGCTTTGCCAGCACTCTAGCTCGACCTTGCTTGCCCAGGCTGGCACTCTAACCACAAGCCATGACTCTAGTCTAGCTTTTTTGCTCATTAATTGGAGATGAAATCTCCTGGACTTAGTTACCTGGGCTGGCCTCAAATAGCAATTCTCAGATCTTAGCCTCCAGAGTATCTAGGATGACAGGTGTGAGCTACTAGCAACCTGGCTCTTTGTAAGAGCTATTTCAAAAGCTTGCTGGTAGCTGGACACCAGTGTCTGTAATCCTAGCTACTCAGGAGGCTGAGATCTGAGGATCTTGGTTCAAAGCCAGCCTGGCCAGGAAAGTCCCTGAGACTTATCTCCAATTAAACACCAGAAAACCAGAAGTAGCACTGTGGCTCAAGTGGGAGAGCATTTGCCTTGAGCTGAAGAGCTCAGGGACAGTGCCCAGGCCCAGAGTACAAGCTCCATGACCAAAAAAATAAAATAAAAGCTTGTGGACATCTACTCATGGTTTGATGTCACTTCTGTCCCTAGAAAAATTCCCCACATCCACTATGAAACGGTCTTCTTTTACCCCTTCCAGGGATCTGTGAAACCCCACACTAATTTCTATCAGCCCAACACTGCTGTTCATGGATTTCAGGCTAATATATCTTTCTGAGTAGTTCTTGTTCTTCAAAAGAAAAAAAAAAACGTGAAGCTGGGTGCTGGTGGTGCATGCCTAGCTACTTAGGAGACTGAGATTTGAGGATTCTCAGTTCAAAGCCAGTCCAGACAAGACAGTCCATGGGACAGTGCCCAGGCCCCGAGTTCAGGCCCCAGCCCTGGCATGTGCGCACATGTGGACATGCATGTGGACACAAGTGTGTGCACATGTACATACACACACAAAAGGGCGGGGAAAAAAGAACACCAGAATTTGAAAGACTTGCAAGGGCTTCAGTTCATGCAGATTTTTCTCTTTGGTACTGGAAAATGATGTGGGGTGTAAAACCCCTTGCCTTTCCTTGGGGCAAAGAAGACAGCCAAAGATATGATAATAAGAATTAGCTGGGCATGATAGTGCACACCTATACTCCCAGAACCTGGAAGGTTGAGGCAGTATACAAAGTTTCAGGTCAGGGCTGGGAAGGTGGCTCAGCGGTAGAGCGCTTGCCTTCCATGCCTGAGTCCCTGGGTTCAATTCATCAGCACCACATAAGCAAAAAGAAAAAAGCCGGAAGTGGCGCTGTGGCTCAAGTGGTAGAGCGCTCGCCTTGAGCTGAAGAGCTGAGGGACAGCGCCCAGGCCCAGAGTTCAGGCCCCACAACTGGACCCAGAAAACAACAACAACAACAACAAAGTTTCAGGTCAGTCTGCAACTTTTAGACAGGAGAGAGGGGGGAGAGAGAAGAAAGAGGAGAGAGAGGACAGGAAGAAAGATGAGAGAGAGAGAGGAGAGAGACTAGAAAAGGAAGGAGAGAGGAGGAGAAAGAGAAGTAAATGAAGGCCGGAGTGCAGTATTGAGAACAGAGCAAATCGAGTGGGTGGGTGGGGCTGTGAGCGCGTTCAGCACACAGCCCCGCTCCCTTTCAGGCAGGAGAGGGTGGGGTAGCTGGGGGAGTTGGCGGTACCTGAGTTCACTTTCCTTCCTGGTGCTGCGACTTTCCCAGTCCTCTCGGGCTTCCAGCGCGGGGGACTGTGCTGGTGTCTCGGGTCTGAGAAGACATCTGTGGGGGTCAGGGCGAGCGGGCGTGGTTACAGGTGAGCCCCCCGGCCCAGCCCTGCACAGGTGGAACTCAGCAACACACAGCTGAAGATCCCATCTGGCTCCCTGCTAGGCAGGAGCTCTACCACGTGAGCCACGTCCACAGCTTTTTCACTTTTAGTTGTTTGGCTAGGGTCTCATGCTTTCTGGCTGGAGCCAGATTTGGACTGCGGTCTTCCCACATATACTTCCTTACCTCCTCTTCTTTTGTAACTGGGATTACAGACACCATGTGCACCACCATGTCTGGTTTGTTGGCTATGACAGGGGAAAAAGTATCATTAACTTTTTGTGCCTGCTGGCCTTGAATTTCCCAATTTTTCTTTTTCTTTTGGTTGGTCGTGGGCTTGAACTCTGGGCCTGGGTCCCTCAGCTCTTCAACTCAAGGCTAGCACTCCACCACTTGAGCCACAGCCCCGCTTCTGGTTTCCTGGTGGTTTACTGGAGAGTCTCGGGGACTTTTCTGCCCAGGCTGGCTTTGAACTGTGATCCTCAGATCTCAGGCTCCTGAGTAGCTAGGATTATGGGCGTGAGCCACCCAGCACCTGGCAAATTTTGCAATTTCTTACTTCCCAAGTAGCTGAGATTACAGGTGTAAGCCACTGTGCTTACTCCATTTTGTTTTGTATTTTCCTGGTCCTGGGGCTTGAACTCAGAGCCTGAGTGCTGTTCTTGAGCCTTTGTGCTCAAGGCTAGTGTTCTACCACTTGAGCCACAGCTCCACTCTAGCTTTTTTTGGTAGCTAGCTGAAGAGTCTCAAAGCCTGTGCTGGCTTTGAACCATCACCCTCAGATCTCAACTTCCCAAGCACCTAGAATTAGTTTTGATTTATATAATTTTACTCATCAGGCAGGAAGAATGTCATTTGCAAGGAAATGGATGGACCCAGGAAAATGTATGTTAATGAAGCAAATGGGACTCAGAGAGACAAGGGTGCATATTTTATCTCATAGGTGGTTAGACCTAAATCATAAATGTATGTATCAAACGTGTTCAGGTCATAGGAATAGATACACAGACATTAACTAAAGTAGGGCATATGCAGGGGAAGATTGCAATGGCGTTACTCTTTTGAACAACTAATAGTTAAACAAAATAAATACCTGGAAGCTGGCACGTGTGTTCTAGGGGAAGGCGGCTAAGGGGAGGGGCAGATGAGTGGAGTGAGGAGCAAGGGGCGAAGGCGGTCTCAATGCTCATGTACATATGTGAAAACGGCACCAGGGAACTTGAGTGGGTGGGGGCATGGAGAACGATGGGGGTGCCGTTCATCAGGAAGCATTGCCCTCAAATGGACATGAACTGAACGCCTTTGTGCAGCTACTCAAAGAAGGAAAAATTACCACTGTAAAAAGACAACCAACCGACCAAACACCACCACAAACCATGATGTCGGGATCCCTGAGTAGCCATTTTGTTCAAGATGCAGCCCTACGGCCTCCTACTACCCACCATGTCTATCCACTGGGTCCACCCATTGGGTCAGTGCTGAGGACACAAGCTGCGTTCACTTCATGAAATGACATCCAAGCGACCCACACGCCCCTGCGGGTTCCTAGTGCTTCTAGGAGTGGTGAAGGGCTCAGAGGTAAGGGCAGGGCCTGTCACGGCACTCACTGCTCTCAGCGCTCTTGATTCCCCCTCTCCCCCCATGAGATTTTCTCACATGTGCAGGACAGCCGGAGAAAGTCAGAATTGCGCCGACTATAACCCATCCTAAATCCTACATCCATCCCAAGCCTCCAGGGCTTGTCTTGGCATCATAGAGTCTGGATTACGCATGTCTATTCTCCTACGGCTTCCGCCTCTGTCCTCAACCTCCAACAACTAGGAGCCTTCTTTACTCTCATCCTCAGGTTGGCTGACGATCTTGCTGTGTGTGTGTGTGTACTGGGCTTTAACTCAAAGCCAGAGTGCTGGCCCTTAGTGCTTTCCGCTCAAGCCTGGTGCTCTATCATTTGAGCCACAGCCCCACTTTTGGCTTTTTACTGGTTAATCAGAGATAAAAGAGTCTCCCAGACTTTCCTTTCCTGGGCTGGCTTTGAATGATGAGCCTCACATCTCAGCCTCCTGAGTAGCTTGAATTATAGATGTGAGCCACTGGTGCCTGGCCCAACTCATGTACTTCACTCAAGTCCAGACACTAGGAACTTCAAGGCAAAACTTTTCTTTCCCCCAACTACCAGAGTAGGATAAGACAATCTCATATAAGAAAATCTCTTTAGGGGCTGGGAAGGTGGCTCAGTGGTAGAGCGCTTGCCTTGCATGCATGAGGCCCTGGGTTCGATCGATTCCTCAGCACCACATAAGCAAAGAGAAAAAAGCCGGAAGTGGCGCTGTGGCTCAAGTGGTAGAGCGAGCGCTAGCCTTGAGCTGAAGAGCTGAGAGACAGCGCCCAGGCTCAGAGTTCAGGTCCCACGACTGGACCCTCCTCCCCCCCAAAAAAGAAAATCTCTTTAAATGAACATTCTTACTGTAATATTGTGAAAACAAATTTCTATAACCTCTCCCAGATCCATCACTCACAGACTACACAAAATTAATATCCACATAAGTATTCCTTATTTAAAATCAATTTGTTTTTGGTCAGTCATGGGGCTTGAACTCAGGGCCTGAGCACTGTCCCTGAGCTCTTGAGCTCAAGGCTAGTGCTCTACCACTTGAGCCACAGTGCCACTTCCAGCTTTCTGGTGGTTCACTGGTTCATTCAAAGCCCAGGCTGGTTTTGAATGGATATCCTCAGGTCTCAGCCTCCTGAGTAGCTAGGATTACAGGTGTGAGCCACAGGTGCCTGGCTTAAAATCAGTTTTAAGAATACTGTATTTTTGTCACTTACCAGCTTGGCAAATGAAATAATGCCTCTTTGAGCACAAGTCCGGTCTGGATACGATCTCATTGGCGCGCTGAAACATGATGTAGCAGGGGGCGGGGGCGGGGGCGGGGGGCCAGGGGAACCCAGCACCTGTTGAAGGGAGACAATACCAGATAAGCCTCGGCCTGCAAAGCCAAGTTTGGTTTTTTCTTTCGGGCCTGGGCACTGTCATGGGGCTTGAACTCTGGGTCTGGGCACTGTCCCTGAGCACTTTTGCTCAAGACTAGTGCTCTACCACATCGAGTCACATGCTACTTCTGGTTTTCTGGTGGTTAATTGGAGATAAGAGTCTCACAGACTTTTCTTCTTGGGCTGGCTTTGGACTGTGATCCTCAGATCTCAGCCTCCTGAGTAGCTAGGATTACAGGCGTGAGCCACTGGTGCTTGGCTTGCACAGTGGTTGTGATGAAAAAATTCAGAAACTTTAGGAGGTTCTGAAGTCTGCCATCACCTTTGTCAAAGGTTAGCCCATGGAAGTGGAGCTATTGCAGAGGAATGTTGGAGAAGTGACTGATCTTTCTGAATATAAAAGCAGAATGATTATAACAGTTTCATTGCTCCATCCCAGAAGAATCCAGAAGGCAGTTGCTTCCATCCACTCTAAGTCCCTGGGCCCTACCTGGGTGGTCTCTTCTTTGATGTTCTTTGGATGGTATTAGATTTTGCCCAACCCACCATGCTGTCTCTTCCTTCAGAAACTTCTGGATGAGATTTTGAGCCCCTTGGTTCCAAGTGTGTGCCAGGTGGCCTTCCTGTGTTCGGCAGTAGTGCTCTGCGTCCTGGAAATTACAGCTAAGTCTGTTCAGCTGATAGCAACGACGTTTCCCATGCTGCTCCGGGTTGCTCCATTCCCATGCCAGAACACCTGTTCCCAGGAGCAAACAGACCCAGGTTCTTCCATGGAAGAGCATGCTGTGACCTGTGAGCAAGAAAAAGCTTGGGGCTTAGCAGCTGCCTAGCCCTTTAAATATGTTAGCTGGGTGGGTTTGTCTTATTGGTGTTCTTTTATGAATTGGGAACCATTTGCCAAAGAGACAAAAGGCTTCTGCTTTGTTTTGAAGAGCCAGGTGGAGTTCTTACAGGCTGAAAATTTATAATAGTGATTCACAGAGCAATGGATGAGCCTCAATGGGTGGGTACTGAGCCTCCATCTGTGTGGACACAACATGAGGTGCCTTTGGCACAGCCCGCCAGCGAAGGTGAGTCTGTAAATACGAGAGGATGCTGGGCATCCAAGCCAGTGTTGCTGATAATGGATGTTCGTAAAAATGCAGAAGGGTGTTTGTTGTTGTTTTGTGCTGGTCCTAGGGCTTGAATTCAGGGCCTGGGCATCATTCCTGAGCTTTTGTTATGTATATGTATTTTTTATTGTAAAGATATTGTACACAGGGGTTATAGTTACATGAGCAAGGTAATGAGTCCATTTCCTATGGCGCATTGCTACCCCCTCCTTTGTTTTTCCCTTACCATCCTTTTCCTCCCCCACCACAAAGTTGTAAAGTTCATTTTCAAACATAGTGTCTTGTACATATCATTGTTATAGTGGGTCATCCTGTATCCTTATTTCAGCATTTTGTTTTTTCCCTTCCCCTCCCCAAATTAGAAAAATTGTATATACAAGATGCAGGACACCAGAATCAAATACAATGACAACAGGGGTTATGCCATGGGGGAAGATCATACAAACAAACAAACAAAATCACATAGTATCTTACAAGTACATTAACAAGAACAAGAAAGACAAAATCTCTTCTGTCCCTATCTTGGGGTTCATTTCGCTTAGCATCAGCTTATATGGTCATATGTACATAGCTTTTGATCTCTTCTGCTTGTCCTAGACATATACTAGTTATTGCAGATAAGGGAAACCATGGGACCTATACTTCTTTGGGTCTGTCTTACTTCACTTAATATAATTTTTTCCAAGTCTTTCCATTTCCTAACAAATGGGGCGGTGTCATTCTTTCTGATGGAGGCATAGAATTCATATACACACACATACATACACACACATACCACATTTTCTTGATCCATTCATCACTGAGGGGCATCTGGGTTAGTTCCATATCTTAGCTATGGTGAACAATGGTACGATGAACATAATTGTGTTGGTAGCTTTAGTATGGCCTTGTTTGTGATTGGGTAAATGCCTAAAAGTGGGATCATGGTTCAAAGCCAGCCTGGGCAGGAAAGTCCGTGAGACTCTTATCTGTGATAAACTACTCAGAAAAATGGAAGTGGTTCAATGGCTCAAGTGGTAGAGCACTAGCCTTGAGCTGAAGAGCTGAGGGACAGCACCCAGGTCCAGAGTTCAAGCCCCATGACTGACCAAAGGGGGAGAGGATATATATATATATATATATAGAGAGAGAGAGAGAGAGAGAGAGAGAGACAGACAGACAGACAGACAGAGACAGACAGACAGACAGACAGACACACACACACAGCCTAAGCTAGATACTGGTGGGTCACACTGTAATCCTAGCTACTCAAGAGGCTGAGATCTGAGGATCACAGTTTGAAGCCAGCCTAGGCAGGAGAGTCTGTGAGACTCTCATCTCCAATAAACTACTCAGAAAAAGCTGGAAGTGACTTGGCGTTGGTGGCTCACACCTGTAATCCTAGCTACTCAGGAGGCTGAGATCTGAGGATTGCGGTTCAAAGCCAGCCTGGGTAAGAAAATCCATGAGACTCTTATCTCCAATTAACTACCAGAAATTGGAAGCGGCGCTGTGGCTCAAGTGGTAGAGTACTCACCTTGAGCTGAAGGGCTGAGGGACAGTGCCCAGGCCCAAAGTTCAAGCCCCATGACAAAAAAAAAAAAAAAAAAAGAAAGAAAGAAAGAAAGAAAAAAGAGAAAAAGAAAAAAGTAAAAAAAGAAAAGAAAACCTGGAAATGGTTCAAGTGATAGAGCACTAGCCTTGAGCAAAAAGAAGCTCAGGGACAGCATCTAGATCCTGAGTTCCACCTCCATGATCAGCTATATGTGTGCGTGTATGTATACATACATATACAACCTAATGCTATAGGATGCACATTAGTAGTAAAGCAAATTAGTGGACCTCTCATTCCACGTACCTTTAAAAAAAACATTTTCGTGTGGCAAGAGCAATGAAAATCTATTCATGTAGCATGAATTCCTTAAACAGTACTATTACGGATAATCCTTGCTTTATGCATTATCAGACTTGATCATCCTCCATATCTGCTACTCTTATAATGGATTCAACTTTGTTTCCCTTTTTTAACGTATGCAAACAAAAACAGGCTTGAACCCTATTGTAAAACTTGCACAACCAACTAAATATTTGATGAACAAATGAATACGAAATACAAACAAAAACCTAGCATAATCCAAACACGACAGAACAGCAGGTGTAAACAGAGCTGTAACCTGTGGCTAGACAGGTTCCTTTGACATAGGCATGCATAGTACTTCATGCATAGGGAAGATTCATTCTCTCATCTTTGGCTGCTTTGTCTATAGAGTGTGCCATGTGAGCACCTGTTGCAAACACCCTTGATCGTCTGTCCAGTGAGTTCTCTTCCTTAGTGCCAGGAAGTGAGTGCGAATGCAAATGAATGAAGGCACTGAGGTCACTTGGCATGTTTCAGGGTGAAGGTGGCTATCTAAGTGACACAGATGATGCAAATAATGCTTTCTTAGCAATTAAAAAAATTTAAAAGTTTTGTTATAAAGGTGATGTACAGAGGGATTACAGTTATACAAGAGTACATTTCTTTTTTTTTTTTTGGGTCCGGTCGTGGGGCCTGAACTCTGGGCCTGGGCGCTGTACCTCAGCTCTTCAGCTCAAGGCTAGCGCTCTACCACTTGAGCCACAGCGCCACTTCTGGCTTTTTTCTTATGTGGTGCTGAGGAATCGAACCCAGGGCCTCAGGCATGCAAGGCAAACGCTCTACCACTGAGCCACCTTCCTAGCCCACAAGAGTATATTTCTATTTGGACAATGTTTTCTTAATCAACCTTTAATTTTGCAATGCAAGAGACTAAACCCAGGGCCTTGCACATGCTAGGCAAGTACTCTGCCACTGAACTACATTCCAGCTCTCCTTTCACTTCCTGCATGCGCGGCGCGCACACACAGGCATTGGTCCTGGGGCCTGAACTCAGGGCCTGAGCACTGGCCCTGAGAATTTTTTGTTCAAGGCTAGGGATCTACCACTTGAGCCATAGCTCCACTTTTTTTGTGTGGTAGTTTATTGGAGATAAGAGTCTCCCAGACTTTCCTGCTGAGGCAGGTTTTGAACCATGATCCTCATATCTCGGCCTCCAGAAAGACTACCAGTAGAGTACATGGGCTCCAGGCTCCAAGAACCCTTTTAATAAGTAGTTTCTGTCCAAGGTGAGTCGCAATTGTGGTCGAATTATGCTTAACTTATTCAAATATAAAAGACACATTGAGCTTTTCTCCTGCTGGTCCTGGAGGCTGCAGCAGGTGCGGCTTCGATGCACAACCATGCCGGGGAGTCCTGTACGTGCCTTGGAAGTGCTCCACCAGCAACTGCATCATCGTGCGAGGACCGGCATCCATCCAAATGAATATGGCTGAGGTCGACAAGGTCACAGGTTTAACGGCCAGTTAAAGACATACCACTAATTGCGGGGCCATTCGCAGGATGCGTGAGTCAGATGACTCCATTCTCTGATTGGCCAAGGCTGATGGCATCGTCTCAAAGAACTTGACAGTTGGAAATTTGGAGTATGGAATATTTGTCATAAATAAAGCATGAGAAACAAAAAAAAAGGCACAGTGAGAAGTGTAACCTTTAAACTTAATATTTTCAATCTGTTGTATGGTTTGAGACACCTATCTTATGAATTATTGTCACAGAATCTGTCCATCAGGTCTTTGCATTTATTCCAACTTGACATCCTCATATAAAATCCTCCACTTCTGCTTTAATTCCTAGGACAGTGCTCAGCTGTTTGAGCAGGCAGAACAGCAGTTAGGAAGAAAAAAAGGAAGCCCCCTCCTCCCCCAACAATATAACTATTGCCCTTGAGACTTGGTCCAGAGAAGCTGTGTCGCAACAGGAAGTGCTTAGAGCTCAAGACTCTGGATTGGGACATTTGAGGACTAAGAGCGACACGTCAGGTCAGCTCAGATCACTGCAATACCAACACCGCGCCGAAGCTGCAAGCTCAGATGCTGCTTACAAGCCATTCTCGAATCCGTGGCACCAGGAATTTGACGCAGGCTCAGAAACCTCATCCAATAGACGCTGGACCCAGGACCAAGCGACTGTTAAAATCTGGAGAAACCTCAATGCTCATCAGCACCGCTGTAGACGAAGCGAAGGCTCCGCTTGGAGTCTGTCTGTCTGCCCCGCACGTGGGTCCGGGGAGGCCTCCGGGCTGGGGCGCCCTCCCTGCGCCCACGGATGAGGAGGCAGGGACGCAGTGCGACCTCCGGACGACCGGCCCGGAGGCCTTTCCAGTCCAGGGCGCCAGCTCCCCCAGGCACTGCGGACGAGCTGGGTGCGGCGGCCAGGCGGGCTCGCCAGGCCCCAGCGCCCAGGTGCCCGCCCGCACCTCCGGGACGCTTAGCAACCAGACGCCCAGAGGGGAGCCGGAGGGGCGAGGCTTCGGGACTGCGCACGCGCACAACTGGCCAATCAGAACTTCCGGCAAGGGCACGCGGGCCCTCTTCCCCGAGTGCAATGCCCTGTCCCATGATTGGTGGATCCGGAAACAGATGGGCGGTGCCTCCAGTACATCCTTCAATGGGGGTGGGACAGAGGCGGGCCCACTGGCAGAAGGAGCATGGCGTGGGCACATCTGAAAGTGAGTCTTGCTTGGGAGGTAGGCGCTGCGGTGCGGACGCCCTTGGGCGGGGGAGGACGGAGGACAGCGTCGACACCCAGGCCTTAGCCAGGTGTGGGACAGACGGCGATCCATGTGAGTGCAGGTGGGCCACATCTTACCTGCGCCTAGCACCGGAGGCCTTAGAGAAGGAACGCCCGACCGCCCAGCCGGGCAAGGATCCCGCGCGGAAGGGATTAAGTTAGAGCCGACGTGTCCCGACCCTTCTGACGCTCTGTGGAGGGCCGCGCGCGGGAGCTGAGCTCGGTGGACCCCTAAGGTCCTAGGGAATAGGTGCTTGCTTGTTTGTAGAGTGACCGGAGCGGCGCCTCTGCGGTTTCCTGGAGAAGGCTTCTGTGATCGCGTCATCTGCTAGTTTTGTTTAGAGAACAAACCCAAATCTACTACTACCACCACCGCTACTCCCGCCTAAAAAAATATTTGTGCTGGCATGGAGGCTTGAACTTAAAAGCCTCAGTGCTCTTGCTTGGGTTTACCCACGGCTGGTACTCTACTACTTGAACCACGCCTGCAGTTCTGGGCTTTTGCTGGTTAGCTGGAGGTAAGAGGCGCATAGATTCGTTTGCTGGGGCTGCGATCCACAGTTCTCAGTCTCCTCAGTGGCAAGGATTGCCATGCTTTCCTACACCCAGATCCAAATGTCCCCCACTCCCAGCTTTTCTTCTGCCACCAACAGACCCTTCTCCCCGCCCTCCCTCTACTGCCTACTTTTTTTTGAGCAGTACTGGGTTTGAACTCAGGGCTTCATGGTCTACCTATTGAGACATACCTCCAGCCGTTTAAAATAATTTTCTAGATGAGGTCCTGCCTGCACACATTCTTGGCCTAGGATCTTATGGCTTCCCTCATAGCTGTGGACAGGCATGCAGCAGCACACAAGGCTTATTAAGGTGGATTCTTGCTAGCTTTGGCAGAGTTAGCCTGAAATGGCTGTCTTCCCCATTTTCTGCCTCCCAGTAATCTGGATTACAGGCTGCGCCCTCCTTGCTAACTCTTTATCCTTTCGTATCTGCTTCAAGTCAACCTTGTAAGGAAGCCTTTCTTTAGCTGAGATTTGTTGTGTCCTTCCATTTCCCCTACTTTCTTCCTTTATAGCAATTGTCATGACTACATATTGGCACAGTCATTGATGTTTGTCTCTTCATGAGATTGCACTCACCTCAAAGGCTGGACCAGCTACATTTCCCCCACCTTTAGCCTCAGTCACATTTGAGTAGTGCTTGAGCTGATGAGTGACACTGAGTGTCCACATAGTAAGACCTGAGGCGCCTTCTCTACTACCACCACTTCACATTTCACAGAGATTCCACTGCAGGCTGATGACCTTCCCATAGTAAGACCTGAGGCGCCTTCTCCACTACCACCACTTCACATTTCACAGAGATTCCACTGCAGGCTGATGACCTTCCCATAGTAAGACCTGAGGCGCCTTCTCCACTACCACCACCTTTACATTTCACAGAGATTCCACTGCAGGCTGATAACCTTTCCATGTGTAACTTAACACGTCAACATGATGTTCTAATCACAGTATAAAGGAGAAATTAAAGGAGAAATAAAACAACATGTATTTATTTCAATGTGTCACTGGGTCCTGACTCATCTCGATAACAGGTTGTTGAGTGGTTAAGCTTGTACGAGAAATGTGGGTGCCACAGGCATGTTGTCAAAAACCCCAAGTGCTGTGCCTTTCCTAATTTCTCTTTTTTGGTTGTCATGGGGCTTGAACTCAGGGCTTGGGCACTATCCCTCAGCTCTTCAGCTCAAGGCGAGCGCTCCACCGCTTGAGCCACAGCGCCACTTCCAGTTTTCTAGCGCTTTATCAGAGATAAAAGTCTCATGGACTTTCCTGTCCGGGCTGGCTTTGAACCGCAATCCTCAGATCTCAGCCTCCTGAGTAGCTAGATTACAGGCATGAATCACCAGCGCCTGGCTGCCTTTCCTAATTTCTGAGATGTGACTTAGTTCTTAGTAATGCGTTACACAAAACAGCATAGCTGTCCCTCAGTTTATAGGGTAATGATTCCTGAAATGTCAGGAACCATGAAGGTGATAGCTTGCCAGTAATGTCACTTGGACATTCAAAAGTTATACTGGGGCTGGGAAGGTGGCTCAGTGGTAGAGTGCTTGCCTAGCATGCATGAAGCCCTGGGTTCAGTTCCTCAGTACCACACAAACAGAAAAGGCCAGAAGTGGTGCTGTAGCTCAAGTGGTAGAGTGTTAGCTTTGAGCAAAAAAGCTCAGGGACAGTGCCCAGGCCCTGAGGTCAAGCCCCAGGACTGGCAAAAAAAAAAAAAAAAAAAACTTGAGTGGAAAATACTCCCCATGGCCTCTAGGGGGCAGTACTCCACCTGAAAACCCCTGGCCTAGTGTCCTAAGGAAAATGTTGAGGGACACAGCCTCTGTATGAAGCCAGTAGGTGGGGCAGGACCGGAAATGAAGGGGACTAGCGGCAGCAGCGGTAGGGATGTCACTTCATGGACATGCCACTATGTCGCAGCTGTCTGGGCGTAAAGGGTGCAGGGAGGGTGCCCAGCCTGGCCTGGCAGTGACCCTGATGTACTTTTTTTTTTTTTTTAACCAGAAGCGGGCCCTAGATGCTGTGGTCATCCTGGGAGGTGGAGGACTTTTCTTTGCCTCCTACCTGACAGCCACGGGGGATGAGCATTTCTACGCTGAATACTTGATGCCTGCTCTGCAGGGGCTGCTGGACCCAGAGTCCTCCCACAAGCTGGCCGTTCGCTTCACTGCCCTGGGGCTCCTTCCTCGGGCCAAATTCCAAGAGTCTGACATGCTGGTAAGTGCTCTGGAAGCGCCTGTGCATTAGATAGGGGGCAGGTCAAGGCCTCTCTTGCGCATAAGCTGGGGTGAGGCTCACCAAGCCTGAGGTTCCCAGGGGGAGGGCAGCAGCCATCTTGATTACGTCTCACACCCTCTGGTCACATGTCACTTGCATGGGACTGTGTGGAGCAGCCACTGAAGAGCTGTGGCCTGTAGCTGTCTTGTCTAGGCTGTCCTGGTCTTCAGAGAACAGGGAAAGGCAGTGTTGAACACACACACAGCTACTCCATCCACAGTCCTTAAGTGACATGGCTCTCAGGTGGCAGAACCAGAATTCAGACCCCTGGAGTTTGGCCCTGGCACCAACCACAGGCACTGTGCGGTCACAAGTAGCTCAGTCACCCCTCTGCTGTCATCATGACGCGTTTAATGGGAAGCAGGTAGAGCCAGCTGACGCCTGTGAGGACGGCAGCCAGACACCTGCCCCAGCTTGGTTTAGCACACACCTGCTGACTGGGCGTGTGACCGAGCTACGTTGGGATCTGCGCAAGAAATCGCGCAATCGGGGCACAGCCTCACAGAATCTGCTTCGCGATGTGGCAGACTTTTCAGCAGAGTGACTGGAATATGGAAACCCACACAAGAAGCACTCAGACATTTTAGGGGAAGGGGCGCTGTCAGGACTCAGAGGGCTCTGCTCTGTTTTCCCTCTCACCTCCCGATCGCACAATTTCCAGCAGCTGGTATGCGTCCTTAAGGTTGCTGTCGGATTTGAAAGGGCCTTCCCTGTGTGGAGCCCCACCCAGGCTAGAAAGCCCTGAGCTGGTGTACAGTGGGAGGCTGGAGGGGGAGCTGGGGTCCCTGTGTTTGGGTGAACACAGCTGACCATTGGTCACCCTGAATGCTGCTGTGGCCCACGTGCAGCAGCTCATACACAATCCCACCATGCCGCCTTTTGAAACAGGTCTTGCTGTGTTGTCCAGGCCATTCCTGAACTCAAGATTTCAAATGTTCCTCCTGTCTCAGCCTCACAAGATGCTCACACTAAGCCTGGTTGCTGGTGGCTCACGCCTATAATCCTAGCTACTCAGGAGGCTGAGATCTGAGGATTGTACTTCAAAGCTGGCTTAGACAGGAAAGTCCGTGAGACTCTTATCTCCAAATAACCACCAGAAAAACGTAAGTGGCACTATAGCCCAAGTGGTAGAATGCTAGCCTTGACTGAAGAGCTGAGGAACAGTGCCCAAGCCCAGAGTTCAAGCCCCACAACCAACAACAACAACAAAAAGATGCTTACACTACAGGCATGCTTCAACATGCCAGCAGTTCCTGACTCCTTAACCAACATTCAGGCCTCCTGATGTTCTTACCTGAACTTAATTTCTGGTTTTAGTTCTCCACAATTCCCTAACCCTTGGCTCCCAATCACTGTTAGAGGCTCTGGGGGGGCTTTTGGAATGTCCTGCTCTGACATCCTGTCACACCAATACATTCATCATCTCTGAGAGGAGCTGGCAGGGCTGTGTCCTGCAGCGGAGTTGAGAACCACTGTCTTTGAGGAGCCTCTCCTTCCCACCGCGCCGCCCGCATGTTCGTACCTTTGTTGTTCTTGCTGCTTGGAGCACCTTCCTTCACCTCCAGGGTTGGGTGGCTTCGCCCTGGGAGATGTTCACCTAGCCTCAGGTTGCGGGAGCCAGCACTGAGACCAACCTAGCTGAGTGCCGTCCATCTTCCACCTCCTCACACGTCTGTGGGGGGCTGCTGGGCTTCTCATCAGCCTGTGGGGAGGGTACAGTTGAGGCCGGTTAATTAGGCTGATTGCAGGGTTTGTGTTGTTTGTCACTCTCTGATTTCAGAGTAGCCACCTGACCAGCATCACTGACCCACTCTCCTGTCTAGGCTGGTAGACAAGGAGCTAGGAATAGAAAGGAGACAGAAAGGGTGGTGCCCGTAGCCTGGTTGCCATGCTGTGGGTGCTGGTTCCCTCCCCAGCGTTGATGATGAGGAACCTCGTGCTCTCAGGCTCTGGCCGGCAGCAGGATCACCTGCAGAGAATTGTTACAAACACACCTGTCCGTTCAGAGAAATTCTGTGGGCCTAGACTTCCCTGGGAATTTTTTTTTTTTTTTTTTGGCAGTCCTGGGGCTTGAACTCAGGGTCAGGGCACTGTCCCTGAGCTTCTTTGTTCAAGGCTAGCACTCTACACTTGAGCCACAGTGCCACTTCCAGCTTTTTCTGTGTATGTGGTCCTGAGGAACCCAGGGCTTCATGCATGCTAGGCAAGCACTTTACCACGAAGCCACGTTCCCAGCCCTCCCCTGGGGAATTCTGACGTGGGATCCCGGGGACCACATTTTGAGAAACGCTGGCGGGGCCTGCGGACCTCGAAGTGTCCCTCTTCCAGGAAGTGAGAGTGCTGGGCCATAAGTTCCGGAATCCCGTGGGGCTTGCTGCCGGCTTTGACAAGCACGGGGAAGCTGTGGATGGACTTTACAAGCTGGGCTTCGGTTTTGTTGAAGTGGGAAGTGTGACTCCACAGCCTCAGGAAGGAAACCCCAGACCCAGAGTCTTCCGCCTCCCAGAGGACCAAGCCATCATTAACAGGTGGGTGATGGCCCCTGGTTCTTCCTCAAGCGAGCTGTGAGCATCGTGCTGACATTCGGCATGCTCAGGAGCTGTTGTACAGTTCGTCTCCTGTGTGTCTGGGAGAGCCGCTCTCCCCGTGGCACTTTAACACATGTGCACGCAGGGCTTGAGGGTGGGGCATTCCACTCAGGCGCAGAGGCCGTGTGGGAGAGCCGGCAGGCCGAGGCTCGCTGGCCTCCGCAGGGGGCGGTTTTCCCCACCACTGATCCAGTGCCCGCGTTCACCACTGGCTCCCAGAAATACACCGTGAGCCTCAAAGTACTGTAATGACCACCTTGAAACCAGATAAAGAAGGGAGATTTACAATATGCTTCATTTACGACAATTCTAGTACAGTATCTTCTAAAACCATCATGTAATGTGGAATTGCTATTAAAATGATTGACTACTTGCCTTTTTTTTTTTGGGGGGGGGGTCGGTTGTGGGGCCTGAACTCTGGGCCTGGGCGCTGTCCCTCAGCTCTTCAGCTTAAGGCAGCACTCTACCACTTGAGCCACAGCGCCACTTCCAGTTTTTTTTGCTTTTGTGGTGCTGAGGAATCGAACCCAGGCTTCGTGCATGCAAGGCAAGCATTCTACCACTGAGCCACCTTTCCAACTGACTACTTGCCTTTTCTTACTTGCTTCAAGACTACCAAGGCCAGGGTGGTTTTTTCTTTTCACGCAGCACCTCACCGTGGACCAGCCACAGCAGAGTTGTGGCGCACAGCCCTGGTGTTGTCTAGGCTGTTCTAGCCTTCAGTGAGCAGGGGGAGCCGGTGTGTACCACACACACACAGCTGCTTTGAGGAAAATCCTTCCAGACTGCTTAAGGCCTGCCCCTTGGCATCCTGGGAAATTTCAGTAAACCCAGGAGAAGTAGGCATTGCCACGGCCTAATACTGACATGTGTACTTTCTTACTGCAGGATTTTGGAGAGCCTGTTTGGGGAGAATTTGGCAGGATGTTTGTGGCCATCAGTGACTTTCTGGGGACTGAGCTATCGGGGTTTTAGGGGCCAGGGAGATAGAGGAGTAAGATGGAAATGGCTACAGTGCAGTCTTCAATTGTCTTCTTACCCTTTTGCCCCTTCCTGATGCACATGCGTGCTGCAGGTACGGGTTTAACAGCCACGGGCTCTCGGCGGTGGAGCAGCGGTTACGCGCCCGACAGCAGAAGCAGACCAAGCTCACTGAAGGTAAAATGAGGCATGGGGAGTGAGGCAGGGTTCTGGGCTGGGCTCAGCGCAGGTCTCAGCTGGGAACTGTGAAGCTTCTTGCCAGCAGAACACCAGGGGCCTGAGCTGACAGCACTGGGGCCCTGTGGGGAAGGGATCATCCAGCCATCCCCAACTGCAGGATCTCCATAGCTTGAGTGGATGAAGCTGTGCTGTGTGGCCAGTTCACCTGTGTGGCCAAAAACTAAGGTGTACAAACAGCCTGGGCATGATGGGTGCTATCCCTGGGAGGCTTCGAGACTTAACTTGATTGGGTTCTAATTGCTCAGTGCAGACAAGCGCCTTCCTTTCACACACAGCATATTTCTCAAAATGCAATTTGTGGAGGTCTCAAATGCAAAATAGTGCCACAGACTCTTAAATAACAAGACAGCTGTGTTGCTTTCTGCCAGCTGAGGCAGTTTTGAGAGGGAAAGGGCAGTGGGTGTGAGTGATCATGTCCAGGTCCAGGGACAGTCAGGGCTGTGTGGGGGCACGGAGCTGTGTGCTCACTCTGATTATGAGGAGTCCCTTTCTCAGAGAACTAACATTATGTTATAAAATCAATGAAACGCCTACATTTTAAGCATGATAATTGAAAATAGGCTTTTTCTTTAATTTGGGTTTTTACCACTCACGACCCACAGGTGTCCTTTAGATCAGGTTGTCTCTCTGACACCCACTGATTTGTGTCTACCCCATTTTTACTACATTTATAAGGCCCACTCTTTTGGTGGTAGGGACTGGCCCAGAGGACTCGTGTATTGAACCTGCACTCTGCCTCTGTGCTACACTTCCTGCCTTCCTTTTTTATTGTTAGTATTTGCATTCCCAGTCTCTTCGTTTTCTGTTTCTTTTTTGTCAGTTGTGGGGCTTGAACTCTGGGCCTGAGCTCTGTCCCTGAGCTCTTCAGTTCAAGGCGAGCACTCTACCACTTGAGCCACAGCACCACTTCCATTTTTCTGGTGGTTAATTGGAGATAAGAGTCTCATGGATTTTCCTGCCTGGGCTGGCTTTGAACCATGATCCTCAGATCTCAGCCTCCTGAGTAGCTAGGACTATAGGCATGAGCCACTGGTGCCTGGCTTCTGTTTTTTTTTTTTTTTAAACAGGGCAGAATGCAGGAAAACCTTAGTGCCTACACTGCCTTACAAGGATGGTGAGCTGTGTTTTGACCACATTTTACCATTGTCACCTGGTTGTAGGAAAGCTCACAGCTTCAGGGATGGCCTGAAAATTGTTGCCCAGGAAACTGTGGGGACCAGATCTTGACAATGGTATTTACAGATGGGCAGCCACTGGGAATAAACCTAGGGAAGAATAAAACATCGGAGGATGCTGCTGCAGACTACGCAGAGGGGGTTCGGGTCCTGGGCCCCTTGGCTGACTACCTGGTGGTGAATGTGTCTAGTCCCAACACGGCTGGGCTGCGCAGCCTTCAGGGAAAAGCTGAACTGCGCCGCCTGCTGACCAAGGTAATCCACTGCACCTGTTCCTTTTCCTGTCTTCCCAGCTCCTGCTACTTCTCCAAGGTGAAACTTCACCTGGTCCAGGTGTGAGTCTGCTCTGTCGCAGCACTGATTCTGCGCAGCAGAATCTCACTTGTCTGTCTACTCACTTTGTGGCAAACCACAAAGGGCTTGTCTATCATTTCTCACTCCATCCCTAGTGTCATACATGAGTTGAATGACTTTTTGTCACACAGTGCTTGTGACAGTATTTCCTTGTTATTGTTTAGGGAAAAACTTAAGATACTAGCTGATGTTAGTGGGGATCTTCTTGCTCATAGAGTGGAGCCAGAAAATAACGTCTTGAGCTAGATCCCTCAGGAAATTTCTCTGGGTTTCTTGCAGAGGAGAAATTGCTCATGTGTTAGCTTGCAGCATTGGTGGAAGGCAGACCTGTGGCTGCAGGTTAAGGCTGCAGCCTGGGAGTCTCCAGTATGTGGTTCGTGCTACCCTAGGTGCTGCAGGAGAGGGATTCCTTGAAGGGACCACAGAAGCCGGCCGTGCTGGTGAAGATCGCCCCCGACCTCACCGCCCAGGACAAGGAGGACATCGCCAGTGTGGCCAGAGAGGTTCGAGGCAGGGTGGCCCAAAGGTGGGGACCCCTCTCACTCCCCAGAGGCCATCTGGACCCCTGGGAACGCCCAGCGTGACGTCCTCTCCGTGAGGTGTAAGGCCAGTAGCCTGTCTTCATTATGTACTTCTTCCTGCAGGACAAAGTGAATGTTTGTTGAGCCTTTTTCCTCCTCTTCATCCAGCATGACCCCACGGCCTCTCTGGCCAGGCTTGGTGTAGGACAGCAGTATTGTCTGTGTCACTGTCTCCAGCTGGTCTCCATGGTGGAGTAGTGAAAACAGCAAGCCTGGAAGTGCTGAGTTCAAATCCTGGTCCTACCAGACAAGGATTAAGGAATGTTTTGGGGGGGAGGTGTCTGTGATGTCATGTTGAGGCCAAGACAGGAAGTAGAGCGAGGCCTGTGAAGCTCTTGCTTCCGGGGCTGAAGGTGTGGGTCCCAAGTCTGGCCGCTGCCTCAGTCCTCCAGAGAAAAAGCTCCGAGTCTCTTATAGTCATGGCTCTTCCTCTCACATTGCAGCTGGGCATCGATGGGTTGATTGTCACAAACACCACCGTGAGTCGCCCTACTGGTCTTCAGGGTGCCCTGCGCCATGAGACCGGAGGGCTGAGTGGGAAGCCCCTCCGAGACCTGTCAACACAGACCATCCGGGAGATGTACGCCCTCACCCAAGGCAAGGCTGCTGCCGGTGTGCCCTGGGATATGCGTGTGGCTCTGGCTCCGGGGTGGCGTGCCCACTGAGGCGCAGCTCTCCCCTTCCTTCATGGCATTGCCCTGGGCTTCTCTGCAGGCCGCATCCCCATCATCGGCGTTGGTGGTGTCAGCAGCGGGCAGGATGCGCTGGAGAAGATCCAGGCAGGGGCCTCGCTGGTGCAGCTGTACACAGCCCTCACCTACCGGGGGCCACCCGTGGTGGGCAGGGTCAAGCGCGAGCTGGAGGCTCTCTTGAAGTAAGTGGGACAGTGGGGCTCGTGACAAGTCAGCAGAAGTTAGTTCAGAAAGACTCAAAGGACTGGAAGGGTACACTGAGTCAGGATAACATGACTATTTCTTTTTTGACAACAGAATTGAGTCCCGGGCAGAATCATGCTATTGAGTGACATGGGCTCCATGTCAGACCTGGCTGGGCAACTCTCCAGTTCCTAGGGAAGGTGGGGTGGAGGGCACCAGTAGGAGAGAGGCTGGTGGGTGCCCCAGGGGGCAGGAGAGTGTGGGCTTCTGTGTGCAGGGCTGCATGCACCCTGCTGAAAGCTCATTGTCTTCTTTCTCTCCAGAGAGCAAGGTTTTAGCAGAGTCACTGACGCCATTGGAGCAGATCATCGGACGTGATGACGTCAGGCGAGCCCGTGGCTGGGTGGTGACAAGCAGGGCTCAGCCTCCAGGCAGGGCTTGAACCTGTGGCTTGGCCAGACTGTAGAAGCATGTCACGGGATCGCTAGAATCAGTGAAGGCTTTCTTCTGTCTCTGGGTCACACCACGAATCCAGATCCTGGGTCTTTCAATAGCGCAAAGACATTGGATACTTAGGATAAAAAGCATGGAGGAAATAAAGCTGTTTGAAACTCAGGAGTTGAAGCCTCATCCCTTCCTGGGGGCCGGGGCTCTGCCCTGATGCCACAGCCCCTTCCAGGCCTCCACTCCATGCACACGCAGGGCCACTGGGACCCTGTGCACCAGACTATCGGCACCGGAGCTTCACATTTTATTTTCAAACTAGTTCAGCTCTAGACACAAATGACAAGAATAGTGCAGGCACTTTCTATGTACTCTTCTCTTTGGCTCAGCACTTGTCACTGTATTTTCCCCATCATAGCTGGGTCAGAGAATTATATACACTAGCTTTCCACTTGGATGGGATCAGCTGGCTCCCGTAAACTCTAGCAGCTACCATGTCTCAGTATGGAGGCAGAATGACCTGCTGCCCGGCAGTGCCTGTTCAGATCTTCCTTGTGCTTGAAGAGCCACCATGGTAACAGCATGCACTGGGTTAGTTGCTGGCCCAGGCTTGTTATTCTGAGGAAATAGTGGGTAAAGCAGTCCTCCACTTGCTGGAGTGCACTGACATGGAGACTTAGAGGCTGCCATGCTGGGCTTGGGTCAGCCATACAGACACAGGGCTTATGCCCAATGGCTCTTGCGTGTGTCTTGCTGTGCCACAGCTACTCCGTCGCCTTCTCTCCTTTGTGTTCATCCACTGAAGGAAAGGCAGTTCAACAGTGAGAAGTGGGAGTGGGCAGAACAAAAGCTCTGGCTTTTGTTCTCTTCCTTTCATACCCAGCAGCGGAGGGCAGGTGAAGGGCCGCGAGAGCTTCCGAGGGCTGGGAGAGCTGTTACACCAGACACAGGCGTACCGGAGCGTGACTCTACTTCTGTCCCCGAGTCAGGTGAACATCACCATGTTTGCTATGAGCCCCAGGGTTTCTGTTCAGATTTAGCAGGGAGCCCAACTGAATTCCATCCATCTGCAGCTGTTGGGAAGGCTCAGTGGCTCCCGGGAAGTGGATTCATTTGTGGGCCTGCTCTGATGGTAGCATATGGAATGGCTTAGGCAACAGAAATGGATTGTGTCAGACTTCTGGAGGTTAGAAGTCAGAGGGCCAGGGCTGCAGGGCTGTGTTGGAAGGCTCTGTTCCAGGCCTTTCTTGGACACAGGAAGCTGTTTTCTCCCTGAGTGTGTCCGTATTACCTTCCCTCTGTGTGTATGTCTCTCTTCATTTTCTTTTTATGTAAAGATACAGTCTGTACTAGGGTTCGCTAATGATCTCACTTTGTCTTGACTCTACTGGGAAGATGCTCTCTCTAAACAATGTTGCATTTTTGAAGACATGAGATGTAAAAATACAAAACACTATATCAAAAAAAAAACCCAACCCACTAGCATTATGGGGTATCAGTTGTTTAACCTCATGATCGTGTGGCTGCCTGGGAGCTGGGCATATGATAGTCTCATGCCATGGGCAAAGATCAAATCCAAAGTTCCTCCCTTCCTCCCTTTCTCCTTCCTTCTCTTTCTCTCTCTCCTCCCCCCACCTCTCCTGTTGGTTCTGTTTCTCTGAAGCACCCTAGTAAAGACCTACAGCCACAAAGAACTGAATTTTGCCAGTGATCTAAACAAGAAGAGCAGATCCTTGTCACCCTCTGGGTGACAGCTTGATACTGCCCAGAACTCACTCAACAGACTCTGCCTCAACTGAACCATGTGCTAGGAAATGGTGATGCTTCAAACCACTGAGTTTGTATAATTTGCTCCACAGCAATGGAGGATAAACACAGGTCGGCTTCCTGTTAGCCAGCAGTCCCAATAATGTCCCGTACCATCACGGTATCTGGTTCAGAATCACTTTGTATTTGCTTGTCCTGTCTCATTAGTTTCCTGGTGTTGTCTCTCTCCAGTTTTGAAGGTGAGAGACCAGTTTTTGGTGGTGTCCCCACTGTGGTTTGTCCATGATTGGATTCCAGATCTGAAGCTTTGGTAGGAACCTAACAGAAGAAAGGCCACGTTGTGACTGCACCATGTCAGGTCTCGTGGAGCCTGGGACAGTGAGTGGATTGGAGCCTGGAATTTTCCATCCTCTTCATACACTCACTTCCTTCCCCCTGGAGTATTTTCTGGTGCCTCATGGCATTGTAACCGATGTTAGCTAAATAAAAGCAACAAGTTAAGCTGTCGTCTGAGACTGGCTCTTTTATGTATCACAGGTCTTTTGATGGCTGGCGCTTTGGCTCACCTTCAGTTCGCTGCAGCGTGGACAGTGCAGCGGTGGCTGTCTGGGCTGCCATGTTTTTGTATAGCGGAGCCCCAGCAGTGGGGGTCTTTGGACAGTTAGAGACTTAACATGTTGATAGGTTTTGCCAAGTAGCAATGGTAGAGCGCTGTTCTAATTTCTGCTTTACGTTCCCTGTACCAGAGCTTCCAAGGAACGACTATAATAAGCTGGTTTTCCTCCTCTGCTTTCTTCCTCTGAGAAAATCCCACACAATAGCTTTCCATGGTGGAAAAGGGGCAAAGGAGCTGAGAGTCCAGTGAACCACTTTGGGCTGCAGCCAGTGATTGCCACATTCAGTTCTTTCCTGGGTGTGTGTGTGTGTGTGTGTGTGTGTGTGTGTTGCACACAGAGGAGATGGGAGGGCAGATGAACCCTGGGCTTTATCCATTTTCCCTTGCCTTGCATCTGCCAGCGAGGTCTACAGCCTCACCTCTGGGGCAGAGAGGCTGGGTCCCTTCAAAGGGGATTGGTTGGGGGACCTCACACACACACTTTTAGAAGAAATCACCTTATCTGCCCCGGAATGCCAAGGAAACACCCACACATTCCCTTGGGCCTCAGTCAGCTTCACAGACAAGGGCGTGGAGCAGCCTGGCCAGATGGGCAGTCACGCTCCCTGGCTATGTGTCTCCTAGACACAGTACTTCTTTACTACGTTTGCTGTACTAATCTTTTTATTTATTTTTTTTATTTTTTAGTTTTTTGGGTCCGGTCGTGGGGCCTGAACTCTGGGCCTGGGCGCTGTCCCTCAGCTCTTCAGCTCAAGGCTAGCGCTCTACCACTTGAGCCACAGCGCCACTTCCAGCTTTTTTCTTTTTGCTTATGTGGTGCTGAGGAACCGAACCCAGGGCCTGAGGCATGCAAGGCAAGCGCTCTACCACTGAGCCATCTTCCCAGCCCTGTACTAATCTTTTTAAACCAGTTGCATACTGTATCTTTTTTCTTTTCTTTTTACTTCTTTTTTTTTTTTTGGTCTGTTGGGCTTGAACTCAGGGCCTGGGTGCTGTCCCTGAGCTCTTTTGCTCAAGGCTAGCACTCTATCACGTTGAGCCACAGTGCCACTTCTGGTTTTTGAGTGGTTAACTGGAGGTAAGAGTCTCAGGGGGACTTTCCTGCTTGGGCTGGCTTTGAACTGTGATCCTCAGATCTCAGCCTTCTGAGTGTCAGCTAGGATTACAGGATTACAGGTGAGCCACTGGCACCCAGCGGTATACTCTATTTTGATTCATTCTTAAGTACTTCATAGCTAAACTACCTAAAAATCAGTATATGTTCCTATGTAATCACGAACTCATAAGAGAATTAACCATAATTCTCTAATATCATTTAAGATTGAGTCCATACTCAAATTTGTCCTGTTGCCGCCCTCCCCCCCACCAAATACCTTCTATTTTCATCTAAAACAATGACCTTTGAAGAGGTCAGTTGTCCTATATAGATCTACATGCTGCATTCTCAGGATAAAGACTATGTTTCTTCATTTCCATTGTAGTTGAGTTTTGCCATATGACAAAGTTGTCTTTAGCTGCTTGAAACTTGGATATGATGGCTGGAGCTCTGGCTCCCACCTTAGACCTGAGCATCAGGGTTGGCTCCAGGGATGATAGTGGCAAGGGAGGGAAGAGCTTGATGGAATGGCCAGAATGGCCAGATGGATGGTCTGCCTCCTTCCCACCCCAACTTGTGAAAATGAACCTGAGCACTCACACCACTGGACTAGGATTTTCTTCCATCTTTAGCCAAATTAAATCTCCGTTAGTAGAGGCCAGGCTGAGACAGATTAAAACCTTGTGTTAGCCTAGAAGATGTGTTAGTTGCTTTCTGTAAGAACTTTGTGGTTATATGTGCAGGGATGAACTCAGGGGTCGCTGCAAGAGCAGCGTGAGAATGATCTAGAATTGGTTTCAACCCCTTCATTTCCTCCAGCCACGGTGGAATTTCAGGGTGTGGAAAACTGCATTTGCAAAAAAGGTGGAGGAAACAAAAGGTTTGTGTGTGAAGGCCTCACTTCCTGCCCCAGGCATCAGGAGACAGTCTCCTGGGAGGTGACCTTGTGCTGCCATTTCAGATCCTTTGGCAATTCCCATGGGTGTCAAATGTGTGATTCTCGAGGATCTGTTGACATCTTACCTAGATGGAGCAAAGAGGGTGGACCTGGGTTCTGAGAGTCCACACAATAATTCTGGTTAGAGCAGGTTTCAGTTATATCTTCTTCTTCCTTCTTCCTCCTCCTCCTTTTTTTTGGTCAGTTGTGGGGCTTCAACTTTGGGCCTGGGCGCTGTCCCTCAGCTCTTCAGCTCAAGGCGAGCGCTCTACCACTTGAGCTACAGCGCCACTTCTGGTTTTCGGGTGGTTAATTGGAGATAAGAGTTTCATGGCCTTTCTTGCCCTGGCTAGCTATGAAGGCCAATCTTCAGACCTCAGTCTCCTGAGTAGCTAGGATTACAGGTGTGAGCCACTGGGGCCTGGCTTCATTTCTTCTTTTGCTCTTTCAGCTACATAGAAGAGAGAAACAGGGCATTTTCAGTCCAAGGCTTGCTCCAGGAAAAATGCATAAGACTTGATTTGAAAAATAGCTACAGTACAAAAGGGATTGTAGTGTTTATTCTTCCCTAATTCCAAATTCGGTGTGTGTGTGTGTGTGTGTGTGTGTGTGTGTGTGTGTGTGTGAGAGAGAGAGAGAGGGAGAGAGAGAGGGAGGGAGGGAGGGAGGGAGGGAGGGAGGGAGGGAGGGAGGGAGGGAGGAGCTGGGAAGCTGGGGATTGAACTCTTGCTAGGTAATCACACTATCAACTGCGCCAGGCCTCACAGCTCTTTTTACTTTGCTTTCTCATATAGGGCCTCTTGTTTTTCCCAGGCTGGCCTATGAGCACTCCTCCTCCCTCTACCTCCAGAAGAGCTGCCATACTCATCTTTTCTTTTCTTTTTTTTTTATCAGTTGTGCGGCTTGAACTCTGGGCCTAGCACTTCTCTTTCTTTTCTTTTCTCTCTCCCCTCCCTCCCTCCCTCCCTCCCTCACTCCCTCCCTCCTTTCCTTCCTTCCTTCCTTCCTCCCTCCCTTCCTTCCTTCCGGGTCTTGTGAACTTTGTCCAGGCTGATGTCAAACTATGATCCTCCTATATCCCTCCCATTCCCAACTAGCAGGGATAATGGGCATGCACCATCATGTCAGTTTCTCCATCCCAAATGCTTTGAGGGTAAAGGTTATGTTTATTATTTGTTCAAGTCAGCAAGCAGAACTGAATTTCTGTTGTATGCCAGGCATTGCTTGGAACTGTTACTGGTGAATAAACAAATGTCAACAGGGTTAGTCCTAGGATCTGGGTTGCAGAAAGTGAAGAAATTGGATGTGAACTTCTGTTTAATAAGTTTTAAAGTAAGTTATACTAATAGGCAGATTTTGTTGGAAACTGTGATGAACTGTTTATTTTTTAACTTTTATTTTTGCCAGTTCTAGGGCTTGAACACAGTCTGGGCGCTGTACTTGAACTTCTTCTGCTCAAGGTTAAGTGCTCTACCACTTGAGCCACAGTGCCACTTCCTGCCTTTTCTGAGTAGTTTATTGGAGATGAGTGTTATGGACTTTCCTGCCCCGGCTGGCTTCAAACTGAGATTCTCAGATCTCACCCTCCTGAATACTAGGAATACAGGCATGAACCACTGGCTCCAGGCTGGTTGGCTATTGTTGTTGGTGGAAGCTGTCTGGAAGATAATATATGATTTTGCAACTTTGCACTTTCCCACTTTGAGCCACAGCTCTGCTTCCTAATTTTCCAATTTTGATCTTAGAAACGGATCGTTTTTCCTTGTAGAGTTACTTTCAAGCCCTTTAGAAAGCTTAGGGGTGTGTGTGTGTGTGTGTGTGTGTGTGTGTGTGTGTGTGTGTGTGTGTGTGTGTGTGTGTGTGTGTGTGTGTGTGTGTGTGTGTGTGTGTGTGTGTGTGTGTGTGTGTGTGTGTGTGTGTGTGTGTGTGTGTGTGTGTGTTACAAATGGCAGTCTATGTGTTTGACAGTGAGCCAGTTTCGGAGCAAAGGGTGGCTAGCAGTCAGGAAGTAGGTGGCTGGGAGCCAGTGCCCGTGTTCCCAGCACTGCAGAGCCTTGAAGTCCCTGGTCACAGGTGACAGGAACAGGGTGCTATTCTAGAAAGAGGTATAATAAGGGTAACCTCTGTTTAATCCGTGGAGACAAACTGCAATTTTGAGCAACTCTGAATCCAGCATGCCCCTCTCCATCTCCACTAAAGTCCTGTGCACCAGTGCTCACATCGTGTGAGTACTGTCCCACCAATGCCACGAGACCACTCGTCCTCTACGTTTAACATCTCAAGCAATTGAGATGTAGCTTAGGTTGACGGTATCTCACATGTTTTTGGAGCTTAATTGTCTGATATTTCGTTTTTGTATGAGGCCTTGCCACGCTGTCTTTAGCCTGCTGCCTTCTCCAGGCACTGGGTTAGCAGGATGGGATAGGTCCTGGGTGTTGGGACTTGAAGCAAAGTTTGGAAACACTGAAATACAGTGTTTCTGCTTTATTCAAAGTATTCTCAACTCCTAGGTTCCATGGGAGACAAGTTTTGATGTACTGTTTACATTCTGTGCTCTCTCTCTCTCTCTCTCTGTTATGGGGCTTAAACTCAGGACCTGGGCTCAAGGCTAGCACTCTACCACTTTGAGCCACAGCTCCATTTCCAGTTTTCTGGTGGTTAATTGGAGATATGAAGCTTATGGACCTTCCTGCTTGGGCTGGCTTTGAACCCTGATCCTCAGATCTCAGCCTAGGACTCCAAGTGAAAGCACCAGCACCTGTCTTCTTGTTTCAATTCTTCACGTTTTTTCTGCCTCATTGCTAAAGGGGTTTCCATAATAATGTCATCCTCATTCCTCACACAATTTCCAATAAAGGTATTTGATATTTAGATAATTTTCCAAGTGGTCATCTTGCAAGACACCATTTTGCATCAAGTTCATTTTAAAACGAGCTCAGTGTTTACTCTAGTGTATCCACAGCATCAATTTCCTCTCTTAAAGACTTTCCTTTATCTTCCTCATACTTACTCCATTTTTTCCTAAAAATTGTCTTTGATTTGTCCTTTAAAACTTCCCCAATACAGAATTTGTCTTAATTTACTTGTACTTCAAGTTATTTCATATTTACCCAATAGAAACCTTAAAATATTTATGGGGTTTTAATATGAAGATGTGAAGTATATGACAATAACAAAGTAAGGAGATGAGGTAAAAACAATAAATGAGAGAGAATGACACTAATAAGAATGAGAATGATTGAAAGCTGGTACCAATGGCTCTTGCCAATAAGCCTAGCCATGCAGGAGGCTGACATCTGAAGGTGGTCTGAAGCCACCCCTTGTAGAACAGTTCAAGGGATTCTATTTCCAAATTACCCAGAAATTGAGCTGAAGGTGTGGCTCATGGAGAGTGCCAGCCAACACAAACAAGCTGAGCAAACATGAGGGCCTGAGCTCAAACTCCAGTACTGGCAAATAAAAAAGTAAATAAAAATGATGTGAATGAGTCAAATAAGAGAGAAAGGGAGGGAGAGAAAACATATAAAATATACAAAGCAATAAAAGAACAAAAGTTTACATTTTGAAGTATTAATAATACTGATAAGCCGTTGGCAAGATTGTTCAAATAAATGATTAATATCAGGAATAAAGAAGGAATCTGACTACTAATCTTGTCATTAACTATAATGTTGGCCAGGCATGGTATCCAACACACTTGTAATCTGGCAGCTTAGGAGGTGGAGGTAGGAAGATCATGAGTTCCAGGCCAGCCTGGATAGTTAGCAAGACTCAATCTCTCAAACAAAATACAAACAGAAGAGCACCTGCCTGACATGCACAGAGACTTAGGTCGAATTCCCAGTTTTTAAAAAACATACTGGAAGCAGTTTATTTGACAACTTCAGTTAAATGGGCAAGACTCTGACAAACAGAAACTCCTTGCCAGATCTTTGAGTAGATCTACATCTTTTTAAGAAATTGAATCTGAGCCAGATGTCCATGGCTCACTCCTATAATCCTAGCTACTCAGGAGGCTGAGATCTGAGGATGATGGTGTGAAGCTAGCCCAGTCAGGAAAGTTGTGAGACTCTTGTCTCCAATTAACCATCAAAAGAACTGGAAGTGAAGCCGTGGTTCATAGTGGTAGAAATCTAGTCCTAAGTACAAAAGCTCAGGGACAGCACCCAAGTGATGAATTCAAGCCCCAGGACTTGCACAAAAAAAAATAAAAAAGGAAGAAATTGAATCTTAAATATAAAATCTTTCCCCAAGAAAACTGTAGACTTATATGACTTCACCAGCAAACAGCTGAAGAAGAAATACTATCTTATACAAGCTTTCTCATGGAATATAGAAATAGGGACCCTGCTCAATGAATTCAGAGATCAACTAAATTTGCCAGGAAATCCTGATGGTGACATCCCACAAAAGGAAAATCTGGACTATATTTCTTAGAAACTTACATGCAAAACAAAACAACACACTAGCAAATCAAATCCAGAAAACATAAAAATACTGCACCATGAGAAACTGAGGTTATTACAGAAATTGAATGAAGTCAGTTTAATGTTGAAAGAAGTAATAAGGACAACAAGAACAACAAAAAAAAAACTGGGCACTGGTGGCTCATGCCTGTAATCCTAGCTATTCAGAAGGCTGAGATCTGAGGGTCATGGATTGAAGCCAGCTTGGGCATGAGACTCTTATCTCCAATTAACTACCAAAAATAGCCAGAGGTGGAGCTGTGGCTCAAGTGGTAGAGCTATCATCTTGAGCACAAAAGCTTAGGGACAGTGCCCATGTCCTGTATCAGGACTGCCATAAAAAAGGAAAAATCATCTGGGTGCCAGTGGCTCAGGCCTATAATCCTAGTTACTCAGGAGGCTGAGATCTGAGAATTGCAGTTCAAAGCTAGCCCAGGCAGAAAAGTCCCTGTGAAACTCTTATCTCCAATTAACCACTCAAAAACTGGAACTGGAACCACAGCTCAAAAGTGGTAGAGCACTAGCTTTGAGCAAAAAGAGCTCAGGGACAGCACCCAGGCTCTAAACTTAAGACCCATGACTAGCCCCTCTACCCCCCACCCCCGCAAAAAAATCAATGTATTTAATTTTTCTACATTCGCAGAACAAAGGTCAGATCTTAATTGGTAAAGTAGAAGTAATCAATATCTCTTCATGGTAAACAAAAAACAAAAAACCCCAAACAACAAAACTAAGCAAAGCAGAAAAGCTGCTTCATTAATCTGATAAAAGGTATTTATGAAAACTAAACAAAAATAAAAATCTTGCTGGGTGCTGGTGGCTTACTAGGCTTATAGAATCCTAGCTGCTCAGGAGCTGATACCTGAAGATTGCGGTTCAAAGCCAGCTGCGCAGGAAAGCTCGTGAAACTCTTATTCCAATTAACCACCAGAAAACTGAAAGTGGCACTGTGGCTCAAAGTGGTAGAGCTCAGGTCAAGGCCCCAAGTTCAAACCCTATGACCAACAAAACAAAAAACTACAATAGAAAATAAAATAGCAAAAGAAAAACAGAAAAACAAAAATACAAAGCAACAAAATTACAGGTGCCAATACTTAATATGAAATTTTGGATGTTTTCTCCAAAAATTTCTGGCAGACCACAAAATTCTTTGTAAAAAAGGATCAAAACTATAAAAATGTGCCCAGAGAAAACCTAGAAGTAAACTTAAAATGTCAGTAGTGGTTACTGATTACCTTGGGATAGTAAACTAATGTGGGAACTTTTCCTTTTTTAAAATTTTTAAAAAGTTTTTTGGTTGGCTGTGGGGTTTGAACTCAGGGCTTGGGTGCTCTCCCTCAGCTCTTCAGCTCAAGGCAAGCACTCTACCGCTTGAGCAACAGCGCCATTTCCGGTTTGGAGATCTCAGGGACTTTCCTGCCAGGGCTGGCTTTAAACCGTGATCCTCAGATCTCAGCCTCCTGAGTAGCTAGGATTACAGGTATGAGCCACCGGTGCCTGGCATTTTTTTCCCCTTTATTTTTTAACTTTCTGTAGTTTGCTAGTTGATGGCAGAATGAGCTCCTCCCTGCCTCTCCTCCCCTCATCCCGGGGCCCCCCACCCCTCATCCCCCAGATCTGGTGATAGGATCTAGTGCCTTCCTTGCATATGATACACAGAGAAATGCTACTAAGAGACATCCTGAGGTTCCAGAATGAATGGTAAAAGATAAATGTTCCTCCTCAGATTGAAACTCTGACCTCCAAGCTTCTCTGTTCACTGCTGCTCTGACTTCACTCTTTCAGGGCTTTTGTTCTTTGTGCTCCCAAGAGATGCAGCATTTCTACCCTGTGGCTGGGCACTCGGCACCAGCTCAGTGCTACCTCCTGTCATGGCTGTCAACAAGCAGAAAGCCTTTGGGCTAGACCTTTTTATTGTGAACTTGAGGAAGTCACCCTAGGCAGGAAGGCTGTGAATGCGTGAGGTTAAGTGGTTCAGTTCTCATGCACTTATTCTACTGCAGTGGTTAGATACTCAGGAAAGCACAGTGCCTACCAGAGATCTATAGAACTGCCCATTTCCTCCTTCTGGGAAAACAACAACAACAACAACAAAAAAAAAACAGAAGTAGCTGAACAGAGAAGAGACAAGAAGCCCAGGGCTGTGACATTTGCAAGTTTCTGGCCAGAAGACTGTTAGGAAAAGAGATCTGATGGGGAAGGTGGGAATGAGGTAAGGATGACCGGATTCCAGGTTCACCTTTTCAGTGAGTTTGATAAGGCTTTACAAAAACTGGAGCAATAGCTGCCTTCTTTCTTGTCACTGAAGGGTAGCTGGTGGCAAAGAGCTGCAGAGACAAACTGTGACAAGTGCTATAAGGGACCCACGGTCTTAGGGAGCAGAGTTCTAACACCCCTGTCCCAGGTGCAACCTGAGGAGCTTCCTTTTCTCAGCAGATCTTCCCAAAGTGTAGGCACGCCAGGGAGAGCCACTTTCCATTTAGCTATCCTAGCAATGGGCTGAACTGAGCTGAGCGGGGCTGGGCTGGGCTGGGCCAGGTCTCAGCAGTGGCAAGGGCTTACAGCTGCATCTGCAGAGGCTTGGGGGCCGGCTGTCACTGGGTGCTGCATTCTCCACACAGCCTTTCATCCTTCATGTGGCAGCCTAGCGATTCCAGGTACACTGAGAGCAGGCAGGATCAGCATCACAGCACATTCCAAGTCTACTATGGCTTCTACTTGATACCACTTCAAAGGAGCCACACACCAAACTCAGATTCAGGGGTGGAGGAAGAGGCCCCCTCATGATCAGAAGAGCTGCACAGCTTACCTGGGGATGGAAGAAGTCAGAGGCTTTCCCAGACCTTCATTCACACCTGTTCATCTGTTCAGGGGACAGGAGCCTGGCAGTAAGTTCTCAGGTGATTTCTTCCTTTTTTTGTCTTTCATATTTCTTTTGTTGGTCATAGGGCTTGAACTCAGGGTCTGGGTGCTGTCCCTGAGCAATTTTGCTCAAGGCTAGTGCTCTATCATGTTGAGCCACAGCGCCACTTCTGGTTTTTGAGTTAACTGGAGGTAAGAGTCTCAGGGGGACTTTTCTGCTTGGGCTCGTTTTGAACTGCAATCCTCAGATCTTGGCCTCCTGAACAGCTAGGATTACAGGTGTCAGCGACTGGTACCCAGGTCTCCTTATTTTTAAACACTTATTAAATAGTATGTGATATATATGTGTGTGTATATATACACACATATATACAGAAAATAAAGCACATACAATAGTATATCCATTCATGAGCCTACTACTCAGCCCTAAAGCTATATCACAAATATTAATTTATTTCTATTCTATTTATTACTATTCCCCTCTGTGAGTTTCTCTTAAGCTGTCTTCCTGCTTCTTTGAGAGGTAACATTTTGCATTTTGTGTTTTCCATTCACTTAAACATACATCTTGTAAACTTAAACATACATCTATATCTATATACAATATATTGCTGAATTTTGCTTACCTTTTCCTCCTCCAACAAAATGTTTTATGATTTATTTCTTGAGTTTTTTTTTTTTGTCAGTCATGGGGCTTGAACTCTGGGCCTGAGCATTGTCCCTCAGCTCTTCAACTCAAGGCTAGCACCCTACCACTTGAGCCACAACACCACTTCTGTTTTTCTGGTGGTTTATTGCAGATAAGAGTTTCACGGCCTTTCCTCCTGGGCTGTCTTTGAACCGTGATCCTCAGATCTCAGTCTCCTGAGTAGCTAGGATTACAGGTGTGAGCCACTGGCACCTGGCTTTTTCTTGCGTTTTTATTGTGATAAAAATATGTAGAGTAAAATCTTATTTTATCTATTCTTCAGTGGATAATCAGCAGCATAATTACATTAGCAATGTTGTGCAACCATTAGCACTGTTTTTAAAATATTTTCCTCTCTTAAGCAGAAACTCTAACCACATTAAGCAATAATGCCCCTTTCTGCTTCCTGTAAGCCTCTAACCTACTTTTCCACAAATTGCCTACTGAAATCTTTAATAGAAATGGATTGTATAATACTTGCCCTTTGGTATTTGGATTCTTTCATTTAGTATGTGTTCAATGGTTATTCATATTGTAGCTATGTATAAACTTAATTCTTCTTTATGGGTTAATAATATTCTTTTCCTCCAGAATCAATCAATCAATCTATCTATCTATCTATCAAGATATTGTTGTTGTTGTTGATCATGGGACTTGAACTCAGGTCCTGGGCACTGTCTGTGAGCTTTTCTTGCTCAAGGCTAGCACTCTACTACTTTGAGCCAAAGTACCACTTCTAGTTTTCTGGTGGTTAATTGGAGATAAGAGTCTCACACACTTTCCTGCCTGGGCTGGCTTTGAACAGTAATCCTCAGATCTCAGCCTCCTTAGTAGCTAGGATTATAGCTAGGATTACAGGTATAAGCAACCAGCACCCAGCTTCCAAAATAATTTTGATCAAGACCACAATTAGTAAAAGATTAGCTTTTGAAAGCATCCTACAGTCTATGACAAGTCAGGTGTTAGGGAATAAATATCAAGCATAAACACCACATATATTAAAACTTTTCTGGGCTAGAAAGGTGGCTCAGTGGTAGAGTGCTTGCCTAGCATGCATGAGGCCCTGGGTTTGATTCCTCAGCACCATGTACACTGAAAAAGCTAGAAGTGGCACTGTGGCTCAAGGGGTAGAGTACTAGCCTTGAGCTGAAGAGCTGAGGGACAGTGCCCAGGCCGAGTTCAGGCTCCAAGACTGACAAAAAAAAAACAAGCCCCCCCAAAAAACAAAACCCAAACTTTTCCTTTCCCTCAGTAAATCCACCTTTTCTCTAATGTAGGCAGAGGTCAGAGCAAAAGAAGACATTTGTTGTAAGAGTAACTTATGAAATGGAGGTTCTGTGCATCTAACCTTGCCGGCACATCCTTCTGGGTATGTTGTGGACCATGTCCACTCCAGGGTTTGCCCCTCAGAGTTACCAGTAGATGGCTCAGATTTTTCAAGAACCTTCTCTGCGTAAAAGGGGCAGATATTTGACTAAAATAATCTGTCCCATTTCTCTACTTGGAGTAATTACTGACTATAAAACCATGAGAACCGGGGCCCTTGTGGGCAATCCGTGCAAACCCCCACTACACTTTCAACTACTTGGTGTGATTTTTCTTTTCTTTGTTTTAGCCATCTGAGAACAGGTAGTTGCAGTTTACTGATTGCAGGTTGGACAGATTTCAGTATTGGAGAGATTTTAGCATCAGTGAGATGTCCACACAGGCGGGGGAAGTGACTATAAAGCATGCTTTCTTTACAGCTTTCTCTAAGCTAGGCTGTAGCAAGTTTGAAATAACTCAAGGTTTATTCATATTGTCAGCTTGGCAGTCCTCTCCTGCTGACTCCTGCCACCCTGCTGATTTCTGGAAACATTTTGGCAGGTCCATGAGGTCATGAGGTTGCCAGATTTCTTAAGGGTTTATAAAACCACACCATGGGAAATTCACAAGTGAAGCAAGAACTCTGCTCTCAATAGGGGTTTGGCCTGTGGCTTTGTTACTGGAACATGTCAGTGACCTTGTGTGTAAACACAGTAGTTACAAGTTAAGAAGGGGTGGTGCAAGATCTGGACACATAAAAGGCTCAGCAGAGGTCCCCAAAACACCACTCTCTTGCTGAGGAAGCAAGCTGAAGATGAGGTGAGTCCACGGTACCCTAACTCCCTTTCTTGGTGCATGCCACAGAGAAGTCTATGAAGCTATTACAAAGAAACAAGGCACTCGGCTGAACTGCAGAAGGGAGCTGTTGTGTTCGGGCCTCTCTCCTTTTCTGCATCCACATGAGGCTGTGTTCAGATAGCACTGCCTTTTTCTAGGAGATGGACTTGTTTTCCTCTGGGTTACCAAGTAACAAGGGGTGCAGCTGCTTGGTATTTTGAATAGATTTATTAGCGGATATTTTCCCTTTTTTTCCCCTTGTAGTTCTGGGGATTAAATCCAGTATTTTGCATATACTAGGCACGTGCTATACCACTGAGCCTGTGTGTGTGTGTGTGTGTGTGTGTGTGTGTGTGTGTGTGTGTGTGTGTGTGTGTGTGTGTGTGTGTGTGTGTGTGTGTGTGTGTGTGTGTGTGTGTGTGTGTGTGTGTGTGTGTGTGTGTGTGTGTGTGTGTGTGTGTGTGTGTGTGTGTGTGTGTGTAGCTTGTCCCCGAGATTCTTTTTCTCAAGGCTAGCTTTCTATTGCTTGAGCCATAGTGCTACTTCTGCCTTTTTCTGAGTAGTTTATTGGAGATAAGGGTCTCATGGACTTGCCTGTCTGGGCTGGCTTTGAACTTACAGGCATGAGCCATTGGTATGTGGCATCATTCCTAATTTAATGTATCTCGAATACAGCCAGAATAGCCACTTAGCTGTGCACCTCCATATTTCAGTGGCACTACTCTGAAGCTTACGTGTAATTCCTAGCAGCAGAATTTTCTAGAAGCCGGGTGTGCTCAGATGCTCTTCAGGTCTTTACGTGGGTGGCTGAGCGGGTGGGGATAGCTTCCCAGTCTCAGCACTTCCAAATGTCTATTTTCTCTTTTGGATGCTTAATGTAAGATTGTGTGCTCATGTGCTTGTGCATTGGGAGGCAGGGGGGCAGTTTTGTAACCCTTTCTGACATCTCTCTGCAGCGCTCTGGCAGCAGCAATTACTGCCCTCGTGCTCTGGGGACAGGTTTTTGCTGTGGACTTGGGCAACGATGCCACAGACATTGCAGGTAGGCCTTTGGGGCTGGGCGGGGGCTATGCCGCCCGGGCTCTGGTGAGTCCTGCTTTGGCCCTGCGAGATCCGTTCGGTCTTCCTTGGGGAAGGCTCAGCTCTCCCTTCCCATCCTCTCCCCTCCTAGAGATAAGGGGAGATGGACGTTCTCGTCTTCCTTCTGGGAGAGGGAGGAGGTTTACATGCTGAGCAGCTTCCTCCCATCTCGCTTTTTTTGTTGGTCTCTGGGAACAATTTTGGACTACAAAGCCCTGTCCTTTTCCTTGCAGATGACAGCTGCCCAAAGCCCCCTGAGATTGCAAATGGTTACGTGGAGCACTCTGTTCGCTATCGGTGTCAGACATACTACAGACTGCGCAGTGGAGGAGATGGTAAGGCCGGGACGATGGTCCTCCCCACCCTGTGGGTACTGTGATGGACAGGGCCCTGCGGCTGGTCGGAAAGACCATTTGTGCCACCAGGAGGCAGGAGAGTTAGCTTCTGAGCTTTTTCACTAGTATGTGATCCTTGAGAAAATGAACACTTTCAGCTCTGTTTTCTTGCTAAGGGGAGGTGATGGCATGTAGCCCACCTGTGGTCAAGCAGATCCATATCATGAGAGGAGATGTGGGAAAGGAATAAATAATGACAGCTGGGAGCCATTATCTAGTGAGCAGGACACCTGTAACACTTTCAAAGTGCTTAATATTCATTTAAAATTTGCATCTCTCAAATGACAGCCTTATTCTTTTTCTGACGAAGCAACAGACACAAAGAGATTACATGTCAGGTCTAGTTCACATAGCCTTGAGTCAGGATGTGAACCCTGATCTCTGCCATGACTAACAAGGCCATAGTCTGTCCTGCACCTGACTGGACTTGAAGCATAGTGCTCCTTCCCTTCCTCCTCCTCCCTGCACTAGCCTTGTCTTCCTCTTCCACCATTTCAATTCTTCTCTTTTTCCTTTTTCAAGATAAGGTCTCATTATGTAGCCCAGGTAGCCTTGAACTCGTAATTATCCTGCCTTAGTTCTCAAAGTGCTAGGATTACAGGCATGCCTCCCTATACCCAGTGTCCTAATTCTTCCCTTTAAGTATCTTCTCATCCTGTGTTAGGTCCAGATTTAATTTTTCCCTGGGCTCATTTCTTGTTTGTTTCAGGTGTGTACACCTTGAACAGTGAGAAGCAGTGGGTGAATGAGGCCGTTGGAGGGAAACTTCCTGAATGTGAAGCAGGTAGGTGCGGACAGCTTAGTACCTGGGCTGGCATCTAGGTTGAAATGTTTCAGAGCCCTTCCCTTGAGCATACAAGGAGTCAGGTGAGGGGTGAGAGAGAACCCCAGCAGCGGAGCAGGCAGGGCTGAAACTTGGGGAGGGAAGAGGTGATTCCCAGTAGAGTTTAGTGAGCCTCATGTTCACTGAAAGCTTGGCTGAATGCAGACTCCACTGCCTCGGTCAGGAGACCCTGTGCACACAGAGGTTCTGCCTAGAGAGCCCAGGCTGAGATAAAGTGAACTTCAGAACAAGTGCAGGCAAGTGAGTGAAGCTTAACCATAGGGGAAGAAAGCAGCAGGCTGGACATGGGCAGGGACTCCAGGTTTCTGTTTCTACCTCTTGGTAGTGGTGCAGGACTGCCAACCTGTCTTGGAGTGATGAGAGAGGTGATGAGTGGGGAGAGAGGGAGAGGGACAGGGACAGGGAGAGGAAGGAGAGGGAGAGGGAGAGGAGATAGAGGGAGAGGGAGAGGGAGAGAGGGAGTGAGCATCTTACACAGCTCCAGGCCTCTCAGTGAGTTTCAGGGAAGGGAAACTCCTTGGTGTAGTGTTTCACTATAGTTTAACTGCTCAGTTTGGCATTGCGTATTCTTTTGGTAGTTAGAAAAGGAGGAAACAGAACTTTGCAGTAGGAGAGGCCATCATTTAAACTGCAATCACTGGACTGAGATGAGCAGATAGTAAGGGCAAAAGGGGGCATATACTTCTAGCTCTGAAAACAAAGACAATGATGGTACAGAGAATAGCAACGTTTGCTGTTTGTACCCAGTGTTCCTCTCTCATTCTGCTCATGGGTTCTTGCTCTCCCTAACAGAATGTGGCAAGCCCAAGTACCCCGTGGACCAGGTGCAACGCATCATCGGTGGCTCTCTGGATGCCAAAGGCAGCTTTCCCTGGCAGGCAAAGATGGTCTCCCGCCACAGTCTCACCACAGGAGCCACACTGATCAACGAACAATGGCTGCTGACCACAGCCAAAAACCTCTTCCTGAATCATACTGAGAATGCCACTGCAGATGACATTGCCCCAACCTTGAAACTCTACTTAGGGAGAAATCAGCAGGTGGAGATCGAGAAAGTCATTTTCCACCCAAACCACTCCATGGTGGACATCGGACTCATCAAACTGAAGGAGAAGGTGCCCATCAACGAGCAGGTGATGCCCATCTGTCTGCCTTCCAAAGACTATGTGCAAGAGGGACGCTTAGGTTATGTCTCTGGCTGGGGGCGAAATATCAACTTTAGGTTTACCGAGCGTCTTAAATATGTCATGCTGCCTGTGGCTGACCAACAGAAATGTGTGATGCACTATGAGGGCAGCACGGAGCCCGAAAAGAAGACTCCCAAGAGCCCCGTGGGTGTGCAGCCCATCCTGAATGAACACACCTTCTGTGCCGGCTTGTCCAAGTACCAGGAAGACACCTGCTATGGTGATGCGGGCAGCGCCTTCGCTGTTCGTGACCTTGAAGAGGACAGATGGTATGGGGTAGGGATCTTGAGCTTTGACAAGAGCTGCACAGTAGCAGAGTACGGTGTATATGTGAATGTGCGCGAAATCCTGGACTGGATTCAGGACGCCATAGCCAACAACTAAGATGATGTTGGCTGGCAGTCGGCCTCTGCAGGGCAGGCTAGGTTTTGCCAGGCAGCAAGATTTTCCCCTGGGAGGAAAGTGGAAGGGATGAGATGTGGTGGGGAGTGATGGCATCAGCCTTGTCCTGCTGAATCAACCAATAAAGAGCTTGCTTCTCTGTGCTGTTTGTAGTCTGGGCTCTTTGTGTTCTTGCATTTTTGGTGATGTAGTCTTTACTTGGGAGCATGGCAGAAGTCAGCCTAAGCTGCCTGGAAATGCCAAAGGTGATATAAAATAACTAGTTCCGGTCTGAAGACAATCCCTGAGGCTCTTCTTACTATATCCTCTGCCTCTTTGTGTGTGGATTAGGAGAAAAAAATGTGCAGGCAACTGGACACTGGTGGTTCATACCTATAATCGTAGCTGCTCAGGAGGCTGAGATTTGAGGATTGAGGTTCGAAGTCAGCCTAAGCAGAAAAGTCTGTGAGACTCTTATCTCATACTAACCACAGAATGCTAGAAGTGGAGCTGTGGTTCTACTGGTACCAGCCTTGAGCACAAAAGCTCAGAGGGCAGTGCCCAGGCCCAGAGTTCAAGCCCCAGGATTGGGGAAAAAAAAATTAGGAAAATGCTAGCAGGAAGTGGGATGGGATGAAACCAGATAGTACTTGAATTATTCGTGCTCCGACCTACCAGTGCCCCAGAAGATAAAATAAGGCATCACGGGGCAGAGCTCTACACTTGCTGGGTCTAAATCACAGCCCAGCCCAGACTTGCTGAATGTTAAGCTCCTGGGCTCCTCCATGAGGGGCTAAAAGGAGGTGATCTCTAAAGCCCCTACCATGGCACTGGGGACTCTGTGAAGAGTGGGCGTTTTTCTCAACATGAAGTGCTCTTCCTATTCTGTTTCTTCTAAGAAAGATGAATCTCTTTTCCTGACTGCTTTCTTGCCATGATTCTTTTGTCTTAGCATGCTGCTCCTCATGGTGTAAAGGGCCAAAAGTCACACTGGCAGACCAACAGAGGTCCAGACCTTCATTCTAGAACTTGGGAAGGAAGTTAACAGCAAGAAACTGAAAAATAATACAACACTGCGGGCTGGGAAGGTGGCTCAGTGGTAGTGCTTGCCTTGCATAAGGCCCTGCGTTCGATTCCTTAGCACCACATAAGCAGAAATAAAAAAGCAGGAAGCAGCTCTGTAGCTCAAGTGGTAGAGTGCTAACCTTGAGCTGAAGAGCTGAGGGACAACGCCCAGGCCCAGAGTTCAGGCCCCACGACTGACAGAAAAAAACAAAAACATTGCAAAATGCCGCTCAGAGAGTAGTCATAACCTTCTCTCAGTAGTACTGTCAGCATTAATTTCTCTGAAGGAATAAACCATCCAGCTTCCTGAAGAGTTCAGTGGCTTCTGGTCACCATCCAGGAGGGAAATAAAAAAGAACACCGCTGGCATTTCTCTATCACTTGTCTTCTCTGCCTGTGCTCTGCCTGGGTTGCAGCAACTTGAGTCTCCTGCTGGTGTCCAGCCCTGAGCCTTTTCCCTCCAGTCCCTGTTGACATGTTCCACCCCTTGCTGAGACCTGAAGGTTCAGGTGCTGCCTTTTTCCTTGATCAAGAATCATTTGTATTCAAATAGCATGCACTCAACAAGTAGGATGGAAAACAAATAAAAGAGGATCTAAAATTTAATCTGGACTGCAGAGAGCCTCCCTAAAGCACAGGAGAAAAAGGGTGACGAGAACTTTGTGCAACTTTTGAGTTTTTGTTGGTATCTGAGTCCTTACCACATACAAAATACTGTGTGAGTTAGGCAAAAAGAACAGAAGACTAACAGTGAGTTAGGCAAAGACAATGTTTTATTCTTTCATGGAAATCTGGAGGGCTGCAGGTCTAGAGTTCAGTGAAGAGCTCAATGACATCTTTAGAAATCCAGCTCTTTCAATGGTTCTTCTTAGAACATTCATTTTTCGTACTCTGAGGCTGATTGCCTCATAGGCCCAAGTATGAATATTGTGCCCCCGTGCAAAGAGGCAGGAAGTGAGGTAGAAGACAGGTGGGAGTGAAAGGGTTGTGTTTTTCTTAGTTTTGGAGTTGCTCTCTTTTTCTCATCAGCAAAGGGCATAAAATGCCCTGGTAGCCTTTCTTCTGGGCTACAGTGGCCAGCATTAAGTCCCATGGTAGTAGGTCTGACTTTTAGTAACAGAAATCTCCAGCTGCCAAGCAGGTTACAAACTCCGGCTACCACACTCCAGCACTGTGTCCATCTCTCATTCTGGAGCTCCAGGATCAAGAGCCACCAGGATTCTGGAAGACTAAGGAGTCTTCCAAAGTCATTAAAACCAGTAAAACCATGAAGATGATTTTTTTTTTCTTCCTAGTAAGTCTGGTATCTCTCCAGGCTTTGGCCCTTGAAATAAAATTTCTGGCTTCAGCAATTCTTGTCTTCTGGGAGAGATCTTCCTCTTCTGCCCTAAAGGCACATAGTTTTTTCCTTACCCTGAACTATATGGGGCACGGTGAAGATTCAAGTTCTACTTCCTGGGCGGTAACATAAACTGTAGCTAAATGAGCCTACCAGGACAGTGTTTTGAAAGTCTGAGCCAAAAAGGCCCTAATAAGAGACTTGTCTGAATTATTTCAAGAGAAACTGGGGCAATAGGATCTGGAAATGAAAGAACATGAAGGCCAGATGAACACAGGAGTGGGCAAGGCAAGAGTGAGAGTGTGTGTGTGTGTGTTTGTGTACACGTGTACAAACATACCTAAGGTAGAAAATAAGCATTTCAGCCGGGCATAGGTGGCTCACACCTATAATCCTAGCTACTCAGAAAGCCGAGATCTGAGGATCACACTTCAAAGCCAGCCCAGGCAAGAAAGTCCATGAGACTCTTATCTCCAATAAACCACTAGAAAACTGGAAGTGGCGCTGGGGCTCAAGCCATAGAGCACTCACCTTGAACTGAAGAGTGCAGGGACAGCGCCCAGGCCCAGAGTTCAAGCCCACGATCGACCAAAAAAAAACCCCAAACATTTCTGCTCTTTTGGGACTGGCTTTCCGTTTACTTATGCACTGGGCAAACATGATCAAACGACATTGTACTCACAATGTTTAAGTACATTCTGTGTTATCCTAAGAGATAAAGGAAAGCCCAGCATAAAAGAAAGAAAAAATCACCCTGGGAAAAACAGCACCACTCTGAGGCTTTCAGGAAGCAGACGCTCAGGGGCCAGGTGTTTTATTACAGACACGTCAAACCTCCCTGCTGGGACATGAACAACATTTCTGGGGGAACCCCAGAAGACAGTGCTGAGGGATTTCGGTACCATTTCAACCTGTGCCCTTCTCTTCACCTTCAACAGCAATGGATGTGCTAAATGTCTTGATAGAGAAGGTCGTATTTGGGGATATTCTTGGGATCAATAGGACTTTGGACAATAAGTTTCCCTCTCATTGCTCCCCGATAGATTACTTCAACCAAATCTATGAAGTCTTGTTTAGTTTTGAAACTTCCTACAAACTTAGTATGATCCGGAGACCTAGACAGCACAGAAAAGAAAGTGTTCTCAGAATTGTTTCCAATTACATGTCAAAGATGTGCAGAATAAACAAATAGCTCTGTTAGTTTCTTCTTGGCTGTGAAACTTGCCGTAGTCACTCATTTGATTTTCCCACTTGATAAACAATACATGACTAAGATCAGTGCTGGAAGCCACTAAAATCAAAGCCCTGATGTGTGAAGAATGCATTTATTCACTTTGTAAATCACTCTTCTGTAGAACTGGAGTTATGGTGGGCAAAGTTCGGCATCACTGTGCACAGCCATTAACTAGTTTCAGTATCCTAAATTCTTGCCATATTTTCTTAAGAGATAAATAAAACCACCAGCAAGGCAAGGAGTCATCTTTTAGTGTATATCCTTATGCGATTTGTACATTCACTTGTGTGTATTCATAATAATAGAGTATCTTAAACTGTTTAGTATAGTGCTTTTCTTCAAAGTCATTAAATGTACATGTATACTTGAACCTTAGTACTGCCAAAACAACATATGACAAACCAAAACAAAAAGGACCCCTCAAAAGAAACAACCAAAAATCAAAAGCTATCATATGTACAGCATTACATACAATTCCTGGAAATACAAATACTAGTTAAAAGGTCACACACTTTTAAGGCAGAAGTTAACCTTTAACAAAGCCATTATAAAGCTAATATATTAGCTCTGTTCCAGGTCAATGAACAGGTCTAAAAACAATTTAAAACAGACACCAGTTAGCTAGCTTTCAAACAGAGTTGAAAAAACAGGTACACTAGAGTTAAGAAAGCACTAGAATTACTAAAAACGACTAGAAATTAGTAGAATTATAGCTTCATTCAATAAAATTCATCATTGAGATGTGGGCAGAATAGAGTGGAAGGCATTAAAGAATTTACATTGTTTATTTGGACAGGCCTGTTCAAGAATGACTTAAAAGGTCTATAAGCAGTGCAAGATACTTGGCAAGAGAGAAATTAATCTTTATTTGCTACTTAGGTTTTAGAAATGCCACTTGTTTGTCCCAAACGTTTAAGAACTATATATTAGCCGGATGCCGGTGGCTCACACCTGTAATCCTAGCTACTCAGGAGGCTGAGATCTGAGGATCACAGTTCAAAGCTAGCCCAGGCAGGAAAGTGTGAGACTCTTATCTCCAATAAACCACTAGAAAACCAGAAGTGGCGCTGTGGCTCAAGCAGTAGAGTGCTTGCCTTGAGCTGAAGAGTGCAGGGACAGTGCCCAAACCCAGAGTTCAAGCCCCATGACTGACCAAAAAAACAAAAACAAAAAAACAAAACTTATATATTTTTTCGAGTAGAATACTGACAAATATTTTATATCAAATTCTTAGCTAATATATTTTTATTTTATATAGAGGCTAGTGCTTCACAAACTATATTGATCTTTCATATTTCAGTTGGAAATTATAACATACCAATCATGGCTAAAACAGTAATTCTTTACTACACTTCCACATAAAAAGAATGCATCAATTGAAGAGACAGTACTAACCAATCAAGACTCACAAAGCCAGCACCAAAATCAAATAGTTTAGCCACCAAATCTGCTTTGATAAAGGAAAATTTAATGATAACTATAACTCCAAAGTTAACTTCACTTACCCATAATCCACTTTCATATGCTGTCCGTTGAAGAAAAACACAGTAGAGGGAATGTAACTGATGTCAAAATACTGTGTATAAACCGGAGTGTGGTCCACATCTACCAGGTATATAGCAGCCATTTTACTTAGGTCAGAAGAGGTCTTAGAAAGCTGTGCAAAAGAGATGGAGGTTACAATATGAGACAGCTGGTTGGGTGTGGTGGTGCATTCTTGTAATTCCAAAATTTGGGAGACTGAGGTAGGATGATCATTGCTTTTGAGGCCAGCTTGGGTTACATAGCAAGATATGCCCCACTCCTTGCCCTCCAACTAAGCAAATCTTCCAAACGTTACGAGTCAGTGTTTCTTCTGTGAAACTTTTTACTACAATAGGGTATTTTGTTTGAGAAAATTTCTGAACCAGGAATCTTAGCCCTTTTGGTTCCACATTAGACAATATGTAGCCTTATTGTTCAAAAGCTGAAGTTGATAGGGTTAAGAAAATGTCCTGAGGAAATTATTCTTTTTCCTTTTATTTTCTGACCATGTTTGATTGTTGCTATAAATTTGTTCATACTCATTTAAATGGACTGTGGCGTACAGCATAGTGCTAAAACACTTGTCTAGCATGCACAAAGTTCCATCCTCCACACTGAAAAAATGCAAACTCAAATCCAACACTTAAAATAATTGAGAAATATGTAATGAAGATACTGGGAATTCTCCCAAGTCTCTTTCCCCCTGGAAATGATAATTATAACAGCAAATGCTTACATCAACTTCCTATGATCTAACATTTTATGCTTGTTAATAGTTAATCCTGACCATGGTCTTGTGAGGTATGGCCTGTTAGGAGTCCCCATTTGACAGATGAGGAAACTGAGGCACATTAAGGTTAAATAACCTGGCTTAGGCAACACTTAGGGGTGTGACTGGGATTTGAATTTTCACAGCTTGCCTTCAAGAATCTTTATATCCCCCCACCTCTTTTTTTTTTTTTTTTTGCAATGCTGGTGATCAAACCATTACATATTCATTTTAAAGCATACAATGAAGATTCTTATCCCAGACACCCACAGTTGATAACAGCAATAGAAATGGTAGGAAGTTTGCATTCTTGGTTTAGTCTCTGTCAATGATATACAGGGATAAAACTATCCCATAATTTTCCTCCTAACCCTAGTATGAAGATGTGCTGTGAAATCAGAAGTTGCTACCAGGTACATTCTAGAAGCTTTTACATGAGCAAAGAATCAGAAGCCAAAGTACTTGAGTTGCAATGTAAAATTCATACATCTGATAAGAGTGGGAAGTTCTTTAACCTCCCATACATTTACTTTTGCCACTGGGAAATGGGGCTATGGTTGTAAACAAGAAAGTGTTCAGACACTTGGTAATAATGTTTTCTCCCCTTTCACTGACTTGTCAGCAAGTTTTTTTTTTTTCATCTTTTGAAATATAGTTTCCCTAGGTAGACTGGTATGGAAATCACATTCTTTCTGCCTCAGCCTTCTGAGTAATACAGGATTTATAGGTGTGTGCTGCCATGTTTGGCTCAGCGAAAGTGAACTGCTATTGGAAGGCCAATGGGAAAGATGAGCATAATGGATTTAGAGATTCAGCTCAGGTCTGCTACACAATCAGTTCTTAGTGAGGTTGTACTAATGAATGAACAGCAACACCACATCCTGCCTGCTACCTGTCAAGTGCTTTGTAGACGCTGAAATAAGAATACTGATTTTTTTAGATATTAAAAAACTATTTATTAAAAATATTTACTTACAATATCATCTAGCTGTAGACAGACAGGATCCTCATCTCTCCCAAACCTGAGAACCAACACCTTTTCCGCAGTACTCTTTATTGCCTGGTCTACTTCCTTTTTGCTAGTCAGTTTGGGCAACAGGAAGCTCATCTTGAAAGAATCCGAATGTAATCACTACTGTTAATCCTGAAATGAAGCTTCAGTGTTTAAATGCAGTTAAATGCATGAATCTTAATTTTTTTTTTTTTTTTTTTTGTCTATCGCAGGCTTGAACTCAGGGCCTGGGCCCTATCTCTGAGTTATTTTGCTCAAGGCTAGCACTCTAGTCACTTTGAGTCACAGTACCACTTCTGGTTTGTTGGTAGTTAATCAGAGATGAGTCTCACAGACTTTCCTGCCCGGGCTGGAACCGTGATCTTCAGATCTCAGCCTCCAGAGTAGCTAGGATTACAGGTGTGAGACAACGATACCCGGTGAATCCTAATTAAAAAAAAAATCTTTTTTAGAGTATGTAATGTATCCAAGAGAAACATAGATATTTGTTTTCAAGAGAAACATAGATATTTGCGAAGTTCTTTGACCAAAGTGCTTATTATTGAAGGTACCCAAGGGAGACGCTACTGAAATACTGGATACTTTTCTTTTTCTATGCACTCACTTTTTTCTTTTTTTTGTCTGTCGTGGGGTCTGAACTCTGGGCCTGGGCGCAGTCCCTCAGCTCTTCAGCTCAAGGCTAGCGCTCTACCACTTGAGCCACAGCGCCACTTCCGGCTTTATCTGCTTATGTGGTGCCGAGGAATCGAACCCAGGGCCTCATGCATGCGAGGCAAGCACTGTACCACTGAGCCACCTTCCCAGCCTCTTCTGTGCACTTTTTGAGTCATAAATCACACTGTGAAGACGCCTATTAATAATAATAATAATAAAAACCATCGAGGCAGTGAGGACGTTTCCGCAACAAGTTAGACTTCGGCTGACAGGAGGGACTTATCCTGAGCGGCCAGGATCACAGGCGTGAGCCGCCAGCGCCCGACGAGACGGGTCGCTTTCATTCTGTCGGGAAACGTGTCCAACTTCCCCCAAAGGCCCCAGTAAACATACTTGTGCCGGCGGCTGGACTCCAGGGCCGACGCTCGCCAGGCCGCCTGCACGTCAGGGCCCGCGGTCAGCCCGGACTTGTCCTGCCTCAAGCCGGGCGGAGGCCTGAGCTCGAAGTAACGCCAAGCGCTGCCTAGCAACTCCCGTTGGACCCCTACGAGGCGGCGGAGCAGAAATGGCGATGCACAGCCGCTCCAAAACAAGCCTCAGACAGCAGCTCCTGCACTGCCCGCAAGGCCAAGCTCCCTTTCAGCAACCGCCACTTTTGCCGGGCTCTGGCCGGAAGTGGTGTCGCCACTTCCGCCCTTAGTAAACATGGCCGACGCCTTCCTTCCGCTCCCACCTACAGACTGGAGGCGGAGTCTCGTCTCTATAGATTGTGATTGGCCGTCAGGAGACCCGGAAGTGCCTCGGATCGGGGCAAGGGCTTCCAGAGGAAGGAGCGCTCTTTACTTTGAAAGCCTGTTGGCGTTCTACTCCACGTTGAGATCCCGGAGCTGTGTCTCGGGCTGCCCTCGATGGTATCCCTGGCTGGGTAGAGGGGCTCGCGCAGAGCACCATGGGACAATAATGGCCGCTCTCAGTCCGCGGAATTTAGCTCTTTGAGGCCTTCGGATCGAAGGGTGGCGGCGCTGGCGCCTCCCAGTCCTGGATAGAAGGGTTCCAAGGGTTTCGCTGGGCGAGGTAAGCGTCTCTTCTTCCCCTCCGACCCGCCCTTCGCCAGGCACGGCGGCCCCAGGCGGCTGGCATCCGGCCCCGACCCAGGTTTGGGAAGTTTCTCTTGTCCTGGTCATCCACCTTGCCGTCCTCGCCCGGGGAGGCTGCGCCCACCCCGCCTCCTCCGGCCCGGCCCCGGGCGGCCTCGCCGAGGTCCGGGGGGGCTGGCCGCGGTGGCCCCTCGTTTGGGGCCTGCTCTAGCCGGTTCCCGGGTAGTCGCTGAGCCTTCCTGGGCTCGCGGATCTTAAACAGCTCTCTGTACGGGGAGATGCGGTGCATGATCTGCAGTAGAATGTGAGCTCCCAAAGAGCTGGAATCTGTCCACTTTGTTCTTTATCCCTGTTACCACCAAGAACAGCGACTCGCACAAGACGCAGTTAGTGAGTAGTTGCGGGCCGGGTACCTCCAGATGTCTCTCCTCTCCTCACCATCTCCTCCCACTACCCCGTGGCCTCCTTGCCACGAACCTTTTCTCTAGAATGTGAATCTGGCCCCTGGACTCTTGATTTGTTCGCTTCAGCAGCCGGTTGATTTCTGCCAGAGAAAATCTCCTTGTTCGGTGTTATCTTTTCATGTTGCCTCTAGAAATGTTTGACTTCTTGTTCTCCTTTCATAAAGTTAAAAAGTATTCATTTGTGTATTCACTAAACGTGTATGATAGTCTACGCACTGGCCTGTAACTGAACAAAGCAGACAAGATTCTCTCATTTGCATGGAATGGCATTCTAGGGATACAGTTCCTACTTGAGTTGGCTGCAGAGGACTGTCTATAATTCTGTTGGCTTGCCTGGATTTTCTCATATGCTGGAAATCACCAGAATGCAGCTTTCTCTTTTACTATTCTGCCAGATGACATTTTAAAATTCTTGGTCCCCCCCCCCCCCATTAATATTGTTTGCAGTACTCCCCTGTAGAGCCGCATATGTAAACTAAAGCTTAGTAGAAAGGTGTGGATTCCAGAGGCATCCTGCTCCTCAGCAGTTCATTTGCTTCACAGTATTGTTGAGATGCGAGGTGAGATGAAGGAGTTAGCCAAGTGTTCAGCAGAGGGCTTACTTATCACCTACAAATAGGTGTAGGCAGTAAAGAGGTTTTTGTTACAATTTGAACTCTACAAAGTCTTGACTCTGAAGTTATTTTTGGAAGCATTTTTGTTTTAGGATTCCTCATAGATACTTTTTGGCCAACATGATTGTCATTCTATTGATTTTGTGAAGTATTTTTTTTTTAAAGTTAACAAAACACAACTGTCCAAATAAACCACTAAGGTGTGTACAATAAAGATAATAGCCTTGTCTACCTACATTATTACTCAGCTGGTTTAAAAGGAGGAAGGGATAGAAACCGATTGTATAGCAACCCAGTCAGTATATAGGAGCATGGCAGATAAACATCATAATGACATCTATGTAAGCACCTATGGCTACAGAGTGCTTTCACAAAACACTTTTCCTGTTTGAGTTTCGTAATTATTCTATGGATTAGGACGAGCAAAAATGATTTGCATTTTACAGGTATTAAAATTATGGTTAGCCAAAACTTAAATTGCTTAGCACTATAGAAGTAGAAAATATCATGAGCCTAGATTCCTTTTTTCTTTTTCTATTTTGAGCTCAGGTCCTTGCACTTGCCTAGCTGGTGTTCTACTGCTTGAGCTACATCAGTAGTCTTTTTTTTTCTTTCTTATTTTTCATGTTGAGTCTTGTGTTTTTGCCTGGGGCTAGCCTTAAGACTCTATCCTCCTACTTATGGCTGGTGCCTGTGATCTCATGGTGCACCACCACACGTGGCTTATGGACCAAAATGGAGTTTGACTTTTTACCTAGGCTAATCTGGAGCCAGAGAACCTTCTGAACTCTTTTTCCTGAATAGCTAAGATTATATATAGGCATGAGCCATTACTCCAACCCCTCTCCCCCCCGCCCCCCACTTTTTAGGCAAGTTTTCACTATGAAGCACAGGCTGCTTTTAACTTGTGGTCCTCCTGATTCATCCTGCCAAGTGCTAGAATGACTTAAGAGCCTGGATTCTAAGTTTTAAAGGTGTTTTCTTTTTTAACTTTAAATCTTGTTTCCCTAATACTCCCTTTTTAGATGCCCATTATGCTCTGGGATGTAACCCCTGTGAGTTCTTTTCTTGCTTGGATGGTTTGCTTTTGGATTCTAGTGTTTGATGTGTGTGTCTGTTTGTGTCTTTGCTGTTCGTTGGAGTGGGAGTCAGAAGGTCTCTTGAGATTGTGAGTGACTTGAGGGAAAGGTCTTGGCAAGAGCAGCAAAAGCAGTCTTGGTATTGATGTGAGGGAGATAAGGATTGATCATCTAAATATACCTATAATTATAGTTATTCTGGGAAATGGCAAAGCTGAGGCTTCTCTTGTGTCTATTGTCAAACAGTCTGCCTGCCTTCCAGAGGAATCCCAGAGCCTGTGATGGAGGATACCAGCGAGGATGCCTCCATCCATCGATTAGAAGGTACTGACCTGGACTCTCAGGTTGGCGGTCTCATTTGTAAGACCAAGAGTGCAGCCAGTGAGCAGCATGTCTTCAAAGCTCCTGCTCCTCGCCCTTCATTGCTGGGACTGGACTTGCTGGCTTCTTTGAAACGAAGGGAGCGAGAGGAAAAGGATGATGGGGAAGATAAGAAGAAGTCCAGAGTCTCTTCATACAAGGACTGGGAGGAGAGCAAGGATGATCAGAAGGAAGCTGAGGAGGAAGGTGATGAGCAGGCTGGCCGAAGTAGCCGGAAAGATAGGTAACGGCTGTTGGGTAGGCTGGCCCAAAGAGAGTAAAAAAAAAAATGGAGGCCAGTAAATAACAGGCCACATTTCTTTCCCAGCTTTCTCGCTGGCCACTTAGAACTTCATGATTTTGTTAATTCTGTGATGTTGACAATAGCAAAGAATTGGTGTTTTCAGATTTGTGGGGACATTTCAAAGCCAATTAACAAGTAGATAGTGGAGGTCAGAAATCCTTTGGGTTGTTGCTTCCTGTAAGTCTGAAGCATCAGGACATGTGGGAAAAGGCAGGTCTCTTTTTGGCCCAGCTGGATGTCTGGGGCAAATGAGTTATCTTTTGGAGGCCACTTACCAGTTGGTCTCTCTGTTTCAGGCACTACCGATCTGCTCGGGTAGAGACTCCATCCCATCCTGGGGGTGTGAGTGAAGAATTTTGGGAACGAAGTCGACAGAGAGAGAGAGAGCGTCGGGAACATGGTGTCTATGCCTCATCCAAAGAAGAAAAAGATCGGAAGAAAGAGAAATCACGTGACAGAGACTATGACCGCAAGAGAGACAGAGGTAAACTGTCAGCCATAGTTCCTGTGGCCTGTTCACGTTTGAATAAACATGCTAGCCCTTTCCCTGTTGTAGGAACTTTGATAAGGACAGTTGGGGAATTCTGTTTGCATGATGTCCACCTGAGCAGTTCTTAATTCTGTTAGGATTTAAGAAAAGAGCTGTCACTTGTAACAGCTGCTTGACTTGAGTGTTTGGTTCTTGTTTTATTATGAAAATTGGTGAATAAGGAAATAAGGAGTAATGCATATAAGAAACCAAAGTTTACAGTAGGGTTGATTCTAGATAAAGGAGGGTAGTATGGAGAAAAGCTAGACTGATGGGCTTTGCTCAGTACTGTTTATAGTTTTTAGGCTTATAACTATTACAAAACATTATTGACTTGTATCTATTCTTTTTTGAATTCTTACAGGAAAATGTTACTGTAAGTTTCAATCTTTTTAGGCAGTAGCTATTTTTCCCCTTGAGAGAATAGGACTGTGTGAGTTTCAGGAGCCCCTGAGTGGCATTAGAGCAGTGCAAGTGGTACCTGTGAATGATTTAGAGGGGGTGGTTCCTTCCTCAAGTGTGTAGGTGATGTGTGCTGGGATGAGACACGGGCCTGTAAGCTCTGCATGTGACTTCACAGATGAGCGGGATAGAAGTCGGCACAGCAGCAGATCAGAACGCGAGGGAGGCTCAGAACGCAGCAGCAGAAGAAATGAACCTGAGAGCCCTCGACACAGGCCCAAAGGTAGATGCAGCTTTCGGTGGTGTATGGTGGTGGGCAGAGTGAGTGGCTTCCATCCTCAGTGGGATGCGAGGGTAGTGAGTGGGAAGGCCAGCTCTGCCACAAACCTCTGGCTCATCAGGCTGTGAGTTGGGAAGCTTTGAGTCAGCTCCATCCCTCTGTGTCTGTTGAGGTAGTTGTGCTTTTGTTTAAGTGGTGATAAACCGCTCAGCGTCTAGATTTCCAAATGATGGGAAAGAATAGAGAGGTGGAGACGCAAGAAGGGTGTATTAAAGAACTATTTAAGATAGATATATGTGCGGAGAGAAACTGAATATTCCTTAAAACGTTGATATAGACACAGAAAGCTGGACCTTTAAGTTCAGATTTTGGGAAATGTTGTGAAAAGCATCGTATCCCCTTACAAATCAGGGCAGGGTTGTAGACAGTGAAAGGAGGTGGGAGGAGATTTGGTTGACTCGGCTGCTGCTTTTGAGGCCACATCTGGGCATAACTGGATGTTTCCTGTGGATGTTCTTTCATGGCTGCAGACGCAGCTACCCCATCAAGGTCTACTTGGGAGGAGGAGGACAGTGGCTATGGCTCCTCAAGGCGCTCTCAGTGGGAGTCACCCTCCCCAACGCCTTCCTATCGGGACTCTGAGCGGAGCCATCGGCCGTCCACTCGAGATCGGGACAGGTGAGTGTGAGTGGAGCGGGAAGGGGAGCCATTGGCAGCCAGGGAGCATGGCTTCTGAGTGACTGCTGAACCCTGCTCCCCAGGTCTGTGAGGAGCAAGTACTCGGATGACACACCTCTGCCCACTCCTTCCTACAAGTACAACGAGTGGGCTGATGACAGAAGACACCTGGGGTCCACGCCGCGTCTGTCCCGGGGCCGAGGTAAGGCCTGGCGGGTAGGAGGCAGAAGAGAAGTTTGGCTCACATGAGGCTGGGGCTTTTGCAGCTTTCTTGGTGGTCCCAGGGGATAAACTGGAGGTCATGTGGACTGACCTGCGTCTTCTGTCTTCCAGGAAGACGAGAGGATGGTGAAGAAGGGATTTCATTTGACACAGAAGAGGAGCGGCAGCAGTGGGAGGATGACCAGAGGGTAAAGGCGGCATCTTTGGAGGGGCTAAATGACAAGAGCTTGCTAGTCCTAGGAACATGGTAAAAAAAAGTGTTAGATCCCAGGAGCCCCAAGTGACCTTCCAGCTGGACCAGACATTGAAGGAAGTGGGTGATGCTGTTCAGCCCTGGATTCACGGGAGAAGCACAGGGTGCACCCTGGAGCTTCCCTCCTAATTCAGTGGGAAGGATCTTAACTGCTATGATGTGGTGGTGCCACCTTGTGGTGGATCTAAGTACTCTTATTGTGGGCTGCCATGGAAGAGCTTTTTCCTCTTAGGGGCTTTTCCTGTACCCCGCATGAGGGTTGTTCTACTGCCCCTATGACTTGTCAAGTATCTGCTCTCTGGCTGGGTCTCATGCAAAACTTGGCCTATCGTTCTTGTTGCTTTGTCTCATGCCCTGCAGCAAGCTGACCGAGACTGGTACATGATGGATGAGGGCTACGATGAGTTCCACAACCCCTTGGCATACTCCTCTGAGGACTATGTGAGGCGGCGGGAGCAGCATCTGCATAAACAGAAGCAGAAGCGCATCTCAGCCCAGCGGAGGCAGATCAATGAGGTGAGTCTGAAGGTTCAGCGTGGAGTTGGGGTGTGGGCTAATAGCAGTGGTCTTGTCAAGTAGTGACAGTATAGCTGGCCTCTGGGCAGGAGAAGGGGTCAGTTAGGGCCCTCTAGGCAGCTTTTGAGCCTTTGGAAAGCCTAGCTTCATACTCTCCGATGAGCAGTGTGCTCCCTGAGGGACACTAGATGGGAGTGGGCATGGTAGCACTTGCCTCTGGTCAGCATTTTTGTGTCTCTCTTTTTTTTTTTTTTTGGTTGGTTGTGGGGCTTGAACTCTGGGCCTGCACTCTTCAGCTCAAGGCAAGTGCTCTACAACTTGAGCCACAGCACCACTTCTGGTTTTCTGGTGGTTTATTGGAGATAGTCTTAATGACTTTCCTGCCCAGGCTGGCTTTGAACCACAATTCTCAGATCTCATCCTCCTGAGTAGCTAGGATTACAGGTGTGAGTCACCAGCACCGGGGCATTGTTTTATCTCTTTGAGTAGGGGTAGGGACAGTTGCTCACTCATGGGTCTAGCGAGAGGTTCTGACTTAGATCTAAGGTGCTGCTTCTCAGGACAAAGTGTTCAGGTGCTTGGGCTTCAGTACTCTGGCTGATCTGCAGGGTAGAAGGACCTATGACACCTCTTGGTGAATCTCTAGGTGTAGTTTAAGTATGGCTTCCCCCACTAGGATAATGAGCGCTGGGAGACGAACCGTATGCTCACCAGCGGGGTCGTCCATCGGCTGGAGGTGGATGAGGATTTTGAAGAGGATAACGCGGCCAAGGTGCATCTGATGGTGCACAACCTGGTACCTCCTTTCCTGGATGGGCGGATCGTCTTCACCAAGCAGGTGAGGCCACTGTGGCCAGACTGACGTAAGGGAGGGAGGCAGACGGGACAGGGGAAGCAGCTGTGGAATCTCCCTGGGTAACCACCCCCTTATTTATGAGGGCTGTTGTGAAATGGGCCTTCATGTTGGTCTCAGTGACCAGTGTCAGGGGGAATTTCTCTTTTTCCTCTAATTCCTCCAGCCAGAACCTGTGATTCCAGTCAAGGATGCCACTTCCGACCTGGCTATTATTGCGCGAAAAGGAAGTCAGACAGTACGGAAGCACAGGGAGCAAAAGGAGCGTAAAAAGGTCAGTCCCTCTTCACCTAGGGCTGGGAAGTCTATGCAGTTTCCTTTAAAAATCTTCCCAGATTACTCCCATGGGAAGTTGGAGGATGCACATGGCACATGGCCAGTCATGTGTCCCTCCACTTGGTCCTTAGTTCAGATAGTCTGGGGCGTGAGGTTTGGGTGGCGTGGTGTTCCCAGAGCCACGTGCCTGCTAGATGAAGCCTCTTGTCCACTGGGGTTGCCTTCCCACTGCCCAGTCATGTCACAGGATAGCACAGACTTTGCTTGTCTCCTTCAGGCGCAGCACAAACACTGGGAACTGGCTGGGACCAAACTGGGGGATATAATGGGCGTCAAAAAAGAAGAAGAGCCAGATAAAGCTCTGTCAGAAGATGGGAAGGTGGACTACAGGTGGGTGCTCTGAAGCTCATGGCTTAGGAAGAGCAAAATGATGTCTCTGTGAATCTTTCGGTTTCCTGTGATCCCCTCCTCCTCTCTTTTGCTGGCTTCAGCTTTCCCAGATATTTCTACTGCCATCACTGCCATGGTTGCTGAGCTGCTTCCGTGTCTGATGGTGATAGGAATAGAATGAGGCTCAGAGAGGTTAAGTAATGTTCTTGAGGTCACCCAGCTAGTGAGTGGTCTGGCTTCAGAGCCCATACTCTTGGCACCAGCACCTTTCCAGATATTCAGTGTGGGAAGGAGTGGGTTTTGCTCCTTCAGTCAGATTTCAGAAGTATTATTTTTAACAGAGGTTCTCAAACTGGAAGGGCTATCTCACAAGGCAGTGATTTCTCTGTTCATAGAGGTGCTAAGCAGATGTTGGATTCCTGCTTGTTGGGGTTTCCTTGTTGGGTAGCTGCCAGGTTCCACAGTCTTCAGAATTCCTCTCCTTTGCTCTCCTATCTCATTGAACTATCATCTGAGTTAATAATTCTCTGCGAGAAGTTGGTAGGATTGATCAATCCTGTTCATCTCTGGGTAGTTTAATCCCTTAGTTATCAGCTGGTGGGTGTCTGAGAAGACTAGGTGGAGGGAGGGTGGAGGTCTGTGAGGGAGGAAGTGTTCATGGGGGCGGGTGGTTGAGCTGTGGACTTGAGCGGGGAAAGGGTCCTAGCACTGCTGGATCTTGGGATATGTCTGTGAGTTAAGCATCGAGTACTTTTTGTAAACACCCAGTCTGTAGGTGACCATTAAGGAAGTGTGCTAACAGTTCTTTGAAATGGAGCCTTTTGGATTGTGCCAAGAGGAGGGAGGAAGTTTGGCCCATGTTTTGTGCTCTGCAGTGGGAACTCTTAGGAGACCCATTCGGTAGCTCTTACCCGCAGTGTTCTCTACAAGTTAGTGGTTGATTTCAGCTCCTCTTCTGGCCACACTGTTAAAAACAGAGGGTTTGCCCCCTTGATCACCAGTACCCCCTCTGATGCTGTGTGGAATTGTGACTCTGGGCAGTGGCATGGGCTTTGATGTCGTGTCAGAGCTGTTTTCATTGCTGAGGGCAGGAAGAAGGGAAGCGCGTGTCATCAGGAGGGACAATGTGGGAAGTTATACCTGGTGCTTAGGCTGCTGTGTTTCCTCAGGACAGAGCAGAAGTTTGCAGATCACATGAAGAAAAAGAGCGAAGCCAGCAGTGAGTTTGCAAAAAAGAAATCGATCCTGGAGCAGCGGCAGTACCTGCCGATCTTTGCCGTGCAGCAGGAGCTCCTCACCATCATCAGGTAATGTCACCCGTGCCCAGGAGTCCCCAGAGTCAGAGGATCTGTCGTTTCTTCTGTGTTTCCTCAGGAACTCAGAGGTTTGAACTTAGGACTTTGTGCTTGCTAGGGAGCCCTTCTGGCTGTTCCTTTATTATTATTATTATTACTATTACTACTACTATTATTATTTTGACATAGAGTCTTGCTTGCATGACCTGTGCCATGATCCTTCTTGTTACACTTCCTACCACAGCTGAGACGGCAGGCACATAATCATGACCAGCTTTCTATGTTGAGATGGGAGCTCATGATCTTTTTTTTTTTTTTTGGGTCCGGTCGTGGGGCCTGAACTCTGGTCCTCAGCTCTTCAGCTCAAGGCTAGCGCTCTACCACTTGAGCCACAGCGCCACTTCCGGCTTTTTTCTTTTTGCTTATGTGGTGCTGAGGAATCGAACCCAGGGCCTCAGGCATGCAAGGCAAGTGTTCTACCACTGAGCCACCTTCCCAGCCCCCTTTTTTTTTTTAACCCAGGCTTTCCTGGAACCACAGTCCTTCTCTCAGCCTCCTGAGTATCTGGGATTACAGATATGAGTTTCTTTGTGTATTCCATCTGAAGTAGGAGGAGCATAATTTTTTTCCTCTACTGTTGTTCTGTGCTACACTACATAAAATGTCATCATTTTGCTTTAGCATACCTGCTTAAATCTTTCTACGTGCCAGGCATGAGAGCACACAGCTCCCTGAGAGACTGTTTTCCCAGTGAAATACTCCTCTAAGCAAGCATGCTCCTAGGCAAGCTATACATGGGGACATGAGGTAGCAGAGGGTCCTCAGACTTTTCTTGTTGGCCTTCCACTCATCCCTCTGTCTGCTCCTTCTTGTAGAGACAACAGCATTGTGATCGTGGTCGGGGAGACAGGGAGTGGCAAGACCACTCAGCTGACCCAGTACTTGCATGAAGATGGTTACACGGACTACGGGATGATTGGCTGCACCCAGCCCCGGCGTGTGGCTGCCATGTCAGTGGCCAAGAGAGTCAGTGAAGAGATGGGGGGAAACCTTGGCGAAGAGGTGAGGGGAAGAGCTGAGTCAAGCCAATTGTCCGTCATTTGTGTTGGAGGATGTGATTTGCTTTGGCCTCGATGCTAGTGTGGGCTGTGCTGGCACTGAAGAGGGAGTGGGGTCGGGCAGGGCTTCTGAGCCATGTCTCTGACCTCCAGGTGGGTTATGCCATCCGTTTTGAAGACTGCACTTCAGAAAACACCTTGATCAAATACATGACTGATGGGATTCTGCTCCGTGAGTCCCTCCGGGAGGCTGACCTGGATCACTACAGTGCCATCATTATGGACGAGGCCCACGAGCGCTCCCTCAACACGGATGTGCTTTTTGGGCTGCTCCGGGAGGTGAGGGCTGTGGGGGCAGTCCCTTTGCATCTACCAAGCTTTAACCCTCAGTGTAATGCCAGTAGCCAGTGGCTGAAGGTTTCCAACTGGGCTGGGCCTGGTAGGGGGCTGTGGCAGGCCAGCTCTGCCCTGGAGCCCAGCTTGCTTGGCCCAGCCCTGCTGTCATAGTTTACCTTGCTCTTGCTCAGCTGAGTGACTGAGTTTTCTTGACCATGGCTCCATCACTCAGTCTTTAAGATGGTTGAATCCAGTGACGTTAATCTGTCAGCTCTGGCTTCTGTTTTATTGTGGGGGTTTGAGGTGGTGAGGATGATACTGATGATTGGAGGTGGAGCCAAGGGTCCCCAAACCCATGGGACCTTCTGCACGATCTCTCTGCCAGGTGGTGGCTCGGCGCTCAGACCTGAAGCTGATTGTCACGTCAGCCACTATGGATGCAGAGAAGTTTGCTGCCTTTTTTGGCAATGTTCCCATCTTCCACATCCCTGGCCGTACCTTCCCTGTTGACATTCTCTTCAGCAAGGTACTGAGGCCTCTGTTCTTTGGATTGACCCATCATGCCATGACTTCTCCAATGAGAAGCCAGCTAGCTGGGTGGGGTACCGAGTTGGGGAAGAGTTGGTGGGTGCCGTGGGGCAGTGGGGGTATTACTTGCCTTGCTTCTATGGAGCTGAAGTATGGCTAGGGCCAAAAGGCACTGGGGCTTCCAGGTAGGCCCATCCACCAGTGAGTGGTGTGTGGCTTCCCCAAGAGACGCCTAGCCTGTGCTGTGAATTCATGCTTCTAAGAAGCTGTCCCCTGTTGGTGTTAGACCCCGCAGGAGGATTATGTGGAGGCTGCAGTGAAGCAGTCCTTGCAAGTGCACCTGTCGGGGGCCCCTGGGGACATCCTCATCTTCATGCCTGGCCAAGAGGACATCGAGGTGCGTTCCGTGGTCACCCCAGGGATGAGCGAGGTCCCGTCCACATGGGGCTCAGGAGTCTCATGGCTTTTCCCCATTCCTTCAGGTGACCTCAGACCAGATTGTGGAACACCTGGAGGAACTGGAGAACGCACCTGCCCTGGCCGTGCTGCCCATCTACTCGCAGCTGCCTTCTGACCTGCAGGCCAAAATCTTCCAGAAGGTGGGACACGGGAATGTCTGTTTTCAGTGTCTCCTGGGTTTTCCCAAAGGAGGGCACAAGCAGGGGCTGGAGGTTCCTTTTTTGGAAGGAGTGGTGGGAGGAGGGCTGCTTCCTCCCTGTGCAGCCTTTCTCCCCCGAGGACTCAGCTTTCCCTGTGTGTCCTCCTGTTCCTAGGCTCCAGATGGTGTGCGGAAGTGTATTGTTGCCACTAACATTGCTGAGACGTCTCTCACTGTCGATGGCATCATGTTTGTTATTGATTCTGGTTATTGCAAATTAAAGGTAAGGAGAGGCACAGAAAACGGGCCCCAAGGTCTTCATCCAAAGCTAGCTCAGCTCAGCTCAGCTCAGGGGCTGGGAAATCAGGTCCTGGTCTCTGCCCTAGAAGGAGAGGCACCTGGGAGTGGTGGCAGGCTAACATTTAGTGAGTACTGATTTTGTCATACACTTGATTCACTTATTCCTTCAGTAACTTGATGACGCAGGTAATTTAACTCAGTAAAGATTGCAGAGCTGCTGGGCGCCGGTGGCTCCTGCCTGTAATCTTAGCTACTCAGGAGGCTGAGATCTGAGGATTGCGGTTCAAAGCCAGCTTGGGCAGGAAAGTTCATAAGACTCTTATCTACAATAAACCACTAGAAAACTAGAAGTGCTGCTGTGGCTGAAGCGGTAGAGTGCTCGCCTTGAGCTGAAGAGCTGAGGGACAGCGCCCAGGCCCAGAGTTCAAGCCCCATGAGCAACAACAACAAAAAGATCGCAGAGCTGATGGTCAAGGAGCGGGGAAGGGGGGGGCTGGTTTTTTTTTGGGGTGGGGGTTGGTTGTGGGGCTTGAAGTCTAGGTGCTGTCCCTCAGCTCTTCAGCTCAAGGCTAGTGCTCTACCACTTTGAGCCACAGCACCACTTCTGGTTTTCTGGTGGTTAAATGGAGATAAGAATGTCATGGACTTTCCTGCCCGGGCTGGCTTTGAACTGTGATCCTCAGATCTCAGCCTTTTGAGTAGCTAGGATTACAGGCGTGAGCCACTGGTGCCCAGTTGGGTTTGTTCTTTCAGGGGTGCTTCCTGTTTCTCTCTTGGTCCATATTTAGCTCTATTCTGCCCCCTCCTAGGTCTTCAACCCCAGGATTGGCATGGATGCCCTGCAGATCTACCCCATCAGCCAGGCCAATGCCAACCAGAGGTCAGGGCGAGCTGGCAGGACGGGCCCAGGTCAGTGTTTCAGGTAGGAGGCCGTGCTAGCTAGCCTGCTTACCGGGGCAGTGCTGGGATTACTGAGTGTAAACCTGGGCTGGAGCATGCCTCACTGCAGCTGGTTCCCCAGCAGGAGCTGCTGGAAGGCTGCTCTTCGCTGGTGCTGCTGAGCAGGAGGCATAGCTTTTCTAGAGAGCATTGAGGCCCAAGGCAGACCTATAAGAATGAACCTGCAGTGGTGGATCAGTAATTGTAGCAGGCCAGCATTAGACAACAAATGACATTATTGAATCTTCCTTAGTTTTACAACATTTTTTTTTTCTTTTGTGGTACTAGAGTTTGACTCAGGGCCTTCTGTTTGCTAGACAGGTGTTCTACCCTTGAGCCATGCTTCCAGTTCTGTTTTTTGCTGGTTATTTTTGAGGCCAGGTCTCACTTCCTGTCTAGGTGTGTGCCTGGGTGTGATCCGCCTGAGTGGCTGGGATTACTGGCGTATGCCAGTGTGTCCAGCTTTGTTGAGAAGCAGTCTCATGAGCTTTTTTATCCCATGGCCTCAAACCATGATCCTCTCAATCTCAGCTCTCAAGTAGCTATAATAAGTGTTAATTACTGGTATCTGGCTCTTTTTGTTTTTTTTTTCTGATTTAAAAAATAGTACATTCCTTGTAGAAATTCAGTAAGTACAGAAAGAAAACTGCTGCCACTCTGGCATTGATTTCAGATATGAAACAGGCATTTGGAGGCTCTAGCAGAAGAATTAGAAGGACGGGATTTTGAGCAGGCAGAAATGGGAGTGGGAGGTGGGGATAGAAAGTGTGCTATCTCCAACCCTACAGCTCCCCCTGTAGGAATAGTGTTGATACTCTGTTTTGTAGTCCCATAGGCAGCCAGGCATTTGAATAGCCTGTAGACTACATTTATAATACTGTGCAAGCCCAGTACAACCAAAGACTTCTCCCTGGCAGGCTGTACACACAGAGTGCCTACAAAAACGAGCTCCTGACCACTACGGTGCCTGAGATCCAGAGGACCAACCTGGCCAATGTCGTGCTGCTGCTTAAGTCCCTTGGGGTACAGGACCTGCTTCAGTTCCACTTCATGGACCCGCCCCCGGAGGACAACATGCTCAACTCCATGTATCAGCTGTGGATCCTCGGGGCCCTGGACAACACAGGTATGGCAGCTCCAGCAGCTGGTCGGGCCTCAGGGGTCCTGGCATGTTGGCTTTTCTTTCTTTCTCTTGGGGTCCTATGCATGTCTGGGTTTGTTCTCTTCCAGGTGGTCTCACCTCCACTGGGCGGCTGATGGTAGAGTTTCCGCTGGACCCAGCTCTGTCCAAGATGCTCATCGTGTCCTGCGACATGGGCTGTAGTTCCGAGATCTTGCTCATTGTCTCCATGCTTTCGGTCCCTGCCATCTTCTACAGGCCCAAGGTGGGGAGGCAGGGGCAGTTCTGCAACTCGCAGGAGGTCTTGAGGGAGTGTTGGAGAGGGAAAGCATTTGTTTCTGTCTGATACGGAAATGGAAATAGAATGGACTGGAAATAGAATGGACGGCCAGAAACCCAGCTTCCAAGGCTTTCTTTTGTCTTGACAGTTGGGGGAGGCAAAAGGGCAGGCTACAGCAGTGGTGTCCCTGGAAGGGTTTTGGAAATATGCGAGAGTATCTTTTGTCTTCTCGTATTTGGCTGTGTCCCATGAACGCTTTCTATTTCTTCTGTATGTTTTGAAAACACTGACGTGTTGGAAGGTTTGTGTGGACAGCTGTGCGCCCCAGGACATGTGCTGTGGCCCTGAGCACCCCCCTGCCCAGGGTAAAGGTCCTTTTGCCCTTCCTAGGGTCGAGAGGAGGAGAGCGATCAAATACGGGAAAAATTTGCCGTCCCCGAGAGTGATCACTTGACCTACCTGAACGTCTACCTGCAGTGGAAGAATAATAATTACTCTACGATCTGGTGCAATGACCACTTCATCCATGCCAAGGCCATGCGGAAGGTAGGGGCGGCAGTTCGGATATGAGCAGGCGCCTGAAGGAGGGGCAGGAAGGAGGGGGAAGGAGGCTCCACCGAGGCCTGTCTGTGTCCTGCTCTAGGTGCGGGAGGTCCGGGCCCAACTCAAAGACATCATGGTGCAGCAGCGGATGAGTCTGGCTTCGTGCGGCACTGACTGGGACATCGTCAGGAAGTGCATCTGTGCTGCCTATTTCCACCAGGCAGCCAAGCTCAAGGTGGGCCGGAAGCCCTGCGGAGCCCGGGCCCCTTCTGGCTATGGCACCTGTATGAGTCCCCTGCGACGGTATTAGGGGATGAGGTTAGTGGCCCCCCTAGGCGGCATGTTCTGATGTGGCTGCTTGTTGTACCTCTTCCTTAGGGAATTGGGGAGTATGTGAACATCCGCACGGGGATGCCCTGCCACTTGCACCCCACCAGCTCCCTCTTTGGAATGGGTTACACCCCGGACTACATAGTGTATCACGAGTTGGTCATGACCACCAAGGTGAGTCGTTGTAAGGTGCTCTCCCCTCTCTGCCTGTGCTGGCCTCGCAGGGGGAGGTGGAGGCCTTGTCACATGGCTCTTCATTATGGGGCCGCTCCGGGAGGACACCGCTCCCTCCACTCCGGTGACCTTTCTCTCGCTGCCCTTCTGCTTGCAGGAGTACATGCAGTGCGTGACCGCCGTGGATGGAGAGTGGCTGGCAGAGCTGGGCCCCATGTTCTACAGCGTGAAGCAGGCAGGCAAATCACGGCAGGTAAGGGTCCTGCCTCCCTCGGAGGTAGCAGCGGATGGAATCGCTTTTTCCTCCATCTGGTATTGAAGACGTGCACTCACGTGACCCTCACTCCTCTCTCCAAACACAGAAGCTGGGACCCAGCTGTCCTGTCTGGGTCATGTCCTCCTGTCATGTTCTCCTCTCCTGCCCAGTGGTATGGATGGCTGAGCCCTTTTCAAACAACAACTAAAAGTTACTACTTCAAGTACTCATAAAAGTAGTAGAAACAGTGTAAATAAGCCACCTGAAATTTATCTTCTATTCTTTATAATTGCCAAATTCTATTAACCTTATTTTGATTATTCTTATACTGCATTACATATGCAGCTTTTTCTCCTGTAAAGTTTTATCTCAGATACCATGTTATTTTATCTAGAAATGCTTGGTGTGTGTCTGTGTATTGTTAAAGTGTAACATTTATGTGATGATTACTCCCAACAGAATGAATCTTTTGTGTTATCTAAGTCTCTAACCCTTACTCAGCTTTCCTCATTTGTCTCAGAGATAACCTCTTGGTTTACTTTGACTGGAATCCAGATACTGCTGTTGGCTGTTGTGTGTTCATGGTCTCCTTCCAAAACAGGCTCTGTCCCTTCCCTTTCCTTCATCACCTTGATTTGTTGGGGCAATCATCATTTGTCCTGTAGAATAGTCCAGAGCATGTATTTAGTCAGTTGCTTCCTCATGATGGTGTTTACCAAGTGCCTCTTGGTGGTGTACTCTTTGTAACTTAGTTAATTTAAAGGCTCGATGAGATTCCAGCCCAGGTGTGGTTTGTGTGTGGCACTGTGAACTTCCTTTTAGATGTCAGAAGGCTCTGTGAGGCTAGTTGGATCTACTTGAGATGATGCTGACGATGAGTTGTAGCCTTGGTGATATCAGTCTGGTCTTTTCCAAGTTTTCTGTCTGTTAACTCCACTTTCTTAAGAGTATGGCGTCCACCAATGAACATCAAATGTTCACATCTGTTATTTAGTGTTATTAAGTGTTGCTGGGCCTTTGCTTTCCTCCTCCTTAGCATAGTTGTTTACACACTGAGCTGAATGCATCTCCCTTTCCAGCTAGAGGGCTGTGTTTTCTAGGACTTTTTGGCAGAGTTGTGAGCTTGATTAAAAGATTGACTGTAAGTACTTACAAGGTTTTGAATGGCGTGTGGAGGTATGCCTGGCTTTAGAACTGAATCATCTAATGTCTACCTGGGATCTATGAAAAAGAAAGTAACAGTGAGATGTACAAGTCATTATGTCGAAAAATGAACTTGACAACTTTGGCGGGGGGGGGGGGGGGGGGGGACCGAGAGGAGAAAGGGATGGGAGAGGATGGGAAGGGGAAACAAAGGAGGAGGCAGCAATGCTTGATAAGAAATGTACTCATTGGGGCTGGGAAGGTGGCTCAGTGGTAGAGCGCTTGCCTTGCATGCCTGAGGCCCTGGGTTCAATTCCTCAGCACCACATAAGCAAAAAGAAAAAAGCTGGAAGTGGCGCTGTGGCTCAAGCGGTAGAGTGCTAGCCTTGAGCTGAAGAGCTGAGGGACAGCACCCAGGCCCAGAGTTCAGGCCCCACAACTGGACCCCCCCAAAAAAAAGAAAGAAATGTACTCATTATCTTGCCCATGTAAGTGTAACCCCTCTATACGGTATTTTCACAATTAAAAAAAAAAGAGATATGGAAAAAAAAGAAAAAGTAAGAGTCGGGTGCTGGTGGCTCATGCCTGGAATGGTTGCTACTCAGGAGGCTGAGATGTGAGGATCGCAGTTTGAAGCCAGCCTGGGCAGGAGTTTGTGAGACTCCTAGTGGAGCTGTGGCTCAGCGTGGTGTAATGATATCCTTGTAAAAGCTCAGGGACAGCGCCCAGGCCCTGAGTTCAAGCCCTGCAACTGACAAAGAAAAGAAAAAAGTAAGACGTAAGTTGCAGAAGGAAAGGCAGAGTTGGTGCTGAGGCAGGGAGCCAAGCATAGACATGGTATAGACATGGCCTCTTCACCTGAGCCTCTCTGTTCTTCTCCAGGAGAATCGCCGTCGGGCCAAAGAGGAAGCCTCTGCCATGGAGGAGGAAATGGCCCTGGCTGAAGAGCAGCTGCGAGCCCGGCGGCAGGAGCAGGAGAAGCGCAGCCCCTTGGGCAGCGTCAGGTGAGCCGTGGCCTTGCGACCTGGCTGAGATGGAGCCTGTCAGGGACTGGGCCTCTGTGGCCATACAGTTGAACTGACTTGGTCCGTGGCCTTCTTCCTCTCCTCATGGTCAGGCTGATAGCACATGGCTCAGAACAACTGTAATCACACTATGGGTCTTTCTGGCCGGCACCATCTTACTCAAGATTAAGTGTGAACTGTGAGTGTGGTCTGCAGGGCCCACTATGGGCAGTAGACACTCTCTAATCATTTGGGTAATTCCTCCCAGGTCCAACTGGTTATCGCTGAGGTGGCTGAAGCTACCTTCTGAAGCTCCCTAAGGGGGCCTGAGGGTTGTTTACAAATCCTTTTTAGCCAGGTGCTGGTGGCTCATGCCTGTAACCCTAGCTACTCAGAAGACTGGGGTGGGAAGATTGTGATTCAAAGCCAGTGGGGGCAGAAAAGTCCAAAGACTCTTATCTCCAGTTCACCAGCAAGAGGCTGGAAGTAGATGTGTGGCTCAAGTGGTAGAGTGCCATTTTCCTTGAGCAAAAATCCAAGTGAGAGAATACAAGGCCCTGAGTTCAAGCTACAGTACCGGCACAAAAAGCAAATCCGTTTTGAATACTGCATAATAGATATCTGAATGAGATGACTTCCTTTATTTTATACTCTGCTGACAACACAGGCATGCAAGGAGCAGAAGCATGCTAGGGATGAGATCCTTCAGACCCGTAGCTGCCGCATACCTGAGTTAGAAAGGCTCAGGCTCTTTGTCCTGACATGGTGAGGAGTGGTGTGCTTCTTACTCTTTCTTTCTGTATCTCCAGGTCCACAAAGATTTACACGCCAGGTCGGAAGGAGCAGGGGGAGCCCATGACGCCTCGCCGCACACCAGCCCGCTTTGGGCTATGAGCTGAGGGTGGCACCAGTACCTGGGTGCTGTGGACTCCATCTGTGCCCATCAAGGAAGGCTTCTGGGGCCGTTCCTGCCAGGCCAGGCTCCACCACAGAGGACAGAGGAGCTCTCAGTGCAGGCGCTCGGCAGGTGGAAGCCCTGGAGCAGCTGCAGTGCTGCCCCAGCTGCAGGAGGTGGCTGGACCCATCACACCACATCACCTGTCCCTGGGACGCTTGCTGTCTAAGTGTCTTGGCTGTGACTATCTTTTTTTATCCTTGTATAAAGCAGCAAGATAGACTTAGAGGCAATTGTAATTTGATTATGATTCAAGATTTGGAAATAAATTTATTATTTGTAAAATGTGATTGCATTCCTGATTTCCTTTTTCTTTACCACCCTACAGTAAAGTAAGGAGGGACAGTGTGCCTTTCTCCTTGGATGTGTCTTCCTGGGGCTGCAGATGGGAGCCGCCAGTACCTGGCACTAACTGTCTTAAAGGGCGTCTTGTATACTTAAGACTTAGTTTCTTCTATTGGCCTATCTGTCTTTATGTCAGTACCACCCAGTTTTAATTTCTGAAACTTTATAGTAAATTTGTGTGTGTGTGTGTGTGTGTGCGCGCGCGCGTGTGCATGCACATGCTGTGTATGTTATTTGTGTGCTGGTCCTGGCCTTTTGCTCTTTCTTAGCTTTTTTGCTTTCCCTTAGGATTTTTGCCTCCAGGCTGATGCTCCACCATTGAAGCCACACCTCCAGTTCCAGCACTTGTTGGTTAATTAGTTGAGTCTCTTGGAGGGGCTGGGAAGGTGGCTCAGTGGTAGAGCGCTTGCCTTGCATGCATGAGGCCCTGGGTTCAATTCCTTAGCACCACATAAGCAGAAAAAAAAAAAAGCTGGAAGTGGTGCTGTGGCTCAAGTGGTAGAGCACTAGCCTTGAGCTGAAGAGCTGAGGGACAGTGCCCAGGCCCAGAGTTCAGGCCCCACGACTGGACCAAAGGAAAAAAAAAAAAAAGAGTCTCTTGGACTTTTCTGCTGGTGTGGGCTCTGAAGTGCAATCCTCAGGCATGAGCCACCAGTGCCCCGGTTGTAGTTCAGTTTTAAAATGAGTTTTGTTCTTTCTCTTACTGTTTTGGCCATTTGGGTTCCCTTGAAATTCCTTGTGAATTTTAGAATGGGTTTTTCTATTTTTCCAAAAGATACTATTTGGATTTTGATGAAGACTAAATTCATAATCACTTTGGATAATACTGGAAGTTTAATATTAAGCAACCCATGAACATGGGATGTGTTTCCATTTATTTTTTAGATTTCAGCAATGTTTTGTAGTTTTCATTATGTAAATCTTTTCCTTCTTTGGTTAATTCCTAAATAATTCTTTTTGATGTTATAGTAAATGGAATTATTTTTATAATTTCCCTTCCAGTGTATAGAAATTCAGCCGATGTGTTGCCTTTTTTTTGGCGTGACTTTGCTGAATCTTTGTTTTCAATATCTTAAATTTTATCAGCAGAGACAATTTTACTCCTTTCTAATTTGTCTGCCTTTTGTTTTTCCTGCTCAATTACTTTGGCTAGAACTTCTAGTACTATGTTGAAAAGAAGTGGCAAAAGTGGGGTTTTTGCCTAGTTCCTGTTCTTAAAGGAAAACTTTGGTCTTTTATCAATGAGTATGAAGCTGTAGATTTTTTTTTTTTGTCAGTTGTGGACTTGAATTCAAGGCCTAAGTGCTGTCCCTTTTGCTCAAGGCTAATGCTCTACCATTTGAGGCAAAGCTCTACTTCAGGTTTGTGGGTTTTTTTTTTTTTTTTTTTTTTTTTCTGGTGGTTAACTGGAGACAAAAGTCTTACAGGTACTTTTCTGTCCCAGATGGCTTCAAATCATTATCCTCAGATCTCAGCCTCCTGAGTAGTTAGGATTACAGGCATGAGCTATGGGTGCTGAGCAGTGATACAGATTTTTGATGGTTACCTTTCATTCTTAGAATTCTGTAATCACAGAAATTTTGTTGTTGTTGTTGTTGTTGGTTCTGGGGCTTGAACTCTGGGCCTGGGCACTGTCCCTCAGCTCTTTCAGCTCAAGCCATGGCATCACTTCCAGCTTTTTCTGCTTATGTGGTGCTGAGGAATCCAACCCAAGGCCTCATGAATGCAAGGCAAGCACTCTACCACTGAGCCACCTTCCCAGCCACAGAAAGTAATTTTTGTAACCATTTATTTTTTTTCTTCCCCCCTACCCTTTCAGCTTTCTTTCTAAGCCTATTCTATCTACTTGGTCTAGCTGGATGGGCTTTTGTAGTCAAGTGACTGGGTGATACGCCAATTTCTTTTTCTGTCCCTTTGCTCTGCACAGTACACTACTGACTTGGCTGTGATGCAGTTGCCCCACAGGAAGTGAAAGACAACTTGGAAGAAATGTACAACATTGAAAATAACCAGGGATTGCATTTTTGATCAACATATACGGAATCTTTGCTAGATTATGGAAAATATGTTTAGTAGATTAGACTAGGATCTCAATGACATTGACCTTTTGTTTGAATGAATGGACCACAGCTAGGACTTAAATGTGATTTCATTAGTACCATGTTTTTCAGTCTTAGTTTTCTCTACAGAATAGACCCTTGTGCTAAACTAATTGGGGGAAATGGTCAAAAAGAGCATAAGTAGGAGAATAATAAAAACTTCGAGATTCTCATCACTCAGTCTCACACTGTATCTCTGGAACTTGCCCATCCCAAGTCCTGACGGGCATCCTGTGAAACAAGCTGCTGTTTAGGAAGTGACTTTTGGCCTTTATTTGCCTGGGCAAAGAGGCTGGAATATTTAAGAATTATCACCAACTGGTAGGCTTCTTCCTTCACTTGTTTTGTGCCCTCAGAAATACAAGGGCTTTCATTACTTGCTCTTACTTTACCCTAGCAGCTATTTGTCTCCATTTCCTATAGACTAGAAATAGATATTCTAGACATGTACTCAGTTTAACAAAATCCTACCACAATAAAACAGTTTAGCTGTCCTTGGAGTTTGTTATAATGGAATTTTACTTGTATTGAGGTGGCAGGGGAGAAGAATAAAGTCATTAAAAGAAGGAGTGTAATATGGCAGCGAGGGAAGAAGCAGATGGCTTGCTTTCACTTCCCCTCTTGGAAAATCCATCATTTATGTCTCACTTTCTTCTGCATCTCAAGATTACTTTCCTTTTTTGGAAAAAAAAGGGGGGGGTGTTCAGATTTGTTTTCCTATTTAAAATTGTAGAAAGACACAGAAAACAAAACAACAACAACAAAAGGAGCTAATTATCTCTTGTTGGTTTACAAGCAAACCCAGGCAATCTAGAAACTTGCTTTGGGAATGGTGGTTTGCTATGTAAGTGAGAGAGACTAATGTCTTTCGGAATCCCGAGCGCACGTGGCTGGGAGCAGGTGTGAGGGCTGAGATCCCTACAAGACACCAGGCGCTCACTGCAGCTGCATTGTTCATATCTTTATTTCAGAGTCTGGGCCTGGAGGTGGAACTTTGGTGCCAAGGTTCATTCCACTGCAGGAAGTGGACAAAACTTAGCAAAACATTAGTATGGTGCAAACCAGGCTGGGACCTTGATATATTCTCCTGAGTGCAAAGACAGGTCAAAGAGAGATAGACGGGAACTCACTTTTCCACCGAAAACATCTGTGGCAGCAGTGTTCAGGGTAAGGCGCTGATCCTAGCAAAACGAGGAACCTGAGGGAATTGGGAGGATATGAGAGGTTTTGATCTGAGGAGAAATGAATGAGGTAATTCCCCCAAAGACTGGCCTTATCATAAGCCAGGCAGCTCTGGGGTAACACAGAGTTTAGAAGTGGTAGGAAATGTAAGCGTAGAGCCAGGCCAAGTCGGGGCTTGGGCTGCTCCTGTGGAGTTTCTAGGTCCATAACTGGAGGAAGAGGCTTGTCCTTCCTTCCTCTCTTCCTCTCTTCCCCAAGTGGGGGAGAAGCTAGATCCAAGATAGGTATTTGGTTATCAGAAATGGCCATAGTTGGTCTCCTCCTTCGACAGATGTGGCAACCTCTCCACATGGATCACTGCTCTGTGTAACTAAGTAACTAGAGTGACCTGTTTCCTTCTCCTTAAGTGATTTCCCAGCCCAGTGATCTTTGGGGGAAAAAAGGATGTTACACTCTTACGGTTTTGGCACATGGGACAAAGAATGGAGACATTCTGGTAGCAAAGGTCATACAGGGCAGACCTACCTGAGTAGTGGGGCAACCCTATACACTTGGACACGTCCGCTTTCTGACTTGGATCCTTCCAGCCCAGTGCGCCACATGGCCTTCCCCTTGGCGTGTGTTCCAGTTTGCTGGGGATTAGGGCTTTGGGGCACGGCCTTGTGTTCCCGGATTTCATCTTCTTCTCTTCAATCTCGTTCTTGAGCTTCTTGTTTTCCTGCTGCAGATGGACCATGACATTGTGGAGCTGGCTGTGAAGAGAGGGAAGGAAGGACACGTGGGCCTTTGGTTTGCTTGTGGTGCTTAGCTTCCTGCTGAGGAGATCTGGTAAATGGGGACCATCCCAGGAAGGAGGGTATGGATACCCACTGTGGACATGGGACCCTGTGGAAGAAGCCCAGGCCTAGGAGTGGGGAAAACCTAAAACTAGTACTTCTGAGTCACTTGGTTGGCTCTGGATCTGTAGTCTTATCTGTTAGGTAGGGACAATCAAGCTGAACCTGTTAGCTTTGGGGTTTGTGTACAATCCTGTTTGACAAGTAATAGACATTTGACTGGAGGATCATTCATCTGTTAAGAGCAACTCTGGCCATGTGGACTGGGGTGTTCATGGATTACTTGGGAAACTCTCAGCCAGAATGAATACCAAAGCATTGCTGAACAGTTAGGAGTATGGGAATCTTGGCTGTGTACAACTTGAGGAAATGTTTTTGTTCTTCCTTTTTTTTTTTTTTTTTTTGAGATAGGGTTCTACCCTTGAGTCTAGTAGTCTAGACTGGTTTTGACTCATGATTCTTTTGCCTCTGCTGAGATTATAGTCATGTACCACCATGTGTGGTGAGAACTTGGGAAAGTTCTGTGTGAGTGTGTGTGTGAATGTGTTTCCATTTTACAGATAGAAAGTGCATGTTACAATAGAGGTGGAATAACACTTAACGTTACCCTGTGTCCTGTGTGTGTGGTAAGCAGCAGCGATGGCTACCATTTGAACTGCATTTCCTCAATGTGAGAGCGGTGGCTGGAAGTACTCTGAAACAAGACTTTCAGAGCTGGAATTCTGGGTGTGTCACTCTGGAGTTCTGAGACCAGGGATAAAGGATTTATCTTCCCTAATTGTTTCTTTCCCCATTTATAAATGCAGTTTATACCTACTGACAGTCCTTGACTTACAAGTTTTTAATTTTGTAATGGTGCCCAAACCATACACATTCAGTAGAAACTGTACTGGGAATTTTGAATATGGATCTTTCCCAGGCTAGCAGTATGTGGTCCAATTCTTCCTTAAGATCCTGGGCAGTGGTAGATAGTAGGAGTCCCTCTATGCTCCCAATCGGCCATGGGGTTACCAGGGAAGATGACTGCTACTCTTCATAGCACTGTGCTGCTAAGCTGTGTCTGATAGGTTAGTTGTTGCACTTTTGATGGTACTGGGGTTTAGACTCAGGGCCTTATGCTTGCCAGGCAGGTTCTCTACAACTTGAGAACTATGTTCCCAGACCTTTTTTAGTTAATTTTCATATAGGATCTCATGTTTTTTTCCCCAGATCTGGCCTTGGATCACAGTCCTATGTCTGCCTCCTGTGTAGCTGAGATTATAGGCATGTACCACCACATCTGACTCTTAAACGCATTTGTGTGGGGCTGGGAAGGTGGCTCAGTGGTAGAGCATTTGCCTTGCGTTCATGAGGCCCTGGGTTCGATTATTCAGCACCACATAAGCAGAAAAAGCTGGAAGTGGTGCTGTGGCTCAAGTGGTAGAGTGCTAGCCTTGAGCTGAAGAGCTGAGGGACAGCACCCAGGCCCAGAGTTCAGGCTCCATGACAGACAAAAAAAATGCATTTTTTTGGTTTTCTGTTCCTGGGGCTTAAATTCAGGGAGTGGGTGCTGTCCCTGGACTTCTTTTGCCACATTTTGAGCCACAGCACTACTTCTGGCCTTTATTGGTGATAAGAGTCTCATAGTCTTTCTTGTCAGGGCTGGTTTTGAACCATAATCCTCCGATCTCAGCCTCCCGAGTAGCTAGGATTATAGGCGTGAGGATCTGGTGCCCGGCTTCTTAAATGCATTTTTGATTTAATACTATTTTCAACTTATGCTGGTCTTATTCAGACAACCCCATCTTCAGGTGAGCACCTATGTACTGAACTCCTGGTATCTTAAGAAGATTAAGCAAGTTAATACATGTAAAGCACTTAGAAGAGTGTCTCACATACCCCAACCAATTAATTATTAGTTGAGCTACTTTTTATTATTAAAAAAATTTCCTTTCAACAGGATCAAGGAAACTCAAGAATGATTTTTTTTTTTTTTGGTGAAACAAAACATCCTAGATCTTGGTGCAATCTAAGGAAAAACTTGAAATGATTTGTTAAGTTTTTTTTTTTCAGATTCTGTTAACTTTTAGTTAATTCTCTCTAGACAATGTTTATATCCAGGGGCAAATATCACAGGCCTTTCTAGCGGAAATCAAAGAATTCATCTGCAAACTCTTCTCTGGGAATACACGCTTTACAAACCTGGCTGGTCTTGAAGGTCCTCACTCCATGTGCCTTTGGCAGGAGCTGGGGTCCTGGTTCTGTGGCTCTCTGCCCTGTCGGTATGCCTGATGCCTCCAATAACCCACATGGTGCATCCAAAGTCCCAGTTGGCCTCTATGCTGCAGTGGTCTTATCCCTTCTGACCAAAATCTATAATAGTGCCTCACCCCTGAGTGTCATACGTGGGTTCCAGGCTGGAATCCTGTGGGCTTAGCCCCCTGGGGCAGAGTTTGTGGGGGCAGCTGCTGCTTGATCCACTCTGTCACCAGCAAGCCTATCCCCAGATCCATCCAGTAGTCCATAAACACACGGTCATTTCGGACAAAAGTCCAGGACGCCATCTCCTAGGGTCTGCTATCACCTCCCAAATCTCAGTTTTTTTTGACATTCATTCCTTTACCTCTATCCTGAAACCTCCTACACTCTTCCGTCTTATCTCTCGGTGGGCCCAGCTTTGACCACACAGGTGAGGCCAGACTGCAGAGGAGGGCGGGGGTGGGGGTGGGGAGCACTGCAAGCAGAGCTTCCTTGATGACTGGGTGGAACAGAGGAACCCTCAATCTGAAGCGCTCATCTCAGGACACGCCACGGTGAGCTGTCCCTCTGTGTTCCTTCATTTGGGGGAATCTGTGTTACGGTTGCTTAGTCCATGTCTGTCTTTCAGTGCCTGTCTCCTTCTCAGCCTTCCTGACCTCTGAGAACTACAGAGAGGAGAACAGGAAGGGGCATGTACACTAGTGACCCCAGCTTGTCCTGCTGGTGAGGGAATTAAGGCCCAGTGTGGCCAAGGGCCCACAGATTCAGGACTTGAGGGTCCTTCCCTGGGGTGGGAGCTGCATGGTGATTGATAAAGCCAGGCTGGCTCCTGTTGGCCCTTCTTATTGGGTTCCAGGAGCAGCCAGGGTGGTGTGGGGTCACTTACTCCTTTTCACCAGTCAGCTTGGCAATGTATTTGACCTGCTCACGGAGCTTGTTTCCTAGCTTCTCGTTGGCGATCCTGTAATGAAATGAACAGAGGAGTGGCTGAGTCCCTCCCTAGCTTCTGGTGAGCAAGCTTGGCAGTGGAGATTGGGTCTTCTCAACAGAGCTTTGGCTGGACACCAGGCTGCCTCACATCACTCTGTCCCTGGCGACCCAGAGCTCTTCCTACTCAACAGGGAGGCACTGAACAAGTTTAAAGGGTCCAAGGGAAGCTGGAGCTCAGGTTGGGAAGACAAAACTAGAGCCCCAGCAAAACTTCCCTTCCATCTTGATGCTGCCCTATCCCTATGTTGCAGGACTTTCTAAACCTGCCTAAAGAGCTGGGTCTCTTGGTCTTAGCCTAATGGTTAGGTGTGGGCTGACACTGGATATGTTTCCCAGCAGGGCAGGGCAGGGCAGGGCAGGGCAGGGCCAGGGCAGGGCAAGGCAGGGTAGAGTGTGTATGTGACTGACCACTGGCATGCATGTGGTTTCTCATCTCCTCTGAGCCTTGGGACCCGCCTCCTCTTCTTCCATACTTACTTCTGCTCTTTTGCCCACTGCTCCATGTTGCACATTGTCTGATCATTTTCTCGGTGGATTCTACGGGTTTCTTTAGGCACTGTTGGTGGATGCGGGAAGTAGGGCTTCCAAGTAAAAAGAAAATGAGAGAGTAAAGGAGTGGGAACAGAGAGCTTCATGTCCCCTGCCACCCTAAATCCTACTTCTTGTCTTCCTGTGCTGTCTATGCTGAGACCAGTGTCGCTCACATCACGTGATGTTTCTGAGGTCACTATTTAGAGCAGACATGCATAGAATAAGTTTCCAGACCAAAGGCATTGCAGTGACTTGTTCTAAAATAACGGTATGCTATAGCAACCGTTGTTGTTGTTGTTTTTGGTCATGGGGCTTGAACTCTGGGTCTGGGCACTGTCCCTCAGCTCTTCAGCTCAAGGCTAGCACCCTACCACTTGAGCCACAGCACCACTTCCAGTTTTCTGGTGGTTTACTGGAGATAAGAGTCTCATGGAGTTTCCTGCCCCGGCTGGCTTTGAACCACGATCCTCAGATCTCAGCCTCCTGAGTAGCTAGCATTACAGGCATGAGCCACTCGTGCCTGCCCCCACCTTTTTTTTGGTGGTGGTATCGGGGTTTGAACTCAGGGCTTTACGCTAAACAAGTGCTGTATTACCTACTTGCTCTACACCCTCAGTCCTTTTTAAAGTTACTTTTCAGAAAGAAGCTGATAGTGCCCGGAGCTGGCCTCTGACCAGGATCCTTCTACTCCTAACTTCTGCAAAACTGAGACCATAGGTATGTAATACCATGCCCAGCTCACTGACTGGAATAGGGTCTTGTTAACTTTTTGCCTTGGCTGGTCTCAAACCTCCTTCCTCTCATCTCTGCCTCTTGTGTAGCTGGGATTACAGGAAGCGAAGCATTATGCCCAGCTGAAGATATATTTTCAACAGATGGGAAGAAAAATATTTGGAGGAAGAACTAGCCTCCTTCTCATTTGGACAAAATCTCTGTAGCCACCTCAAGATGTTTTGAGGCCTCCTAACAAATTTCAGTGCTCAGACAGTAGGGCGTGTCTACTTAGCCAATTCTACCTCAGGGTCTAGGGCTGCTGTATGTATAGAGTGTATCCTGGAGGAGGAACACTCAGAGAGGTGTCTGAGTCAGAGGCAGCTGATGTGCTAGACAATCTCTCCTCTGGAATGAGGGGTTTGTTTTTGGTCAAAATGTATTGACCAAGCCATTAGACTATATTTGGGTTGAAGCAGAGGCTGTAGCCCGGTAGTACCTACCCCTGCATCACACTGAACACACCACCTGCTCACCAAGGGCTGTGTGGGCAGGATGGTACAAAAGGAAGCAATAGTAGCCAAGGGTTGCCCACCTCTTTCTCATCTGCAAGGAGGTTTTCTTTCAGGGTGGCCATTTCCTCTTGAAACGACCTGAGCTGTGATTCCTTTGCTGCCAGCATCTTGAGGTCACACTGGTGCTGTTTTTGCCACTGCAGCACTTGGTTGCTCATCTCCTCCAGCTTCTTGTCGAAGGCGCGCACCTGCCCAGGAGCACAAAAGGACAGATCACACGAGGACAAGGCAGAGAGGGTGGGCTTTCTTGGCCTAGGAGGACTTGTTGGGGGGTATTTTATTTCCAGCGGCCAGCAGAGGGCGCTCCTGCTCTGATCTTCGTTACTTCTGCCCATCAAGGAGCAGAGTCGGTGGAGGCAATGTATTAGCCAAAGGGCATGGCTTTTAAACGCTAAATAATTCTGGATGCAAAAGGTGACCTTGTGCGCCCCTAAGAGAAAGGCAGCCCAAGCCCCTGGCTTCTTCTCACCTCTAGTTCGCTCTCCTGGTGGAAGTTCTGCAGTTTTTTTAATTCCACATTGACCTTTTTCATCCTGTCTTCGTAAGCGAGGATTTCATCTTCCAGTTGACTTTTCCTCTCTTGGGCCTGTTGCAAGTTTCGCTGCAGGTTCTTTGTCTCTGTGGTCGCATGAGCGAGCTTCCAGTAAAGACAAAGGGGATGAAAGTGGCCATCAGAGCCCTGTGGCTCTTTGCTGAGTCCTGAACAGAGAAGGGTTCAGTCCCTCTCTGTCCTCTGACTGGCACCGATGGTCACTTTGCCTAGTGTTCCAGAAAGGGGTAGTTTTTGGAATGTCTGCACGCCTGTGTTCTCTCCCCCAGTCCCTCTTCTTCAAGTCTGATGAATTGATTTGTCGGCATGATCAGCAGGGGGGAGCGAGGGGGTGGACAGAGCACAGTTTCCCCCGAAAGCCTTGCTCCAGAGTCACCCATGGGCAGGAAGATTGGTTCAACGTGGCTCCCATCTTTGCCTGTTCCTACCCCGCCACCCCTGCCCCAACAAAGGCCGAACTAAGAGGAAGCAAGCCTTCTCTTGACAGGAGACCCAGTCCAGCCCCAGGAGAAGGGTCTGAGATGCCCGGAGGATAGCCAGCCCTGCAGGAAAGTGTCTCTGGAGTCTTTGGCATGTCTCTGAAAACTTCCCTAGGGATGAGGGGGTGTGGCCTCACCTTCTCCAGGGCTTGGGTCAGGTCATCTTGACAGGTGTGTGACTTCTGCGATAGTTCCTCATAAGCGTCTTTGGAGATCATGTTCTGCTGGCAGAGCTTCTCTTTCTTGATAGCCAAGTCCAGCTGCGTCTGCAGATTCATTCTGGACTCTTTCAGGGAGGTTAACTGTAGGAAGCAAGAATGTCACTGTTAGAGACCCAGCTCCTGGCCCTCTGTGGATAAGGGCTGGGCTCATTCCGCGGCTGTAATCGTCACAGCAGTCAGTGTTCATGCTCACACCGTTACCTTCTCTGTTGTAAAAGGTTAGAGCTATCTTTCCAGGTTCTCTTCTAATGATATTTAGAGTATTAGCCCTCCACTCCCTTCCCCTCCGCTCCCCTTTCCTTCCCTTCTCTTTCTATCTCTGTGTCTTTCTCTCTGTCTGTGTCTCTTTCTCTCTGGTTGCCTCTGTCTCTCTCAGCATTACAGTTGTTTAATTTCAGGCCTTGTGTTTTCTAGTCTGGTGTTGTATCGCTAAATGAGCCTTGTGTTTCACTGGTTATTTATTTATTTTTCTCTGTCATGGGGCTTCAACTCTGGGCCTGGGCACTGTCCCTCAGCTCTTCAGCTCAAGGTGAGTACTCTACCACTTGAGCCACAGTGTCACCTCTGGTTTTCTGGTGGTTAATTGGAGATAAGAGTCTCAGGGACCTTCCTGCCCAGGCTGGCCTTGAACTGTGATCCTTAGATCTCAGCCTCTTGAGTAGCTAGGATTATAGGCATGAGCGACCAGCGCCTGGCTTCACTGGTTATTTTTAGGATGAGGACTCATTTCCCATCCAGGCCAGTGCCTGGACTGTGATCCATTTACTTTAGGCTTCCCACTGTTGTCTGGGATCACAGGCATACACACAGAGTCTCCTTCTCTGGAGATGGAGTCTCATGGACATTCTGACCATGATGGCTAACCTTGACAGGTACATGCCACCACAGCCAGTGAAAATGTCTCATAAACTTTCTGGCTGAAGCCAGCTTCAAATCATGATCCTCCAGGTCTCAGCCTCCTAAGTTGCAAGGATCATGTGTGTGAGCCACTGGTACCCCATTTCCTGTGCTATTCTTAAAGAATAGCAATTCAATGTTAATAACTTTTTAAGATAGATAATATGAAGCCGTTAGAATTGCTTAATGTTTCCTTTGTATGCCAAGATGCTCTCTATTCCTCCCCCACCCCAAAAGATGCAATGTATTCAGTTGTGGGAAATGTCACTGCTCATGATGGAGAGGAACAGGTGTTAGTGCTTCACAACCCAAGCTCAGTACGCTTTACTCCTCTGCTTGCTACTTAGTGACCTGGAGCTTCAGATTTTCTTCCAGCTGTAGACAGGGGAGCACAGCAATATCTATCTATCTATCTATCTATCTATCTATCTATCTATCTATCTATCTATCTATCTCTATGTATGTAAAGTTTTACACAAATGATGACTGGATTGAAGCATAGTGCCTAGCTCATGTCAGATGCCATTTTCTATTTCCTGTCATTTTTACCTATGTGAAGTACCCAATAAAATGTTTCTTGTCTTATCCCCTTTCTATGTTTTATGACTAGCTCTGGAAATGTTCTCTAACAAATTGTCCCAAACAACCAATTCACTTAATTCTGGCCTAAAACACAACACCGAAAGGTTTGGTATGAAAGTCCAGATAGTTGGGGACTCCACTGAGGATGAAATAAAACTTTGTACATAGGAAAGAAATGTTTTGTGGGGAGGGAGAGAGAGAGAGAGAGACCTCATCTAAGGGAAGGGAAGGGTAGAGGCTGCAAGGGCCACAGAATATAGAGTTGGCCGAGCCAGTCAGTTTCGTGGTTGCACCAGAGGTGCAGTCCACACAGGTGGATTTCAAATCAAGGGTCACAGGATCCAGGCTCTCCTCTCTCTGAGGTTCTACCTCCTTACCTGTGAGTTCAGATCATCGACAATTTTCTGGGTAGCACTGCATTTGTTGGCAGCAGATTCTAGTTGTGAAGCAGCATTGGTCAACTTTTCCTGGAGATGCTTGTTTTCATCCTCCAACTTTCTCCAACTGTCTTTCCACTGTTCCCCCAGTAGAGAGCAAAATATAGAAGAGAAATGTTCACTTAGTCTACTGTTAAAACTCCACTCTTTCCCCACCCCACTGTTCCTTCTCCTACCCAGTGGTCTTTCCCAATGTCCCTCCTTTCTCTCCTGAGCGCTGGATACCCATAACTTCTGCATCTCTCCCGAGCCAGGGAGGTTCATGAAATTGGCCCTGGATTCACGATCTGCCTCTCACCAGATTCCCCTTCTTACCGCCTTTTCCTTCCTTTTTACTTCCTGTTGCAAAGCGTCAAGTTCATACTCCAGCGACGTCTCCTTTTCTTTGCTCTTTTTCAACAGTTCCTGTTTTTCTTCCAGTGACCTTATTGTATCCTGAAGGTCACCTTCTGCCTGGGTTTTGGCCCTTTCTAGTTCCCTTTGCTGAGAAAATAAAAGGTAGAAAGACAGTCTTACACTACGTTTGTATTTGGACAAAAAATTTAGACCATTATAAACAGAAAAAGATCAAGATATATATGAGAACAATCCCTTAGTTCTATGGTATATGCAATGGACAAATGTGTTCCCATGTGCCGTCAACAGTTTTTCTTTAATTAGTTTAATCAATTTTGTTTGTTGATCTAATTCCCATAGTGTCAGTATTTCCTCCCATTTACCAATCTATTAAGACAGAAACCTCTTTGAATAAAGTTTTAAACTATCTTAGAAGAGTACAAAAAAGAACAGTTAGGGAAGCAAAGATTTAAAATTGATCCACAAGGAGACCTTTTGAATTATTGAAAGAATAACACTGTTATTTGATTCATTTTGAGCTTATTCTTTTAAAAATGCTTATTACTGGCCATGGGAATTCTTGCCAAGTGGCTGATATAGCAACTAACATACATTCTGGGTCATCCATCTGCCTGGATCTTTCCAAATAAAGAAGGATTCATTTAACCTCAGAGCAGGACAGCTGCTGGTACTGGCTGCCTACTTGCCCTCCATACCTGGTGCTGAATGACTTTGCCATAACTCATCATGTCATTTATTTTTATATCCTGCTCAACTAGTGACTTCTGAAGCTGCTTCTTCTCCTTCTCTGCATTTTCAAGCTTTCTCAGAGCCTCTGCCAGTTCTAAGGCCAACTCTTCTCCCTGTTTCCTAAAGCAAAGAGGCAACAACAAGGAAAACATTCCAGTGCCAATTGCTGGCAGGCTGTGGGCTGGCCTTCTAGGGAGGTCTTGCTTGTCTCATTTCTGGCTGTCATCCACTGTGGTCCAGGCTGGCTCCCAGGGAAGGGAACGGGAGGTACCTGTTTTCTAACAGCTCTGCTTCAATGGCTGAGCCCTTCCTTTGGTTTTTCTGTAGCTCTTTCTGCAGGTTCTCGATGATTTCCGCCTTCTCCTTGTCCTTGAGAATGCAGTTCTGCAGTTTCCTCTGGGTCTCCTCTAGTTTGTGCTTTACTTCCTCTTTCTCATCCTTACATTGGGATAATTGCTGACCTGCAGAAACCAAGAGACAGGTTGATGGCATGTCCATGTAGAAGAGCATATGGGAAGGTTGCACTCTCCAACAGGGCTGGTTAGAGTCTAGAACTGTTCTTACTCCATTTCCCACCTGTCCTCTCCATTTTATGATCAGGTCTAAAGATCTCTGTTAAATTATCTGCCTTCCAAAATTGGTTAACTACTTGTAGAAAACTAAAGCTAGATCCTTATATATCACCCTGCACCAGAATCAACTCCAAATGGATCAAAGACCTCGGAGTCAAAGCTGACACTCTGAAAACATTACAGGATAGAATAGGAGAAACCCTAGGTCTCCTTGGCACAGGCCGAAATTTTCTTAATAGAGACCTAGAAACACAACAAGTCAAAGAAAGGTTGGACAAATGGGATTGAATAAAATTGCAGAGCTTCTGCATGGCAAAGGACATAGCTAGCAAGATCACTAGAAAGCCTACGGATTGGAAGAAGATCTTCACTAGCCATACAATGGACAAGGGTCTCATATCTAAAATATACTTGGCACTTAAAAATTAAATCCCCCAACAACAAATCCTCAAAGAAACAACAGCCCAATAAATAAGTGGGCTAAAGACTTAAAGAGAAACTTCTCTAAGGAGGAAAGAAGGATGGCCAATAGACACATGAAGAAATGCTCAACCTCTCTAGCCAGAAAAGAAATGCAAATCAAAACAACATTGAGATACCACCTCACCCCCAGTTAGGATGGCATAATCAAGATCTCTAATAACAACAGATGCTGGAGAGGATGTGGCCAGAAGGGAACCTTACAGCATTGTTGGTGGGAGTGTAACTTGTTCAACTACTTTGGAAAGCAGTATGGAGGTTCCTCAAAAGACTCCATATAGAGCTCCCCTATGACCCAGCAATCCCACTTTTGGGCATTTACCCAAATGATCACAAACAAGACCACACTAAAGCTACCAGCACAACTATGTTTGTTGCGGCCTTATTTACCATAGCTAAGATATGGAACCAACCCAGATGCCCCTCAGTAGATGAATGGATCAAGAAAATGTGGTATATATACACAATGGAATTCTATGCCTCCATCAGAAAGAATGACATTGCTCCATTTGTTAGGAAATGGAAAGACTTGGAAAAAATTATATTAAGTGAAGTAAGCCAGACCCAAAGAAACATAGGTCCCATGGTTTCCCTTATTTGCAATATCTAGTATATGTCTGAGTCAAGCAGAAAAGGTCAGATAAGTTGATGTTAGGGAAATGAACCCCAAGATAAGTATTCAAATGTTTTTTTTTCTTTCATGCTATTGTTTCTAACATATTTATAAGATGATTTCTTTGTTGCTTTGAATGTCCCTCCCCCACAGTGTAACCCCTGCTTTCACTGTATTTGATGTTGGTATAATTTGTGAAGGGGAAGGGAAAAAACAACTCATTTAAATAGAGATACAGGTGGATCCATTGCAACAATGAGATGTACAAGTTGTTATGTGGAAAAACGAACTTTACAACTTCGGTGGGGAGGAGGGGTGGGGGCGGATTGGGTAGGGGGGCAGGGGGGATGGGAAGGGATGGGAAGGGATGGGAAGGGGAAACAAAGGAGGAGGCAACAATGCTTGATAAGAAATGTACTCATTACCTTGCCCATGTAATTGTAACCCCTCTGTACAATATTTTCACAATAAAAAAATTTAAAAAATTATCTGCCTTCTATCTCTTGGACAAAATTATGAAAATTAGTAGAAGTTACTCAGAGTCTCCTGCATTTCTTGTCCTGCTATGAAAGACAAATATTGATTCCTCCCCTGCTCCCCTCCAATGGAGTTTTACAGCCATAACTGGCTTACTCATCAGAGACCACTGGAATGTTATTATTTTTGGATGCTTTCTGGAGATTAAGTTTAGGATCCTGTGCATGCTAAGCAATGCTCTACCGCACAGCGACACCCTTGGCTTGAGAACTCTGGAATGTTAAAATCTCACCGACTATGAGGGCAGGAAGAAAGATCCATGTGGGATGGAGATGGGGAAAAAGATATGGGGAAGACGTGAGGGCTGGTTCAGTTTGAAAGGCAAAATGGGAGCTAAGTAGGTAAGTGCATTCAAGGAGGTTGCAGAGGACTTTGAAGGCTTGAGAAAAATATTTAAACTTGACTCATTGAGCAGAGACTTGGTATGAAAGAGTGCTTTAGGCAAACCAGAACACATTAGATTAGAGAAGACTTCCATTTCCTTTCTCCCATGCTCTTGCCTCAATGGAAGAACTCCTAAGTAAGTTGCTCACTTGTGTGTGTGTGTGTGTGTGTGTGTGTGTGTGTGTGTGTGTAAGAGAGAGAGAGAGAAAGAGAGAAAGAGAGAAAGAGAGAGAGAGAGAGAGGCAGACAGACAGGGGAAGGGGTACTGGGGCTTGAATTTAGGGTCTCTCAATTTCCTTTTCTCTGCTCAAGGCTTGAGCCACACCTCTACTTTGGCTTTTTGCTGGTTAATTGGAGATAAAGGTTCTCTTGGATTTGTCTGCCTGGGATGGCTTTGGAATGTGAGGATTACAGGCATGAGCCACTGGTCCCCAGCTCTCACTGGGGTTTTTTCATGTCAAGTATGTTCTTCATGCTCCAGTTTCGACTTAAACACCATTCCTCCTCAAAGTTTCCTGATCTGAAAAAGGAAGTCATCCCTTGGAATGTGGTGGGCAGTTCAGTTTTAGGAATCTGAGTCAGAAGAGAAGATGGAGTGTCTAGGGGAAACAAGATAGGGCTGACCATAGCTGCAAAACCAGGCTGGGGCTGTATGTTTGGAGGTCATCAGCAGAGTAATGGAGCTACGAGGAGAGAGCTCACTAGAGAAAGAGCACAGAGAGACAGGGGAAAGGAAGGAAGGCAGAGTCTTCAGGGGTGGACTACTACAGTCTGAGCCGGGTGGGAAGAGAGAAGCCAGAAACAAGCTCTATGGATGAATGAGGCACAGAATGTCTCCAGAGCTGAAAAAGGAGATTTTGAGTGAGAATGGCGACCTTGTAAGGTAGCATACAGAGAGACAAAGGACGCCCAGCCTCAGATCTTTTTAGATTGATAGCACCTTCACATAACACACATTTATCCCTTGAAGGTGGACAATTCAGTAGCTTTAATATACTCACTGGTTGTTTAATCACCACCAATACATCTAATTCAAGCACACTGTCTTCTTCCCCAAAGAAACCCTATAGCCAAGGGGCAAATGCTGGTAGCCTAAGAAAGCAGTCTCCGCAGAGGGGCAAGGACACGATCTCTGTAGTCCCAGCTGGGTAGAGAGCATGTGTTTGGAAGTGAAAGGGAGAGAGGAAGTTGAAAACCAGGCAGGGGAGGGGCCAACTATGAGAAGATGGAGAAGAATCTGATGCAAAGCCCAGACTCTGAGCCCAGTCCTTCCTATGGGATCTTCATCTGAGAGAGTCCAGGGAAGGGTGTGTATGTTTGTGAGTTCAGCTGTGGTGGAGGTTTCAGAGAGGTGGTGAGCTCGGGGTAAGTAAGGGAGTTCAGAAGGGTGGAGGGACCCACTTGGAGATACCACTGGAGGGGAGACATTGGGGTGGCCATCTGGGGAGGGAGGGGCAGCCTCACCCGTGGTCTTCTGATGCTGTTTGGATTCCTCCAGGAGGTCTGTCAGGTTCTGGACTTCAGCCCGCAGGGCCTCGCACTCCAGCTTGCTCTTGGAGTCCTGCCTGGCCTCCTTGAGGGTCTCTTCCATGTCTCTCAGTGTGGACTGGTTCTTCTCCAGCTCCAGCTCCTTTTTCCTGAGGAGGCCCTGAACCTGGCTCACCTTCCTTTCCAGCTCATGAAGCGTATTTTCCTTCTCTTGGAGCAGCTGAAGAAAGCAAAGTGGAGATGCTTGGAAAGGCCTGAGCCCCAGCTGGCACAGTCTGTCAGGAGCAGCCCCAAGTCCTCCTCCACGTTACCAGCATCTCTTGCCTGGAAATTGCTAGAGCCTCCTGACACTAGGATGGGTATCCACAGCCACCGGGGACCTCAGAAAACACAAGTCAGGAGTGCAGGAGAGAGTGCTGGGAGTCAGGGATTGGGGTTGGGGGGTTGGGGTTGGGGAGCACATTGTTAGCTTTGGCTAACAGCACCAGGGGAAGGGGCTGAGTATCACATTCACACAAATTTCATTGTAGCCTACAGCAATTTCTCTATCATTAGTTACCTTTTTGGTTAAGATCTTACTGAGCCTAATTTATATAATTTTATCAGCTTAATTTTATCAGTGGTACTATCATTGGTATAAGAAAAAATAGGTATAGAGGACTGGATATTATCTGTGGTTGCAGGTATCCATGGGGGTCTTGGAATGTATCCAGTGGATACACTGGATAAGGATAGAATGGTTAAGGAGTCACTGCTGTATACAACTTTGGATATAGTGGATGTCCAAATAGTCTCTCCTGGCTTCCAGCTCATCTAGAGAAAAATGTGGTATGTCACATTCTTAGTGCCTACAACACTGCTTAGAATGTTGTAGGGGCTCAAGAGTATTTGCTGAATGATACAGGAGTGGCTTAGAGATGGCTATTCAGACTCCTTGCTGCATGTCACTCTGTTTCCTCTTACTTTGAAGCAAGAGGCTTTACTGAGCAACCAGTCAATCCAACGGGATGATAAGTGATAGGTGTGAGGGAAGGCTAGTGTTGGAACAGTCCTGACTGTAACAGTTTGCACTGGCTTCACAGTCTTTCCATTCTTGGTTTCATTTCAAGGCATTTCTGGGAACTTAGTTCACGCTGGCAACTACAACTCATCTAGGCCATTGCGTAGCACCATTAACATTTCCAACTGCTTTGTGTATTCATAAGATTTGTAGTTTTAAAAGGTGGAATTCACATGGAATTCTTAATAAGGAGACTTCTTATTTCTTTTATAGCATTTCCTTCCAATTCAAGTGTGAGAAAAGTATAAGAGAACAATGCAAGTGTGTCTCAAATTTGCTTGTTACCCTCAAACTTGCTTGTTACCCTCAAACTTGCTTGTTACCCTCAAACTTGCTTGTTACTCTCAAACTTGCTTGCTACCCTTCAGGATGGGGGACGGTCCTTTCTTATGCCTCTATAGTCCCAACATAATCTATACAGTTATTACATGTTACAAAAAAAAAAGTGCCAGAACCAGGTGCCAGTGGCTCATGCCTGTAATCCTAGCTGCACAGGAGGCTGAGATCTGAGGATCTTGATTCAAAAGCCAGCCCAGGCAGAAAAGTCTATGAGATGCATATCTCCATTGAACAATCAAAAAGCTGAGAGTAGAGTTGTGGCTCAAGTAGTGGAACACCAGTTTTGAGTACAAAAGTTCAGGGACAGTGCCCAGGTCCTGGTTCAAGCCACAGGACTAGACCAAAAACTTCCAGAGAAATACCCCAAGCTGTGTCTGGGACAAAAGAGCATGCTGGGACACTGTGCAGTGTCTCTGGTAGCAAGTACAGTGGTAGGGGTGGAGAGGGTGGCAGAATTGGTTTAGCCCAAAGCCCGGCCTCACACCTGCCAACAAGAAAGCCCCTGAGCTCACCTTGTCTTTATCCAAAGTCATCTTTTTTGCCTCTGCGCACTGCAGCTGTAGCTCCTCCAGCTGGCGCTGCAGAACACACATCTCTCTGTCCTTCTTCTCGCTGTGGGCAGATGACTCCTCCCGTAACCGGTGCAGGTCCAGCTCCAGCTTCATCATGTCTACAATGGGTGGACAGGATGTGGTTGCTCAGAAGAGAGCTCCGCTTCCTTCTGGCTCTCCAGCTGAGCCCAGCAGCCTCGGCTAACCCTTCATGATGTTCTTCTTCTGCTCTGACACCGTTTCCAGTTCCGTGCGCAGGTCCTTCACGAGGTTCTTGTACTCCTCCACATGTTGGCACTGGCTGTCCTTCTGCTCCTGCAGGTGTTTCAGAATCTGGCATCAGGGAGAAGAGCAAAGAAGCATGAGGACATCAGAGACATGTCCACAGTGCAACTTTGAGCAGACGCGGGGGATGGTAGTGCTTGCCAGGGACTAAGGAGGGAGGGGGAGCCACTCCATGGAGTTTCTCTGGGGTGGTAAAAACGCCCTGGAATTAGATAGCGATGAATTTTATGGTTTGTGCATTCTCTTTATTGTAGAGGTGATGTACACAGGGCTGACAGTTACACAAGTAAGGTAATGTAAAGTAATGAGTGCATTTGTTTTTCTTTTCTTTTGCCAGTTATGGGGCTTGCACTCTGGGTTTGGGTGCTGTCCCTGAGCTCTTCAGCTTAAGGCTAGCGCTCTACCACCTTGAGCCACAGGCGCCATTTCCAGTTTCCTGGAAGAAAGTCTCACGGACTTTCTTGTCTGGGCTGGCTTTGAACTGTGATCCTCAGATCTCAGCCTCCTGAATAGCTAGGATTACAGGCGTGAGCCACTGGCGCCTGGCTCATTTCTGCAGTGTTACCCCCACTTTCATTTTCTCCTGCTTTCCCCCTTAACAAAAATTTAAAAAGAGAATGATTTGAAGAAGGATGTTGCAGACTGCTCATGTTTACACAGAATGTCCTCTCTGCACCAGTCAGTCACTGATGGAGCACTGTACGCTCCAGGCACTGTCCTAGGTGCTGGAGACTGTGGAACAATGAACAAAGACCATGAATCCTTAGTCCTGCTGGAAATGACCTTCTAGTGAGGTGAGACCAAGGGCATAATAAGTAGTGACTTATAGAAAAAGTCAAGCATTGATGCATCCATGGGAAAAACGGGACAGCAAAGGAGACATGGAGGTCCAGGGGGGCAGGGAGGAGTATGTGTGCTGCAATTTTAGACAGGAAGATGGGCTGGCCTCACGAAGAAGGGGGACTCTGAGCGCAGACCTGGGAGGAGGAGGAGGATCCCTCTTATAGGTATCTGAGAGGGGAGCTTTGTAGGGCAGAGGGATGGGCCAGTGACAAGAGCCTGCAGGAAGGACACCAGGGAGGCCAGTGGGGTTAGCATGGGGCAGAAGATTGGTGTGTAGGAGGGCATGGGGAGTTACGGGCAGTCGCATCTTGTGGGGGTTGAAGTCCCTCTACAAGAACTGTGGCTACTCTGAAAGAGTAGAAACACTTTTTTTTTGTTGTTGTTGTTGGTCGTGGGGCTTGAACTCTGGGCCTGGGTGCTGTCCCTCAGCTCTTCAGCTCAAGGCTAACCTCTACCACTTGAGCCACAGTGCCACTTATGGTTTTTTTTTTTCTGAGTGGTTTATTGGAGATAAGAGTCTCATGGACTTTCCTATCCAGGCTGGCTTTGAACCGTGATCCTCAGATCTCAGCCTCCTGAGTAGCTAGGATTACGGGCATGAGCCACCAGCGCATGGCTAGGAAACACTTTTTTCTTTGGGTGGAACTGGGGACTGAACTCAGGGCCTCATTTTTGCAGGACAGGTGCTCTACCCACTTTAGCTATGCCTTCAGCCCATTTCTGTCTTGATTGCTTTTTTATTTTTTGATGGTTGTGGGATTTGAACTCAGTGCCTGGGCATTGTCCCTGAGCTTCTTTGTGCTCAAGGATAGCACTCTACCACTTGAGTAACAGCATTACTTCTGGTTTTTGAGTGGTTAATTGGAGATAATATTCTCACGGGGACTTTTCTGCCCAGGCGGGCTATGAACATGATCCTCAGATCTCAGCCTCTTGAGTAGCTAGGATTACAGGTCTTGTCTTGGTTATTTTTTTTTGTCAGTCCTGGGGTTTGAACTCAGGGCCTGGGCACTGTGCCTATGTCTTTGCTCAAGGATAGCACTCTACCACTTGAGCCACAGCACCACTTTTGGCCTTTCCTGTTTATGTGGTAATAAGGAATTGAATCCAGGGCTTCATGTATATTAGGGAAGCACTCTACCACTAAGCCACATTCCTAGCCCATTTTGGTTATATATATATATATATATATATATATATATATATATATATATATAGTCAGTCATGGGGCTTGAAATCTGGGCCTGGGTGCTGTCCCTCAGCTCTTCAGCTTAAGGATAACACTCTACCACTTGAGCCACAGCACCACTTCTGGTTTTCTGGTGGTTTACTGAAGATAAGAGTCTCATGGACTTTCTTGCCTGGGCTGGCTTTGAACTGTGATCCTCGGATCTCAGCCTCCTGAGTAGCTAGGATTTCAGGTGTGAGCCACTGGTACCCAGTCATCCTAGTTATTTTTGATGTAAGGCTTCGCTTCATGGTCATAACCTGGGTTGTAGTCCTCCTACTTGAGCTTCCTAGTGTCATGGGAATGATAGGTATACTTGGCCTTTGTACTTCCTCTGTAGCTGATATGACAGGCACAATCCACTACACCCAGTTATTGGTTGACATGGAGTTTCCTGCACTCTTACGCACTGGCTGGCCCCAAACAGATCCTTAATCTTCACCTCCCAATTAGCTGGGATTACAGGCTTGAGATAATGCACCTGATAAAGGAATATTTTGTCACCTAGGGGAGGCAGGGACACATGACTGAAGAATGATTGATTGCTTGGGCCTCGGGATGCTGGGTAGAGTTGTTAATGTGATTTCAGAATGGACAGGAAGTAGAAATATAGTCCAAAGACAGGAGAAAAGTGTGGGTACTGTAGGATTAAAGGTTCATACTAGGGTGGCACCAACTGACAGGGCAGTAGGGGACAGCTGTATCAAACCATGGTATGCATCATTTCACACATAAAGGCACATACAGGCAGCATGAAGGCTCGGATGGGAACTATAAAATGGCTATTTTATGGGGAGGTTTCTCATCTGTATCATTTTAAAAATGGAGTGCTATGAGGTGTTGCCATAGGTCAGATATGAATAACATGAAATTGACTTTCAAAATAAGTATTGATGGTATCTGCAGTAACAAAGAAGAACGACTACAAAGTTCAATATTGATCCCTTGTTCATCCAACTTTCTGCAATTGGAAAGTGAGAATGAGAAGTCTCTGGCTCCCCATGATAGGACCCCTGGGGCAGATCATGTGTTTGTTCTCTCTCTCTTCTCTCCCCACTGCAGCATCCAGCGTGCCCCAGCTGACCCACACAGTACAGGCTCTCCAGAGGCTGGCTCTGCCATGCACCTTATGTTCAGGTAAGACTGGCCTGTCAGGACTTGGCCTGGCAGACCTTGACCATTGGCTCATCAAATCTCTGTTTCTATGGCTTAACTTTTATTTATTTTTAAAATCAATTAAAATGCTCTGAATGTTCTAGAGTTAAAAAGGGAAGGAAATTGCATTCAAAATCCTCCCTAAATCTGCAGCTTTCAATTCTAGCTAGACACTAGGTGGATGGTCCTTTTGAATTCACCAAGCCAACAGGAATACCATCATGTTTAGGTCTATCATGAGAAGTTGGTTAAGAGATATTCTAAAATCCAATGCTCGCACCATCTTTGGGGCTTGATATACATTATACACAGAATGCCTGTAGCAGAGTCAATTAAAGCCACACAAAATGTGAACTATAATAGTCTGAAAATAAAAATAAGCTAGATGCTGGTGACTCATGCCTCTAATTGTAGCTACTCAGAAAGCTGAGTTCTGAGGATCAAGAGTTGAAGGTAGCTTGGAGAGACAAATCTGAGAGACTCTCATCTCCAATTAACCCCAAAAGAAATCTGGAAGTGGAGACATGACTTAAGTGGTAGAGCACCAGCCAGGAGCAAGCAAAAACACTCGTCTCTGAGTTCAAGCTCGCATTCTAGCACAAAAATGAAACAAAATAGAAGTAACCAGGAAAGCTTAGAAGAAAACCCAGCTCAGGCTGATCTTGCCAGGCACAAAGAAGCCAAAGGACTGTCACCTTTTTGATGTCTTCAGCGTCTTCTGAGCAGCTAGGAGGGTATCTGTGGGTGGCTGTATAGGAAGCGAAGTCAGCTTGTAATTTGATCAAAGCCTCTTCACGCTCCAGAACCTGGGAAAGAATACAAGTCAGTCACAGGGTGGATGATCAACAGCATATGATTATTATTACTTTGCATTCCTTCTTCAGGAGAAGTTTGTTAACACGATGATGTAATTTCGCTGTGTAGTTATGATCTCAATCTGGGATCAAGGAGTGATCTGACTCCAGCCTGTCTGTGGCCACATTTTGGACCCTCTCCTGAACTTTTGGGGGATCCACTTTATGAGCTAAAAGAAGGTTCTTTGGAGGCGATGATGGAGACATGTGCTTAAGCGATTAGATGACATGATTTAGGATCTGAGAATTAAGGGAAAGCATTTCTTATGCAATGGGTGAATGCACATGTATAGCAAGAAAAAGTTAAAGAACACTCAGTTTTCTTTTTAATGTCATACGTTTTGAATTTATGGAAAACAATTCAAGCAAAACCCAAACATTGAAAAAAAGAAAGCTTCCACTTCTGCCCTCTCTTACTTCCATGATGAGAGGGAGAACATGATTGAGAACTGACAGTATATACGTATGATCAGTGATTTAAAAATCTTAAGAAATTACCCTTAGTTGTATAAAGGGTTTCAAGTCAACATGCCAGTTTATGAGTACCATGCATTAGTGGTCAGTGATTTAAAAAAACAAAAGTTAGGCTGGGTGCTTGTGGCTCACATCTGTGAACCTAGCTACTCAGGAGGCTGAGATTTGAGGATTGTGGGTTGAAGCCGGCCTAGGCAGAAAAGTCCCCAATTAACCACTCAAAACCCCAGAAGCAACGCTGCGGCTCAAGTGGTAGAGCGCTAGCCATGAGCACAAAGAGGCTGAAGGACAGTGTAGAAGCTCTGAGGTTCAAGCCCCACAACTGACAAAAAAAAGTTAGATCACACTATACATGGGATTCTGCAATTTACTGTCAACACATGCCACAAACTTCCTTGCATGCAGCTCTAACACATCTACTTCACCCATTTTATTGACAGCATATTATCCTATAATATAGATATTTTAAAAGCATTTCTCTCTTCATTTTGTTATTTATTAACCTGTGAATGGGCACTTAAGTTGTTGTGTGAGAGGTTTAAAGTTATTTATTTATTTTTTAATTTATTTTAAGAATCTAAAAATTAAGCCGGTGCCAGTGGCTCACACCTATAATCCTAGTTACTCAGGAGGCTGAGATCTGAGGATCGTGGTCCATAGCCAGCCCGGGCAGGAAAGTCTCTGAGACTCGTATTTCCAACAAACCACCAGAAAACCAGAAGTGGTGCTGTGGCTCAAGTGGTAGAGTGCTAGCCTTGAGCGCCCAGGCCCTCCCCCCCCTAGTAACCTCCCTCCCCCACCCCCCCACCCCCCACCTCCCATGCCAAAAAAAATCTGGTAATTAATAAAAAACAGGAGAGATGCATTTGACAGAGGATGTGAACCAAAGGTGGTGCAGGTCTTGGTGAAAAGATTAATTTAGATGATACTCTTTCCTTTGTTTCTTCCACAAGGCTTATTGAGGATTTTTTTCAGACAAATGTTCTAGAATGAGGCACTTACCAAAGCATTGCTGCAGGCAAGCTTATTTCGAAGCTCCTGGATTAGGTCATCCTGTTCAGAGACCTTTTGCCAGACTTCAGACAGTCGTTTCAGGGTCTCCTGATGCTCTGGAGACATGCAGGGAGAAGGGCAGACCCGCACCTTTGAGTGATCACCTTTGTTCTCAGGATCCTGGGGTATTTAAAAATAATGAGTTGGGCTGGGTGCTGGTGGCTCACCCCTATAGTCCTAATTTCTCAGGAGACTTAGATCTGAGAATTGTGGTTCAAAGCCAGCCCAGGCAGGAAAGTCCATGAGACTCTTATCTCCAATAAACTACTCAGAAAACAATCAGAAGTGATGCTGTAGCTTATGTGGTAGAGTACTAGCCCTGAGCAAAGATGAAACTCAAGGACAGCAGCCAGGCCCTGAGCTCAAGTCCTAAGACTGGCACACACACATAAAAGTGAATTGGTTTTGCCGGGCACCAGTGGCTCATGCCTGTAATCCTAGCTATTCAGGAAACTGAGATCTGAGGATCAGGGTTCAAAGCCAGCTTGGGCAGGAAAGTCTGTGAGACTCTAATCTCCAATAAACCACTAGAAAACAGGAAGTGGTGTTGTAGCTCAAGCGGTAGAGTATTTGCCTTGAGCTGAAGAGCTGAGGGATAGTGTCCAAGCCCAACAACCGATTTAAAAAAAAAAAACAGAAGGAAAAAAAGTGAATTGGTTTCATTTCTTATTTGTGAGTCAGCAGCAGATTTCCGTAAGCATAGAAAATCTCTAAGTACATGTTTATATATGGGAGGTATAGATTCCGTAACATAAAGAAAAAAACAGTTCTCCAAGAACTATGCTTTTTTTTGTCTTTTTGATAATTGTTCCTTAGATATCTGAAATCATCCATGAAGGTTATTATCCTCTCATTAGTCTGTACTAATAACAGGGCGAAGTTACACACAAGGTTAAAAAAGAAGTATAGAGAGTTCTGGTATAGATTGTAGATCCTGTTCCCATTAAACTTGTCTCCCTAACTGGGCTTTTCAGGCAAAGTTAGAAATAGTTCATGTTCACTGAGCATGAAAGCTGCCCATGAGCGGGCTGCAGAAAGGTCAGCCAGCAATCTAAACGTGGTCACAAATCATATTCATGTAAATAATTTAGTATATTAGCAGACAGAGAATACAACAGTTAAGAAACAAGGTATCTTTAGGTTCTAATACTTTCTTAACACTGTAGGAATAAAACAGGACTGATTTAAAAGCAATAGAAGAAAAATTCTTTGAAGGAAAAAATATAAAATTTCATATTAAAAGTCATATACCAATATATGATATCTATCTATCTATCTATCTATCTATCTATCTATCTATCTATCTATCTATCTATCTATCTATCTATGTATCTATCTATGTATCTATCTATCTATCTATCTATCTATCTATCTATCTATCTATCTATCTATCTATCTATCTATCTATCTATCTATCTACCTACCTATCTCTCTATCTATCTATCTAATGTGAAAACTAGCAATTTAAAAACCACGGTCTGCAAAATTCAAGGGCAAGGGATGACATTTGCCTGGAGTTTTGGGTTTCCGGTGGAAGAGGCTAGGACCATGAGTGGGACACAGCTGCGTGTACGTCTGCTTGCTGGAACTCGTGAAACACCGTGGAACACCGAAATCCTACCTGACTGACGATCCCATTGAGCTCGCCCTCCAGCATCTTCACCTGGCACTCCAGTAACTCGATGTTGCTCAGGGAAGTCTGGTATTTATCCCTGTAGAGATTTAAGCTCCTTTCTAGGGAGACAATCTTGTCCCCGGCCAAGGCAAGTTGCTTGTGTGCCAGAAGGAGCTTCTCCCCTGTGTCCACGTTATGATTTCCCATTTCTTCCTCATAGAGGATGACCTGTTAGTGCAGGAACAAAAGCTCACTGAGCCTATGCAAGCATCAAATGAGGAATGGATATGGTTCTGAGACTCCAATCACGGCAGTCTTCTATCTAAACTAGAAACCCAGACGTATGGAATAGGGACAGCATAGATTTAAAAGCTGTGGTAAGTAATATCAAGATGGGAATGAATAGGAATAAAGATCATCCTATTTGCAGGTGAAGTTCTTTAAAGGAAGAGATCTTTCTATGTCCCATCCTGTCCAACATTTGGAAGGAACTCAGTATATACTAGTTGAGTCACAGGAATGGATTTGTATTGCTCCATTTTTAAGGGTTTGAAATTTCAGTATCCATTCTTTCCCATGCATTCTCTAGAGATCTAATTTGGAAAATGTACAGACCCTCATGCACACAGTTCCCTGTCAGCAAAGTTTCCAAGAGAGAGTGGGGGAGCATGACCCAAAGTTCCTCTGAGATTTGTAGGATCCTTATTTAGATTCCTTTTCTTCCTTATCAAGTAATGAGTTGCCCAATGGTCATGAGCATTGTGTTGAGTGCAGAGGGGATGTATACAAATGAGACATAGTCTCACCTCTCAAAAACTTCAAAATACTCACAACTTGGGGACATAATATAAAACTGGCTCTGTTAAGTTTCACAGCTCAAATTGCATGTGTTAAAGGGGTTGATAGTTCTAATAGCACATATTCCATTAGTTAGGCTAATTATACTTGCTGCCTAATATTTGAACTTCTTCTCAGGAAAGGGCCATTTAGTTTAAGGTGTTTGTTAGAAAAGAAGAAGAGAGGGGTATTTCACATTCATATCTGTAACAGAAGCTGTCAGTGGCCTACTCACATCCAATTGGAATTCAGTATTTGCACACCAGGCTCCTTCCAATAGCTCTTTCTCTGAGAGCTTTTCTTATTCAGAGGGGCAACACAGTGGCAGTTGAAAGTGTTGGTGAGTACCCTCAGAAGCGGCCCTCAACTTATAACTGGGTTGATAGAGTGGGTTAATTTAGAGGCATGCTCTATTGTAGTATCTCCCAGAGCTCCCAGGGGTTACAGCAAGTAACTTGCTCCATAGCGATTGCTTCACTGACTTCATGCTCCTCTTTGATCATCACTCTAGTGCTTTCTGGAATCATCTCCTGAGTGAACTACCTATTTGGATTCGTATGTGCACCCCAGGGGGCTTGCTGTTGGCCTACCTTAGGCAGAAGTTTGATGCTTCTGTGTAAATTTGTATCTATCCCTCCCCCACCCCCCGCAGCTCCTTAATTACAGAACCTTGACTTGATTGGGTGCAGGAGTATACCTCCCCAAAAGCCGCATTCCCATGCTTCCTGGGAACTAGCTGGAGCCATGTCACTAATAATGGACAGTAGCATGAAAAGTGTCCTAAAAAAGGAAGCAGTATGCCTTTCTTTATCTGGAGTATGTGGAACAAGGATAGGATGGTTGGAGCTCTAGCAGCTACCTTAGGTAGCCTGAGAATGGAATCCTTGAGTGGCTGTGATGGTGTGGCCAAAGGGTAGGATGTAATACATGATGGAAACTGCAGATGCCCTGATCACTGCTTATATGACATAGTATCAAATGGCTCATTATTATTCCAATTAATTCAGGGTTGCTTTACCTAGGTGGGACTCTTGTTTACGCTAAAACCGGCCAGTTTTAATGTAGCTTTATACTAGCTTTATTAAACCATGGTTTATGCTCACAGGTGTTGGTTGGCCCAGCTTATATTGCAATAAGATAACCTTTCTTTGTTCTTTTCCACTCAGTCTTTTACAGCAAATTATTTGTAGGTCATAATATTCCAACTAAAAAAATATTTTCTAAGACTCATTATAAAGACCCTGGAGTTAGTCCTTAAGCAACAGCACTGTCAAAAATAGTCCTTGGAATTTACTTTAAAATCAGAAGGAAGAAAAAAAAAGCCTTCTGATATGAGTTTGTCTGTCCCACTACTTAGAACCATTTTTTTTTGCATTAGTGTCTGTACTGCTTAGCTGGCTTTAGTTCTGTAGCTGTGGATCTTTGGAATTTATTTGGGATTCTACAGGGCTGCTTCCCTTTGGTTTAAAAAAATTGCCTTAGAGCATGAATATAGATGAATGCCCAGAATATACTTAAACTAAGTCTATAGGATCTAAAACTCCAGTCCGAAAAGATGATCTAGCATTCTCAGTGATTGACTCAGTGTCTGGCTATCTTATCAACTGTGCAGGTGCAGAAATTTATATATCATCAAAACCTGATTTTTCTAGTGGACCTTACACTTAGAAAAAAAGAATCCTCAGAGACCTAGAGTCTTTTGCATTTAAATTGCAATGGGGATAGGATGGTGAAGATGGACACATACATATACACACACACACAAATGTGTATGCACACCCCCCACGTGACCCATATGCATGAATATTAGAACTCTCACCCAGTGATGTCATTCTGTTTAGTTTCCTTCTTCTCAGCTTCAAAAGGTACAAAAATGAAAAAGAAAAGTTTTCAAAACCTTCTCAAGGTGTTGAAATGTTCTATGAGGACATGTTTGCCTCTTAGGTCTGGCCTGATTTGGCACATGGGCACCTGGACATTTCAATCTTTAATCTAGCCATACCTCATCCTCTTTCAGTTTGCAGTGGTGGTGGAGAAGAACCAGGTCAGAAGTCTGCTTTTCCAGGATGGATTGGTACTGCAGGAGAGAACAATAAGAAGTCTGCAACTCCTCTGTGCGAAACTCCAGGTCTTGCTGCAGGGCCAGAAGTTTCTTCTTCAGTTGCTGGAGTTGTCTCAGATGACACTGTTTAGCAGACCCAAATTCTATCTGGGTATCTCTGAATGTTGAAACCTTTACTTGCTTCTTGTTCTACAACACAGCATATACAGAAAGGCTTTAGTGTGTCACCAAGGATGAAGTTGATCTTTGACTTTTTTTCATTTGTTCAATCATTTGTGTCCACCAATTTACCCTTTTGTCATCCACAGATAACTTAGTAAGTGTTTCTCTCTATTCCTAGGAAATGTAGCACCATCCCATTCTGTAAGAATCTACAAAAAAAGGTTCTTCCCTATCAGAAGCTTATGGTTTGTGGTCAGAATTAAAAAATCATACATGTAAAGGATCTGGAGACTCACAAATAACATGCTTATAGTTTGCTTTCACATGTGGAAATGACACACTTGACTTGGAAGGAAGCGGGTAGGAGCTACTGCGAGAATCCAGGCTAGAAAAGATGGTGGTGGGGAACGAGGTGGTAACAGTAAAGAGAGTAAGTAGTTGGATTCTAGATATATTGAGTCCTGAGAACCTATTTGATGTCACATGGGGAGAAATTATGGCCATGAAAAGACAAGATAGGGGGAAATTATGGCCATGCAAAGACAAATTATGGTCAGGTCAAGGGTTTGACCTGATGAGTAACTGGAGAGATGGTGTTTTAGTGAGGTCACGCTGAGACACAAAAGAGGAAATCCTTAGTAAGAGTGAGACGTGGTAGCATAGATAAGGAAAAGAAAGCTCAGCCCGGCTGTGGACACTGCTGTGTATAGACGAAATGTCTCAAGAGCCTAAAATCTCTTGTCTGAACAGGCAAGCTGGGGGACATAGGGAAACACTTATAACTCCCCTCCACCCCCTGAATGTAAGTTCTTAATTCATTCGGGACTGAAGCAAAGAAGTCAATGTCCTTTGATAGGGTTAATTCAGAAGGGTTTTTAGTGAAACAAATATGTAATAAAATCCCTATCACTTTAGTCAAAATCCTTTTTCTCTTGGCTCTGTTAAAGGGGAATCAATCAATCTGTAAGGACTAAGACGTTGTCTTCCTGGTATTTCTAGTGATCCAGTGTGACTTCTGATTGGGCACTTCTTCCCTGTAGCTAGACAGGCATGATACAGTTGAAAACAGCTTGTGGTATCCTCCTTCCTATATTTCCTTTGCTTCTCCTTTCCAGCTCCCCGTTTTTCTCTTCATTCTCGAAAGGAATGAGAAATGCATTTTTTCCATTGTTTAAAAGAAGTCAAATTCTCCTCCTTGTACCTGGTATGTCATCTAGACTTTGATGTGCTCAGAGTTACTCTTTGGCTCTCAAGTTTCCTGTGGGTAAACCGTATCTTTTCCTAAAGACAATTAGGTGGGTATAAAGCTGAGCAGCTTGGCAGTGACACTAATGAATGAGTAATTTCTCATCTTCAGAGGTCCTGTTGAATCTTCTGGATTTAATTTTGGTCTGAGGTAGCACAATGGACACGTCACAATGATGAGAATTTTCTCAACTCTTCCAGCACAGCATAGATATAGTACTTGATCTGATGTGCTTGATTATAAGTATTGATTAGATCTATAGAGGGACTAGAACTCTTAGACAGGAATTTTAAAGATGATTAAAGATTATTATACATAAATACCTATGGGTTTGGAGGAATCAAAATTCAAAGACTTGGAGAAGTTCCTAAGCTCATTTGAGATGTATTAAATTTTTATTTGTCTTTATGAATTTAAATATTTTTGTTATTTCTAAATGAATATAAAAGAATGTCAAGCTATAGATTAAATCAACATTCTCTATATATCACACACACATATGCCCAAGAACAATTTCTTGAAGGTACTAATGTATTTCCTTTTCCTTCTTCCTTCTAAAAACTTGCCGTTTTTCTAGTGGAGACATAGATATTATATTCTTCTTCAACTTTCTTCTTTTTTGGGGGGGATGAGTCCTTGGGCTTGAACTCAATGCCTAGGCCCTTGTCCCTGAGCTTTTATGCTCAAAGCTAGCACTCTACTGTGTAATCTACAGCTTCACTTAAAGTTTTGTGTGTGTGTGTGTAATTGGAGATAAGAATCTCACAGACTTTCCTGCCTAGGTTGGCTTTGAACTGCAATCCTCAGATCTCAGTTGCTTGAGTAGCTAGGATTATAGGCATGAGCCATCAGCGCCTGGCTCTTCAACTTTTAAACTGAGATCTGGAGAAAGTGAGGGAGCGATTTTTATGAAGGTAAGATTAGATACTGGGGTTTGACCTCAGGACCTTACTCTTGTAGTACATGTGCTTTACTACCTTGAACCACATACCAAGTGCCTTTTGTGTTAGTTAGTATTATTATTTTTAGGTAGGAGCATGTGTCTTTTACCTGGACTGGCCTCGAACCACTTCTTTTTACACCTCCTGTGTAACCGGGATGACAGGTGTGTGCCATGGTGCCTAGCTTTTCATATTTAGTTATTTATTTTAATGAGATGGGGTCTGGCTTGCTTTTTTTTTTGTTCCAGGCTGGCCTGGATCCATGGTCATTCAGATCTCTGCTTCCTGAGTACCTGGCAGGCACCACTAATACCTGACAGACTAGTTCTTAAGGTGACTATCCAGAGTTGAATGTGATTCTGGAGTCATCTCCTCTGCCAGTTTCTCGGCTCTCTTGGCAGCACCAGATGCCCAAAAGGTGGAGAGCAATGGCTGCTAATAGGAACTTGTTCCCATATTTAGTCAACCTTTCAGCCCTACTTGTGGTCAAAGAGATTATAGCTATTGCTCCTTCCTTGCCTGTGTGGCCACTTGATCACAGAAGGAAATTAATTAGCTTGGCACGATTTGCCTTTTGAAAAGTCACATTGGTTTCCACCCAATACTTTGTGCTTTTCAAGTTGATGCTAATTGATTGATGTTAAGTTCTATATTTTCCCTGATATTGAAGTTAAGCTGACAGGTCTATAATTACCAGGATTGTCCTTTTTCCCTTTTTAAAAAGATGAGCACTTCATTTACCCTTTTGGAGTCTACAGGGACTTTCTTTATCCTCTTGAGTTCTCAAAAATAATCGCTAGGAGCTATGTAATAACACCTGCCAATTCTTTAAGTACTCTTAGAAGAATGTCATCGGGCCCTGCTGATTTGCCTAAAGCCAGCTTTTCAAAATACCATTTAACCATTTTATTTCCTATTCAAATTCACATTCTTTTCTGTCATAGGTTGGCATTCTGTTAAAGGGAGCCCTGATTACTTTATTTTTTTCATTAGGGAATTAATTGGTATTATAAAGGTGATGTACAGGAGGGTTACAGTTACGTGAGCTAGGTAAAGAGTACATTTCTTTTTGGACAATGCCATCCCTTCTCTCACGCTCTCCTAGCTCTCCCTTCCCATCCTACCCACATGCTATATAGTTCATCTTCAACATAGTGTCTAGTGAGCTGCATTTGTTCACCCTTTGTCCCTCCATTTCTGTGCCCCCATTTGCCATCCCAAAGACCCAAAAGAAAAGGAAACAAAAACAGCAACGAAGAGAAAACCTCTTGTTTCTGTTTCCTGGAGTTCATTTAGATAAATGTTATTTTATATGATCTGATGCACATAGGCATTGTGCCTTTGTGTTCCTCTCGTATGAATATCCTCCTTTGGTCTCATCATGTGTGAATGCCATCCTGTATAATTTATTATGTCTCAGCGAATTTTAGATCTAGCTTCTTCACATAAAAGAAAACATGCCCTGTTTGCGTCTCTGAGCTTGGCCTACCTCACTTAAAATGATTTGTTCTGGTTCCATCCATTTCCCTGCAAATGACATAATCTTATTCTCTCTCCCCTCTCTCTCTCCCCCCGCCCTATCTTTTGGTGCTGGTTCTAGGGCTTGAACTCAGGGCCTGGACTCTGTCTCTGATCTGCTTTTGCTCAAGGCTGGCATGCTACCACTTGAGCCATAGCACCCCTTCCAGTCTTTTCTGTTTATGTACTGAGGAATTCAACCCAGGGCTTCATGAATGCTACCACTTCATGAGTGCTACTCTACCACTAAGCCACATTCCTATCCCCCTGGCTTTTAAAAAAAGCTTTAGTGGGGATATGAGTCTCACAGACTTCCTTGTCTGGGCTGTCTCTGAATCATCATCTTCAGATCTCAGCCTTCTGAGTAGCTAGGATTGATTGCATGTGTGAGCCATGGGCGCTTGGTTAAATTTTTATTGGCAGTGCTAGGATTTGAACTCAGGGCCTCATGGGCTGGTACTCTACTACTCAAGCTATATACACCTGGAGCCCTTCTTTCTAATGGCTCTATACAATTCCAATGTGTATAGGAACCACATTGTTTTGATTCACTCATGTCTTGTAGGGCATCTGGGCTGTTTCCATACTTCGCTATTATGAATAGTGCAGCAATAAACACATATATACAAGTCTCTTTATGGTATCCTGGCTTGTGATATTCTGGGTAGATGCCCAGGAGTGGTATGGCTGGATCATAGGGAAGATATATGTTTAGTTTTTTGAGGAACCTCTAGACTGCTGTCCAGAGTGATTGTACTAGCTTATATTTCCAACAGTGCAGAAAGGTTCCTTTCCCCCCACATCCCCACCAATATTTGTTGATAGAATCCATGATGTTGGCCTATCTAACTGGGGTGAGATGGAATCTCAGAGTTGTTTTGATTTGCATTTCTTTTATGGCTAGGGATGATAAGCATTTTCTCATGTGTTTCTTTGTCATTCTATCTCTTCTTCTGACAAGTCTCGCCTTAGCTCTTTTGCCCAGTTAGTGACTCAAGCTTTGGGAGGAGTTAGTTTCTCTCTGTCTGTCTGTCTCTCTCTCTGTCGCTCTCTCTCTCTCTCTCTCTCTCTTTTCTTTCTTCTTCTTTTTTTTTTTTGCCAGTCCTGGGGCTTGAAATTCATGGGCCTGGGCACTGTCCCTGAGCTGCTTTTGCACTACCACTTGAGCCATAGCACCACTTCCAGCTTTTTCTGTTTATGTGGTGCTGAGGAATTGAACCCAGGGCTTCATGCATGCTAGGCAAGCACTCTACCACTAAACCACATTCCCAGCCTTCCTTGTATATTTTATTAGGCCCTTGTCAGATGTGTCACTGATAAAGATATTCTCCCAGTTTGTGGGCTATCTTTCTAGTTCAGTAACTATGTCCTTTGTTGTGCCATACCTTTTAATTTTGATATAGTCCCATTTGTCAAGTCTCTCATATCTGCTGTATCCCTGGAACTCTTTTCAAAAAAGTTTCTGCCTATGCTTATGAGTTCTATTTTTTTCTACTCCCTATTGCAGTAATCTCACAGTTTCAGATCTGACATTGAGGTCTTTGAGTTGATATCAGCTCATGGTGACAAACAAGAATCCACTTTATATGGTTTTATTTCTGGGTCTTCTAGTCTGTTTCATTGATCTTCGGGTCTACTTTTATGCCAATATTAAGCTGGTTTTTTTTTTTGTCAGTCATGGGGCTTGAACTCTGGGCCTGAGCACTGTCCCTCAGCTCTTCAGCTCACGGCTAGCACTCTACCACTTAAGCTACAGTGCCACTTCCAGTTTTCTGGTGGTTCATTGGAGATAAGAATTTTATGGGCTTTCCTGCCTGGGCTGGTCCTCAGATCTCAGCCTCCTGAGTAGCAAGGATTACAGGCATGAGCCACCGGCACCCAGCCACTAAGCTTTTTTTTGTTATTATAGCTCTGTAGTTGAGCTCAAGGTCTAGGATTGTGATACTACCAATATTGCTTTTTTTTTTTTAGTCTAGAATTGCTTTGGCTATTTGTTGTTCCCTAGGGATTTTGGATTGTTTTCTCTATCTTGGTAAATTCCATTGGGATTTTGATGCATTAAATTTGTAGATAATTTTTGGCAGTATGTCTATTCTCACAATATTAATTCTACCTATCCATGAACACAGGAGGTCTTTCCATTTCCTGATGGTGTCTTTGATTTCTTTAAATTTTTATCATTTTCATTATAAAGTTCTTTTGCTTCATTGGTTATGCTTATTTTTTTGAAGCTGTTGCAAATGGAGTTGTTTTCCTGATTTCCCTCACTGCTTGTGCACTGTTGACATACAGAAAGGCTGCTAATTTTTGTGGGTTAATTTTCTTTTTTTTTTTTGAGGGGGGGGTCCGGTTGTGGAGCCTGAACTATGGGCCTGGGTGCTGTCCCTCAGCTCTTGCTCTACCACTTGAGCCACAGCACCACTTCTGGCTTTTTTCTTTTTGCTTATGTGGTGCTGAGGAATCAAACACAGGGCCTCAGGCATGCAAGGCAAGCGCTCTACCACTGAGCCAACTTCCCAGCCCTGTGGGTTAATTTTCTGTCTTGCTGCTTTACCATAGTTACTGATTGGCTCTAGGAACTTGGGGATGGAGTCTTTTAGGTCCTTTAGATATAAGGTCATGTCATCTGCAAGTAGGGATAATTTGATTTCTTTCTCTATGTAAATTCTTTTTATATCTTTTCTTGCCTTATTGCTCTAGCTAAGAATTCTACTATATTGAAGAGGAGTGGGGAGAATGGACATTCTTGCCTTGTTCCTAATTTCAGAGGAAATGGTCTTAGTTTTTCAATGTTCAGTATGATGTTGGCTGTTGGTTTGTTTTATTTAGCCTTTATTATTCTTAAGTATGTATTTCTTCTATTCCTACCATCTCCAGAGCTTATAGTATGAATGGAGGTTGAAATTTTGTTGTTCTGCATCTATTGAGATGATCATGTGGCTCTTGTCTTTGGCTCTGTTAATGTGATATATTACATTTGTTGATTTACATATGTTAAACCAGCTTTGCATCTCTGGGATAAAACCCACCTGAACATAATGATTTTTTTTTATTAGTTGATGAGTTCTGTTGATTAGTATTTTTTTAAGAGCTTTGTGTCTGTGTTCCTCAGAGAGATTGGTCTATAAGTTCTCTTTTTGTCACTGGATCCCTATCTGGTTTTAGGATGAATTCGATCCTGGCTTCATAAAATGAGTTTGGAATTGATCCTTATAGTTCATGGAAAAGTTTGAGGAGTACTGGTGTTGGCTCAACTTTACAAGTCTTACAGAAATCAGCTGTGAATCCATCAGGAACTGGACTTTTCCTTATTGGAAGACTCCTGATTATTTCCTCAATCTTATTGCATGTTATAGGCCTGTTTAAGTGGTTTATATCTTCTTGGGTCAGCATAGGCAGTTTATAGGTCTCTAGGACTTTATCCATTTCTACTAGATTTTCCATCTTATCTGAGTATAGATTTTGAAAGCAGTCCTTCATAATCTTTTGAATTTTTTGGATGTTTGTTGTAATATTTCCTTTGGCATTTCTAATTTTGTTGATTTGAGTCTCTTCTTTTTTTCATCAATATAACTAGTGGTCTATCAATTTTATTGACCTTTTTCAAAGAACCAGTTTTTTGTTTAGTTGATTTTATGTCTCTATTGATATAGTTGATTTTATGTATAGTTTTCTTAGTCTCTCATTGATTTCTGCCCTAATCTTTAATCTCTGTCCAGTAGCTTTGAGTTTGGCATGCTCCTGTTTTTCTAGCTGCTTTAGTTGCATCATGAGGTTAAATACATGCTTTGTTTCTGTTTCCTTTATGTATGCACTTAGAGCTATGAACTTTCCTCTCAATACTGCTTCTGAGGTTCTGGTCTGATGTGTTTTTATTCTCATTGAATTGTAAGACATTCATGATTTCCTCCTTTATTTTTTCAGTGACCCATGTGTTGTTCAGCAGTGTGTTATTCAGTCTCCATGTATTTGAGAGTTTTCTGCAGTATGTTTTGTTGTTGAGAACTAGTTTAATTCCATTGTGCTCAGATAGGATACAAGGAGTTATCTTGATCCTTTTGTATTTTCTCAGGCTTGTTGTGTATCCGAGGATATGGTGCATTTTGGAGAATGTTCCATGGGTTTCATTTGGGAATTTAAAATTTATCTTTTTTTTCCCAATCATTGTCATGATCTTCTTTTGCTTTCTTGGATGAGTTAAATGACATATTTTCTTGGAACTCTAGGTTAGCTTCATCTCACTAGATAAGTTTATCTGTTGCTTCTTTTTCTTTTTAATATCAGTTGTGGGGCTTGAACTGAGGGCCTGGCTGCGGTCCCTGAGCTCTTTTGCTCAAGGTTAGTGCTCTATCACTTTGAGCCATAGCACTACTTCCAGTCTTCTGGTGGTTAATTGTAGGTAAAAGTCTCATGGATTTTCCTGCCCTGGCTGGCTTTGATCCTCAGGTCTCAGCCGAATGAATATATCTGTTACTTCTTTTTATAAACTTCATTTCTTGTTCTTGTAATGGTAGAATATGGAACTAGGGGTTTAATTAACACTCATTTTCTTGGAATGCAAAGCTTAGTTGAAAAGCTATTCAGTATCCTTATGCCTCTGACTGTGAATAGAACCTAGGAAAGGTCAGGTTGCTCAAGAAGGCCTTTTCTTTATTGATTTGATTATCATTTTATTATGGCATCTCTGTTGTTGCTTTCTCTTTTTACATTGGGACATTCAGTGTCTAGACAGGGCCAAGCCTTAGGTTTCTGAAGTGAGGTGCAAATTTTAAGAAGCAGTTAGTCTCAAGGCTAAGCATGTACAGGTTGGTCCCTGAAGAATGAGCACCCATAAATTCTCTACCCTGAGCACCTCACTTTTCTCATCCCACTCGCTGCAATGTCGCTGTGTTTTGGAGTGTAATGTTTTTAACTTTATGAGGTCATGGCATGTTCTTTCCTATTTCCTGGCTCCTCCTCTCCTTTTGTTACATATAACATCTGATGCAATATTTAACTTTCCCCTCATCACTGTGGTCCTGAATCATGACCTCTGCTCTATTTCTCCAGCTCTTTTTCAGATATATTAGTCGAAATTCCAAAAAGTAGTCATGGGTTTTCTCTTTGTTCCCGTATTACATTTCTTTCTAGAAGGCAAATCTTGAAGGGATTTTTCTGAGTACATGAATACAGGTCCACATGTAATTGTGTATTTGTATGCATAGTCTGCAATTTAAATTTTGCACTAAGTGCTAGGAAAAAAAAGAGCTTGTTTTAAAGCTTGTTTCAAGCTGTTAGACCTTCTTCTGGGCAATTAGAATAATAAAATGCAATTTAATACCTTTTTCCTTTCAAGTTGCCAGGTACATTTATAAGCCACATGGCTTTCCCTGGCTGGGGAATAAGTAAACTCATGATAGCTATGGTGAAAATATCCTAAAATGTTAATATTTAGAAGGAAGTAAATTATGATAATCTTCCTGAGATCCATTTAGGAATACCATGGATTTTTTCTATATTCATAACTTCCTGAGAAAGGACAGCAATACCTAGTAAGGTGAGGTAGGAGTACTTAGTAGCATTTTTAGGATCTTGCAGAGAACAAGATGTGGTTTCTATAGTGAGATGGTAAGTTCTGGCAGAACAGTGAAAGAACCCTGGTCCTTGACCACAAGAAACACAGTGGTTGCTTACACAGTAGCTAGGAGACTAAGTTGTGGGTTCAGCAAAGGCATATGCAACCAGTATCTGCTTTACATTTACACAGAACTTGTATCACTAAATGGAAATAAGGTTCTACCAGTAATGAGTCATTGGACACTCAAGTTTTCAGGAGTTGTGGGAAGATATATCCCAGTGGATTTTGTGCTTGTGCAGATAAATGTAAAAACTGGTTTTAGTGCTGTCAAAGAGAGAAAAGAGAGAGAGAGAGAGAGAAACCAAGGCTAACGTAAAATGGTCTCAATTGATATATAGACTCTAGGTCAGTATTTGTTCAATTAACAGTGTCAAGATGGCGGCCATGCTAGGAGGTTTTACTGTTCAGGTATGCATAGGCTAAGTATTACTGTGTGTCTTGCCTTGGGTACCCCAAAAGCTGGCCTTATAACAAAGAACTGAGTGTTGAACAGAAGTTTATGTGGTAGGTGATTATAGGAGACTCTACATTAAGCAGAGCTGGGAACTGGGACAAAAGAGGAAAGGAAGTGAATGAAAGGTGTGTTATCAAGCCAGTTTTCACTGTGGGGAACGGTGAGCCAGAGAAAATAGTATGTCTTGAGTTAACTCAGGCTAAGGGGCAAAGGAAATAGGTAATTGAGTCAACTTGTTAGAGGCATTAATTCTCGGGTACCTCTGCTTGCCATATGATTGTGTTCTGGCCATATGATATCTTCAGAAGGATATCTCATAGGTGATGAGATGCAGTTAGGTGGAATTAATGAGCACTGACTGCACTGATGAATGGTGATATATCAGAGTGGGAGAAGTGGCTTTTATTCACATGGGTTGGCTTCGAAGTTTTCTAAGGTTCCAATCAGGAGACAATACTCTCCTTATACCATTATACTCTGGTATTTTCAGGGCTGTAAGCTAAAGTGTAAAAGGCCAGATAAGAAAAAGGCAGCATAGAGCCAGACCCTGGTGGCTCACACCTGTAATCCTAGGTACACAGGAGGCTGAGATCTGAGGATTATGATTGAAAGCCAGCCCAGGCAGGAAAGTCAATGAGACATCTCCAATTAACCACTGGAAAAGCAGAAATGGAGCTGTGGCTCAAAGTGGTAGAGCACTAGCCTTGGATAAAAAGAGCTCAGGGACAGCACTCAGACCCTGAGTTCAAGCCCTGCAACCAAAAAACAAAGAAAAGAAAAGAAAAGGAAGTATCTCAGAAAGTTGATAAACTTGGAAATAGCTAGGTTAAAAAACCCAGAAGGAAGGATAATTTTTCTGTTAGTGTGTGTGTTTAGTTCTGAGTGCTTGCTAAGTAAGTACTATTGTGTGACCCATTTAAGAACTATCTGTTGTTCCTGCCCATGGATGCTCAAGTAGTCAAAGGAATAGAGTTGGTAGCAGTTGCCAATGCCTTACGTGGCCATCGTTCATTATAGCCTCCTCCACACAGAGCTGGTTCTCTTGTAAGGTCTTCCCCTGTCTCTTGCAGACATCATGAAGATTCTTGATGTCAAGTTGAAGGCTTAAGAGCTTGCTGTTCAGGCCACTCACTTCTCTGTCTCTCTCCTGGACCTAGGCAGACAGAAAAATAAAAAGCATCAATTATAAACTATCAAGAACATGCTAACTTTCCTTCACTTAACAGGTTGACAGAGACTTTAAATTCTGGTGAAATTTGTCCATCAAGACTTTGCTGCTATTACTCATCCTGTGTAACATTTATACAATATCCATTTGCAAGGTATCTAAGTGCTCTGACTTACTCAATTACTTACTTATTTTAATTAATCTTTACCACAGTGCTGTGGATGCAGATGCATCAGACAATTCTGTTTCTGGGCCTAAAATAATTCCAGGTACCCAGTGAACTGTCTATAAATATTAATGGTTCTGCCACTGATGAAATGAACATACTGAGATGTGAAATGAACCTGTCAGGACTGTAGTAGATCGGTGGTGGAGCCGATGTAGGATTCTGATGTCTCTTAACTTTCTCTTTTACCATTAACCAAAATCTTCCTCATCTATAAACCTAGTGGTTTTCCTTGTAGGGGTATACCAATGGGAACAAAAAATGGAAATTTTAGCTGATTAGGTAAGATATCTGTCTTTGATTGTGCTTGAAAATGATAAGTGTTGCGAGGCCAAAATGGAAAGTATGGAAAGTGGTGGAGCTCAAAATAGTGTGTGCAGTGCAGCATCATAGCATGGGCTCGGGTGGGGGCAGGAAGCAGAGCTGGTTAGATGGGGTGGGTGGGACTCCATCACCTCATGATTTCTGTGCTACGGATGCCCATAGTGTGAGGAGGAGTTAGGAGAAGTCCTCTGTGGACCCGTGCAGTGCTTCAAATTCTATCAGTGTGCTGCTTTTTCTCATATTTGTGATGCTAGACATTATTACCTTGGACTTTTAGACCTTGGATCTGACGCTGTTGAATGCATGTGAGGTGCCTGACTCCTTGGAAGTAGCTTCTTATGTGAGGATTTGTCATTAATGAGAGAAACACTCCCAAGAGAAACTAGCAAGAAGAAAGGGGGAAAGAAGGAAAGGTGAGGGGAAGAAAGCAGGCAAAGGTATGATTTTCAGACAAAGTCCAGTGGGTCATTCTAGTCTGATCCCACATGGAACTCTGGAGCCTATTTGATATGTGAGAATCAATCCTGATTGGCAGCAGTTAAAGCTGGGCTGTCAAACCTGGCATCAACCAGTCAATGTACCAGGGCTCTCCCTGAAATGTAAGCTCCCAAGGACATCCAGTTAAAACTGGACCCTAAAGCGTTCTATAGGCAAAGTGAGCTCAGAAGTCTAGGAATAATTCTTCTGAGAGAGAAAGCAGGATAAGGGCACAGAAGTGGCTCAGATCAGAGCTGTCTTAAGTCTGGTTAGCAGCGGGGTCAGGAAAGTGCATTCCACATTCTCCCCGTCCTTATAACCAGTGCTCACCTCCATTGCACATGGACTGGTCTGGCTTCTGAAATAGATGGGCTACATAACACACATTCCCAAGGGAACTGGAGACCTGATATGGACATCATAAATCAAGCCTTAGTGGACAGGTCAGTTTAAGAGACCTCTGTACAAGGCCAAGGGGGAGGAAGGTGGGCAGAGGACAACGTGAGAATCGGACACTGCAATGTCAGAGTATTCGGAATTGAGAAGGTTTCCCAGAAGTGCTGCTGTCTCAGCTGATTTATTCCTTCATTTCCATTTAGTACCTGGATTTTTTTTTTTTTTTTTTTACCACTTTACAGTTTAATTAGGTTAACGGCATGGCTCTGTCATTAAAAGAATTTCATTATCTCAAAACTCTCCTTCCTCCTCTCAGTCCTGTCCCTCGTTCCTCACTTTCAGAAAAATAACAATGGATGTCAACTGCCCTAAGCATGTAATTACCATTAAGACAATTACCAGGGACTCTCTTAAGAGAATACTTGTAGTTTTTTTTTTTAAACATGGAATGCAGACACTGTTTTCTAACTTGAAAATGAAATTCTCGACTTGATAAGCAGTCGCTACTTGTTTTAATGCTTTGGAACTCTTTTCTCCTGATCACCACATCAGGGGAAGAGGGTATGAAGCCACACTAGAGAGACTCTTAGGGTCTCCTCCATTCTAGGTATAGAACCATTTTTCCCCCTTAGGCATCTATGAAAAAGTTGGTGACAGTGCCAAACTTGCCCAGTGCTCTGCATTCTTGCTTTGATGCACAATATATGTGTCTTAAGGCAAAAATCAGGTCACCAGATTGTCCCATAAGGGTTCTAGCGCTCTGTAGGCTAACAAAAGACCAATGACATACAACTTGAGCCTCTCTAAGTTAGCAGTTAAATGTTATCTTTCAGGGCTTGGAAAAAATTATATTAAGTGAAGTAAGCCAGGCCCAAAGAAACATAGGTCCCATGTTTTCCCTTATTTGCAATATCTAGTATATGTCTGAGTCAAGCAGAAAAGGTCAGATAAGGTGATGTTAGGGAAATGAACCCTAAGATATGTATTCAAATGTTTTTTTTTCTTTCATGCGATTGTTTCTAACACATTTATCAGATGATTTCTTTGTTGCTTTGTATGTTCCTCCCCCACAGTATAACCCCTGCTTTCACTGTATTTGATGTCAGTATAACATGTGGAGGGGAAGAGGAAAAACAAATCGTTTAAATAGGGATGGATACAGGTGGACCCATTACAACAATGAGACGTACAAGTCATTATATCGAAAACGAACTTTACAACTTAGGTGGGAGGTGGGCAGCGGGGAGGATTGGGTGTGGGCACTGGGGGAGGATGGGAAGGGATGGGAAGGGGAAACAAAGGAGGAGGCTACAATGCTCCATAGGAAATGTACTCATTATCTTGCCCATGTAATTGTAACCCCTCTGTACAGTATTTTCACAATAAAAAAAATGTTATCTTTTAGGCGAATAAAAATATCCCCTTTCTTTCAGATGATCTCCGAATAGAAGGCCTACTAACCCTATTCTTTCTACCACAGGAATTCAGAATTAGATCTTACATGTAGATGCAAATTATGTCTATAACACTGGGCTTTAGATCTTACCTAATTTGGACACTTAGCGTTGGGTCAGAATCTCTCAGGAACATTTCTTTGTTCATAAAACAAGAGGGTGTGTAATAAGCCATCTTTCTTTGAAGATTTTCTAAACCAGGTGAATAACAAATGTATTTGGCTTGGTCAAATAAAATTTTTTTTGAAACCAAAACCTAACAAATCATTCTTAAAGACCAAATCATAAAAGGGTTTGAATGCGCGTGGATTGAAAGCACTTGAAGAACGTTAAGATGATTTCCATGAATCATATTTCATTTTTCACTTCAGGTGGTTAGAAGAAGATGCTGCACTCACCTCACCAACTCGAGAGAGATAAGTTTTCCCCTCCCCCGGGGTGCCAGTAAATCGAATTTCTTGCACAGATATTAGCTGTAAAGTATTTATAATTCTATGTACTTTATGAAGGCTAAATTCCAAGCGATGCCTTTCAAGTATTAATATGCAGCAGGAATAGATTTCATCTGACATTTCATCAATCATAGCTCTGTAACCAATCCTGGGTCATGAGATGAACTGAGAGTCATAATACTGACCCTCAGGCACTATCTGATCCTCTCCTGGATCTGAAGTCATTAGTAATAGCTGAAATCACAAGCCTCTCCACTGGCTAGTGGGTTTTCATTTAGACAAGCCATGTTCTCAGATACCTGGCTTTGGCTACTCTGCTTAGAAGCATGTGCATTATCAGGGTTACCTACCCACAGGCAAAATGGTGAGTACTAACATCACGTTTTTCTGTTGTACTCATGATAATTATTGGAAAATAGGTAATTTACTGAGGCAAATTGTCTGTATTGATTAAATGGGTCTTTGGTCAAACAGCATGACTTCTCAAATATATATTTTAAAGGAGGCCTAGCAATCTGAAGGTCCTGAGTTCAATCCTTAGTACCACACACACACAAAAAACTAAACAAAAACCAAAAAAGCTTGCTGTCTTTTGAAACTTGGGTGGTAGTTACCAGAGAAGGGGGTGGGGTCAATCACCTATGAATGTCATCACCTTTGGAGATTATTTGTCTGAGGATGAGGACAGATCTTCAACACAAAGTGAAAGAGTTGGAAATATGGCATTAGTGGTGCTTTCCTAGCATGCATGAAGCTCTGGGTTTGATTCCTCAGTACCACATAAACAGAAAAAGCCAGAAGTGGCACTGTGGCTCAAGTGGCAGAGTGCTAGCCTTGAGCAAAAGAAGTTTAGGGACAGTGTCCAGGCACTGAATTCAAGCCCCAGGACTGACAAAAACAAAGAAACCAATAGTGTAACATTACTTTTAACAATAGATATCCATTTATGCTGCTTTAGAAACAATAGATATCCATTTTGAAAGGGGCTGGGAATATGGCTTAGTGGTAGAGTGCTTGCCTAGCATGCATGAAGCCCTGGGTTTGATTTCTCAGTACCACATACACAGAAAAAGCTTGAAGTGTCACTGTGGCTCAAGTGTTAGAGCACTAGCCTTGAGCAAAAGAAGCTCGGGGACAGTGCCCAGGCCCTGAGTTTAATTAAGCCCTAGGACTGGCAAAGAACAAAACAAATCAACTCCCCCAAAACAACAAACAAAAGCAGCAAAAAATAAAAATAAAAAAGCAGCAAGCCTTAAAACCTAGTGTGATTTCAGAAATTTTTACATTTTGTCAACTAATAAGGCTGACAGTTCCCTATTTCACACATCCCTACTAATATTGCTATCAAGATTCCTGCATTTTTACATTTGCAGCAACACTCAAGTTGTTTGCACTACTTTCAATAGGAATTAATGGGTACTCATAGAAGGGTTTGCCTATGAGCAAAAGTGTTAAGTTCATCTGGTGAAAAATAAGAATGTTTTTTTTTTTTGTTCTAAGTTCTGCAACCATTGGTGCATCTCTTAGGATGTATATGTTCCCCGGCAGAGAGAGGAGTTCATGGGCATACGGCATCTGTGCAATGTGGATTGCTTTTGTTGTCACTTGGGCAACTGCCAGGAAGCTTTTATTTTTGGCCATCATTTGGCTTTGAAGGAATTCTTTCATTAGAAGATAAGCTCCATGAGAGAAAGGTCTTTGTGTATTTTATTCACTCCCAGCTCCTACAACAATGCTGACTGAGCATGTAGAAGGTGCTCCGTCAATTAAATGAAAGAATGGCCATCTGGAAAATCTGTACTAGATCCTCATTCATTGTAGAACTGGCAGCAGTTCCTTCTGACTCCAGCAGTTCCAGTAGGAAGGAGTGGAAATGACTGTTTTAGAAGCCACTTACCTCTTGGGAGGAGGTCTTTCATTAAGCATATGTCACATAGGACAGCTCTATACTCACCAAGACAGACCTCTTCAATCTTTCTGGAACAGGCTAGAGAACACATATCTACAGTCTGGTCAAAATATTAGACAAACCAGAACACTCTATTTCTACATAATCCCATATAAGTAAGAACATTAGCAATGATAGAAAATATTTATTAAGTGCTTTTTACACAAAGTGTTGTGTAATCCAGCAAGCCTTTGAAATAGGCACTCAACATTCCTGTTTTCTAGGTAAGGCAGCCTAGAGAGAGTAAGCGACATCCTCAGTATCATTCTGCCATTAGTATTGGACTCAGATCCACTGAAGCTTGAGTCTGGGCTCTTAAAGGCTATATTCCCCTGCCTATTTCTGTCTATGATATTTTATGATGGAATTTATATACGGAACTTTGAATCATGAAACTTGAAAAGGAGTTCCTCATAACAAAGGTTCAACTCTGTGTATGTAGAAAGTTAGGATCCTTACCTCATCTTTCAGTCCCTTGGCAGCTCTCAATTCTCCTTTAAGCTTTAGCATTTTGTGAGCTTTGTTATAAACCTGAAAAAGTCCAAGTGTTTAAGATGGAAAAAGCATAAATGAGTCCAGCCCTTTAAAAAACTTTCCCAGCTGGATCTGTGCCCTCAGCAGGAGGTTTGGAAAATTTTCCTAAACTGCTAGCAATACCGACTTTTCTTACCCATCTGTTTGTGTTTTCAAAAGTGTTAAAACACTCACTAGGGAAGCAGACCCATGGTTTTGCATCCTTTCCAAAAAACCCACTGCTCTTTGGTTTCTGAATTCATCTATCTTGGGATCTGAAAGGTCTGAACTGAGCTTACTTTTTAAATTTCTAAGTATCCTGTAACTCAGATATAGTGAAACACCGTGTACTTTTTAATGAACAAAACAGGACGTACGGGACCCAACTTCATACTCACACAAGTCTTGAGGAGGTGTTATTATTATCACCATCAGTTTACAAAGAAGAAAACCAAGGCTTAGGAAGGCGAAATGGCTTATCCAAAGTTACACAACATAGGCTGTTTTACCACTCCAGGAAGCTCTCCCATTTATTTGTAACTATTAACTTGAAATGTCTGATGATGTGAAGCATCAGCTTTCCATAAAGCTGGTGCTTATGAAGGTAGGATTCATATACAGTGCTGAGAATGATATAAAAACTTCCAAGGACACCCAGGATTTTGTGTAAGTGTACGATGATGCATTTGAGGTCATAATGCACTGAACTTACTAAAATAATCTAATTCATTACGGTTTTAATTGTAACACGAGGGCAGATTTCCACCAAGGACTTACCTGCAGAATAGTTTCAAGAATGAGAAGCTATCAAAATGCTCATTCTTTGTAATGAACCACATCCCTCCCCCACTCTAATATAGGCCAAGAGGAGGAAAGAATGCTGTCGATCCATGGAATCTGGAATGTTTTAAGAAGTTGTATTCAGATTTCATACATTGTGGACTCTCCCTGAAGTCTTCATGCATGGAGATGCATCATGGGACTGATGATGTTGTTCAGGCTTACCTGGAGGGAATAAGTTGGGTGATGTCTCAGTAACAGGCAAACCCCAAATGTTGGTGGCTTATAGCTATGAAGATTTCTGTTTCACTCATACTACATGTCCCAGAGTTATCTAAGACTGTGCTCCACATTGTCCTTAGATGGTAGAACCTCTATTATAAAGTACATTGCCTGTTGCTATGGCAGCAGGAAGAGAACTTGGTGAATTATCTCCTGCTTCTTAAAGTGGCAGCGAAGCACCTCACTTCTGTTCACATTTCATTGACCCAAACAAATAGCCATGCTTGGCTTTATCTCCCAAAGGCAGTATTGGTGAACATTATATATGAATTCTACATCAGGCAAGTGAGACTAAAATAGTGTGGTGGCAGTGTGAGGAGGGTTCACATTTGTAATTTTAGTTACTTGGGAGGCAAAGATATGGAGGACTATACTTTGAGGCCAGCCAGGGGGCTGGAAGTGGGAGACTTCAGGAGACTACCATTAAAAGCTGATGTAGTGGGGTGTCTGTCATCCCAGAAAGTGGGAAGTGTGACTAGAAGGTAAAGGTCCAGGCTGGCCCTGTACACACTGGACAAGACCCTGTTTCAAAAATAACCAAAGCAAAAGGGGCTGGCAAGTGTGGCTCAGGTGGCAGAGGCCCTGAGTTCAAATCCTATATCCTGAAGAGTGACTTTGGGGAATGCCTCATCTCTATAAGTTTTCATTTCTGCCCTTAGAAATGAGGTGAATTACTTTTGAGATCTCTCCAACTGACTCAGAGTTATGCCATGATGGATATATTTCTTTAGTGAGAATTATAAACTCAGCCTGAAGCATCACACACAAGTTATAATGGAAAACATGTATCTTGAAGATGATATTTCTTTATAGGAAGAGTTCCTTGATCAGCAGTAGGTGATTATTATTTTTTAATGCTGGTCCTGGGGTTTGAACTCAGAGCCTGGGCTCAGTCCCTGAGCTTTTGTGCTCAAAGCCAGTGCTCTACCTCTTGAGCTACAGCTCCACGTCTGGCTTTTTTTTGGATGACTAATTGGAGGTAAGAGTCTCAAAGGCTTTCCTGTCCAAGCTAGCTTCAAATCATGATCCTCAGATCTCACTCTCCTTAGTAGCTAGGATTATAGGCATAATCCATCAGTACCCTATGATTTTTAAATAAAATCGCCAGTAGGTGATTTTTAAATAAAACCTTATCACAATATAAAACAAGGATTTTTCTAGACTATAATAGTTTCATCCCTAGCTATCACTGCAAGGGCCAGGCATATTTCAAAGGAGAAGTAGAACGTATAGGTCTTAATATTTGTGTAAAAATACACTGGATTTTACTAAGTAAAACAAACCAGAGGAAAAATATCTGAATTTTGTTCTGTGAAGGAGACAGAGGAATTCTGCGAGCTATTAGGTGCAGGAGTGGGTAATTTGGAAGTGCTTATGTGAAAAAGAAAAGAGGTCTGTATGATACATTTTTGATGCATTTGACAGTAATGTTTGCCAGATGAGTAGAAAAGAATTCTTAAGGATGGCTGCAGGTTTTGTGAAATGATCGTGTAGGCTCTCTGAGGAGTGCAGCTGGACAAGATTTTTGTACAAGGGAAAAACTCCTTCCGGAGGGAATGAGGTGCTTTACCAGCTCCCTAGCTACTGATTCTCTGGGTCTTGGGCTTTGTTATTGTTGTCTTTTCCTAAAACCTTACTCTTAAATCTTCCTGTCTCCCCTGCATAATCTTTCTTCATGCCTCACCTCCTACATTTGCCCAGGGAACTGCTTGTTTTCCTAAGTTTTCCATCTGTTTTCCAAAGAAGTCCTTCTCTTGGTGACAGCTTTATACCCTCCTCCCCCCAAAAAAGAGTATAGTGTAATGCTTAGAACTTCTAGTGATGTTTTGTGCTTACCTTCAGCCTAACCTCAGAGCATCTTATACATATAAAGCAAACACTTATACATATAAAGCATGCACCTGGGTGACTAGTGTACTGGCAAGAAACTCAGGTATGCAAACAAAAAGTTAACTACTTTTCTATTATTCAACCTCGTTATTGAGCTTCATTTCCATCACATAGCAAAAACCATATGCATACTTCTAAGAAAGTGCTGCCATTTTCAGGTTGAAAATAAATCCGTTTATCCTTCTCTCAAACTCTCTTAAGGTCTTTTGAGAGTATATGCAAGTTCCAGGATTAGGTTTTTCTCCAATACTTCGCCTCCTATCAAGGCATCAAGTGTTCTGAATCCCAGAGCTCTTAATTATTGAAATGAATCATTTCAACATGTTGTCTATTTCTATTTTTAAAAAAATATGTGAGCACTATACATTGACCAAACCAGCTTTAAAAGAGAAAATCTCTAGACTTGGAAGAGGTGGTAGTGGTAGGAAGAGATGCTGGAGATGTTTTTGCAGTGTAAAGTCCTACATAGTGACAGGGAATCAAAACCTAATGCCAAAGAGACTACCTGGGTTCTAGCCCAAGCTGAGGATTGACATTCTTCTACACAGAAAAATGGGGCCTGGAGAGGGTCCTAGGATTTAATAGACTCAGTCTTAGGTGAAATTCTCTTCCTAGGTACCTCTTGGGCTGTTGATTGCTTCTTCCAGTACGGGATACTCGTATTTTCCTGAGAACTGGCATACTCATGTACTCATAGAAGGCTGAGTCTCAGTCTCTCTTGCAACTGGGTATGATTATGTCTATGTTTGGGTTATTGAAAAAGAATACTGCAGAGGACTTCTAGGAAATCTCTGAGAGGCAGTGCACCGCTCTTTGTTCCTTTTCTTCTTCCCAGTTGCTTGCAATGCTGAGCTAAAGCTGCAGCATCCATGTGACACATGAGGGGATGCCCGCGGAGATGGAAGGACTCCATGTCCTTCATGGTGTGGAACCACCATGCTCACTCTGGACAGAGGGCAGTGTCCATCCTGTTTGAGTCACTTGTATTTTCATTTTCCTGTTGTAGAATTTAATGGGAGTGCGCAACATTTGTGTTCCTCTCAGAGTAAAATTCTCTACAACTTATGGCCCCATTTCTAGCACCTCCACTGGTAGTTGGTATGTCGTAGACATACGGACCAGCTCTTTGGCCTCTACAGGTATTTTTGTCAAATACCTTTCCCTTCTGTCCACATCCCCTCCAGCATCTGTTGTTATTAGAGTTCTTGATTACAGCCATTCTAACTGGGGTGAGGTGGTATCTCAATGTTGTTTTGATTTGTATTTCATTTATGGCTAGAGAGGTTGAACATTTCTTCATGTGTCTATTGGCCATCCTTCTTTCCTCTTCAGAGAAGTTACTCTTTAAGTCTTTAGCCCACTTATTTATTGGGCAGTTGTTTCTTTGAAGATTTGTTGTTGACAGAAGGGAACCTTACTGCATTGTTGGTGGGAGTGTAAACTTGTTCAACCACTTTGGAAAGCAGCATGGAGGTTCCTCAAAAGACTCCACATAGAGCTCACCTATGACCCAGAAATCCCACTTTTGGGCATTTACCCAAATGATCACAAACAAGACCACACTAAAGCTACCAGCACGTCTTATTTACCATATCTAAGATATGGAACCAACCCAGATGCCCCTCAGTAGATGAATGGATCAAGAAAATGTGGTATATATATACACAATGGAATTCTATGCCTCCATCAGAAAGAATGACATTGCCCCATTTGTTAGGAAATGGAAAGACTTGGAAAAAATTATATTAAGTGAAGTAAGCCAGACCCAAAGAAACATAGGTCCCATGGTTTTCCTTATTGGCAATAACTAGTATATGTCTGAGTCAAGCAGAAAAGGTCAGATAAGTTGATGTTAGGGAAATGAACCCTAAGATACGTATTCAAATGTTTTTTTCTTTCATGCTATTGTTTCTAACATATTTATAAGATGATTTCTTTGTTGCTTTGAATGTCCCTCCCCCACAGTATAACCCCTGCTTTCACTGTATTTGATGTTGGTATAATTTGTGGAGGGGAAGGGAAAAAAAAAACAAATCGTTTAAATAGGGATTCAGGTGGACCCATTGCAACAATGAGATGTACAAGTCGTTATGTAGAAAACAAACTTTACAACTTTGGTGTGGGGGGTTGGGTGGGGGGGACAGGGGGGTGGAAAGGGATGGGAAGGGGAAACAAAGGAGGAGGCAACAATGCTTGATAAGAAATGTACTCATTATCTTGCCCATGTAATTGTAACCTCTCTGTACAGTATGTTCACAATAAAAAAAACACCTTTCCCTTTCTTTGACTTGATTCCCTCCCAATCCATCAGTTAAGTTCTTTGTTTTCACTTTCTCCTTCTCCCCTTGCTGCATGGAGGAGGAGGTACCAGGACAAGGAAGAGAGTACCTACTCACTCTACCTACTCACTCTACCTACTGCTACTACTACCGTTATCATTTCTTCTTGTCATCTAGAAAAATTTCCTTTTTAAAAAAATTACATGCTCCATCAAATCTTTGTTACCATGAACATCAAATGACATGTAGAAAATTGTCCCACTGGCTTGCTCTATATCTTTATGAGAGATTCTTGTTGTCTGTCAAAATCGCATACCTTCATGCCCCAACTCAATTCTGTCATCATCTCTACAAATACATGTGATAGTAGTATGTGCATGGCAGCTTCTTCTAACCCAACCAGCTGCATTTATTATGTGCGTCAGTGATTTGCTTTTATTCCTCTGCAGTAAGGTAGTGGTGGTCTACACCGGTAAAAGAACAAAAATACAAATGCCTTCTTGAAATAAGATTTCCAGAAAAGTTGTAAATCTTTAGATATCTCCATACAATAGTTTCAGTTTTTCATAACTTAGGCACTTTGGAGAATACTGGACAGTTGCTTTATAGAATGACCTGCAACTTGGATTTGCCTCATACTTACTGAGGCTATGCATTTTGGACAAGTGTATCATATACCTTCTTAGTGAATCATATTAGGGGATATATATTTATATATAATATCAAGATGTCTTAACCCTGATAATGTTAACTTTGGATTACTTGCTTATGCTGGTTTCTACTGCTACTGGGTTTATCTATTAGAAAGTTACTATTTTCCCTAATACAATAAATAAATATATAGAGTGGGGAAATACTTTGAGAGTATACAAGTATTATTTTGACCTGATCTTGCTGGCAATAATTATGACTATGCTATTCAATAAGGATTTTCTAGTTCTTGTGTTCTGTCTATATTTATTCACCAGAATTCCTCTGGAAGGAAGAATTATTCCTATTTGTTTATATCAGCATGCGTTTCTGGATATCTTTTATCTTATTGTTTATAATCTAATGCTTCATTTACCTTGTTACCCAGCTGTTCCACTATTGGCCATTGGGAGTTATTTGTCACTAGGTCCTGTCCTCATCCTCTCTTGAGCACATCCTTAATTTCTGGCCCCATGACCTGCTCTAGGATCATCTTACATTTTTCTGCCTTAGTCACTTTTTCATGGACCGAGGGACCACATTTTGACTCAAGTCATATGACCCATGAGCAAGTTAACTTTTTGTCTCAATTACTTCACTTGGAAATAACTGTAATAATAGTACCTACCTTACAGAATTGTTAAGTGAGTTAAATAAAGAACATGTACACATATGGCATAACATATATATCTCTATCTCTGTCTCTGTCTGTCTGTCTGTCTTTAACGGGCTTTTCTTCTTTGACTTTTGTAGGGTGGATGCCTTTTTCTCTGTTGACCTCAGCTGTATTCTGCCTGGTACTATGCCACAAGACTCTTGAGAAAGGATTGTCCAAATCCCCTTTTCTTCTTCCCTTATCTTATCCCCTCTTTACTCTCTCTCAGGTTTTACAGGGTTCCTGGAATAAGTCATGTGGAGGGTGATAGTTCTCCTAGGTGCCTGTTCCAGCACAGTAAGGGTTAAATACTTTGTGATAACTTCAGCACCGAACTGCCAAGTCTCTTAGGTTCAGCTCAGCAATCAAACTGCATAACCTAATAGAGCCCCTGGTGCTACGGGAAACACAAGACACTGATTTATATTTTAATATCAGTAATTTCCACAAGAGCAACATTTCTGAGTGTCATTTTACAATTTCTGTCAAATGCCAGCTCAGTTTTTCTTAATTCTGTTTATTGTGTCTGAATTTGCAACCTCATCGGCAATGCAGATTCTTGGCTCCCAAGGGAGAACATTTCCATCTTTCTCTGCAAGGGGAGAGACAGGGATAGAGGGCAGAAATGGATCTATAAAATAATTGGAAATGTAAATATAGGACTGTCTATTAGGAAGTGGTTATGAAGTACTTTTAGTTAAAGAGGCAGTCCGGAATAAGATGCAAAAATAAATAATAAGGAAAGAAAGAAGAAAAGCAAGCAAGTAAGTTTGGGGATCCAAACTGGAATCTTTCCATCTAGCAGCAAGAACTTGTGTACACTTCAAAAAATAGAGAAGAGGCACTGGTCTGGTCTGGGGATATTTGGCCACATTTACTGTAAGATTGTTGCCTGTGGTCATTAGCACTCTAGCAGGTTGTAAAGTGTTCTGGGATCCTGAAGGATCAAAGATGCACAGCTACATAAATGCCAGATGTTGCCATTAGGAAGAAGGAGCCTGGTTCTCTCCTGTACTCTTTGAACATCTAATAAAAGAACAAAGCTGGTGCTGTTGGCCCAGACCACATCGAGTCGGCATGTTTGGGAAGGGTGGGAGTGCTTCCTGGGGCTGCCGGCTGCAGATGTACACCCTTGCATTCCCAGTGTTGTTCACTAGCACCTTATAGGCCTGAAGCTCAAATTTCTGCATTGGACCATTTCTGGACAGTTTGTGTGCAACCTCCCCCAAGAGTTCAATGTCACCCTCTTCTCTGAGTGCTAAGAGTTCTGGTTGGAAAGGATGTCATAGAAAGGCAGCCAAGAGTCAGAAGCCAGGTGCTGGCAACTCTCAGGGTACTTCATGAATGGGGATGTTGTTCTTCATAATCTTCCTTTTCTCCAAAGCCACAGCTCCTGTAGGTCATCTCAAATCCTGAGCCACTTAAAAAAAAAAATCTCTGGCCAGTATTAGGATCTCATGCATTTCACCAGCATCCTTCAGTTTCATACACTCTAAATCCAACATCATGTCTCATTGCCAAACCTCTGGCAGAAGCCGTGTTGAGTTTCTCAGTGGAGCTATCGACCACATTGACTGAAGCCGCAGCAACGTGTTTCTCCCCATCCAAAAGGGTAAAAATAACAGGAACAAGTTGTCGGAAATGAAATTTCAATTCATCCACGCCCTTTCTACACTTCTGCTGCGACTCCCAAGCAGGGATCGATAGTGTTTAGACAGCCAAGGAGATTTTTTCCCCCTCTTAAAGCACCAGATCAATAGTAAAAAAAAAATCCTCCAGCCCTCTGTATGTGTTGTAGTAAATGTGAACAAATCAGAGGCCTTCGGCTAAACGGATTGACTGAAGGCGGCAGCAGTCCGGCGCTTTGTAACTAAGAGTGCATCAACCGCACAAGTGGCATCGAGGGAGGAAACCCCAGTGCTCCCAGGGTTCCAATAACAAGGAGGCTTCAAAGGGAATTTCTGTCCCCAAAATGAATGGAAGAAATGAAAAGATTCCTGTGCACTGCAGCATTTGGGCGTGACTTCTTTAAGAATTAGGAACCCCTTACAAGGATCACTGACCAGCAAGGAAGTGCATTTGGTAGGGAGATAGCTTAGTTAGTGGGTACCACACACTTCCTCTCTATTTTGTCTTCTGCCCTTGTACTTAGGTATGTATTTAAAGTTCCTGGTTCTCTATATCATTTTCTCATTGCCCTACAAGTTTTCTTTGCATAATTCTGTCTATCTTTTGAGCCCTGCATGTCTAGATTACCTGTCATTACTTCAGTGCACATCATTTCCTTATTTACCACTGATGTTCTCTGAGGCCTGTTTTGTTTCCTCCTCTTAATCTTATTATTCATGTGTGAGAGCAATTGGGTCAAAGCTCAATTCTGATTTTCCTCAAATGACTTACCCACGTGCAGACTTTTGTTCCCATTAGGAAATTTTCTGTATTATATTGTGTCCCTTTCTCCCCTCCCCCCCCCCCCGCCCCGGCCCCATCAGTGATAAACAACAGTGTGTAAATACTCATGCAAGTCAGATTGATTTTCAAAATTGGTTTTTTTCATTTCAAGAGTCATACAAGTAATGGATTAGATCCCTAATTATGTAACAAGAAACTGAAGAACTTCTGAGGTGAACTGCCACAAACACTAATTTCACTTGAAAAACCCAATCCAGGGATACAGTAGATGATCATATAGCTGGTCTTCCTTTGTGAGATTCGAAAGGAAATCTTCAAGTTGTACAATGTCAAAGTGAACTGCCATGAGCAGTCTTCACTATAATAGACTTGGCCCTCCCTCCCTCTCTCCTTTTCCTTTCCTTTCCTTTCTCCTTACCTTTCTTTTCATTTTCTTTTCCTCTTTCCCTCCCTTTCTTCCTCCATCCTTCCCTTTCTCCCTTCTTCCCTCTTCTCTTCCTCCATGCTTGGATTTGAACTCAAAGCTTTACATTTGCTAGGCAGATATTCTACTTCTGAGACATGTCTCTAACCTTTTTTGCTCTGGTTTATTTTTGAGATAGGGTCTTGTGGTTTTTGCCTGAATGTGTGCCTATTTTTTTTCAAAAACAAACACCACCACCGCCCACAACAACAATAACAACAAACACATGGATTATTTTGCCCAGACTGGCCTGAAACCTCAATATTCTCAACCTTAGTCTCCCATTGGGCTAGGAGGACAGGTGCATGCAACCATACCCAGGGTGAGAAGGGGTCTCACATGTATGCATGGGCTGACCTCAAACGGATCCACCTGATCTTGCTTTCCCAAGTAGCTAGGATTACAAGTGTGAGCCAATAAAACAAACCACTGGCTAAATCTAGTGTAGAAGCATAAAGCTAGCATGTCATGCATTAGTTTTGGTAGTCTTTAATAGTACATTTAAGTACATGTTTATAATCATAGATAAGTGATCCTTACCATTTGTGCTACAGACTTCTAGAAGCTTGTCTTGGAGTCACATCTTGTTAAGCCCATACATCAAACTAGACTTGCTCTTATGGCACCGGTATATCTCCAAAGTATGCCAGGAGAACAGAGATGCATTTCAGTTTCTTCAAAAGACAATATGTTACATGATATCAGGGCCGGTGTTTCTCAATGATTATTCCCAACAATGAAAAGAAGAGAAATAGAAGCCAGGCATGGTGGTATACAACTGTAATCGCAGCTTTGGGGAGGCTTAGTCAGGTTTGAGGCCAGCTTGGGCTGTGCCCAAAACTAAACAAAACAACGCAAAGCAAAGCAAAACAAACAGCAGCAACAGAAAGTGAGAGAGGAGAGAGAGAGAGAGAGAGAGAGAGAGAGAGAGAGAGAAACATTAACTTACTGAGTAATTCATAAATGCTGAGCACTCAGTATACATTAGGTGAAGGAGAAATGGACAGGTACAACTATAGCTATGAGCATGCCAGCATTATAAAATAACCCATATAAGAGGCACATAGCCTCTCATAGTTATAAGCTCTAGAGAGCTTATAACTGGTAGCTTCTTCCTTTGTGTGTGCCAGTCTTGGGGCTTGGATTCAGGGCCAGGGTGCTGTCCCTGAGCTTTTTGCTCAAGGCTAGTACTCTATTATTTTGAGCCACAGTGCCACTTTCTAGGCTCTTCCTCTGCAATGGCTCGTCCTATTGGGATTATTTATTTATTTATAATCTTTAAGTAGTTGTACAGAGAGGTTTCATTTCAATGAAATCAATGCATCCTAATCAATGCCAGTCATTTCACAACCCTCCCAAGCCCACCCCTGCCCTCAAGTTTCCTAGTTCCATTTACACACACACACGCACACACACACACACACACACACACACACACACACATTGAGTATTATGACTGCATTCGTCCACCCTTCTTCTCTACTCTATCCTCCTTCCTCTTACATCTCCTTGGCAGCACAAATTCTAGCTTCTTGGTATTCATTTCATTAAACTGTTAGTTGTTAAAGGAATTAGAATCCTCTCCTGCCTGTATCCTACTTTAGTTGGTATGTTTGTGCATAAATGCATATGACCCTGATGCCTATTAGGATTGTAGAAGTTTAAATTTGAGTATGGGATATAATCACGTGGTTCTAAATGTAAAACTAGCTGGCTTTCCAACTGCCCCTTACAACATTCAATCTCTTCTTTCCCTTCTGTCCATGTCCCTGAGATGAGCCCTTGCATTGTACTGACATGTTCTCTTACCCTTTGGCTTGTAGGTGGTTTTGCCAGAGCAGAACATCATCAGGAGCTCACAGGGAGAAAGAATTGTGCAGTATTTGCATGCATGCCCTCAGCTTTTGCACTGGAAGGTCTCCAGGAATGTCTGAGACTCCATCTCTTAGGGTCTTTTCTTTGTACAGCTACTTTCTTACCCATTTCAACTCCCTTCTCTGACCCCTATCCCTGCAAATGGTCAAGGCTACCCCGGACACTGTAGGACACTGTGTAGTTTCCTCACATCATGCTCATACTTTGTAAGATATCTACAAATTACTTGGCCTCAGTAGTTAATTGTGATCTCCTGGCAGAAAGTCTCATTTGCAATTGTATTCTTTTCTTAGGGCTGCACTAACAAAATAGCACAAACTTAAGTGGGTTAAAACAATAGAAATTTATTGTATTGCCGTTCTGCATACTAGAAGTCTTAGATCGAACTGGCAACAGAGTTGGCGAGAGTTGGATCTTTGGAGAGTCGTGAGAGAGCATCTGTCTCAGGATTCTCTACAGGTTCTGATGGTTTGCTGGTAATATTTGGTATTGCTTAGCTTGTAGAATCATCATTCCTACCTGTGCTTTCATTCTTACATGGCACTCTCTCTGTGTGTGCATGTCTATCTCCAGATTTCCTTTTTAGAAGGACACATGTCATGTATGATTAGAAGCCTACATTAACCCAGTATGACCTCGTCTTAACTGCTGCTGATATAACCCTACTTCCAAGTAAGATCACACTTTGAAGGACTTGGGGATTAGGACTTCCATATATGAATTTGGCGGGGGAACATATTTTAGCTCATCTATTCTAAAATAACAAAATCTTTCCTGATCTCTATCTCTGCTCTCCCATTTTCCTGCCTCTCGCCAACTGTCTTCATGAATAACTTGTTTACATTTGCGGTTGATATTTCCTCTACCAAACCCACTCACAACCTCCCCCTAGCAATAGATAGCACCTGTGGTCAAGATCTTAACTTTTCCATCAGATCTGATAGAGCTACATATCTGAAGTCACTTTGGTCCAATTAGCCTGACATCTGTGTGCGGGAGATAGGGGAATCAGAAGAAGGAAGAAGAGGAACAGCTCTAAAGAGCTAGACAGGAGTTCGAAGATGACTATTCTAAAAGAATAGCCAACTGAGCAGAGCAATGGTTAAGAAATCAATTTCTTTGCCCCTATTATAGCATGCTATTATATCAAAATATAGAAATGCATCCTATAGAAGTTCATTAAGCATGGATTAAAGGCAAACAAAGGAATTTAATATCCGAAGAGGTATTCATTAAATGAAGACTTGTGGTGGGTGTGATTTAAAACCACCATTGGGACATTGTATTTCTGAATGGCTCATTGTTTTTCAACCAGTAGGTAGGCTAATCTAATCTACAGATTAGGCCTACTCTAGTGGGCACCAAAAAGTGTTTGCAGTCAAGGTTGGGTTAAATTTGAAATATTCATCAAGAACTGCTTGCAACTTTTTGGTCTAAGCAATTTCTGTTTGACTTGGATCGGTCTTGTACTCTCCAGTATTATATATTATCATCAGTATCATTACAATCTTCCTTTGTCACCCAAGAGTCAAGATGAAAGGAAGCTGGCAGGGGAAGAGTGGTGGTAGACAAGTAGGCTACTCATATCAATTGGTTTGTATTTTGTGATCTTTTTTCCTTGTACCTGTTCCCAGTGATCGCGTCGTAGAAGGGAAGGGAGTGAGGTGGGTACATATGGGTGCTGCTATTGTTATGTCGGAAAATACTTTTTGATGAACAGTCATTTCCTTCCACTGCCGGAGGGTGTTGATAATGAGCAAATTACCTTTTACTCCCTCTGGTGTGGATGTGAAATTGGCTGTTAATAGAGTTGCTAATGCTACTGGGTTAGCATGTGATTGTTCTATTTTAAGCCAATTTAAGTTATATTTGGGGAGTAGCCAATCAGACATCTTGCTAGGAATAGGGGCCCAACTGCAGCATTTAATATCGAGAAACCTGTCTAACCCACAGATGTGGCTGTGACCCAAAAGCACTGAACATGCTGTCATTAACATGAAATGTTATAATACAATGTCTTTTTTCCTTTGTAGGTACAAGAATGGTCTCATTAGGAAAATACCAAATGTTTTCATCATAGGATAGGACTCATTTCAAACCCCAATAATATAGAACGCCATCAGCCAATGATGTACTTTGTTTAATCTAACAATGGGTTAATATCGGTCATTTCATTACTGGCTTGTTATGCAGTGAAAGCTTACTAGAAAATGAAGTGTTCAGAGATTAGTTGAAAGGAGCAAAAGAGGTGAGAGATTTTACTGAGTTATATGCTCAATTGGGCTAATTAAAGGTACAGATGCATTAATGGGTTATGGGAACATCTTTGATTTCTAAAGATGCTTGCCTAGGAGGGAGTGATATATTCTAATCATATATGGCATTGAGAATCCTCAAGGGCAGAGAACACAGCTTTTTTTTTTCTCTTACATGCTCAGTGCTCCCATTTCCCCAAAGCCATCTGGTAGCTGGAGGGTGAACTGAGTGCATTACTTGGGAAAGTTTCTTGATTAAATAAGACATTCTTGAACAAAGCACTGTTGATTTGTGGTTTTGGTTTTTTATTGGCTTTTCATGTTTTAAATATAAAGCCCATTAATGACACACAGAGAAGGAAACAGGTATGGAGGATGGAAAATAAAGTTCCACTGATGTGATATAGAAAGGTACAGTGTGTGTCGATCTGGTTTGCAATAATTAGGCTTGGCAATGTTAGGGAACCTGCCACAAGATCAGCTTACAGGGTTGAAGAAATTGTGGCAATGGAAAGTGCTGGTGCTTAATAACATCCCAACCCCACCCTCTACCAAAGTAGCTGAAGGAAATCTTAGGCCCATGTCCTCTAACTTGTCATGGAAAACTCACCGCTGCTGGAGAGTCTCCCACTCCTTCAACAAACATTTGCTCAGCTTTTATAGAAAGGGTAGAATGCATGGCGACAAATGGGCTACGAAGAGGTGATTAAAAGCTTAGGCGCTCAAGAAATACTTTGTGTTGACTTTTTTCCCCCTTAAACAAACACACAAAGTACTTGCGATATAGGCTAGGCATCACTCTAGGGATGTTACGCTCATTAACTCATCAATTTTCCCAATAATATCCAGAGGCAGATATGGTGTAGTATAGGATAGCATATGCTGCATTCTATCATTGAGTAAACCAAGGCACAGGCAACTTGCCCTAGGTCAGGCAGATCAACGTGAGCTAGGATTTAAAGCTGCACCTCTGCCTCTAGAGTCCCACGCCCAGCTACGACATGCTGCCGTCCATTTAAGCTAGTCCCTAGATGGTGAGTGGGATTTAAGAAGATGGGGAAAGGGGCTGGGAAGGTGGCTCAGTGGTAGAGCGCTTGCCTTGCATGCATGAGGCCCTGGGTTCAATTCCTCAGCACCACATAAGCAAAAAGAAAAAAGCTGGAAGTAGCGCTGTGGCTCAAGTGGTAGAGCGTTAGCCTTGAGCTGAAGAGCTGAGGGACAGCGCCCAGGCCCAGAGTTCAGGCTCCACAACCGGATCCAAAAAATAAAGAAAGAAAGAAAAAGAAGATGGGGAAAAGAATAACTGATTTTAAAATGCGAGGGACAGCATTTCAGGCACAGAGACAAGCTGACCCAAAGACCCCCCCCCCCGCCCCATGAGCAACTATGAGTTAGCCCATGAGGAGAGCATGTGCTTTCCCAGTGGTCAGAGCAGCGAGATAAGATGGGAGTACATTTGGCATGTGAGTGTTAATCCTGGAGGGATGGGTTAATAAGGGGGAGCTGGTGAAGGGGCTGGGAAGGAGCCCACAGAAGGAAAAGCAGAAGGGTCTCTGCAAAGTGCAAAAGCAGAGGGATGATGTCAGGTTCCCAGCATCAGCTGCTGTAGAAAGTAAATGAGAAGAGGAAAGCAAAGCTGTCATTTGAGAGCTTAGGATGCCAAAGCAAACCTTAGTGAGTAGTGCCAACCGTAGCATGGGTAGAGCAGAGGACTGAAGTGAGAGCATAGTGGTTGAAGAGTTTCTGGAAGAGAGAGCAGCGTGAATGTGTTTAGTAAAGGGAAGAGAGAAGAGAGAGAGGGAGAGGGAAAGGCAATGAACAGGGAGGAAAAGAGATGTCGTGAAACAGAAGGGAAGTGAATACAGCGCAGGGTCAGAGGCAGATGGAGATGTGAAGTGAGCGGCTAACACAGAGGTGAGTGGAAGAGGCAGGTTCGGTGAGCACAGTAGAGGCATGGAACTTCTCCCTCGTAGACTCCTGATCTGAGCAACCCTGGAAGAAGAGCAATTTTTCTTTGTCTTCTTCCTCAGGGAATGAAGGGACTACACAAAGGCTGTAAAACAGCTTTAGTGCAGGGCCTTCATAAGATATCCTGGACTGTAAAGATTAGGAGGGCAGTCCTCAGCATCCCCAATGGAGTACCGGGCAAGAAAGAGCAGGTGCTTCATGGGTTTGTTGAATAAATGGGTCTTATTTACATTTTTATTGTGAATATTATAAAAAAAAGGATACAGCCGCGATTTTGAAACACATTGGAAATGTAGTCATAAAAAAAACTAAAATTTTATGGTCTGCAAGTCATTTTAGGAAATGTTGCAAATACACATATCCATCCTGCCCGAGGCTGTGAGGTAATAGCGCCATTATGGGATTTCTCATTGGGTCATCAGAAAACTTTCTGCCCTCATATTCCTGCTGTTTTAACGACAGATTCTGTATTTTATTAAAGGTAGGAAAAATAAATTGTTTTTGAGGCATAAGGTCTAGTTAACGGTGTTCAGAAAATGTAAAACAATTTTACCAGTGTCCCGACTACTAATTTGGATAAATGTTTATTCTCAAAATGTTCCAGCATTATCTTTCTTCTTTTAGAAAGGTCAGGCATATGCCACTAAAAATACATTTAGTGCATTTGAGAATATTTTTCAAATGATTTATTAGGGTAATGTATGGACTATTTATTTAAATATATCACTTATTTCCAGTAATGCCACAACCTCATTAGAAGTGACTTGGCTCATTGCTTAAGCAAAATGATCTAGCTATTTGGGACCTCTACTTTAAAAATAGGCTATTTTCCTCTAATAGTTTACCAGAACTTGGAATGTATTTTTAGAAAAGGACTGGAGAATGGGCAAGGTCATAGCTGTCAGCCTTAGGGAATTCCTCTAGAACCATGTCTGTTGTAGGTTCTGCTTCATTTCTCTCCCTTCCTGATTCTCCAGAGGAGAGGAATTCTCTACTTGAGGGGTGAGGGCACAGCCACTTCTCTGAGGGGATTGCAGAATCCTCCAGAGACGTACTGTAATGTATTCTTGCAGCCATCCAGCCAGCAAGGTATTGAGCCTGGGTTTAGCAGTGAAAAACTGCTTATGCTTTTGGGGACATTAGAACACTATATGAAGTATTAGAAAGTGAAAATTTAAAACTACTGAGTGAACATAATCCCCTCTCTGCAGCTGATACATTCAGATGCTTCTAACACATATATAAGTTATGAAGCAGAACGATAAAGTGAGTGTGTGATGCTCTATGGGAGCTGAAACACTGCCAGTGTTGTAGCACCTAAGCATCTTTGCTCATTCCTCTGAAACTTGGCTTTCCCTGTGGAGGTAGCCACCATTCTAAATTTTGTGTTTGTTATTTATCTGATAAAAAAAATCCCTTTATTGCATATATGGATACTTCTAAGAGAAGAGAGTGAGAAGCACACACAAACCACACTTCCTCCCCCAAATCATTTGAATTAGTATAGAAAAGGTACAAATTTCCTTATTTAGGTGCCATGTTCTATCTGATGTTAAAAAATGTTGCTGTGCTGAAAAGGTAATTTTTTATGACCTCTAGTTGGTGTGCATATGAGAAAGCTGATGGTTCATTTATTGTTTGTGGAATATTAATGCTTTCTTTCTTGAAAGTAAGTTAGCAATATAGAACAAAATTCCTAAAAGAAGGACAATTGGCTGGGCAATTCTTTGTACAGAATTTTATTCTAGTGCTCATTTTGGCAGTGTATATACTAAAATTGGAATGATACAGAGAAGATTAGTATGGCCCCTGCACAAGTATGACATGCAAATTCGTGAAGCATTCCATATTTTTGTATGTATGACCATATGAGACGAAGCTAAATGAACCCCAAGATATGGACACAAGAGGTTTTTCTTTGTTGTTGTTGTTTTTAATGCACTATGTGATTTTTTTTTTGTTTCTTTTGTATGTTCTTTCTCCAATGGTATACCCTGTTGTCACTGTATCTGGGTTAAATACCTTGCATCTTGTATATACATTTATCTAATTTGGGGAGGGGAAGGGGAATAACAAAATGTTGAAACAAGGATACAGTATGACCCATTGTAACAATGATATTCACAAGATACTATGTTGGAAATGAACTTTACAACTTTGAGGGGAGGAATGGGGGAGGTGGGGGAGGGAAAGGACGGTAGGAGAAAAACAAAGGAGGGGGTAACAATGCTCAACAAGAAATGTATTCATCACCTTACTGATGTAACTGTAACCCCTCTGTATAGCATCTTTATAAGAAAATAAAATTAAAAAAAATTATTCTAAGGGAAGGAAAGCATGAGTATTCAGAGGTATTTTTTAAAGAAATATTTAAAATGACAAAGAAGAAAACTGGAGAAATAATCTAAATATTTCAAGTTATTGGTTAAATAACAGTAGCAATTTAAAATGAAAAGATGTTAAAAACAATGACAACAAAGAAAAACCTCTTGTGTTTATGCCTTGGAGTTCATTTAGCTTAGCATCGTCCTATATGGTCATATGTACATTGCTATTGAGCTACTTTATTGATCTGCTAAGATTATCCTAGACGTATACTAATGATTGCAAATAAGGGAAACCATGGGACCTATGTTTCTTTGGGTCTGGCTTACTTCACTTAATATGATCTTTTCCAAGTCTTTCCATTTTCTAACAAATGGGCGGTGTCATTCTTTCTGATGGAAGCATAGAATTCCAGTGTGTGTGTGTGTGTGTGTGTGTGTGTGTGTGTGTGTGTGTGTGTGTGTGTGTGTGTGTGTGTGTGTGTGTGTGTGTGTGTGTGTGTATGTGTGTGTATCACATTTTCTTGATCTATTCATCTACTGAGGGGCATCTGGGTTGATTCCATATCTTAGCTATGGTGAATAATGCTGCAATAAACATAGTTGTGCTGGTAGCTTTAGTATGGCCTTGTTTGTGATCATTTGGGTAAATGCCCAGAAGTGGGATTGCTGGGTCATAGGGGAGCTCTATGTGGAGTCTTTTGAGGAATCTCCATACTGCTTTCCAGAGTGGTTGAACAAGTTTACACGCTAACCAACAGTGCAGTAGCGTTCCCTTTTGGCCACATCCCCTCCGGCATCTGTTGTTATTAGCTTTCTTGATTATAACCATTCTAACTGGGGTGAGGTGGAATCTCAATGTTGTTTTGATTTGCATTTCTTTTATAGCCAGAGAAGTGTTTTTTAACATATTATGTGATTCTTTTTGTTTCTTTTGTTTGTTCTTCTCCCTGTAATATAGCCCCTGTTGTCACTGTATTTGATTTTGGTACCCTGGTATTGTATATACGTTTTATTTGAATTAGGGAAGAGAAGGGGAACTACAGGATGGTGAGACAAAGGACAAGGGAGGGACCAATGCAACAGCGACATACACATACACAGAACAAGTTTGAAAAGAAAAGTACTTATTACCTTTGCTATGTAACTGTAATCCCTCTATACATACCTTGACAATGAAAAAGTGCAAAAAAATGAAATGAACAGATGTGCATTTATAATGTGTAGGAAAAAACAGTTATATTACATATACATACACACACACACACACACACACACACAACACACACACAGACCATCTTATTTTAGGACCATCTCATCTTTATAAACATAACTTCTATCTTTATATTCATTGGAAAACTTATGGATACAAATGTACCAAGTTTTATAAGCAGTAGCAAGATTTTAGATGATTAGTGTTGATTATTTGTATTTTTGTTTTTCTATAAGAATGTGTTACTTGGTTCGATAAAATAAAGAATAACTCACTGCAATCTATTTATTAAAGGGCAAGCTGGGAGGTCCTTAATACTGCATGTACATGCCATTATACATCTGTAGATTATCCTTGGAAAACTGAACATCCTAGATTGACACCTACTATGGAACTTTTCTCTCCTTTGCAATACTTCCTGGGATGTGAACTGATTTTTATATCAGCCCAGATCATGGAAATAGAATTATACAATCCCCAAATGCATTCAGTTGAGCAGAAAGTCAAACACCTGTATTATCCCTGATCTTATACCATGTACTATTACCAGCTAACTGCTCCCTTCCCATGGTTTCTTTCAGGTGTTTTACTCTTTCAATTTCCATTTGTCATTGTAACTTCCTCAAGGCAAGGGAGAAAATATATAGTGGCAGGTAAACTAATTACCAAAGCCTCCTTTTTTATTTGGTAAAAAAATTGGCCAAATATTTTCATTTTATAGTCCTTGGTCTCTTGGAGCCTTTGAAAATAATGGCCAGTGGTTCTGCAGGTTCATTAACCAATTCCCTAAAGGTTAGGGAACGTGCATTATCTGGACCTGCTGCTTTACATATTGTACCATGTTTTCAAGTATTCCCTTACCTGGTTTATTTCAACATCTATATTTAAAGGTCTTCATTACTTCCTAATTATCTATGCTCCCTTCCTTTATTTTTCTTGTTAAAGACCAATTTAAAAGAGCAGCTCGGTATCAGTGCCACTCAGAGTCATCATTAATTTCACTCCCCTTCTCATTTATTAGTCCAGCTACTTTATTGCTGGTGCTAACCCTCCCCAGACTGTCTGCCTTTGCCTTGCCTCTAATTTCCTTGGTTATGTCAACTCATTCTTTCTCTTTTGCCCTTATCTTCTTTTCTTGATGAGCCTTAGAAAGAGCTATACATTCATTCTTCTTTCTTTTCATTTTTTTAGCTCTTCCCTCTCTCTCTCTCTCTCATTTATTCTTTCTACTTCTGTAGTGGCCTTTCTTCCACTCTTAGATCTTTCCAAGAGGCTCCTTGCATTTCTTTTTTCATTTTAGGCATCCTGGGTCTTTGTGGCTTCGCTGTGATTTGAAAACTTAGTGCCCTTGCCTGTAGTGCTGCTTCTTAATTCACCCAAATTGGATTTTTAAAAATCCTTGAACTTACGTTTCTTCATGTTTTCAAATACAGAGATCAGGTCATATCACCTGGGTAGCAGCATCTTGTGGTCAGTAGTATCAAAGACCATTTGTGGGCGGGAGAGAATTGGTAGAAATGTGAGGTCACTCACTGTTCATGCCTTGGGCAGGATATAGACATTTTCAGACCCAACGTATGCTGTATAAAGAAGCTTAAGTGCAGTTGGTGTTCCAGGTTGTTGACATTGAACTTGGTTTCCTGGGCAGAGAACACACTGGGAAAGGCAGGCAGCTTGCTGTTTAGAAAGGGGAGATTAGTAAATGCTGCCCAGGAGTTCCTATTTCTAGTTGATATTAGTTAATGGGATGGCAGAATAAGTGCTAGATTTTCAACTCCTCGATTTAGATGCATTAATCCACAGTGTTCCTTTTGACAGTGTGTGGACATGAGGAGCTGCAGGTAAATACAGGATCATAGGGCAGCTGCCCTTCAAGTCCCCAGCAGCTGTAGAGGCATGCTGTTCAGGTCTCCCTCAAGGGGGAACCTGTCACAGAGTGCACTTAGTTGATGGCATCCACTTGTGAATGGAGCAGCTACTGGCCGATGACCATGCACAGTGGGCCTATCTCTGCCAGAAGACGGCCCCTCTCTTCTGTCACTATAGGACTCCTCCCCACCAGTCATCTTTGCACCAGGTTGCTTCGTTGGATTGGCCAAGCTGCTCTCTGAGCTGGACTGTAACCTGAGGTCCTTCCCACCTCAACCTTCCTTTCTTCCCCCTCTTTCTGACAGATGTCAGACTTGCATGGCAGAATGAAAGACTCTACCGGACTACCCCTGATTTGACTCCACTTTATCTCTCACTAAATCTCTTGTGCTTCTAATGCTATCTCAATACCTGCTTCTGGGGGAACCTGAACTGACACAATAACCCGGGCTCCTTTTAATCTTGCTAACTCCTCCTGCCTCCCACATTGGTCCTGCCTGGCATGAACTCATTCTCTTTCATGTTACTTTATGGAAAACTTGAAAGCTCTATAGTTACCCAATACATTACAGAGTAAATACAAATGGAATTGAAGTCATCTTCAGTTTGGGATTATCTATCCTATTCTTCTTATTGGCGTGGATAATTGATCTTATTGCAGTTTGATCAAGCAGTTGCCAGGAAAAAAGAGCTTGTACTTAGAGCACTGCATCACTAGGTGATGCTGCTGCCCCACACAAAGGCTGCAGCCCAAGCTAGGCTTGGCCGAAGTGATTCTAGGCTAGGTGTCCTGTCTTTCCTTGGCTGGACAAGGCCTGTGGGTCTGTAATCCAACCCAGAATCTGAAAAAGCAATACTCATACTCAGTATCCCAGACTTTTAGAAAAGTGTCTTAAATTGATCTTTTGTTTTCTCTGTCCTAGAGCTCACAAAATCTTGTGTGTGTGTGTGTGTGTGTGTGTGTGTGTGTGTGTGTGTGTGAAGTCTTGCATTGATTCAGGAATTAACTCTCATTGCTCTAATTTCTTTAAGTGCCTACCAGTTCACCTTACATAGTTATTCACACTTCTGGATCAATAGAACAACTTCTTTACACTATACTTACAGATAAGGAAAAAAAAGATTGACTTCAGGGGTATTGACATCAAAGGCTTTATCTTGAGTTCCTCAAAAAAAAAAAAAAGAGTTGCATATCCAGACAGTACTTACCTTTGTAGAATAGGGAGACATACAGTACAGGGGACCTGGGTTTGTTTTATGCTTGCTTATCTTCTCTGCTGAACACTGAACACGCACATCCCTGGCCAGCTTCTGACTTTAATGCTGTCATCTTTGATGCTGTCTCCCTTACACGTACAGTTAGCAATATGTAAGCAAAACACTAGTCTTATAAATCCTCATAATCAAAACTGCTGAATGGGATTAAAAGTTCAACCAGGCAATTCACCTTCAACATCTAATCGGTCATATCCATTCTATATGTACACTCTTTCCTTGGAGCAGTTGGATTGGCATGTTGTTCAATCTGTTTTTTTTTAAGGAAGCATTTAAAAAATTATTTGGTGGCATAGAAAATGCGTTCATATGAACAGGACTGAATTCATGCATGTCTCTAATAGGGAATCTCTACAACCACAGCTATCAATCCACTCCTTACATTTTAAAAATAGTCTTTCTCTTTTTTGTCCCATTCTATATGAGTAATGGTTGGGAATTTCCCAGGAGACTTCTAGCATTGAGCTAGCCTTATAAGGAGACACTATGATGTTAGTGGAATAAGTTTTTAAAGACAGTCCTAATATTTCTGTGCACATGCAGTATTAGTCAATTTGTTTGGTTGTAAGACTACAGATTTTCACACCTCTCACGGGGTGATTCAGACTCACCAGGTTTGAGGTATTTCAGACTTGGGTATTTCAAACCAGCATCTCAGTGACTTCTGGGTTCTAGCTATGAAACTAGCATGTGATTCCAATTAGACTCTGTAGCAGCCACAGCACAAAAAGAAATCATGGAGATTTTAATAGTGGGAGAGAGAACCATCTGTGAGTCATGGGATGCCCTCAGCAGGTAATTGGGCACCTAGGGTCATTGCAGCCACCTGGAAGCTTCTGATAGAGAAAGCATTTGGGAATCTTTTATTAACATATTTAATATGCTTGACTAAGGGGAAAAAGTCTACAAAGCGAGGAGGCCTCGTTAGCAACCCATCCCCCGTCTAGTACATGGCCAAGAAATAATGATTTCTTTCTCAGGAAAGGTTTAGTTTAACCCTTGGCTGTCTTCCTCCAGGGAGAAGCCAGTGGCCATGTATAAGTCTTCCTAAAAATTAGGGGTAGGGAAGGAGACCTCCTGAAGTTCCATGCTAAGTGTTTGGAAGGAGCAGAAAAGCCACGTGGAACAAAATTATGGCTTCTAGGGAAGCAAAGTCTGAAATGTTATGGCCCAGGCCTCCCTCTTCTTTTACTGGGGTAAGAATTGAGACTCCTTAGGGACCCCAGAATATGGACCCATCAAATGAGAGGTCCCTTTACCCTTTCCTCATGACTGAGAGGTGAGGGAAGCTCTTTCTCAGCTGCTTTGACGAAGATAAAGTGTTGCAGTACCTTAGTGGGAAGCTCAAATTGGAACCATGTGCCTCAGAGAGTCAAATGGAAAGTCTGATCTGCAGCTTTTCAAGGCCACTTCTGTCATTCTGCATTCAGTCCGACACCACACCTGCACACAAAAACCACAGTAGGTAAGATTCCAACTTGCACCCCCCCCCCAACAAAGTTGACCACCTCATGGGAAATTTTTTGTTTGGTGGCCATAGTGAAGAGAAAATGCAATATTCTCTTCTTGTCTGCAGATAAATCATTCTGCATCAGGGTTCTTTTTTTTTTTAATTTTCTATCCCTGTAAGAGTGTGGAGGTGGCTTTTCCTTTCTTTCCTTTCCTTTCCTTTCCTTTTTTTTCCCCCAGCCTTTTTCATAAATAAATATTTTAACTGGAAATTTCCAAACGAATGACAGGCCTAGAATGTGCACTTGAATGTACTGTAATAGAAATCATCAGTTGCCATGGCGATGTGTTCCAAGAGCAGATCGCACCGAGTCACGTGAGCAGAGAGTGCTCAGTAATACTAATGCATCAGAGAGCCAGGCCACTTAACCTCAATCGCTTCTAGCTATTGTGCAGAATGCAATTGAATTTATTCCTAATTTCTGCCAGTGCTAAGGAACAAAATTTCCCTGCAGATTTTAATCTTACTCAGCCAGCCCCAGCCGGTCCTCAGACACTGTTCAGCACCAATATTCAGCCTAGCTACGCACCCACTTTACAGCTCTATTTTCTTATTCTTATTTTTAATAATAGCTTTCCTCTCCCTGCTGGATGCTGCACATCCCCCTGCCCTGGGGAGAACTGCCCTCCTCCTTTCCAAGTGGCTGCATGGTTTCTCTGACTCCGGCTGCTAATGCAAGGAACAGAGCCTTCATAATAATACCAATAAAAAAAAATGACAGGTCTCCACTTTTAGGAATGGTTTTAATTTCCCTACTCAAAACCTGTTCTGAAATATTATCTTTGCCTGCTTTGGGTTGTACCTTGGAATGCCACAATTAACATCACCATGACAATAAGGCAAATCCATAAATCAGTGACTAATGACACCAAAATGTATATCTGTAGTTCCTATCAGTGACTTCCCTTCTGCCCTCCAACCGGGAGAGCAACACACCCAGACTACCAGGAGGTACAGCTGCCGATCACAGAACACTTATTTTGAGAGCTTATCAGCTCTTATGAAGGCTGATAAATCAGAGTCTCTCATATGGACAGTCTCAAGTTAGCAGCGTCATCGATCTCCCCTACCCCTTTTAAGTTATTTGTCTTATTCACTCCCAAAGATGTTATCAGAGATGCCAAACGAGCCTTTGTTTTCTGTGCTCTTGTGCTACCCAGGGTGAGTTTCTGTGTTGTTGCAGGGAACTAGGAAGCAGGCTTCCAGGGCTTAGCCCTTTGTTTCCAATCCAAGGTCACCTCTCACCCATCAGTTCAGGTGCTGTCAGCAGTTTGCCTGTGTTCCAAGGCAGGGTGCAGTGTCCTCCCTGGCTACATCCCTCCAGTGACTTCCCCTTTTATGGATGTCACTTTTACAAAGACATAAAAACCTGCTTGAATAGCTAATTGGAGACAGGGCACAATCCAGCTTTCAGAAAGTCCACAGCTAAAGGTCAAGCCAAAGGAATCTTAAAAATATAGGGCGATTATCAGGAAGGTTTTTTTGAGAAAGAGAAAGGATGGTCTCGGTAGTGGCTTCTTTTGGCAGATAGGTTCCTCTAAGGGAAATAGGGAAGGGAGAGGAGAGTAGTTATAAATTGCTTACTCAGCGAGTACCAAGCCATTGTTCTAACCTTGTGCTAGGAAAGGAAATGGGGAGAAAGATTGAGAGCAAAGGGAACAGCAGCCCATGGTATTAGGACAGGCTGTTGGTGATTGGAGATTACTCTATGTAGAAAGCTTGGTAACTATGGAAATCTTCATGGAGCCTGTGAGAGAGAAGCAGCCAGCGAGGTAATGAAGAGAAGACTTGCAATGAATTTCATATCAGCAGTGTGACATTTAGTTTCAGAGAGAGAAACTGCATGCTAAGCTGTCGGTAGTGCTGCTGGCCCTGTGCTCATTCTGGAGCCTCATTCTGGCCTTTGTCAAACAGCTGCCCATCCACAGAGCAGGGTTACCAGGTGTCCGCAGGTAAAGCTGGCCAGCCAGCTCCTACCAGGGTCTACAAGTCAGCACAGATTCTCTCTGGCTAGGATGAGAAGTACTGTCCTATAATTGGCAAAAATGTCCAGCTATTTGCAAAACTGAGGGTGTTTTAAAAACCAATTTGATTTCTACTGGAGTTTCTTTTTCACACTTAACCAGTCTAAAATACTTGTTGACCCTTTTACTAGAGCTGTTCAGGGAGCTGTTCATCTAGAAGATGTCTAATCTGAATCTAAACAATGTCTTGTTAGGCAGAATGGCCTTCTGGAACCTTCAGAGGCATATGCCTGATGAACAATGAACTGCATGGCCTCTTCTTGAAGAAAGATGGTGAGAAAACGTAAGGACAAAGTGGAGCATTTTTATCTGTGATGAGTCTCATTAAAGGGAAGGACAATCTGTGCTATTATGCTAATACTGGCAATAGCAATTTTATTATATTCGTTAATCTATAGCCAAGGAATAACATTATTATAATTCTTACAGCTTCCCAAAGTACTTTCATAACCACTGCATTATTTGAATTGCACAGCAAACCTATGATGGAGATAAAGTCACTTTTACAGATGGGAAAATTAAGAGCTGACATGTTGGTGATAAAACAAAATCTCAAGGGGTAAGGATAAGATCTAGATCTCAGGACACTTGGTACAATGTTTCTTCCACTGTCCTTGACCTCTTGGACAGGCTGAGGGACAGGGCACATAACATTTACATGCTCCCTTCACAGGGAAATGGCCCCCAAGGAGCTATTTTCAGCACAATTTGTTGTAGTCCTATTTTGGAAAGAACCAGCCCACAGGTGAGTGGAAGAAGTCTGATAGCTGAACAGAGGCCAAACCTCTGTGAGCTAAGAATTAAGAGACTAGATGTCCTTAAAAATTTCAGTGTGGATTCTGCTCAGGAACAGTTTTACACATTCAGTGGAAACAATCCAACTCCATCTAGTCTTCTCTTTTGAGATGTGTAAATCCTGGTGGCAAATGGGGTGGGGTGGGGCAAGTTTTATTCTCTTCCACAAGAAGCCTGCCATGCACGTCTGCTTCAGAAGCAGGGGGATTCAGAGTGCAGGTGGCTTTTGAAGTTTTGATGCTAATTCTGCCCAAATATAAGCCATTGCATTTTCAGCTGCCAAGTCATGGCTTCCAAACATCTTTTGGTATGTCTTTCTCCATGCTAGACTCACTTCCCTACCCATCCTTGGTGATACAGGGACCTGGGTCAAGCATAGGCTGAGGATCAGGGGTGTCTGTGAAGACATTACCTAGCAATAAGAAAATAGTTTTAACCTTGGCTGTTGGAAGAGGATATATCCAAAAGCTTTGTGGAAATGGCCCTAGGAAAGCACTGAGATTGATAATAATTTGGCTGATAGAAAAAGAACCCTTGTGTTGCTCCAAGTTTTTAGCATTGAATGTAAGGAAGTAACCTGAATGTTGACTGACTATTACTGAGATAATAGCAAGCTAGTTTTTCTCTAGCTTTGTGTTCTCTTCTTTATCAAGCCATTAGTTTGACTGATTGGTTATTGCCTCTAACAAGGCATGCAGCAAGGCATGGTAAAAGTCTTTCTGGTCTCCATATCACTAAAGCAAAAGCTTGGGACAATAATTCCTAAGAGGTTATGCCAGTGCCAGGAGGGCATTTAGAAATGCATGCCATGAGATTAAATGAATGGTAGGTACTACTGGCATTTTGTGATACTAAATATCTAACAATGAGAGTTTATGAAATTTTATGAAAGTTTTCTGCACAACACAATTTTCCTTTATTTAAGTCAGTGCTTTCCCCCTCCCCATGTTTATCAACTCCGGGAGAAAACTCCCCAAATGCACATGTTTTACGGTTCGGGGAATATAAATATTCTCCTTTGATACAAATGTTTCTATATTTAACAAGCATTGATTTGTCAAATGGGAAGACGTGATGGCTGGACAAAAATTGGTGAGAATTTTAAAAGAAGCAGTGTCATGTGTCTTCAGAAGAATGTGGAACCATCTTCTGACCAACACCTTCTTGTATTTTGGCAGCACCAAGTTTTGCTTCAGTGGATTATCCACAATGATTGGGTGCAGATCACAATGGGTGCAGATCTAGAATTCACCACGATTTCAGGTGTTCTGTCCAACACCTCTGTACTGGAGAGACAAGGCAATAATCCACTTGGTAATAGGCTCTTCTTGAATGAGTCTCATCACCTTGGGTCTGCTCTACAAGGCCTTGGGAAATAGAAAGCCTGGGGAAAATGGGAGTTACTTGTGAGTCTTTGTTCTACTTGCTGCTGGTAACACACTGTCTTTAGTGAGATTCCTGGGTGGATTAGCTGCATGATGATCCTCTTTCTGGATAACTATCCACTTATTCTTTCCTTATTCTTTTATACACCAAATAACTCCTTGTCTCCATCTCACTTTTGGAACAGATTTGAAGAGTGTGTGAGACACAATATGATCTCATTGCTTTTCCAGATTTTTCCTCAGTAATGCTCTATCACTGACCTAGAGGTGTCTAACGGGAAAGTTCAAATTTGGTCTTCGGTTTTCAGGATTTCCCTTAAGAGAATGATGAAATGCTAGTTTGAGTTCTTAATTTTATGCTGACCAATTGTCCTTGGCATAGTACATTTTGGATTTAAGTTTAACTTGGAGTTAAGAGAAGTGAAAAAAATAAAAGGTCAGAACTACATTCATATTTCCATGATAGAGTCTCTTCATTCATCCACAGAAAGATCTTCATTACTTCCCACACTACGTCTGGATTTTAATTAAATTAAAATCATATATGTTTGCTCTAAATATCATAGAGACATATTTTTTTCCTCAGAGAAATGACCCCAAACATGACAATGACCCTTTCTTAAGATACAGAACGGCAGACTCCCCCATAAATAACAAAGAATCCAGTAAAAGCTGCTATTCTAACTCCCATCCTGGAATTTTAACATTATTTTATTTCACCTGCCAGCATGTTACTAGAGCTACTTATCCGCCTCTCACTTCCATATTAGAAATAAATTACTTTAGAAAAGATTGTCTCTTTTACTCATCTCCCCATGGTTACCGTGACTAGCCCAATTCACTGTCCATCCGAACCCAGCATACCTTTAATGAATTAATGAATGAATTGACTTGGGGCTGGAGGTAGATCTTGAAGGACAGGAAGGCTTAGACACTCTTCAATAATAGATTAGTCACTATACACTATAAACCATTCTGTCTGGCATTCTTCATAGACTCTACTGATGTTTTTATCTAACTAAGTTAAGGGTCAAGAAATCCCTTCTGCCCTTGGGTCCCACCCTGACACTGGTTAGAAGCTGGTTTCATGGTAGCATGATCTTTAGCAACATCAAGACTTTACTGGTGTGTGTGTGTGGTGGGGGGGTGGCACTTTGTTTCAGAGATCCCATTACTGCCCCTGTAGGAGGCTGTCACTCTTTCAAAGTGCAACACTTCTGGTGCCAATCTCTCACTGGCTCACGCATTCTCCTCCCTACTGCTGGGAGCACATAGGCATGCTGCATGTCACCTGCTCCTCCAGCTTTTGACAATCTCCTTCCTTTGTTTCCAAATCCTAAGCAAATTGCTTGGTTGACAATCAAAGCCTGCTAACATCAAACAGCTGCTATAGACAGGTGTGTTCTACAGTTACCTGCTGTTTGCTTTCCTCAGCAGGGACTGATATGACAAACAAAACTCAGAGCTGGGTTCCAACTTTCAGATTCACTCCTGAAAGCTCAGTCTAGTGTCTGTTTCTTTTGCTTTTCCTAGCATTTTTTTTAGACTTGGAAATGCACCCTAAAAATAGCCCCTTTAGTCTCCCATCAGTTTGTGGCTGGACAGGATGTTTAAACAAACAACCCTATCAATTCCTGCAGTTCTTTGCAAACCAGACTCACAATGGCTTCACTGAAGCCAAGTGGTTGCATAGTTCTGGAATCTTTGATCTATCTAGAACACCCAGTCTCCTTAAAATGCTGCTAGACTTTTCTTTTTCCTCAATGTGGGTAATCTGACTATTGCTTCCTGCTTTTTGGTGACAGCTGAAAAGGTCTATGGTTCTCAGCATTGAATGTTACTCTCCGGGAGCTTTGAGAGGGTGTCAGGGTGGAGGCGGAGTGGATCCCTATTTCTTTTAGCATTCCTCCCTGGACTTTAGATCCTAGAAAGTTAGCAACCACTGTTTGCCATATTGGTTTTTGTTGTTGTTGTTGTTTTTTGTTTTTGTACTTATGGTTCTGCCAGTTAGGCAGTTAGGTGTACCTTGGTGAAATGTGGAAGATAAATGTGAGTTAGAGCCAGTGTCTTCTTGGGTCACTGTTTCTCCAGAAGTGAGATCTGGCTGAGCAGGGTATTTTCTGAGGCTACTTTGGATGATGCCCACTTCCTGATCTGATTGTACTGCTTCTTAACCATGGTGAATTCCTGATCACAAATGAGGGAGGATTTTCCTCGGTGGCCAGGACTCTCTTCTAAAAGCTCAACTGAGTGCTTATTCCTATAGTGTTCTTGGAAAACTTTGTGTCCTTTAATATCCTGCTTTAACTTGCTGGAATGAATTCTCTTCTCCATGACTGACCCTTAATCAAAACAGAGGGCAATTGGGCGAGGACAGTAATCCCCTTGTGCACAGCAGGGTGCATCAAGGTAATCAGTCAATCAGCAGGGGTTCACAAAGAGCCTCAGGCTGGATATTTTAAGAGGGGAGGACCACTGCTCTCCAAAAGAGAACTCTATCTGCCTCGTGCCTTACTCATGCCCATTCTTTTGCTTGGGATGGTCTTCCTTCCACCTCCAGGTTCTTCCTTGGAGAGCTCATCTTTTCTCCCTGTTTGAAGCAATTTTTCCTTCTCTGAGCAAATGATCATTTCCTACTTGGTATTGTTTCTTATGTACATCTCTCATCTTTTGAACTGAACCTTTGGCCTTCTAGGGGCAAGGCTGAATCTGCATCATTCTTGATAGATTACAAGAGTCCCAAACTTGGGGATGCCATGTTTCTGTAGATCCACAACGAGCGTTATGATGTAAAGGAATGGACAGAGGAAAGGACATACATGGAGGTACTACTCTTTGGGTTAGGCTCTGGTTACCACTCATCATTTGTCTTCACATGGGTTTGGGGGAACTTTCAAAAACTTTATTCCAACTTAAATGATCGAATTGGAGAAGCAATTGGAGAAGCAACCAGCAGAACTTTTTGTGATGATGGAGATGTTCTGTCAGTGACATAGCTTCTAATCAAGGGGCTGATGGTGTAAGTTTTATTCCAGGTATTGGCAGGCAGACTCACCATCCAAGAAGTGCAAACATTTCAGTCCAAGTCCAAAGGCTGGAAAGGACCAATATTCGACCTCCAATAGTCAGGCAAGAGATTTCCTTCTTAGTATCTGCATTCTCTTCAGGCCTTCAGCTGACTGGGTGAGATCCAAACACACTGAGAAGGACAATCTGCTTTCCTCAGTCTACCAATTCAAATATTGATCTAATCCAGAAGCACACTTAAAGACCTATTCAGAAAAATGTTTGGCCAAATATCTGGATCAAGTTGCCACATAAAATTAACCCCTAAAAGTACCATCAAGTCAGCTTGGGGTTAAAGAAGAAATGTGTGGTAGGGAAAAAGGATGATGGAAAAAACAGAGATCACCCATCTGAGAACACTGGCAGCCAGAAGAGGGAGAAAAAAATCTCATATTAATCTCAAGGGGCAAAAGGGTCAACTGACAGTTCTTTAAATGCTAAAGGAGACCTGACTTGACGCTTCTCTGCTAATCCATATAGACATTTATTCTGGCATTCTTCCACACCCCCAGAAGGTTATTGAATTGAATACACATTTTTTCATTCTAATTATATTTGCCCAAAGGTAAGTTCAAGGTAGTTTGCATTTTTGGCAGGGATGCCAACTATTGGTAGAAGCAGGTGGTTCAGAAATTATCTGGGACCAAGTAAAAATCCAGCTCATCATCTAAAACGTGCTGCAGACAAAGGTGCATGCTGCTTACAAAGATAATCAAAGTTAATTGCTTTGTGTTATTCATGGCTTTTCATCACTGATGCACAATGTATCTGTTTCTTGCCAGCTTGTCAATGGGTTGAGTTTTATTTAAGCAAATTCAGGAAGGTATACCTTTCTGGTATTGGTGCCAGATGGGTCAAAAAGGGCATAGAAGCCTGCAGTTCATCGGCTGGATCAAGTGGTGGATCAAGTGTTCCTGCACCAGTCCCCATCTGATTGTCAGCCGACAATGGAGAAACTGAGGACATGAGAAACCTGAAGGGCAGACAGTGACAAATCTCTTTGAACTTGAAGAACATTTGCTAGAATTCTGGTTTTGTGTTTCAGCACTGTTGCTGCTTCCTCTCTCCCACACACTTTTGCTCTTAGCACATAGCCAGCTGGGCATGAGCACTCATCCTTGGTAAGTCTTTTTCCTGGAAGCCATATTTCTTTAATCACTCACCCACTTTTTTTTTTTAAAAGAGGATTATGAAAGTACCCCTCAAGTAGCACTTGTATCCGGAAAGTTCAGTTTACAATGTAGCTTGGGGTATTTCATCCAAGTATCTTCTTTAGGTTGGGTTTGCATATTTCCTAAGTTGCCAACAAATATACCCTTCAACTATCATTTCTGGCTTTATTATTTTCTATTTTAGTTGTGCCCTATTCATGGATAATAATGATACTGTTCACATATTTTCATAATTATCACCATACATTATTATCCTGTTCTCACTGGCTCTCTGAATACTGTGGCTTTCTCTTGTTCTTTCCATGTTGAAGGGTTATGACCTTTTCCTGCTGTGGGCAGGCTCTGGGGCCTTTACTTGCTTATTCTCTTACCCTAGTGATTTCGTTGTCAGTTCTCCCTTCTATAAGTTCTCTCCATCTGCACCTTTTTGGGTGAATTCAGTTTCCTATAGGATCCTCACTGGCAAGATGAAATTTAGGAAGTTGCATATAATAGGTTGCTTTGCTTATTGGTAGAGATTCAAATGTGTCAATCAGAGCAAATAAATGTTTGAGAGAAAAGAAAGGGCCCAGTTTTGCCTAGTAGGGCAGGAAGAGGACCTTTGAAAGAAGACAGACTATTTGCAGAGAGGAAAAAGCAAAGGGCTTGAAGTGAACAAGCTGGCACTGGGTATAGACAAATCTGATCTGTACAGCTAATTATTAGACTTAAAAATTAAATTAATCCTTCCTGGAGGCTTGTGTTTCCTGTCCTATCACTTGTTTGAAAAAAGCTCTGTATCAAAGGCCCAGATGCCAGATTTTCCCAGAACCCAAACCTCACAACTCTGCTGGGGGATACCATAGACCCTCAATTAGAAGGAAGTGTGGAGGTGAGCAGGATCTTTTTCAAGCATTGCTAATTGAAATTAAACAGCTGCTACATTTGGACAGGGACAACAAAGACTTCATTTTTCAGTCTTCTCTGATTTAACTGAGATTGAAACCAAAGGTGATTTCACTCCCATGGCTACTGGGTCACCAGCGGTTGTTTCAAAGCAAAACAAAGAGTGTTGAGGAGATGGATTCTCTTCTCCTATAGCAGGGGCAGTGCTAGCTAGGAATTCACAGGACAAATGACATGTTAAGTTAGTTTCATGATCCTGTTTGCAAACACGGATGCAGTTAACTCTTTAAGCAGCCCAAGATTATCAGAATATCCAGAACTACGTGCTTTATGGGACTAGAAATAATCAAGGAAAGTGCCTGCCATGTGAATTCTTTGCTAAGAAATTCTCTTATAGGTAGTTAATGGTAGGAAGAAGTAGTTTTATCGTCCTATGGGCCAGATATTAGTCAAAATGTGCTGAAGGATAAAGAAAGTCTATAATGTACTTAAGGCTATACAAGGTGCATTTAGAGAAGTTTTCTTATTCAATCCCTAAAGCAACTCAGGTCCTATGAAATCTCATTTCCATGTGGTTCAGTCTATGTCAGGAAATAATTATGAATATAGTAATTATTAATAGAATAAGTATTAAAAAGAAGCAATAAAATCATATGAGCTAAACACAAAAGAAAATATCATCAATGCATATTCAAATAGTGACACTATCAGCCATAAGAGCAATGAGTAACTGAAAATTGAAAGCTCTTGCTAAGGACAATTCTTTAGTGTGTGTAGATGGTGTTGGTGTTAACTCACAATTGTAAACTTTTTTTTCTTGGGGCCAATCCTGAAACTTGAACTCAGGTTTGGGCACTGTTTCTGAGCTTTTGTCCTCAAGGCTAGTGCTCTACCACTTGAGCCATAACTCCAAGTCTCACTTTTTGCTGGTTAACTGGGAATAAAAGTCTCATGGATTTTCCTGCCTGGACTGGCTGTGAACTGTGATCCTCAGCCTTCAGCCTTCTGAGCAGCCAGGATTTCCAGGTGTGAGCCACCAGCGCTGGCTATATACTATCTTTAGTAATGGTATAAGTGAAAACCATTCAGGTCTCTTATTCAGTGTCACATAATCAGAGAGGATTTCTTTGGTCATACCCAAAACAGCACTCTATCACTTACCTTATCTTACTTTGTCTTCTTTTCTTTAGAGCCATTATATCAACAGAGAACTATTCATTTGCTCTAGTACTGAAGACAGAACCCAAACATGCCAATCCTACCTATGAGACAGATGTGGACAGAGATTCAAGAATAAAGGGGAACTGCTAGGTCATAACTAGCTTTTCTATGATCAGGACAGGATATCTGGGTGTTAGGTAAAACTTTTTTTTTAAAATTGTGGTGTTCAATATGGTGATGGTTTTGCCTGGCAGCAATGAAATTCATTTTATTTACCAAATATCCTTATTTAGATAGCTTACTGTAAAGATTACTCAGCAAGAGGCACCAGTGGCTTACATTTATAATCCTAGCTAGTTAGGCGGCTCAGATTGGGAGGATCATAGTTCCAGGTAGAAAAAGTCTACAAAGCTCTCAGTGGAAAAAGTTGGGTATGCCTGTTTCCCCAGCTATTATGGGGGGCCTAATGTGGGAAGATGGTGGCCCGTGAGTATCCTGAACAGGAAGTGAGACCTCTACTTCAAAACTAATCAGCACACACACAAAAGCTAGAGACATCACTCACTGGTTGGTACTAGTACCTATGTAGGAAAGAGTAAGGCTAAGTACTCGCAAAAACAAACAAAAAAGTGTTTAATGGAGCTTTGGAACTTAACTCATTTAGTAGGATAAAAAAAGCCACATCCTAAAAGGTCATTTAGTACATGGTACAAAGGACTTTGGACTTAGGCTAAGTTGATGGATAAAATCAGTGACTCGAATACTGTACCTTTATCCTCCCTCCTAGCCTCAATGCACAAGGATTTAAAATGAAAGGAAAAAAAATTAAAAAGAATTAGAAAGAAACAAAGATCAGATAGGGAAACAAGAAAAGAAAAACTACTTGAAAGAAAGAAAAAAAAAATCCCTCTACTTTTTATCTGTAGAGAGATCTCAGAAAATATTATACAAAGGAAATAATTGGAGAACATGGAAGAGATCTTAGCATTTAAAAATAGAATTACTGAAATAAAAATGTGGTGGAAGAGATAGAATGTGATATCAAGAAATCTCTCAGAAATTATGGCAGGAAATAATAGAAAATACGAGAGAACAGATAAGAGACACAGAGGACAAGTCTATCTGGAAGAAACTGTCTATTAATGGGCCATGAGTCAAATCCATCCCAACAACTATTTTTGTATGTCTCTTAGGCTGAGAATGCTTTCTAAGTTTGTACTGGAGGTTCAGTTGCTTCAAGTGATAAAGTGCTTTCCCAAATGTTGGATACTTTTAAATAATTGGTAAAGAGTTGTATTTTCTTTTTAAAGAACATACGACAGAGACCGTCTGTGGCCCACAAACCCCAAAATGACTACTATATGTGTACAAAAAAAATTTCTTACTCCTGATATAAAAGCTTCAGTACCCCATTTAAAGGAATTGTAGAGAAAAAAAGATATATGGAAAGAGGAAATTATCAAGAAAATTATACAAGAAGAGTCCCCAAATTTAAGGGCATGAACCTCAGGCTGCAAAGCTGGAACAAATGAAGAACCAGGTGTGGGTGAGGAAGCCTGGTGAACTAAGCATGGGTAACGGTGGGGAAGGGGAGAAGAGGGCTGGGAGGCTTTAAACTGTGATCTCTGCTGGGAAGCATGGTTTCTCCAAGATCCTCTTTCTGGGCTGGGAGGGAAGGTTCTGGACTATACACCCACATCCCACACCCTTCCCACCTTGGCAGTTCTGCTTGTAGACTGGCTGGTCTTCCTTCGGCCAACCCTGGGCTGTGAGAGGAAATAAGGTGGAGAAGGAGAATTAGAGGGTAGGGGAGCCAACACCACAGCCATGGATATCCCCCTCCCCAAATTCCTTCCTTAGCATCTTCCAGAGCCCCCACCCTCCAGGACTTCCAGCCAGGCCCTCAAACACAAATCAGATATATGAGATTGGAGAAGAGACTTGGACCAAGGCTGAGATTTAACAAACTCATTGTGGTTTGAGGCAAGCTAGACAAAAAAGTTCACTAGAACCAATCTCCAAAATAACCAGCAAAAGCAAGAGTGGAGGCATGGCTCAAGTGGTAGAGCACCAAGCTAACAAATGTGATGCCCCGAGTTCAAACGTCCTCTCTCCCCCCCAAAAAAAATTAAAGATGAAATGGACATATTTAATGGAGGTACTAAAAATAACTGAAGTGTACCAGCGAATGCTAGAAATAACTGTAATGTCATGCATTGCATTTAATGCCAACATTTTCAACAATTTCTCTAAAACAATTGAGGTTACTTTTGCTGTCCCATCTTGGCTTTCTTTTACAAGTGATCCTGTTGTTTGCTGTGTAAGCCCAGGATTTAAAAGAATCTGAAAAACTATGCTTCTGATACCAGTGTTCTTCTTGTAGTTTATTAATTCATTTGACAAATGTTTTGGGGCAAAGATCAGAATCACACATTTGTAGTTGAATTATTACTGTTTGGTCAGAAGGCTTCTGAAAAAAATCTGTTAGCTTTTAAGATAATTCCTTAAAGATCCTGTTTTAACTGCAAGACTACTAGATATTAGAGTCCACATCTGGGTACAGAATCTTATCTGAACCAATTAACCCCTAAAGCTATAATCTGCTGTCTTTTTTCAGAGAGTAGTCTGACAACATTTACCATAAGCACAAGGAATTAGGTAAAAAAAAAAAAAACCTATAAAAGATAGTGCAATAAAATTAAGAAATGTCTAGGAGTAAACCAATGGAGTCCATAGGACAACAAAAATGGCTCAAGAAACTATTTGAAGCCAGTTGAAGGCTTCTCAAAAATTCTAAATATAAATGTGTAACCTCGGGTTGAAGTGTTCCTTAAAATTTTAAATACAAATATTTAACTTAGTGTGTAAAATAGTCTAGAAAATACAGTGGACACCAGCACATTTCAGCAGGTGCATCAGTCCTACATCTCCCATATACAAGGTATACAACAGCCCTGGTGCAGCCAGAGTGGGGAGTAGGTGGGCCTTCAGGGAGGAGGAAAAAGGCACCCAGTCTTTGGAAACAGCCTGAACAAAATATATAGCATATTTGAAAATGGGTGTGTGTCAAGGGTGTGTGTGTCAAATAAAGAAGCCCCAATGACATAGTGAGGAATATGGATTGTGTTCTACATGAAGAGAGACCTACTATGTGGCTTTCTGCTTATATTAGAAAGACTACTCTGGCACCTTGAAGGACTGAAACAAGAAGGGGAAAACTGTAGGCAAAAGATAGAGGAAAGACTTTTGCATTGGCCTCAATGAGATTCTAAAGCAGAGCTGCAGGAATGGAAATAAGGGTAGGCATACTCAAAGATGTGACCATCAACTGAACACTCATGTGTGAGGGTTGCTTTGCGGGACCTTCGCATGTCTGGAGCCTATAAGCACTTCTTGAGGGACCATCTTCAATCTACATGGGAATCATGAGTGAGGAGACACATTCTCAGTTTGGGAGCTAGTGAGCCAGAGAGGCACTGGGCAGATCTAAAGGGAGATGAGCCATTCAGAGGATGAGATTTGAGGTTAGCCTTTGACAGAAAGAGCAGGGATAGAATGCAGTCTTGGAGTCACCAATAGAGGGGTGATGAGGGGCAGAGAACATTGGTGTAGAGCAGCAGGGAAGACAGGAACCAGCACAGAACGGATGGGTCATGTGATGTGGTCCCTTCCATTCAAGGCCACATATCACTTAAAGAGGGGACATGTGCAGAAATTAAAGGAATGAATTTAAATGTGCTGGCTCAGCAAGTGGGTTTTGCAATTGTCATACTCTACTTCAAGACTGAAGAAACCCACATGCAGGTTTCACTTTTGGAAGTAAACTACCATAACCACAAAGTAACTTGGAAAAATATACCAGGAGGCATATATGTACACACACACACACACACACACACACACACACACACACACACACACACACACACATATGTATACACACATATGTATACACACATATGCTTGTAGCTCACACATATAATCCTAGCTACTCAGGAGGCTGAGATAAAAGGATTGTGGCTAAAAGCCCAAGCAGGAAAGTCAGTGAGCTTCTTATCTCCAATTAACCATCAAAAAGGATGAAAATGGAGCTGTGGCTCAAGTGGTAGAGTGCTAGTCCCAAGCAAATGAGCTTCGGGACAGCACCCAGATCCCCAGTTTAAATTTCAGGACCAGCACATACATACACAAAATTATACTTTTTTTTTTTTTTGCTGGTTCTTGGCCTTGAACTCTGGGCCTGTGTGCTATCCCTGAGGTTTAGTTCTCAAGGGTAGCACAGCTCCACTTCCTTCCAGCCTTTTTTTAGTAGTTTTAGTAGAGCTAAGAGTCTCACAGACTTTACTACTTAGGCTGGCTTTGAACTGTGATTCTCAGATCTCAGCCTCTTGAGTAGCCAGGATTACTTTTAGTGCCTGGCTATAAAGTTACACTTTTGAAAACAATCACTCTTTAGACTATTCCACAGAAAATAATTTCTATTTTTAAAGCTTTCTTTACAAAGATATTTATCTGAAAGTATTTGTGATAACAGTTTAAGAATTAGCTTAGATGCCCAGCTAGAGTGGAGTGGTTTAGTAAATGATGACAAATCTACTGGATGCAATATTAAACAGCCATTTAAAACAACATTTGAAAGGAGTTTGTTACTTACGATATGAAAATGAAAAAATACTGATATTCAGTAGCATCACAAATGCAAAAAATAAATCCAAAAGCCCATCAATAGGAAAATGTCTAGAAGGAACCATAGCACAGCTTTAATAGTGACTATCTTTAGGCAATAAAAATGTGGTTTTCCTTTCTTTGATCCATAATTTTGCATATTGCAGATATTCTACATAAGCATTTAATCAGAAAAATGAGCTCTAACTACAGAAATAAAATGCAGAATGAAGGCTGATAAAGACTTATTGGAGAGTGGCTTTGGAACTGAAAGATATCAGAAAATGCTAGGAGACATTAATTACTCTTCTCTGGTCCATAAAGATGTAAAGTGGACAGGGCTGTAGCTCTGTGGCTCTGATACTCAAAGCTCTGGAGGGACATTTTGGGGACTTGGGGCTCAGAACAAATGACCAGATGTTCATAAGACAGTCCATGAAGTGCTTCTTTCACTTGTATTTCCCTCTATTCCTTATCCACTTTAGGAAAGGTTAGATTACCAAGTGCGAGTAACCTCTAGACATCTTCACTCAGGGCTAATGATGTCCAGAACTCCTACTTTCCTGGGAATTGTGCTTTTTCCCTCCCTTCCTTGCTGCAGCTTCTCAAGGCTCAGGGAGCCTCGAGATAGCAAAGGTGGGGGAGGGGAACAGGGAGCATGTGATTGTTCAGAGACACACCATAAGCCCATAAAGTCTGAAAGGTTAAGCAAAGACTGAGGCATGAAGAGTGAAAATTCTCTATTCAATAATAATCTTTCCCCTCATCTTTTCTTAAAATGGAAAAAAAAAAGGTGCAAGATGACATTAGGCTCTTTAAAATATGCAAAATTAGGAGCTGGTGCAGACCTCATTAACACCCGCCTCCAACATCATTAAGATGTTTCCAAGAAAATTAATTGAGAGACTCATTAAAAATAAATTAAGAAAAATGTGTTGCAGAGCGCCTGCACTCAGCTCATAAATCACAGCTCAGAGCTCCGGCCCGCTGCTCCGGCAATTAACTCCAACCTATTTGTTTTATCCTGACTGTGAAAATTAGAAAGCAGACGTGGAGATTAGATTAGGGACGTCTGTCAAGCGGAACTTGGGGAGTGAATATTTTAGGATACAAAATGGAAACCAAGAAAACAAAGAAAGCAGAGATTTCATTCTGAGGAGCTTGTCTTTGAAAAGTGACAGGCAGATGAAGGGTGTAGGAAGGAGAGCATGGGGAAGGAATACGTACTCTCGAGAGGGAGAGGGTGGGAAAGAGAAACAGACGTTTGAACTGTTCTGACCAGGGATAGCACAATGCAAATGCATTATAAATACAAAAAAACCCCACTCATTTCAGTAGAGCTGGCACGGAAACATAAATTAGATGTTCCCGGTGATACCTGCATATGTTTAGACATTTGGCTGAATCACTCAAAACAGTTAACTGGTCTCCTGCAATATGATCTATATCAGTGATGGAGACATTTTCCGATATATGATGTAAAATATGCCAACCTCTTCACTGCGTCTCTTATTCTGAAGAGGCAGTAGGCATTTTGCTGGGGTCATATATATGAGCCATCTCATTTAACTTTCATAACTGCAAGAAAGAAAAGCATTTTGAAAGATTGAACCTGAGACTCAAAATAAGGTGATATGCATGGGGGTCACTTGCCCAGCAAATGGAGGAGCTGGTGTGGCAATGCTGGTACCTTAACCCGAGACCAGTGCAATCCCAGTAACAGCTTCTCTTCATTCAAAAGTATATTTTATGTCACCTATTTTTCAAATGTCAAACTAGGAAACACATTTGTTCTTCTTGTCCTTCCTTCCTTTTCCTCTCCCTTTGGCAAATATTTGTTGTAAACCTCTAACATGCCAGGCGTGGTACCAGGAGGTTGAGGATAACACAGCAGCCTTGCTGAATTCAAGCAGGCAGGTACTGCGTAAGGCATTACAAATGTGAGTCTTGCTGGAAAGGACCTGCTCAGAACACAGCACAAAGGGACACGAGTATGTGCCCAGTATTTGATTACTTATTGAATGTCTACTACATAGAAGCACTGAGGATCCAGAGCTGACCTGCTGGCCCTCTTACTTATCATCTGTGAGACATCGGGAAAGTTATTTAACTTCTCAGTTTCCACATCTGTAAAATGGGAGTGATCTTAGTACTTATCTCAGAGAGTTTTTCTTTTTTCTTCTTTCTCTCTCTCTTTTTGAAAAGATGAAATGAGAAAATCCCAGAGAAGCCCTTAGCAAAGTGCCTGGCTCAGAGTAAGCACTGAGTAAATGTCAGCGGTTATTATTTAGAGGTGACATTTAAGTTGGCTCTTAAAGGAGCAGTAGGAATTCAATTAGAATTCCATTTCTAGGGACAGCTGCAGCCTTATGGGTGGCATTTTAAATTATTTGGATTTTCAAATAAAAGGAGGAACGGATAATCTTGGGCAGTAATAAGTGGCTAGTCAGCCAGTCAGGATGCACAGCCTTATGAGGTGAAGGGCATGCTGCACTGGGCTGTGACTGGTGTAGAGGGCAGCAAGGCATGGGATGGCTGGCAACTTTGCTTTCTTTCCTTCAGAGCATCTCAAAGGTGAGGGGGTGGAGGTGGGGAGGGGAGAGAGAGAGCTCCATAAACAAAGGCTGAAGAGTATACTCTATCACCAGATTTCTCCAACCCCTTCCTGCCTTGCTTAGGGAAACACTTATGGATTAGTGGGCTGGTACCAGCGTTGTTTGAAACCTGAGTGACGGGACAGTAGTAGTTTTAAATGTACTTTAAATGTACTTTAAGAAATTGGATGTAATTCTTTATGACAAGTGTATATAATCTTTACTTGCAATTATTTCTGTAACAATCTACAAGATGCCAATCTCTGAGTGAGTGCTCATCTGGATATTCTGTTATGTAGAGTTAATGTTGAGGGATGGGGTTGTTAAAAAATTATTCAGTATTTTTACTATCAGTCATGCCATCAGAGAAGGTTGGACTAAGTCAAAATTTGAAATATACAAATAAAATTCTTGCCAGTTAGGTAGATAACCTGCCCAATCATAAGTAAGGGTCAACAAGCCAGATCTAATGAGCACTCTTGGATAGAATAAAGCGTTAAAAGACATGCTAAGGGAGTCTGAAAAATGGTCACAAGAACTAGGAAAACTGGGCTACAAGAGTTATTTCCTGAAACATCAGAGCTTATTCTGAAAGAAACAGTATACACAAAGAGCAACACTTTAGAAAATTATTAGCTAACACTAGAAAATTTCTTCTTAAAATTTCCTCCTTTTGCCTTAAAGTTTAGAAATCTGTTGAAGGGCAAATGTCTAAGAAGATAACATTGTATGCTCTTTCCAGACAGGGTGAAATTCTGTACCCTTTCCAGATGACAGACTTTGACAGTGGAAAAAAGTAAACACATATTTTCCAGGACAGCAGGAGAATGAATGGTACTACACTGAGCTCCCCACGGCTTCAAAAATAAAGCCATGCCATTAAAAAAATTTGCCAATGGTTGAGCTGCTAATAGCAACATTTGAGAAATGTTTTCTGCAGTTCTGTCCTCTCCTTGGCCCGATGTCCAAATAGGTACCATGCTCTGTGAGACCATATTTTATGATCCATTCATGTATGTAAGTATGTATGTATGTATGTGTATGTATGTATGTATGTATGTATCCATCCCATGCTCTTCTATTTTAGTTTGGCTCCTTCTAGTCTGGGTTCTTATAAAGGCCTCTTACTGAGCTTCTTCTCATCCCAGTCTTTCCTCTTTTACTTCACTGATGAATTGTCTTTTATATGACTGATATGAACATGTCATATGTAAAAACGTTCCAGGCCTTTAATGTCTAAAGAGTATAGAATCAAGTTCCAGTTTCTCTACCTTAGCACCTGGAATTGAGTCACAGGTGCTATTTCCAGGCAAATTTCTTTTCTAATGACCCGTTTTTACTCTTGTTCAACCAGACTACTCGCCATTTCCTGTACCTTCCCACACCCTCTACTCCTTTATCACTTCTGTTTTACCTGCCTCAAGTCCTCTCTGCCTGACAAAATTTAACCCCTCTTCCACTTCTTCAAAGCCCAGTCCAAACGCTCATTTCCATAAAACTTCTATGACCTTACCCTCCACCTCAGAGAGAAGCAATTTACTTTTTAGAGTTTGCACAGTGCCTGTCAACACTTGAATGACTGAATAAACTTGCTCATAGCAATTATCACATTGTCTCTCACACCTCAACTGATTGCAGTAAATGCATCAGTCTGTCACTTCAATGGCTTCCAAAGTCTCTAATGAGATCAACCATGCCTTTGTGTCTTCATTGATCCTGTACCTCCCACGTAGTAAGTGCTCCCTAAATTTTCTTAGACTTAAAGGGAAATTTAAGTACTTTGACACATTTATTCCATTTGTTCTGTGTTACTTAAACAGAATAATGGAGAATTAATGGCACCAGCAGACTGATTTGCAACAGAAGTAAGTAAAGTTGAGCCTCTCTCCAGCTTCTAGTCCATGTTCAGCTCCATTGTACTTGTCCCTCAACTTTCAACAGATAACCAGAACACTGCAGAGCAGTCCTTTCTAACTCCCTAAAATAAGACAGCGATGGCTGAGTCAGATCAATCGCGTACCCTCTGAACATCCCAAAGGATGTTTAGATGGCAAATAAGTCCTGGTTTTGCCCAATCCGTCTGGTTGCATAGTCTTTGGGATCAATCCATACATCTGTAATATTGATGGACCATAAGAATTTTCAGAAGTTTATAGGGCTGAGGGCATTGCTTTATGGTAGAGTCTAGTATATGTGAGAATCCAAACCAATTCTAGTCATGATGTGTAAGGAAAAGAAAAAAAATAGGAAAGAAAAGAGAAAAAGAAGAGGCAAGGTGATTCAAACCTGCAATCCTAGCTATTTGGGAGGCTAAGATCACAGTCTGGGGCCAGCCTAGTCATGAAAGTTCATGAAGCTTCATCTTAACCAATGGCTGGGCATGTTGGTATATGCCTGTCATCTCATCAAAAAAAAGGAAACACAAATAGGAGGACCACAGTCCAGTCAGGCCTGGTAAAATTAACCAACCCCAAAAGGGAGTGGTGGAGTGGCTCAAGTGGAACAGTGCCTGTTTAGTGACAGTGAGTCCCTGACTTCAAACCCTAGTAGCGCCCTAAATACATAAACAAATAAATAAGAGAAAAAGAAAGGCATTCAATACAGCACCTTATAAAATCACAAGAGCTCTTATTTAGACATAGCCCTCTTTACAAAGTTGATCATTTCCATGTAACCTCTATGATTTTGCCCATAGATTCCTAGTCACTTTCCAAGAAAGCAGGTTGTGCTGCAGAGGAAAAAATGGTCACCTTTTATTCTTTCATCTAAAGGCTTCAGTCCATGCCTTCCTATGGAGCCTGTATGGGTGCACATGTGTGTGCATATGTACAAACACACACACATATACATACACACGCACACACCAGCAGGCAATAAGAGGCAGCAGCAGTGATCTTCAGGGGCCACAGGATCTCTAAGTTACCAATAATGATTCTCTGAGAAGGCCACAATTTCTTCCTATCAGTGCCATTTTCCCATAGAACATGGCCATTCATAGCTGGAGATTATACTCTGTGCTGTGGAATCCAGCCTCTCTCTTTAACTAGGTATTTTCATGCTTTATTATTATCCAGGTTTTGTGAGTAGTGTATAAATATGCCTCCGGGAATTCTTTGGTTGGTAGATGACGCTGGGTTGTGGCTATCCTGTGCTGCCACATAGTTATTATCTAGTGTTTCCAATGGTAATAATTACAGCAATTAGTATGGCAAGTGGCTTCGGACTGATTTATTCTCTTAAGCTCATATGCAGGTAGGAAAGATTGAACTGCCCTGGTTCTGTCAAGGTCCAAATGATGCCCGTGTTTCCACTGCTTAGCCAAGCATTTCCGGGGTTAATTTTCATTAAAATGACCTGATACTAATGACAAGTGACTATTTCTGCCCCCATTTGCAATTTCATGTTAGTGTCCTTTTGTTTGCTTCTCACTAAAGGATACAGAGCCATTGCCCAAAGCTTCCGTTTGTCCCCATTACATATTATGTGTAATTTAAATTTCAGAATTGTTTCTTTGTTACCAGCTGTTGAATACCAACTATTTGAAGATAGAAACTTTTTTTTTTTTCCTTTTTGATAAGCAATTACAGTGGGTAGCTGAAAGGATAACACAAATAAGCAAATAAGTAATACTTCTGTACTAACAGTATTCCAGGAATTCACAATGAAATGATTGGATTTGAACCTGGCCACCTATCCAGAGAGACCTACTGTAACCTTAACCCCCAACTGACTTCACCAGAAGAATGAGATAAGGCATACCTCAAAATATCCTTGTGAAGATAAGAAAATATTTTGTGGAAGATCTTGGATGGTCAGGGGTAAAGGGGCATCTATTAGGCAGAGATCTGACACCATAGTACTTGATAGCTAGGACCTAATCAAATAGCACACCCTCCCTAAATGCTCATGAAAATATAAGTAAAGCAAGACTTTAATATATTTCCTTTATAATCCTCTGTCTGATTTCATTTGTACTAAAAAAAAAAAGCCTATAAAATATATTGGGTTTTAGAATTATAAAGACTATTTAGCTTCAACTTCCTCATTTAATAGGCAAAGAAACTGAGACTCAGAGAAGTTAAATTCAAGGTTATAGGCTAATAATTAGCACAGGTTGGTTTCCTTTACAGTTTGCACACATGATAATCTGCACTGCTATTCTGAATGGCATGATGAGGAATGGATTCTTTCCCTTGAGTCTAGGGTAAGAATGATGACAGCAATTCACCTTGAATTTTTAAAGTAACCTTTTTATTATGCTTCTGATGACTAAGGGAGCACATGCTTATTCTAGAAAATTTAAAAGAAAACTATAAGAAAGAAAATTAAAATTATCTACAGTTCCATTATCCAGTGATATATATCTATATATCTATTTTTTTTTAACATTTCCGTATGTTTAATAAAGTTGGGATGACTCATATGTATTATTGTACTTGGAATCTTTTCATTTGACATTATTTTCCCCATATCATTACGTAGTCTTTGAAAATATGATTTTTAAAGGGCTGCATAGCATTTTCCCATGTGTATTTCTCTCCACAGCCTGGGCAGGAGACTGTTGTGCTCTTGAGTCAGAACTGGGATGGAATTCCAGCCCCAACCCTGGGTGATGGGAAACTGGATACTGCAGTCCTCACACCTGCAAGATACTGGCAATACTCAATGCACTGCACGTGGTGTTTATCGTGAATAAACGATATAGGATATATGCATACTTAGAACTGTGACTATATACTGTGTGCACTGATTACATGGTAGCTATTTACCCTATTTCTATTATGTTCTTATTATTGGACACTTACATTTGTTTCCAGTAACAAATGAACACCAGGTAAAGTATCTTTCCCCCAGGTCACCATTGTAATCTATCTTAAAAAAAATATCTATCTAGCCGGGTGTCAGTGGCTCATGCTTGTAATCCTAGCTACTCAGGAGGCTAAGATTGAGGATGGTGGTTTGCCTGGACAGTCAAGTCCATGAGACTCTTATCTCCAATTAATCACAAAAAAGCTGGAAGTAAAGCTGTGCCTCGACTGGTAGAGCACTAGACTTGGGCAAAAGTTCCTCAAGGACAGTGCCCAGGCCCAAACTTCAAACATCAGGACCAGAAAAAAAATCTATCTATCTATCTATCTATCTATCTATCTATCTATCTATCTATCTATCTATCCATCCATCCATCATCAATCATCAATCTATTTCTATTATTGTTATGGCTTAACCTTCCTATCACAGATTTTCAAACTTTCTTTTTAGCATTATACTTCCTCTTGTAAAGTATCTTTTGTAGCACTTCTCAGAATGGAGGCAGGGGTGGGTTCAGAGTCTTGACAAATTCTGTTTTGCTTACACTCTCCCGCACCCATGTCTCTCTTGACATGTACCCTAGAAACTTTCTATGAGAAACATAAGTGTGTTCTGAACGCACTGGGAGGAAGTCTCCGAACTGTTCCTTCTGAAAGACCATATAGGCTCTCTCTTTCTTTTTTACACCTTGCTTCTATTGTTGCTTCAGTCTGGGATGGGCTTAAGTTCCATCTTCCTCAAGGATACCAATTACTACTAAGTCAGCCTGCACATCTCTTCCTCCATGAAACCTTCCCTATTGCTATCTGATTTCTCCTGAGCTCTTGAGGACAGAGGCTTTATCTTATTGTGTTCCAATTTCCAGCAGGGTGTGTGGAACTGCAAGATACTCACTGAAGTTACCTGTTACATCCATAAAGTTATGAATACATTTTGAGGAGCACTTCTGATCATTTCCTTAGGATAGTTTTGAACAACTGGGCTTACGACAGCAAAAGGGATGTGCATTTGTAGACCTCTTAATACATTCTTGATAGTTAAAAAATTAATTGCAAAAACTGTAAGTCATTCATTTGAAAATAAAAACAACTCTCTTGTGATTATTAGTGTTCGCACACCTAATTTGTCACCAAATCTTGCTTTACTGTCTAAGTGTTTCTCAGTCATCCTTTCTCCAACACAACTGTCACCGTGCTTAGATTTCTGTTGAAACCTCTCACTAGTATCCTTGATTCTGGTCTTGCTCACTATGTTCCATCACTCACATAGCTGTCGTGAGCATATATGCCATCAATCTGGATGAAAAGGAGCTGTAAATGGCAATAGATATCAATGTCTTCAAACTGTGTTCTTTGAAAAATATGATGTCATAGGGTAAGACATAATCAGTTAAACATAGTTCTCCTGGAGACAGGTTGACTGCTTGGCACAAGAATCAAATGAAATATAACAATGAGTGATACATTAGTTTACTTGAAATAACACTCAGAGAACCGACATTTATTGGATTGTTTTCAGAGGTGATGTGGTAGTAATGCTGGAAGGTATGGTGGATTAAAATGAACTTCTCTAAGTGTCTCCAGACCACATGGCCATGCAGGAATCATTTACTAAAGCCTATTTACTGCAGCTTGGTTATTGCAGAAGCTGAAACCACAACAAGGATAAGCCTTTCCACCTATAAAACGAAAATACCTTGTCAAGGTGGCTAGAAAGAGGTTCATTCAGTTTCATCACCATGATTAACCCCCAAATATGGGGTGGGGTGGGACTTTAAACCAGGGCATTAGCAGTGCCTTGACTACATCTATTTACTGCAGATTACAGAGGGGTAAAAGGTCTAAAGTTAGTATATTTCAAGAAAATGGCAATGAGTATAAAATGCGATGGAATAAGGCGAGTATGACTTGCAAACAAGTAGAGATGGGGCCTAGTATTTTAGCCTGATGTTCCTCCAACCAACAGTGGTAAATACCAGTTTTAAAAACATCTAAAACACCATCGACGAGTATTTTTGTAAAATATAATAAAATTAATGTTAGAAACGTGAAATGTAAAAGAGATACAAATACAAGGCTCATGTTTAACAACTGGATTGTGCACATCAACATGAAATTATTGTGTCAAATTGCTACTACAATTTCTGAATTCTCAATTTAAATTTTTGTAACTATCTCATCACAAACCAGTAACAAAGCAGTTCATGCGCTGAAACTGGTCCATGTACCATACTTTGGATGGCATTTTGCATCTTTCCTTCAATGACTGAAACATTTTGGTCACTTGGAGCTTGAATAACTCTTATCTTGTGTGTGTGTGTGTGTGTGTGTGTGTGTGTGTGTGTGTGTGTGTGTGTGTGTGTGTGTGTGTGTGTGTGTGTGTGTTGTGTGTGTGTGCATGCGCTGCTCCTAGGGCTTAAACTCAAGGCCTGGGCACTGTCCCTGAGCTTTTTGTGCTCAAGGCTAGTGCTCTCCTACATGAGCCACAGGCTCACTTCTGGCTTTTTTTGGTGCTTAATTGGAGATAAGAGACTCAGACTTTCCTACTTAGACTGGCTTCAAACTGTGACCCTCAGATCTCAGCCTCCTGAGTAGGTAGGATTACAGGAATGAGCCTCTGGTGTTGAGCAACAAGTCTCATTTTTGATTAAGTCAAGTTGAGACTGTTTCCATCAGAAAGTACCTGTCAAATGGTGAAGCTCAATTCAACCTCTAGAAAAACAACCACATTAGAGAATTTATATATGCTGCAACGATCATGTTCACTGTACCGTTTAGTGATGGATTTTTTGATCAATCATTAAGAGTGTTCCCCTCCCTCCCTAGATTTTATCAATTATCATTATGTGTGATTTCGATAGGCTGATAGTGATAGACATATTAGCAATATGGAAGGTTCCTTTAGCTTCTATTGAACCATTAATATCCATCAAGCACAAGCTCTATCTAGGTTTATTCCAATCCTTATTCTAAATATAAGGGCAGTTGTCTCTGGAAATGATATGCATGATCTTTATCATGTAGAAGATCTCAGCTTCTCAGTTCCAGTACTGTTTTGTGTTCAAAGTGCCAAGGGTGATTGAAGAAGCAGGGATAGTCTAAGGAAAGAATGGGCAGAGATTTGGATTTCTTACCTTTACAATCTTGTGTATGAGCAAACTATCTTCATACTGTGGCATGAAATGGATTTATAGAACACATTGAATATGACTCTTCTGGGCTGTTTCTAGGATAGACAATAGTGAGATGATGGTTACTGGTAATTTTAGAAATAAGGAAGTGGATATAATACATACAAAAAATAAACATTTATTTGTAGATTAAACCATAATTTTAGGGACTGACACAGAGAGATTTGAGGAGAGAATATTTCAGGGGAAAGGACTTCACAGAAATGACAGAAATCCTATGGAAGTCAGAAATCAGGTCCACAAACACATGTGGAACATGTTCTAAGTACCAAGGATGCAATGTTGTTTCTGTTCTTAAAGTTATGTGTCAGAGGCAGACAAGTTTACAAATTATCGCAAAAAAAGGTTAGAGATTTAGGAACTTGTGCAAGGTACATCTGTACAAATGTACATTTGTACCTTGTACAAATCAGAGTGATTGATCTTTAATTGTAAGAAAATAAACTATCAGTCATTTATATTGGAAAAGTGACCCCCAAAATGTTAAGGTAAATCATCTCCAGAAGGCGCTAAGAGGAAAACTAAGAATGCACATAAACTTCCCAGTGGTAAAAATATAGACTAAAAGCTTTTCATCAGAAGTATTAGTCTACCAAAAATTATGTGCATACATTCCAATAATTTTTTTTTTGTAGGACCTAGGGCTTGAACTCTGGGCCTGGATGCTGTCCCTGAGCTTTTTAGTTCAAGGTCAGTGCTCTTCCACTTAAGCCACAGCACCACTTCCGGTTTTCTGGTGATTAATTGGAGATAAGGGTCTCCTGGACTTTCCTGCCATGACTGGCTTTGAACCACGATACTCAGATCTCAGCCTCCTGAGCAGCTAGGATTATAGGCGTGAGCCAGTGGAGCCCAACACTTACCAATAATGTTATATCTGACCCCAAGCTATCTAGCCACACTTTTGTTCAAGCAGATTCAAGCTTTTGGGAAAGATTCATTTTCAGTGAACATTGTCAGAATCTATAAACAGCCAAATAATAATGGATGAAGAGAATGGGCTCTACATGGCTTTAATCTTCAGAGATGGTCATCATCCTACACCCTGTTGGGCTGTGATATAATGTGTAACAGAAATATGTATTGAGAAGATTAGAATGAAAAATACCACCTTTATGACCAGCAGATTCCTAAGATGGATGTTAGTCCTTTTTATCCTATTTCTAGATTTTTATGAGATTTATTGAGGTATAATTTATATACCATAGATCCCCCAAAGTGTACAATTCAATAGTTTAATCAATTAATTGGCTCTTTTAATATATTTAGAATAGTTATCCAACTAGAATTGTTTTTAGAATATTTTTAATCACCCCCCCAAGAAAACTTTATGCCAATTGCAGTCATTTTTTATTCCTTTTTTTGATATGCCATCTTTTCATTTTATTGGTGAAGTTCTTTGAAGAATAAGAGTTTAATTTTTTATGAAGTCCTATTTGTCCCCTTTTCTTTTAGTAGGTATACTTTTGATACCATATCTAAGAAACCATTGCCTAATCTGGGCTCAGGATTTTCTGCTCGGTTTTCTTCTAAGTGTTACATAGTTTTAGATCTTACATTTAGGTCTATGATCCATTTTGAGTCAAATCAAGTTGGATGCACATTTTTTTTAACATATAAATATCCAGATGTCTCAGCCTCAAACTTGATTAGACTATTTCTTCTCCCAATGAATTGTCATGAAATCCTTTTGAAAAATCAACTGACCACAATGTAAAGTTACACTTATATATATACTTATTTCTATTCCACTTAAGTATAATGGTCTGTCCTCATGCTATCAGCATGCAGTAATTTAAAAATAGCAAAGTATGAGTTCTCTTCCTTTTTAATGCTTTAGCTATTCTGGGTAAGTTGCATTTCTATATGTATATTAATATTAACTAATCAATTTTAGAAAACAAGTAGCTGAGATTTTGATAGAGATTATGTTTAAAATGTAGATCAGGGCTGGGAAGGTGGCTCAGTGGTAGAGCTCTTGCCTTGCATGCCTGAGGCCCTGGGTTACATAAGCAAAAAGAAAAAAGCCGTAAGGGGCGCTGTGGCTCAAGTGGTAGAGCGCTAGCCTGGAGCTGAAGAGCTGAGGGACAGCGCCCAGGCCCAGAGTTCAGGCCCCACGACCGGACCCAAAAAAAAACCATGTAGATCAATTTGTGAGGTATTGTCATCTTGACAGTAAATATTAAGTCTTCCATTCCAGGTCTATCCAATATCTTTTAATTTATTTAGGTCTCTAATTTCTTTACAAGACTTTCCTCCTCTAGTTTTCAGTTATAAATCTTACATTTCCTTTGTAAAATTTATTCCCAAGTATTTCATTTTAACACAATTATAAGTAAAATTGTTTTCCTAATTTCATTTTTTGGAGTGTTTGTCATTAGTGCATATAGATATAACTGAATTTTTTTTATAACCTACAACACTGCCAAACTTGTTCACTAGCTATAGTAGTTCCTTTCATGGAAGGCTTAGGATTTTATATATACACAATTATGATATCTGAAAATAGAGATATAGTTCTCCTTCAATCTGGACGCTCTTCACTGTGTGTGTGTGTGTATTATTGCTAAACCTCTCATACAATGTTGAATAGAAATAGTGAGAGTGATATCTTGTCTTGCTCTTGATATTAAGGGAAAGCACTTAGTCTTTCAACCACAAAGTTCAATATTAGTTTTAGGATTTTTATAGATATCTTTTTGAGGTTGAAGATTTTTTTTTCCCCTTCTATTTCTAGATTGTTGGTGATTTTTTTTTAAATCATGAAATGGTGCTGGGTTTACTCCAGCTATTTCTGCTATTTCTCTGTTTTTTTTTTTTTTTTAATTTTAAAACAGCATTAAGTCTGACTTTTCCTGGAAGGTAGATTATGTACCTAGGGAAACTAGATTTGGATATACAGAAGAAACAGTATGCTTCTAACATTAATTAGTTTCTATTGGTTTTATTTAACAAAGAACAAGAAAAGAGAGATCAAGAAAGAACTGACTAATTTGTAAAGAGGATAGAAAATCCAGGTGCTTACAATTTCCAGCCAGCAAACAATAATGTTGAGAGAGGCTTTTAGTAATAAGACTAATTTACAAAAACAAAAGCTTACACGCTAAACCTAAGTAAGATCATGGTCATCATTCCTTCCACTGGTTTGGTGGTACTTGCTAAGTGCTCTTAATGGGCAGAGTGACAGAGGAGCAGAAATGCAGTACTCAAACATGCTCTGTAAGCTACTGCTAGGAAGTTTCCCGAGTTACTCTTACCCACATCTCATTGGCAAAAGACAATCTACAACTAAGCTCTATGTAAAAAACAAAAACAAAAACAAAACAGTCATTTCTTATTGATAGGTGCTAAAAAACAAAGGAAGATGATATCTATATCAAATCCTTTTACTGGGAAAGGGAGCAATTAATTGAGAACAGTAATAAAATTTACCATAGGCTGCTCTATTGGTGATATTTGTGTTCCCCTTTATATGCAAAATACTTTCAACCCTTTACTAGAAAAGATACCCTAAAGTCTAATTTAATCACATTATAAACTCAAAGTCCTGGATCTCATGTGGCTCCAGATACTTATGAACTAAGAGGCCAAGCTTCTTGTCTTCATAAGCCCAGCACCCTGTGGGACAGGGGCAGAGTGACCACAATAAATATTTTATTTAGAAAGGGGAAAAAGTGGAAATCCTAGAGCAGTTACTGACTCAGCAATTCTGGATTCTTTGTGCAATGAAACAAGAAGGGTCCCCCCTAAGGGTAAAGATAGTTTGCTGGTTAGGCTTTGGTTTTACTCTCAGAAGTTTCCTATATTATTGTTGTCCATGGCACTGGGAAGTATTTTTTTCCCCTCATTAGCTCCCTCGCTATATCTGAAAAAAAAAAAAAAAGGATTGAAAAATATGCTTTCCTTGTGGATAACCCTCATCTCTTTTTTTTTTTTAAACTTTTATTATTTTTATTTTTGGGTCTGGTCGTGGGGCCTGAACTCTGGGCCTGGGCGCTGTCCCTCAGTTCTTCAGCTCAAGGCTAGCCACTTGAGCCACAGTGCCAATTCCAGCTTTTTTTCTTTTTGCTTATGTGGTGCTGAGGAATCGAACCCAGGGCCTCATGCATGCAAGGCAAGTGCTCTACCACTGAGCCACCTTCCCAGCCCCTAACCCTCATCTCTTATAGAAGATGGGTTTTCCAAAGATTCTGGTCTCAAATAGCAATTTTTTTAAAAAAAGATCATACTTGTACTCCAAGCTACTTGGGGACAATGATCAGTTTGAGGCTGGCCTAGACAAAAAGCTGACAAGACCCAATCTTAGTAAGTAATTTGTGCATGATGATGCACATTTGTAGTTCAAGCTACTACAGGAGACAGAAAGTAGATTCTGAAAAATAACTAAAAGCAAAAAGAGTTAGGGTATGGCTCAAGTAGTAGAGCACCTGCCTAGAAAGCATGAAGCCCTGAGTTCATACTACAGTACTGCCAAACAAAATGAACAAAAAGAAACACAAGAAAACACCCAACAAAATCTATGGTTGTAGCTTGGTGCTGCTGGCTCTCTCCTATAATTCTACTCAGGAAGCTGAAGTATGAGAATCATGGTTCAAAGCCAGCTTGGGTAGGAAAGTCCATGAAGTGCTTATCTCCAATTAACCACTAGAAAACTGGAAGTGGGACTGGGGCTAAAAGTGGTAGAACACTAGCTTTGAACAAAAGAGCTCAGGGACAGCACCCAAGCCCTGAGTTGAAGCCTTATGGCAAGAAAAGAAAAGAAAAAAAAAAAGACCTATGGTTGAGGCTCTACAGGAAAAATAGCAATCTTAACAGGGTGTTTTTCCACTTATTTAGGTATTTACCATCTTCCAAAATATTTCATTAGTATTATAGTTCTCAAAAGTGTAGTAGATGCCAAGCGTTGGTGGCTCATGCCTGTAATCTTAGCTACTCAGGAGGCTGAGATCTGAGGATCATGGGTAGAAGCCAGTCCAGGCAGGAAAGTCTATGAAACTAATATCCAATTAACCAACAAAAAGGTGAAAGTGGAGCTATGGTTCAAGTGGTAGAGTGCTAGTCTTGAGCACAAAAGCTCCAGGGCCAGTGCCTAGGCCCTGAGTTCCAAGTCCCAAGACTGGCATACACATACACAAAAATAAAAAGTGTAGTTGACTTTGCTTCTATTTGATCCAGACTGATGAAGTCTATAGGTCAATAAGGGCTTTAGTGTAAGATAAGGATGGTCTTCAAAACAGGTGGCTGCAGGGACCATTTTCTAAAACATGCACCATTCTTTCTAATCCAGTTGTTTTCAACCAGAGGCTATTTTGCTCCCCAGGGAACACACGACAACGTCTGGAGGCATGTTTCCTATCACACTGGCAGAGGCCACGGAGGGTGTTGAACACCCTAAATACATAGGGAAATATATTTTTCCCTAAAGCAAATATTAGGGTCAGAAAGACTTTTATGAAAGGCCACTTATCTTGATGACCTTGAAAAAGACACAGTTTGTGACCTGAATCAGGTTGGGTTTTAAAAAAAATAACACTTTTGTTGTCTATTGACTACTACATTTCTGTCTTCCATCTTACAGTCATAATCTTTTGATCCCTTTTATTACCTGTGAAAGATGATCTATCCTGCTAAATCACATTCTCAGTTTATACAAATTTCATTCCTACATTTTAATTATTAGTGTGGGCCTTTCTTTAGATCTTTTTAGAGGGAAATCAGATCTACTGGGAGGTCCTGTTCTAGTTTGTAATAATGTCTGGTTTATTGTTATTACTATCTTATGTTTCCAAGAATGTTCCTATTGTCATTAGGTGTTTGTGAAAAAAATTTATGAAGTTGAATACTAAAATATGAAATGCACTTGAGGGTGTAGAGGCTTCTTGCCTAAGGCTTTAGGGTCCTCCAGCACAAAGGGAGTTATTTCAATTAATACGTGCAGATTGCAGCTAGAGTTTAGTCTAACAGGAGAGAGAACAGAGTAAAAGGGAATACAATTACAGATGTAAAAATGCCTACCAGGTCATATCACATAGACTTTACTCAGAAAGCAAGGCTGTACCATCTAAGAGTCTAGATTTTAGAGAAGAAGAGTAAATACTTACTCCTTTCTAGTTTTGGCTGGGCTTACTAGTTTATTGAGCCAAGGCAGGATGACAATGGTTGCCTACACAAACTCACAGAATAAGTTTTTGTAAGAAAATATATAGAGAAAAATAAAGTAGTTATTTTCACAGCAACCTTCTCTTTCCTAGCTAGTTCTAAAGGTCTCTACTAGTGTTTTTTTTTTAACTGGAAGAACAATTGAACAATTCTGCCTTCTAATAAAATTCCTAATGAAATGGAGCATTTTGTTAGTCCATTATCATTTTGACTTTCTTCATTACATACCACATTTCATTTTATTCCTTTGTATCATGATTAAAAATGTGTATGATTCTTATCTCTTCCTTAGGTGTGTGTGTGTGTGTGTGTGTGTGTGTGTGTGTGTGTGTGTGTGTGTTTAAAATCATGATGTCTGTACTTGAGTCACTGTTTAGCCCAGATGCAGAGACCTGACACTTTTAGTGGGAGAAGAGCATGTTCCTGAGAACAGCTTGCTAGCCTGGCAGTGAGACATCTAGATGCTAGCCTGGCATTCATCTGGCTGGCTGAATGTCATAGGAAAAGTCACTTCCCTGTTGGGGTTGTACCCAAAGATCTCTCAGGGGTTGTTTTCATCTCAAATATTCCTTGTATTTCGAATCTTCTTCTATATACACAAGAACAGTAACACAGTAACTACACATTTTCTTTTTTCTGCTCATTTTGTAGCCCTCTATTGGGAATGGTGTACTTTTGGTGTGTGTGGGGGTGGGGGTGGGGGGAGATGGGGACGGGCAAAGGTGGGAGCATTGGAGAGTGCAGACTAGTTAACCTTGGTCGACAATACCAAGGTGTAATAATCTGTAAATATAATCTGTATTAGAGAGGATGTGTGGGTATTTAAATACCTCTGTTAAGAGGAAATATGTAAGCATTCATCATGGTTAAAAAATGACATTCTCTGAAATGTCACTCTCTTCCTCCCCCTCCGACTGCCCCCTCCCCACCCTGGCAGATAAAGCACCTGCAGACTCTGACCAGCCACTGAAACACCCATGAACACCCTTGTGCTTTTATGAAGCAGGACAAAGCTTTGAAGCTTCAGCTTTAAATCGCCAAGCATCTCTCTGCTGTAATGAGGACAGCATTTCCTAGTCAAAACATCCTGCTTCTATTTATAGGTGTTCACTTCTCTGAATAATAAACAGAAGTAGCAGGCTATTCTCATAGCATTTTCCTTCAACGAACCTACTATTTAATACAGTGCCAACAACAAAATTAATTCCCAGAACTACAACATGGAATTGTGGCTTTACTTAATTATCTTAAGGAAGACATCGACCACCATACATCTGAATAGTCAAAACCCTGAAAGGATAGCCAATTGGCCTTTGTTTACTCAGGATTTTCTGGCAATTTTATGGGGGTTGCGAGGGGAGAGAAGAGGTTTCAGTCCTTTAAATGATTCCAGAAATATCCTGCCCTCCATGGTTGAAGGGAGGCTGTTTTCATCTGCTAGCTAATGTCCTTAGCTGACGTTGCTTTAAATAAGGTCAGCAGACAATGCAGCATCCATGGAGACAGCTATGATTCCTTTCTATTCCTTTTTCAAATGTGACTTTGTATTAGGTTATTTAATGTCGCACAATATTCGTTCAGAAGCCTGCCCCCACCCGGCTGGGGCTTAATACTCTCTCTCCAGTCTGTTTTAACTAAGATGTTTTCTCCTGTGCATATAATCTTCATTATCATAGAAGTTATTTTTAATTTATAATTAACATAGTCTGCTTCTCATTATGTGCGCCTTGATCGACTTGGACCCTCTGGACACATCTTTGGCACCACGCTGGCTTGTGTCCTGCAGTTCTCTAAACGTGCAGTAGGTGTCTATCTTAGCCTTTCCTTCATCCTTCCACCTCTTCCCGTCCCTGACACTGTGATAGAGTGCATAATTCCAAAATGGCAGCTTTTTGAAAATTCACCTTGATTATCAGACATTAAAAGTGACTCATCCCGCAGTGACTGTCTGGCAGAAGGGATGGGATCAGACAGCAAGACAATGAGGGGACTGGGCGCATTAGCGCACTAGATTACAAAGCCCATCAAAAATACCTTTGTTCTGTCAAAGATCCAATCATTTACTAGTTGTGTTCTGCAGAGGAGAAAGAATGAGGGGAGCTGGGGGAAGAAACCCACCAAACAAACAACAAACAAAAATTCCATCCATGAATTTAAAACCTCCTCAGATCTCTTTATCCTAGGAAGGTAGGGAAGTATCTGATCAACCATCTCAAGCGAAGGAAAGATGGGGATTGTGTTTCTAAAGCAGGAATCTACAGAATCCTTTCTTTTCAGTGGCTATCAAATTTTCTACACTTGCTTCTGTTCTTTGAGTCTCATCAAGGAGGAAATTGGCAAGTTAATGGGGTTTGGTGTTGTCTATGTCTGTACTCTGATTTATCACAGAATATTTAGGACATGTACTATTTCACAATTAGAACATCTTTATCAAAAGCAGTTTCTGATTTCTCTCATGTTACATGATCATGCCAATCAAGATGTGTGTGATGGGATCAAGGGGAAAATATGTGTAAGGATGATTACTGGTTAAGTATTTTATGAGCATTTGAACCGGCTCAGATAAAAAGGCAGTCAGAATCTGAATAGATAGAGCCCATGAATTCTTGCATCAGGCACGTATGTGTTTGTGTACAAAGGGAAGGAGAGAGCTGGAGAAGGGGGAGGAGAAAGCCATGAGGGCATTCCTATGGAGCTCTGGGTAACTGGGTGAGATGTGTGTTGGATTCTCAGCAGGACGGCAAGCCAAAATGCCCATATAGGAGGTTGGTGCTTGGCTTTCTTCTTATTTTTTTTTTCCTTCTTTGTCTTCTTTTAAAAATCATTTTCATCATTTGTCTATGAGGAGGAGTTTATCAGTCATGGAAAATGCTCCAAGGGGCTCAGGTCAAAGGCAGGCTTTGCCTTGTGTGTTTAGGTAGATCTCCTTGCCAAATACATGAAAATAATTAGAACACCAATTCGAGCTCTAAATTATTTTCCATCTATTTAGCAATAGTGATAGTGAGGCTATGTGTCACCCATCTTTGCTTCACAAGGATGAACCAAGCAGATTCACAGGCTTTGCTGCATGTGGCTGCTGCAGCACGTTGGGGGGAATTTGGGAAACTTAATTTGCCAGCAAGTTAGGAAAGTACCCACTACCACTATGCAGAGGTCTCTGGAAAAGAATGGCTGCATTCTAGCTGCCATTTAGTAAGTAGGTTCATTTAAACAACTCATCGCACCTCACCAGTCATGTGATATATTGGAGAGATTGTCATTTTTTCCCCCTCCCTCCATATTTATTTATACTGTCAGGAACAGAAAACATACCCCTTTTTGTTCCACTTAATCACTCCTAGTACCAATGGCTTCCTTGTTTTATTGATGGAGGGTGGCAGATTCAGCAGAACTGCCTGGTCTAAGTGGTTCAGAAAGTTACACACTCAGAGGCCCAGTGTGTGTCTTAGGATTCACAACAAATACTCTGAGTAGGGAGAGAGAGAAATCTATATGCTTTAAAAAAAATCTCTGCCTAACCCTACCAAGAGATTAAAGGGGAGGGCAAAAGCAAAAGGGGAGGGCCCATGCCAATTTTCACATACCAGCACTCCTAAACAGGGATAGATGGGGGGGGGGGGGTTGGAGGAGGGAGGAAAGGAGAGAGAAGAGAGAGAGAGGAGAGAGAGAGAACTGAGCTTGAGTTTTCATCAGTAGAATTTTAATGAGCCCTAAAGGTTAGCTTTCGACTTTGTTAACAAACAGCTCTAGAGATAATTTCCAATTTTCAGTGTTTATAGAATAGTAGCTAGAATAGTAGCTCCTTGGTCCTAATCAAATTCTGCGACTGTCTCGAGCTTATTCTGCATGTCCAGCTGACACTGAAACATAAACCATCAGAAATTATTAAATATGTGCTCAAAATCAAATGTGGAAGAATGAAAGAGGAAGGAAATTTGCAAATTAAAATGATCACATTAGCCTCCTTTGATGAAATTGGTTTAGTCAAATGAAAAATACTTATTTAAAAATACCCTCCATGGATGTTTTACCTATTGAGAGGGCACTGATTATTCTAATACAGTACTGAAATGGACAGACACAAGATGGAAGATATAATAAACAAAAGAAGAAAGCCTCATTCCCAGTAGCTAAAGATCAGAGTCCCTGCTACTTACAAATGTGTTGTAAATGTGTAGAAAAGAATAAAGAAGCAGAATCTGCCAAAATTGCCCACGAGGGAATAATAGGTCAGTTTGTTGAAAATATGTTCCCTCCCTCTCCCTGTCTTTCTCTTCCCCTTTCTCTTTTAATTGTCCCAGAAGGAAAATAAGTCTGACTAAGATTCTAGCCACATAAAACAAGAACATAGGGTAGTTAAGACAAAGAAACACATCCAAGAATTTGTCTTTTCTCCCAACTGGGTGGAAAATCCTTTCCCTTGCTCTGAAAAGATAATCAATCTCTTGGTGATACAAGGACCAATAGCAGATTCTTGTTTTACATGTTGGAAGAGTGTTGGGCATGGTGTTATATGCCTGTGATCTCAGCATTCTGAAGCCTGAGACAGGAGGAGTGTGAGTTTGAGGTCAGCCTGGCCTATATTGTTAGACCTTGTTTCAAAAACAAAATAAAAATATTTTTTGAAATTGCTGTGAGAATATTCTTTGGGTTATTTGAAGTTGAATTTTATTCCCTCTAGTGAGCACCAAATCCTTTCCCCCTCCCTATATCCTTTTTTTTTATTTGCAGAAGAATGGAAGGAGATTAAAAAACAACAACAGAACAAACAAGAAGGTAAACAGAGCTGACCCAGGGCTCTGCCATCCAAGGGTGTAGGAGGTTAAAGAGTAAGGGGCCCTGCCAGGTGCTATTCTGGTCATATTTGGACACAACAAAGGTTATGGAGGAAGGTACAGTTTTAGTGGATGGCCAACTTGGGTCTCAATTCCAACTTTACATTTTAGTCCTTACATTCCATGTAACCCTGGTGAGACCAGTCCAACCCTTAAGAGTTTCTCCTAGAATTCTACAAAAGATTAGTGAATTCAGATAATGTTTCAACTTAGCTCTCACTGGCTAAGAGCACCCAGAACACTTCACATCTCTGAAAATGGACTGTTGCTAAATTGACCAATATCCTTAATGTTCAATTATTGTTGCTTAGAGAAGTGTTAAATAAGTGATGTGTGGTATAAGCTCCAATGGCAAGAGGTAGATAGTAGAATCCTACCACAACACAAGTCCTCTATTTCTCAAGACACTGATTTGCACTGAGGTAGCATCTGACTCCTAGTGCTTCTGTGAACAACAGAGATAGAGTAAGAAAGCATCTTATGACAAATTATAGACCTGGAAAAGACACACAGAAAGATCCTTTATGATCTGACATCACCCACATTTTTAGTCACAGATTTCATACCTGGTATCCATTCTGCTTCAAGTGGTCACCTTCCCTGTTTCCCTTCTCACTACTTCTTCTCAGTTAACACTTGTCAACTTTCTAGATCTGGCCTCAGTCATTTTCTCTGGGAAATGTCCTGATTTACTGCATTTTCTGTAGTACACATGGCTAGAACATTTCACAGTACAGGATTATAATTGACTGGCTACCTATCTTTATCCCCGGTTGAGGCAACCAGGGAGCTCCTTGAGAGCAGAGATTGTGCTTAGCACAGGGACCTGGATACTTTTATTTGCTCAATGAATATAGAAGGAAGGAAGGAAGGGAGGATAGCAGAAAGCAGACTTCTCATTCCTCATTTACCTTCTTGAAGAAATTCACAGTTGCTCCAAGAGAAAAGATCCTTAACCAATGCCTTTTACGAGGAATAATTTGGTTAACTGAATAATCAAAAAAAAAAGCCCACATAATACAGAGACTTAAGGAACTCTGTTTAATCCATGGCACTAAGATATCTATTTTTATTAAGTGGCATTTAGTTAAATGCACTTATACAGAACCATAGAACATTTTGAATCATCCTCATCTGAGGGTCTTAGAAAAAAAGCAAGAGAGAAAAGCAGCCCCCTCAGAGATTTTTTTTTTCCTTACAGTACAATTTTCACAAAGAGCTGAGTTTACGACTTGCAAAATAATAAGCTTCAGTGATAACACACGTTTCTGCTACAATTATCACAAAGAGCAAGTCTGCTGCTCAAGCTTCTAACTTACCCTTGTGACTATGGAACAGTCCAAAAATGTCACTTCTAAGTTGAAGTGATTGCAGCCAATTAGGTAATTTCCACCAAACTGGGTCTATTAATACTTGGACATTATCTTGAGGGAGAAATAGGGTTTTGTGACAAGGTGCAACGTGGCTTGTGAAATATTAGTTTTGGGCAATCACAAATCAAGATCCAAGGGTACGTTAAATTATTCAGCATTCTTGGCCTCATTATTAAGTGGCTGCATAGGGGTTTTACTCTTATTCATATAATACCAGGATTGAGGAGCTTGGTTTTATTCCATTTTTGTTTCATTTCCCAAGCTATTTTTCCTCTTTATGTTGGATGTTTTAGATCCATGTATCTGTAGTTATATGAGATTTGTATTCCTTATCTTGTTTGATTTTTGTAACTTAAAGGGCGTTAGATACGGTTCTATTTGAGGACTACATAAAGAGTACAATTGCTCATACAATGACAGATTAAAAAAAATCTAAATATTAATTACATATTTAGGTCTCAAGCTCTTTTTTGTGAGACTACAAGCTAAGACAACACAACAATTTTCCAGCTAAATATCTGCCTTGGTCCATCATGGACTAAACAGAAAGCTATGGTGTATGACATGATTTGCAAATGGGTCAGAACTTCAGAGTCAAGCCTGCTTTGGAAGTGTTCTAAAATGGTATCAGCAATATCATTTTCCAATATAATCAGAGAAAGCCACCAAAACAACTCCAAGAAGATCATGCTCCAGTGCTATGTGTTCATTTCATTTTGTTCCGAAGATGTATGGAACAATGCTTACTTACTGTTGACAGGACTTCTACAACCAGAAAATGTGTTGAGTATTTAAAACCTTAAATATGTGTTCCTGTAAGTGCAACAGAACATAAATCAATTGCACAATTATCCTAAGAATATCACTAGCGTACTATTTAAATTTATAAGTAAAAATAACTCACTGGGGGTGAAACAATGATATGTAACTGGAATGTGAATATAACTGGATAATGTGAGCGAATCAGTAAAGATTTAAAAATCTTCTTACATGGTTTGGAAATCAGGTAGCATTCTGTTGGTTGCTTATGGGACACATGTTGAGCACAGTCTCTTAGATGTGTTTTGCTAGTTTGCCCACGATTCAGACCAAAACAAACACTTTGAAAACAGAGACATAGAATTCCATTTCATCATGTCCCAAACCAGACGCAACTAGAGCAGGTGCAATCACTTTAAAGTGTTCTTCCCTATAAATCAACTTCTGATTCATTCCAGAATGAAGCTGTCAGCCCTTAGGCCCCCAATGAAGTTAAGAATTTTTAGCAAACTAAACACATGCATTAAAATAATGTTTGAATTAGTTTTAATCACAGTGGCCTAGATTCTCCTGCTCCCCCAAGGACCTTACTGTATCTCTTCCATGTGTGAGAACCATGAGAGGGCTGCACATGGAGAAGACTCACCAAAGTGCAGAGCCGGAAGGAGAATTTAGGTCAATTACCTTTTGAAGTGTGATCCCTTTAAACAGCTACTCAAGGTAGTATCTTGCTCAGGGAACTGTATATAATAAAAGTGACCTGTGCTATTTCTTTAAATACCGTCTTTTGGTTGTAAGCGATCAAAGTACTAAATTTATGTAAGGAAGGAAAAAAAAAAGATCAAGAGAAGTTTCATCCATGTTCTTTCTGGAATCTATTAGGAAGGATTAGGTATGTAGTTTACCTCTCTTAAAGTCTGGGCTTGCAAATAGGTGCCTCTAATTCAGTCTCTTCCAGCTGAGGTTTTGTCTTCTCCATCTGTAATCTGAGGAGGAGACAAATAGTTTAGCTATCACCTCAGGACCTCTAGTAAATACGTTTAAAAAAAAACAAAAAAAATCATGAAGTACTATAGAAGAATATATGGAAAGGTGAGAGAGGGAATCAGGCAATGGTAGCTGAGAATCCATTCCCTAATTCAAAAAAAGATTAAAGATGTATTTACCTGACTTACATAATTGTAACCCCTCTGTACATCATCTTTGTAATAACAATAAAAGCTTACAAAAAAAGATGTATTGTGCATTTAAATGTTTTTATTAACTCTTGAAGAAAAAGTTGTTGTTTTAGTCAAACCACACACACAAAAAATGTTGATTTCCTTACCTTCAAAAGGTGGGCAGCATCCATCAGAAAGAATGACATTGCCCCATTTGTTAGGAAATGGAAAGGCTTAGAAAAAATTATATTAAGTGAAGTAAGCCAGGCCCAAAGAAACATAGGTCCCATGGTTTCCCTTATTTGCAATATCTAGTATATGTCTGAGTCAAGCAGAAAAGTTCAGATAAGTTGATGTTAGGGAAATGAACCCTAAGATATGTATTTAAATGTTTTTTTCTTTCATGCGATTGTTTCTAACACAATTATAAGATGATTTCTTTGTTGCTTTGTATGTCCCTCCCCCACAGTATAACCCCTGCTTTCACTGTATTTGATGTCGGTATAATTTGTGGAGGGGAAGGGGAAAAACAAATCGTTTAACTAGGGATACAGGTGGACCCATTGCAACAATGAGAAGTACAAGTTGTTATGTCAAAAACGAACTTTACAACTTTGGTGGGGGGCGGGATTGGGTGGGGGGTGTGGGGGGGGGGAGGATGGGAATGGATGGGAAGGGGAAACAAAGGAGGAGGCTACAGTGCTTGATAAGAAATGTACTCATTATCTTGCCCATGTAATTGTAACCCCTCTGTACAGTATTTTCACAATTAAAAAAACAAAAAAGGTGGGCCGCAGTGTGGAGAGGGGATGTAGGTGAGGGGTGCTCTAGGTGCAGTTCCCAGAGGGATAGCGAGGAGCCAGCTTTCAGATGCTGTCCTCACCTGGGATGACAGAGCAAGCGCCAGGCACATGCAGGGGACCCCCACGCCCAGGGCTGTGCCTCAGTCCTTTGAGACACTATGGAGCTGGGACCAGTCCCCATTTGACCCTGTGTTTTCAGTGGCTCTGAGCTAACCTAACCCAGGCCTCAGTTTTCATAGCTCTAAGGTGATCTTTGACCGGTATCACTATCTCTGAGTCAGAGGCCCTAACTAAGTCAGTCCTGCAGAGAACCAGCCCGTGTCCAGGACTGCCCTGGCCACACAACTGACTCCAGGCAGCTCCTTCCTCCCTGGGCCCATAGCATGCAGCCACACAGTACAGGAACAGCCAGGGCCCCTTGGGCCATGCCATCCCAGCAGAGTTGAGTGAGGGCACCAATGCCATCTCATCAATTACCAATGTGGGACTCAGCATGGAGGGGGTCAAGCAGACGAAGGGGTCTGGTTTGGTCACAAGGCCAGTGCAGCTAGGACCAGCCAGGACTGCTTGTCAGGGTAGGCGGCATGCACACGCAGTGGTCACTGGTCCTTGATGGCATCCCCAAGTCTACTCGTGGTATAGAGCAGCTGGCTCCTGGCCTCATTATGAGGCCAGGTGCACGTGAGTGAGGGGGTGGCTCATGTCTATAATCCTAGCTACTCAGGAGGCTGAGATCTCAGGACTGAGGTTCAAAGCCAGTCCAGGAAGGGAAGTCCATGAGACTCTTATCTCCAATGAACCACCAGAAAACTAGAAGTGAAACTGTGGCTCAAGTGGTAGAGAGCTAGCCTTGAGCACAGACAGGCTCAGGGACAGCGCCCAGGCCGAGTTTAAGCCCCAGGATGGGCAGGTGTGCTTGTTCTTCAACCGATAAGCATTTACTGGGCACCTGTTGTATGTTAACATTTTGAAAGTTTTATGGAAGACAATAGTGATCTTTTCTCCTTCCCTTTCCTTCTCCTTTTCCTTCCCTCCCTCCCTTCCTTTGCCAGTAGTGGGACTTGAACTCAGGGCCTCATGCTTACTTTTTTTTTTCTTTTTTTTTTTTTTTCTTATGGCTGGCACTCCACCACTTGAGCCATGCCTCCAGTCTGATGTTTTGCAGGTTAATTGGAGATTGACTTTGCCTGGGATGGATTTGAATCTTGATTCTTCAGTTCTTGCTTCCTGAGTAGGTAGGCTTATAGGTGTGACCATCAGTACCCAGCTGACAAGGATGATCTTGTCATAGGAGTTGCAGGGAAAGAAAGACTGTATTAATGATTCTTGGAAACTTAACAAGAATATTTACAATTGTGGAGTAGACATATTTAAAACCTGAATATAATTTTACTGACCTTTTAGCATTGCAAAGAAATGCAGAATAGTTTACGAAAATAATTCCTTTGCCAAATGTACTTGAAAGTGATAAAGTCACTATGAACAATTTGTTACCTGTTTTTTTGAAACCTCTTTTTCTATCCACATATAAACACATACATTTTTTCTTATAAACAGGTAAACCAATTCTAAACCTTACTTGTAACTTTCTCTTATGCTTAAGGGTATTTCATGACCATCTTTCCATGCCAATTTATATATATATATATATATATATGTATATATATATTGATATACCTCATTTTTTTTCTGATGCCTATAGGACATTTAATTTTCTGGATGCCAGATATAATGATAGATGACAATAAGGAATGGCACAAAGGTATTAATTAAATGGAGAAAATAATTCTTCATTTAAGTTGTTGTTTTATAAATGTTGTCCTATCTTGTCACAAATAGGTCACCCACCTTTCTCAACACATCAATGAATAAATCACTTCATGATTTTTTTAGTGTGAAAAGTGAAAGAACATGATAAAAGAATCATCCTAGCTTAAATTAGTGAAACATTTTTGTTATTTTTAGTTTCTTGACGGGGCTTAAAGATAACCAAATGGACCCAAACAACATAATGATTATATAGAAAACATGCAGATCCTCGAGAAAAATGATGTAAAAATTTTAAACGTTACTTATACAGTTAATTATAATACATATAATACATAATACATGTGTACTATAGAAAAATAGAAAAACATGCAGACACGTAAAGAAAATGAAAATAACCCTGTTTCATATTATTCAGAAATAACCTCCTACTAAATTTCCTCCTAGTATGCATGCATAGATATATATACAAAAAAAAAACCCTGTAAGAGAGAGATAGGTAGCCTGTGTTGTTGTAAGTATATATGTATGTATTTATGCATGTACATATTTAAAGAGTTTTTTATCTAGTGTTTTCCCCTTATTATATAGCAAGTAACAAAAATATTTTTTCCTAATAAAATGGAAAAAGTGGCTCCAAAGAACTGTGAAATGGTAAGAACCAGTTTTCTGTTATTGCCCTTCTTCCTACAAGCTTCTGGGTTATTAGGAAATTTAAGATGGCTTTCAAAGATGAATTAATTCCATGCTGAATTTCAACAAATATCCAACAGTGAGAGCAAAGCACAAAATCCATTAAGCCTTGTGACTGTTCATTATGAAGTTCTGTATTTTAACCACTACAAATGTAATCCAAGTTCAGGGTTATTTTGCATCTTTTAAGACTGCAAATGCCAAGTAGAACATGGACCTGGTTTTCAAGATAGGAGGCTAGAACGGATCAAAAAACAAAAACAAAAACTACTTGCCCTCTTCAGGGGTTCTAATCTCTGAGCCTGTCCATCACCATGGCTCACTCACTGCTTGTGAGGTGAGTAGCAGAGACTTTTTACCCTTCCTAGAAACTAGAAGGATGGCCCATGTATTGTACACAGGCAGCTTCTTCCCTTGCTACCACATTAAAATTGCCCAGGGGCATGGGTGGAGTATATACTGTCCTGTCCCCTCTGTCCCTTAATTACTAGGAGTAAGGGCTAAGAGTGAGGATTTGCACCCCACTCTTCTGCTTAAGGGTATGTTATGACCATCTTTCCATGTTAGTGTTTGTGAGTATATATGTGTGTGTGTGTGTGTGTATGGTGTGTGTGTGTGTGTGTGTGTGTGTGTGTGTGTGTTTATTGATCTACCTAATAAAATGGAAAAAAATTACTCCAAAGAGAGTTTGCACCTCACTCTTGGTGAGGTTAAAAAAAAAAAAAAGAAAATTGTAAGCCAAGCATGGTAGCTCTTGCCTGTAATCCTAGCACCTGGGACACTGAGGTAAGAGGACTTAAGAGTTGAGGATAATCTGGGCTACCTGGTGAGATATGTCTCAAAGGAAAAAAGAAAAGAAAGAGAAATCTCTAGAAAACTCATGGGGGTTACTGAGGAAAAAGCACAGGCTTGGGGGTCATTTGGGTCTTTGATTTATTTATTCGATGAATATTTAATGAGCTCCTGCTATGTGCTAGTTGTCTGAGAAAGCATCAAAGGAGAAAGTCTATGTTTTAGTGGAGCATGCATTCTAGTGAGGAGTAGACAATGAAGATAACATTACAGGGTATAGAAAAAGAAAACAATAGGCTAAGAAGGGTTGGGAGTGGGGAGTAGATTGTGGGTGTGGTTTGAAGTAGGATGACCAGGAAGAGGCCCTGCTGAGAAGGTGACACTGGAGCCAAAATAGGAAAAGGGGAGAGAATAAGCTATTTAGATATGTGGAAAAAGCAAGCAAGAAAGAAAAAAAGCCAGACTTAAACTCTGTGGCAGGAGCAGCAATGTAGGAGTAGAGGAGAATGAGAAGACTTAAAAGAAAATGAGACACATGATGTAAGGAGATGTATGCAATACAGTGAAATTCAGAAGGTTTCTGGCTTTTCACATGGGTTGTTCACTTGTACCACTATTTGTCAAAGTATCCTTCTGAATGCCCATCACGTAGTCTATAATATGGGAACCTTATTGTTCACAGCTATTTTGAGCATTAAAAGCAGACCACACTTTTATAAATGTACACATACACTTATGGATGAGGGCACTGACCAAGAGTTACAGAGGTAGGAATACAAGTAGATTTAAACTCTTTCAATAGGTAACAATCCTCTCCCCCTCTACCACAATAAAAGCCGGACCATCACCAATATAAACTAATAGCTTCAGAAATTTTGATTGAGCATTCAAGTTGTCTAAGAAACTAATTCTTAGATCTAGCAGCCATTAGTGAGAACTGATATATTAGCAGAAATGTACGGGCAAAACTCATTATTTCCCATTCTATTGAATGTCTATTTCAAGGTTAGAAAAAAATGCTATATCTCCTTCTGAGGGGACATTTGAACATTCAAACAATACCAGATAAAATGATCAGCTTGCAAACTTTTGAAAACACCACTACCTGCAGGGTTGAAAGGGCCTCTGTTAGCTATCAATCTGCTCTGAGTTGACTTTTTTTCATATGATGGTAGCAGTTTTTCTCTTATGTGGTGATATCATTAGAGTTTTACTTGAGTTCACAAAAATCATTTTCTGGCTAAGTTTTCACTTGAACCCAGTTGCTACAGAAGTTGAACATCAGTGGGGGAGGCAATTAGTTAGCTAGTTATTATGACTTTACTTACTTAGTGCATTTTTAGCTAAAGGAAAAATGATAAAAACCTAAAATCATTCCATGGAAATATACAAGTGACTCCTTTCATTCATAGATCATTAGTGCAGTGGACAAGATTTCAAAGAAGACAATGATACCTACAAAACCTTCTCCTGTTGCATTATTATGTAGTTTTCACTAGCCAAAAGGGCCAACAGGAACCATTTCAATAAAAACCATAGATAACTTTCTGTTAGAGGGTCTGAGACTGGAAGAACTGAAGATGGATTCCTATGTGCAGGTAAATAGCAACTTGATACAAGTTCTTGTTAAGACAAATAGTTGTACCATCTTTGGATAGTCTGTTAACCAAGGCTATTTTAGAAGCTTTAAAAAGATTTGCCAAAGAATTTATCCAGGGAAAGTTACTGTTGACTATCCTACAAAGTTGTCTCTGCTTTTAAGCACTAATGTATTATTTGGCTTCTATCCTCTGGTCTGGGTTCTAGGGTTTACCAGAAATCCATGGTAATCTGTTAAGGGTTTTTCCTGCTAAATGTGTCTTAAGCATTTTTGCACCATATGTTAGATGTCTAGTTAAATGTTTGTAAATGAATGAGCAAAAAAAAGTCTCACTTTCATTTCCTTTTACTTGTCCTGTTATAAACCGCAGATTAGACATAGGTTGTATATATACCTACCACATAAGTCAAACTACACATATATATTAATGTGAGCCATGCTTTGAAATATGCCATTAGCCTTTCTGTCATATATTTATTTTTCAAAAAGGACTTCACATTTGTCTCCAGGAGTGGCCACAGATCATAATTTTACCTATGCTTTCTCCCTAGCTGGGAGATATACCACAATGCCCTGCTTTTGTTTTTGTTAAGCTGTGTGTCTTGATCCACAATCCTCCAATCTTTCCTGAGTAGCTGAGATTACAGTGTAAGACACCATACCTGGCCTTCGAGAAGAGGAGACCCAAATGTTTTGAGTCATATCAGCACTATTGGCATAAATGCATGGCTTTCTGGCATCATTAAACCAAAATGTAATACTTTTTTGACTATATGAGTAAAGAGCCAATTAAGGAATTACAATTTAAGGTGATTCTTTGCTCTTCACTTAGCAACACCACTTCTTTGGTTTTTTTCAAGTATTTATCTGTATTTCATATAGGCCATATATTGTTTTGTAATAATAAGGAATTATTGAAAAACCAACTATAGTGATTACAGAATTTCTCTGATGAAGGGATCTAGAGGCACTAATTTATTTGGAAGGAAGAGCATCATGAAGCTATGTATGCATAGCAACCTATGTGTGACTGAGAAAATAAGGGTCACCAACAACAAAGATGAAGAGAAAGCTGGTTGAGTTCATGGAAACATAAAGCCTTTCTTTTTACCATCTCCTAGTACTTGGCACTTCCCTTGTATCTAATAATGAACTGGGAATATGGGAAGGAAATCTATGTTCTCAGATTTACCAAAGGTCAACACATAATTCTTGACTTCCTGTGCTCCCAGCTTGGATATATACAAGCAAGGTGATATAGAGATATGGCAAAAGATGGATGGATGGAAGGTAAGCAAGCAGGTTAGTATATGGGATGTCTCTCATCTAGATGGGGGAAAATGGACTGATAAGTGGGTAAAAGTACAGCTGGGGGGCCAAGAGGGCTTTTGCTTAGTGCAGCAGCCCAGGCTACTAACAAATAGTAATCCAATAGAAGTCTTAATAGTCCTAGGGATTAGTCAGCTGAACGACAAAACCAGATTCTGATGGATTCCTTTTAAAACACTCAATTTCATCCACTCTGGCACCTCTCTGAAAGTTAAAAATTGCTTCACTGGGTCCAAGTGGCGCTGACTAATTTTTCCCATCCAGTTCTCTCCAGATCTTTGGTGTGGATCAACAGCTCATGGGGAAAAAAAACAGCAAGGGGAATGCATGTGTTACTGGCAACCAATTGCCCCCAAAGCTTTAAACTGGGGTGCAAAATGGTGGAGGTTTTTCCCAGGGCTACTCTATGAAGAAACAACAATCTGTAAGACAGGATTAAAAACCCAAACGGAAAGAAGATGAAATTTGTGAACTGGCTTAGGGATTTTTCTACCTTTCTCTGGTCTGCTGCTAGAAAACAAAATCAAAATTATGAAATACAATTCTTTCCATGCCTTTCTCTTGATCCGAATTAAAAAACCATCTATGAAGACTTTCTCACTTCAAAACCCAGTCGGGTGCTTTCTACTATCAAGGAAGGTGCCTAAAGAATAAATTGCTCCTATCAGAAATAAAGCATTTTAGTTTTGCCACAAGCGGTGAGATCTGTGTTTATAAGTCTCTCCAAAGGCAACTCCATTTTTGCTGCTCTCCTCTCATTTTCTTTTGATGCATAAAACCTGTAGACTGGAGCGCTGTGATTGCATTTTGCTCTGGAGCAGTGTAATTGTAAATATTCATTGGAATTCAAGCTAGATTTCCCAGGTCTCTCCTAGGGCTGTGCAGCTATGCAAACAGCAGCGGTGCTGCATTAGCTCACAGCCCGGAGGCCACCTATTTCCTCACAGCCCCTAAGATCCTTTCTGTGGAGCCAGTACATGCACAGAAACTGGCCCTCAAACACCACTGCAATCTACCATTTGGCTTGTTTTTCTTGACTGCAGATCTTTAGTAATTCTGCCAGTTCCAAATATGCATTATAAAAACAGCCATGACCTTGACTAAGCCTGTAGTCGAATGTTCTTGATGTGCATGTGTTCACTCTATTTAAAAGATTAATCAGATTCTAGCTATTTCATGAACACATGCATACATACAACACATACACATTCAGCAACTCTTGGTGAAAAACTAGGATAGCTAACCTACTCTAAGATATAACAGCACTCCTAAATTATTTCATCCTTTTCCAAGTTTAAACATGTAGGAATAAAAAACTAAATTAATATGAGATTGGGAGTACCATATTAGTTATTTAAAAAACCCTATGATATGGAATTATTTACCTAACATAAAAATTTGGCCTAAAAGGAAGCTGTGTTTGACTATGCTGATTCAGTTCTCCACATACTGCTAGAAGGCTGAAGTTGAAGATTCAAGCAAGGCTCCCTGGACCACTCCCCATATGTCTAATATATCTTCTGAATGCCAGATGATTAGATTCCAACAAAATTCAGGGCACCTGCAATATTAACTTCAAAATAATCTAAGGAAGAAATCGATGCATAGAAAAATGACCTATAGAAACCAATTTATAGAGTTTCAAAAAAAAGACAGCAAGAGCAAGAGAGATACATTTTTAATGTTGTAATGTTTCAATGAAAACTACATCTAGATTGAAATTCTTTGGGCCTGGCCAACATTTAGAATTAATGATGAAAGTGAAAAATTACTTTAAGCAACAACAGTAAAAAAAAAAAACCCAGGAATGATCAAGGTTTCATATCTATAAGGAAATTTACTTTAATTTGATTTAAGCAGGTGAGTTAATACTCCTAGTAGGAATTTAAAGGGACACAAGACAAATTATATTTTGGTCCTATGTGTTGAGGAGTGAAGACTTTAACATGAGAAAGAAGATTTGTAGAAATAGTTACATTATAAAAGAGACAGAATATCATATTATCTCAGGAAGGTATGGGGGATAATGAACAACTTCATGGTAGAAGTGAAAATTGATCTGACTCTGAAGCAATAGAAGGATTTTTGACTGACACAGTTAGATGGAAGAGGAAGTTCATTTTTACAGAGGTATATTATATGTTGAATTGTATTCTGAAAAAAACCCCACCTAAATCTATGAGTATGTATTATTCAGTTTAGGCTGCTACACCAGAATGTCATAGACTGGTGGCTTATAAACAACAGAAAGTAGTTTTTTACTGTTCTGGAGGTTTTAAGCACAAGATGAAGGCATCAATGAAGGCATCTGAGTTGTAGACAGTTCTCTTCTTATATCTTCTCCACTTGGTGGAGATTGCTGAGAGGGGCTAATCCCATTACAAGGCTCCATTCTTACTACTTCTTAATACTGTCACATTATGGGTAAGGATTTCAACCCATGAAACAGGAAACCCAAGAAGTAGAGCTGATTTACAAGATTTTGTGGACAAGACTAAATTTTAGTTGCTGTCCAGAAGAATGCTGGAAATGTGATCCTCAGTATTTAGTTAGGAGATCTCTCAGATCTCTATTCACTGCTCAGGAGACAGTCAAGGTGCTGGAAGTAATTGAGATTACCAAGGAATCTGAATGATCAAAAAAGGTAAGAGCTGAATATTAGGGGAGTATCTCCGGGAAAGGATGGGAGATGGAAGGGGCAAAGAAAACTAGAGAGATAAAAGGGTAACCAAGACCAACTCAAGTTAAAGAACCCAGGGAATATGCTATTATAAAGAAGATAATCAATGGTATAAAATTCTACATAGAGTTTGAAGAGAATGACTTAGTAGAAGTCATTGGATACAGGAATTAGAATGTCAATAGTAATTCATGAGAGGGCAATTTCAAATTAGCAGTGTGAAAGGTCATTTTAAAGGGGCTTAGAAATGATTAAGGACAAGAGAGACTGATATGTGTAGATTATTCTTTTGACAGGTTCAGGAACAAATAGGAGAAAGATGAGATTTTTTTTTGCTGTCTGAAGGTAGAAAAATATGAGCATAGTAATATGTAAAAGAAAAGGAATAAGGGAGACATATCAAAAATAAAATAGAATGATGATGGATGAAAGAGAGACCTGGGAGGAGGAAAGGAGGTTTTGAGTCCTGACCCAAATTAACTTTGAAAAGGAGACAGGTAATAGTATAGGTTACCAATCACTTGGATGTGGAAGGAAGGAAAAGCAAAAAACAAAAACAAAAAAACCAGGTTATCTCTTAAGAGAGATGTATGGTAAGTGGGTTGGGAGTGCAAGGGATAGGAAAGATGATATCTTGGGGACAAGATAGGGAGTAGAAAAAAAAAAAAGAAGAAGGATTACCAATAGAACTAGTTGAGGTGGCAGCAACTATGCCGATTGACGAAAAATAATTTTAGTTGACCAAAGGGAATAATTCTTCAGGAAGGTCTACCAGCTTAGGAGAGGCAAGAATGTAGACAAGCAGATAGTAAGGAGAGACCATTGTGGTTAGAGGCCAGGTATGTACAGGGGAAATTGACAAAACAAACAATCCTAAGGCATAGTAAGAGGATGTTGAAAAAACCAGGAATCCTAAGGCATAGTAAGACTAAATGAAGGCAGTGCTTTCAAAGATTTACTTTTTTTTCCCCTAAAATTTGAGAGAGAGGATTTTGCTATGTAGCCCAGGCTGGTCTTAAACTCACAATCTTCCTGCCTGTAGCTTCCACCTCCTGGGATTACAGGTGTGCCTCATCATACCTGACTCTTCAAAGACATTTGAAGGGGTATTAGGGTCTTAGAACTTCAAAGCATCCTAAAAATAGCAATGCAATAAAGAAAAATGAACATAAAGATTAAAAACAGTGGTCCTTTTTTGTCTTCTATTTCTTCCTTCCTTCTTCTAATTTGTTTATCTAAAACAAACAAATGCCAAGGCGTGGGGCAAGAAGGCTGAGTGTCAGATCTATAAGATTCAGTTTCCAATCTTTGACTTGTCCTGAATAACTAGAATAATAAACACTTGGCTTGCACTATGCAACAGGAACTGATCTAAGCATCTGTCCACATATTAGCTCAGTTAGTAGTCTAACCCTCAGAGGCAGGAACAATTGCTGTGACCTGTTTCACCAATGAGGATATTGAACTGCAGACAAGTTAAGTGATATGTCAAGGTCACATAGCTAGTTGCCAGCAGAGCCTAGATTTATTAAATTGGACTCTAGACTCTTCTCGTAAGCTGCTACTACATGAACTAAAAAGATTTTGAAATGGGCTGTAAGGAGAATGAGTACATATTCTAGTCATTCTGGGACAATTTTGGTTTATGCCTACTGTCCAAAAGAAAATATTCACTGTACCTCCTTTTGATAAATGCTTTGGAGGATAAATTGTATGGTCATGCTAATTGTAAGAGCAACTCAACAGTTGCTGTGCTCTTCTTCAAACAATTCATTAGTGGCTCAAGTGATGAATAAAGTTAAGAACTGTATGGCATTTTGGGAAAATACATGAAATGTCTGCCCATTCCCAGAATATACAGCCTGCTTCTTTATTCCCTTTGGTAAGATCATAGCCCCTTCCCATCTCTAGTGGCCTCTGTACCCCTAAGCACTTTACCCCTACTGATTTCAATTAAAGAAGCATAGAAAGGCACATTATATAAGCTGCCACCAAATGGAGCCCTGCACACCCATTCTTTGAACAGTAATGGAAACTGAGCACACAAAACCCTATAGCAAATCTGTCCTCCCATCTCTCTTCCTCATCTTCTTCCTTATCTCTGCCCCCAGGCCAGCACTTCACTGTTCACTCCAACCTCAGGCATAATAACCACATGTCATACAGACGTACAGCTTCAGCCAGAGCTTGTATCAGGCTGACAACAGACAATTTGCAGCAATTTTGGCTGTTTTGTGGCTGTTGGTAATATCTTCATTTCTTCTCCTTATTGTCTCCAGCCTCTGGTGGGAAGCAAGGAAATTGGTACCAGTGATGTGGACCTGGTATCCCATGAGAAAATGTAGTGCTCATGCCATTGCCAAATTAGCCCTCTTACAAGATTTAGAGATGTACGTTCAACTCCCTGTGGATGATTTAAAAATGTAACACTTAGTTTTCTAATGCTCACTGATGACGGGCACTTACATAACATTGTGATTTGGCTCTTACTGCAGTAATACTATTTAAAATGCTGTAATGAGCAAAAATGATGGTAATGCCACGGTCAGAGCTCGCAGAAGATCAACTCAGCAAACTGAACAGAAGACATTCATCCAGAGGTTTCAATATCTTGCCATGTGACCACCATTTTGTAAGGCTTTATTATTCTCTGAGGTTTTAATATGCTGACCAACAGAATTCTCTTATTATTTCTCTGCTTTTTCTTTTTTTCCTTTCTATTGTCTCCTTTGTCTGTCCTGGGCCCTCTTCTTTTGCTTCCTTTGTATTCAATCTTACAGCAAGTTTATGCATTCACAGTGATTTCAACTACAATTTAGATTACCAACAGTTCCAAATATACATCTGCTGCCCAAAGGGCATTTTACTCTTTCTCTATTCCTTCCTTGGTAAGCTCATCCTCTAATATGATTTCAACAATCGCTAACATTTATCATGTGTCAGGCACAAAATTGATACTTGGAACCCTTTGGGGGGGATAAGATTATCATCTTAGTTCTCTAGAGAAGAAACAGGTAAGTGGTAGAGCTGAGGCTTGAACCCATGCCATTTTGCTTCAGAGCCTACAATCTCAACCATCACACTGTGATATCTCATACTCAAAATACATGGCTATCTCCTGACTAGATTATGCCACTTGTACCTGAAAGGTTTACTGATTCCTTTAATAGACAAATTCAGTGTCCACTGTTGGTCTCCTGAAGTTTTCTCCCATCATCCAAGCCTATCCAGACTGTTCCTGTGAAGGATGTTTGTGTGTCAATTAAAATGTTCTTTAGGGCATTTCTTCTACCAAAAATCACTCTCTGACCTCTCTATGGCAAACCTTTTACCTCTTCTCTTACAATTTACCTATTTTAGTCAGACGTCTCTGACTCACTATAAATTTAATGGGAGATTACATTTAGTAAGGGATTCTGTCTTCTACTTTATATTCCTCATGAAGTCCAGTCATGTTTATCACCCATTGGATATGCCATAAAGATTGTTAATGTACTGACATAAATACCCTAATCAACACTGCAAAGAGTTCAATCCTGTTATAAATTTGTAAAGTACTCTGTTTTCCTAGGTAGACCCTAAAAGGATAACCAACTTGTTCTTTTTTTTATTACCCTATAGAATCAGAAAAAAAGCTCTTGCTACAACTAAATTCCTGTCATGTTATGTTAACTTTCTGTGTTCTACCTGTTTGACTAGGAGGTGAGATCTAGTTATATGTGTCAAATTTGTAGATAAAGAAATGAAGGTGACAGGGTTAAAACAATGATACAAAGTCTCTAAGAGAGTACTAATGTAACATGTCTCAGACTTACAAATCCTCAACTCCTGAGGTGCTCTAGTAAAATTTGAATATATACCATAAATGTATTAGCTTTGTAAGGAGTAAGGTTAAAAAACAATTTACTTTACAACCTATGTATAGACAAGTCTAACTGGACCTACAGATTTTGGCCTCATTATGTCATCTTCTTAGTGTATTTAGAAGAGTTTAATGTTTATCATTAAGTAGGTATGCTCACATTGCTATGAGAAATAGTGCAAATGTTTTTAACTTCAACACAAATTCCAAGGTAAAGTCTACTCCTAAAAGGAACCCTAAATCTACCTGTGCGACATCCAGTTATAACCAGCTGGTGAGCCAAAAATAGCTGTCATATGTTTCAGGGTATCCAAACTCTGCCATTCTACATCTACCTATCTTGGCTCCAACTCTTTTAAACTGTGTCCTCAAAAGATCCTTGGTAGTATCTTTATGTAAACTTTTGCACATCCTACCTAAGTACAACTTCTTTGATATAGAGGAAAATAAATAATCTAACCACTGTTTATTTGAGCACTTACTAAGAATCAATTGACTACTCCTTATATGTTTACATGCCTAAAATGATTGGGTACCTCAAAATAATTCCACATCTCTTATCCTTTGAATCTCCCCCCCCCAGCCCCGCCCCCCACCCACCACCAAGAAGATGGAGTGGTACTTCCTTGTTTTTTTCAGCCTCATAGGCAATGTGTCTGAGATGTAAGCAGATGTCTGTTGGAAGGGCCAGAAGTGCTTCTGGGAAAGCTGTTCATTTCCAGGTGGAAAAGAATAAGCTCAGAGAGTGTGATCTCTCTCTTCTGACCTCCTCTTCCCTCCTTGAATGTGGGTGCCCTAAGTACTGATTTTGTAACTAAGAGGAAGAAAAAGACAAGAATCTCACCATCTTCGGTTCAATTACCATAGATAGAAACATGCTGGTTCTTTGATGACACTTTTAGATACTAAATAGATATTATTTAGACTTCTTATGAAAAAGGAAAAGTCTCTTTATTTAACCCATTATTTTTGGGGGTGGAGGTATAGTGCAGTTTGCCCAATTGTGATCTTGTGAAAGTCCAAAAGATAAAGTGAGAATAGTTGCAAATCTCCATGGGTTCCTAGTCACCATCTAAGTCCAACAGCATCTTTCTTCTTGTGCCATTTACCCAAGGGATGCCTAGGAAAGACTGCTACAACCAAATCAGAGGGAATTTTGTTTCTTTTGGAGAAATATTTTCCCCAGCATATACTATGGAGAGAATAGTCTAAGATTTCACCCTTAACATAGACATTCTTGTAGGATAAAGGATATGGGGTAGGGAAATGGAAATTTCTCTACCATTGGTAGTGGTAAAATAACTGTGACAAGCATGATTATTTTTGGAGAATATACATATATACATAATAATACGTAAGTACATAATATATATATACACATAAACTTAGTAACTTAAATTCTATACTTTGATGTGAGTGTTACTTGTGGATTTCAGTTATGGTGCAATCTCTTATTCTTCTTTCTATGGAATACTTTATAAATTCACTCATTGGAGATCAAAATGTGAACCAATTATGGTTCAACTTGCTTTTCTCTGATATGGAACAGACAAAGATAGTCATTTAAAAATGTTTTTTTTTTTTTTTTTTTGATCCAGTCGTGGGGCCTGAACTCTTGGCCTGGGCGTTGTCCCTCAGCTCTTCAGCTCAAGGCTAGCATTCTACCACTTGAGTCACAGCGCCACTTCTGGTTTTTTTCTTTTTGCTTATGTGGTGCTGGGGAATCGAACCCAGGGCCTCAGGCATGCAAGGCAAGCACTCTACCACTGAGCCACCTTCCCAGCCCCTCATTTAAAAATCTTAATGTACCATGAATGCATTTTTGTGGGGCTTGAACTATTTTTTTTTTTTTTTTTTTTTTTTTTTGTGGCTCAAGGTTAGCACTCTACCACTTGAGCCATAGCTCCACTTCTTGTTTTACTTTTTTGGTGGTTATTTAGATATAAGAATCTCACAAACTTTCCTGCCTGGGCTGGCTTCAAACAATGATCCTTAGATCTCAGCCTCCTGAGTAGCTAAGATTATAGGTGTCAGCCACTGGTGCCCAGCTGAACGTATTTTTTTAATAAAACATTTTATTAAGAGACACTTCAGATTTGAGGAATTTTCCATCCACTAACATAACAATGCTAGAGATCAACCTAATATTTTGGCATACACATATACTAAATCCTGAATTTAGTTTTGATGTGATTTTTGACCACCAGAATTTGCCTTTGAATGGGTTCAAAAGCAAGCCACCACTATAATACAATGTAGCTCCTTTCTATTTTGACTAATTTTTAAAGAGAGGCCCTCCCTGGGCTGGGAAGGTGGCTCAGTGGTAGAGTGCTTGCCTTGTTTGCATAAGGCCCTGGGTTTGATTCGTCAGTACCACATAGGAAGAAAAAGCCAGAAGGGGAGCTGTGGCTCAAGTGGTAGAGTGCTAGCCTTGAGTTAAAGAGTTGAGGTACAGCGCCCAAGCCCAGATTTCAGGCCTTATGACTGACCAAAAAAAAAGAGGTCTAGCTTTGTCTAAGCTTTTATGAATTTTCAGACTTCAACAACAAAGCCAAGAGAGTAGACCTTTATCATTGCCAGATTATGTGAAATTCAGAATTTTGTGCCCCTTTTAGATTAATTCAACTACCTTTTATGGGGTGCATGCACGTTTTACCTAGTCTAGTAGATGAGGTGGAGTGTTAGGCTAATAAGGTCTCAGGCAGTGTACAGCCTATAAGTGCAAGAAACCTATGAACAAATAAATTACAATATGAAGGCCAAGTGCAACTACAGAGGTGTGTTCCAAGTGATATACGTAGTATGAGTACATGTCACACCATGGCTTAAGTCATCTGCAGAGGTCGAGGAAAGTTAGAGGAAGATGCTATTTCATGGTTGTGAGTAAGTAGGCCTGAAATATAAGCTGACTTCTTTAAATCTAAGTAACCTTGGGTGATCGCCTTCTCCTCTTTCCTTGGGATTTTCACTTGGGAATTTCAAGGAGGGGAGGGAATTCCTCTAGACAACCTATATGTCATAAAGAAAAATTACTTTCTGGGCTGAGGATGTAGCTCAATGGTAGAATGCACAAGCCTTTGGGTTTAGACATCAACACAAAGAATAACTAGTAATTTAAAAGGAACAATGACTTCTCATCAGAACATCTGTGTTTAAGTCCTTCTCCTTCAACTTAATGACCTTTAATATTTCTGAACTTAAGTTTCACTTTTAAAAATGATGCCATTAGATTCTATTGATGGTCCTCTAGCCTTGGTGTGTGTGTGTGTGTGTGTGTGTGTGTGTGTGTGTGTGTGTGTGTGTGTGTGTGTGTGTGTGTGTGTGTGTGTGTGTGTGTGTGTGTGTGTGTGTGTGTGTGTGTGTGTGTGTGTGTATATATATATATATATATTTTTTTTTTTTTGCGTCTGGTCGTGGGGCCTGAACTCTGGGCCTGGGCGCTGTCCCTCAGCTCTTCAGCTCAAGGCTAGCGCTCTACCACTTGAGCCACAGAGCCACTTTCGGCTTTTTTCTTTTTGCTTATGTGGTGCTGAGGAATCGAACCCAGGGCCTCAGGCATTCAAGGCAAGCACTCTACCACTGAGCCACCTTCCCAGCCCCTAGCCTTGGTATATTATATCCAATTGATGATTAAATTCTGTCAGTGTATTTCCTTCTCAGGCTTATCCTCCTCTCAAATATTAACAAATGGAAGGAGCAAGCAAGAAAGTTTCTTTTCAAGCATGGTTCATAAGCATCTGTTTCACCGTTTAGAATGTAAGCCTTTTCTACTTTTTCTAGTATGACTGAGTTTTGGAGAATAAATTTGATCATAAATAGATAGTTGTTCTACAAATCTTGCAGTTCACTTACTAGTTTGTCTCCGGTATCTTGTTTTATGCTCCTTTTGAATACTCAAAGTTATAGGCCTTAACTTCAATTGTCTACTCCTTTTCTAGTTCAGAATCCTTGGGAAGGCAAAGTGAGAAGGGGAATAACATGCACATTGGAGCCAACTGTAAATACTAAGGGCTGGAGATGTAACTAGTAACAAGCAGTTTTTCTTTAGGGGGAGCAGGAGGCAGTAATCAGGAAAAATGGAGCTTGCATGTCTAGGTCACAAACCTCTTTGCACTGGTTTGTTAGAAAGACTCACCATGCCTGCCACCACACCTATTTGAATAGCACCTACTGACTGAACCACAATGAGTTAAGGAGTTCTGGTTTGAGCCTAAGCTTTGTCATTCTCTTAACCTCGATACACTTCAGTATGTTCCAATGCAAAAAAACATACTTAATGTGAGGGCTTCACAGAGATGTTTGAATCTGAACCTTGTACAAATATTCAAGAAGTGATAGGCAATGCCTACTCTGACCAGAGTGGGGGAATGGAAGACACTGTACAAAAGAAAATGTACTCATTACCTGACTCATATAATTGTAATCCCTCTATATATCACCTTTATAATAACAAGAAAGTAAATTTTCAAAAGACTAGGTTTTCAGTTGTGAAATATTAAGGAGTTTAGACACACTCCAACACACACTCACACACACACATGAGATCAAAAGCTTGGGGAGAAAAAGTAAGTGAATGACAATTGAATAAAATTATTCAGATTTCTCTTAGAAGTGCTAAGTCATGGGTTAAAAAATATTTATTTTTCCTTTTAAGGGGAATAAACAAAATACACATTTAGCGTTCTGAGATTTGAGGTCCTTCCCAATCAACTTTCCCATAGTCCCAGCTCTCATTCCCTGAAGCAGTGAGAACAGAATCTTTAGCATGTACATTGATGATTTATCCCGGTCACAGAGGGGACACCCAGCTAACTGAGGTTAACAGCTTTCTCGGTTTCATTTCAAAAAGACATTAGCATGGAGGCTCTATGAAATGCTGATGTGCCAAATACTGATTCATTCACCTGCAGAGTTCACTAGAAGGCAGGGACCTATTTGACAGGCAGGGCTGAGCTCCCAGCCTTTTCCTAAAGGGCAATCCCATAATTCATCTCCCAGTGCTAAATTACACCTGACACTTCTCTGAAGACTTCAGATACACTCACCCAACTGTAATATACCTAAAGTAGAAGAAGAAGGTTAGGAATGACCAAAGTATTTTTTTTTGAAAATAATACAATGAATTCAATTGTAGGCAAAAACATCTGTGAGGTAAACTATTCCCAGGCAGCATATGCATATTTTCCTTTGTTCAGTGGAAATATGAACTAGCAAAGGACACCAGCAGGAAAGGATATAGAGGAGAGGGTGGTACTGAGTAAGTCTTTACTCTGCACAGGAGTCTCTCTGTCAAGTATCACAATCTTAGATATAAACCCTTTGGGCAAGTCCTTAGCCTATTCACTAAAGAAGTTTCAGGCTATTCTATAATTAGGGTTATCCACTAACTGCATTTCCAAACTGCAGGGAAGCAGACTGTGAAGATCTGCAAAGTCACAGGCTCTAGATAATTCTTCAACAGTTTGCTGTGGAAAGGCTGAGGAATAAACACAGAAGGTTTGTCTTCTACCTGGACAATACCCTGCCCTGCAGCCCAGTAACCAGGTGAATTAATATTCTGCTTAATTTATCCATTATGGTGATACAGGCTCCAGGGATGATTTAGATATACAAAGGAGAGAAGAGGAGAGGAAGGAAGGGGGAGAGAAAGGAAGGGGAAAGGGAAGGAAGGAGAAAAGACCTTTCGAAAGGGCAATTGCTGTCTAGCTTACTTATTTTTCATTAATAAATGCACTTTCTTTGACTCTTTCCATATATATACCTACACACACACACACACACACACACACACATACACACATACACACACACACACGGACTTATAGATCATTTTATTAGCTGCTGTGTGTTGGAACAAAGTTGGTACATGATGCTGTAGCCTGCCAAAGCTCAAGGGAACTTTGGAGGGATGAAATGGCAGAGAGACATTATTTCCTTATATTCTAGGTACTGGGGAACTGTAGTGAACAAATACACTCAAGACTTTCTTGCATGGAGACTGAAATTTAGAAAATCTAAGATTATTTGGTACTCAGCACCTATCAGGTAACAGACCAATGAGAAAAATTAAATAGGGTAAAGGGAAGAAACATGAGCTAAACACTTTTAAGTGTTTTCTATGCTCCAGATTCCAATCCTTTTCATTATGCTATTTAGTTCAGCAGAAAGTAAGTTCAAAGTCAAGGTCAGTTTCTGGAGTAAGTCTTCTTACACAGTCTCTTGACTGGAATTGCAAATACACATGTATTTGCATGTTGTTTAGTAGAAAGACGCTAAATTTAGGTGTTCCCAAAACTTGGCAGCTAGTAACAACCTTGACATTTACTAATGGTATAATGTAGGTAATTTGCCTCAGTTTCCACATGTGTAACTGATGGATGACAATGCCTAGCTTATAATGTGGCCAAGAGAATTGGATGAGAAGATGAATATAAAGGAATGATAAATAAAAGAATGCTTTCTATAAAAGAAAGATAAAATTTTATCCACTCTCTCCCTTAAAAGTCCATTGCGCTTCTGAACAATGAAATTTTATGATTTCACAAATTCTAATAACAAAATTAGACACAATATTAAGGGTGGTCCAGTAGTTATGGGACTACTTTGAAGATTAAAAAAAAAACCAGATTCTTATAAACCAAGGTTCACTTAAGATGATTATTTGCCCTCTCTTCATCACATATTTGGGAACTTACACCTAAATAGTTACTGACTTAGGTGGACAAAATTAAAATTTTATTATTGTTATATCGTGTGTGTGTGTGTGTGTGTGTGTGTGTGTGTGTGTGTGTATGTGTGTGTGTATGTGTAAGTGTGTGCCAGTTCTGGGGCTTGAAATCATTGCTTCAAGCTCTTGTTTAGCTTTCTTGCTCATGGCTAGCTTTCTAACACTGGAGCTATACCTCCAGTTTGATAATTTTTTTTGTCAACTTGAGATGGAGTCTCATAGATGTTTCTGCTGAGGCTGGCTTTGAACCATGATCCTGTAGGTCTTAGCCTCATAAATAGCTAGTATTACAGTCATGAGCCATTGGTACCTGGCTTAAGTCCTTTACATATACTTCTGCTTTCTCTTTCTTCATTTCAAGGAATTTCTTTGAATGGATTCAAATTTGGAGCACAGAGGAACATAGTATTTCAGACTCCAATTAAATTAAGAACAACTCTATAAAACAATGCCAGCATTTTAATAATTAAAAAATTTAAAAATGTATGTAACTATTTCTTTGTTTATTGCAAAGGTGATGTACAGAGGGGTTACGGTTACATAAGTAAGGAAATGAGTCCCATTCTTGTTGAACACTGTTATCCCCCTCTCATTTTCTACCACTACCTCCCCTCCACACCCTCCTTCTGCTTAATCATTTCACTATTTATGCTCTGTTCTTCTTTTGGTCATTAAAAAGGATTAAGTATCACTTATATTAATTTTTACTCTCTACTTTTATTTTTACCTCTTTTATCCTGTAATTATGCTTGTTTCCTAACACTTTTATGTCAAATCCTGAATTCTGTTATATTCTGTAGTTATATGACACCAGAATGGGTATTGGTCCTCATGACTGCAGCGGACACTGTCTCCCACGTAAATATAAGGAAGTGACACTTGTCACTGCTCTTTGTTTATGGTCCTTCAGCCAATTTTCAGTCTATGTGACCATGCACATATTCTACCCAATTTGAATTAATTTTACAAGTGAGAATTCATGGAGCAGTGTATCAAATGCCTTAGTAAAATCTATATATATTACCTCTAGTGCATTCCCTTCATCCATTAATCTCGTAATGCGACTTAAAAGAGTGATCACATTTGTCTGGAATGATTTGTCCTTTATCCATCGCCAAAGCTGCCTCCTACTCTTGGTTCCTTTATCCTCTGCACCCTTTCAGTTCTTTTTCCTTAACATCTGATTCGTTATATTATTAGGCTCAAGGGTTACATTTTAACACAAGATAATTACTAAGAACATGCTTTACTGCCTAAAATATATTTAAAAATTTGAAATGATCATTAAAATGTGGATCATTAAACATAATTTCTGTTGACTGGTTATTTCATGAGCAAATTGCTTTACTGCAATCTTTTTATTTCCAGCAATGATTTTGAAAACATTCTAAAGTCCTTCTTGGTTTCTTTTAAAATCAGTGCTTGTTATAAAGCAGAGTATAGCATTTAAGTCATCTTTCCTGTTCTGCTTGCTGGAATTGTATTTCCAGAGCCAAATTATCCCTTCTGCCTGCAAAAGATGTGCACTTTATCACAGAAGTTAGTGGTGATAGAAATTCTTACTATTATGTTAAAATGATCATTTCCACTACAAATGTCCATATTTATTTGCAAAATAAAAGACTTGGCAAATGTTTCTCTATTGTATCTAGATCAAACTGTCTGCTCTCCAAAAATATTTATTACCTTTTAGGTCTAGGTAGACATTTTTTCCTGAAGAGTTTAAGGGCTCTATGCCAACTCAGTAAATTTAGAGTAGCTTAATTTTATTTCTATTCTGATATCTATCTTCCTCCTATAATAAACACTTCATTATAGATCAAAAGCAACTTATACCAAAGAAATATGTAGCCTCCCATTGATATCTGAATATCTGTTCATTTGAATGTAATGATAAGTATTTGTTATTAGGAAGGAAGAGGTGTATAAAAAATTAAGTCATTAGCCAAGTGTCAATCGCTCATGCCTGTAATCCTAGCTACTCAGGAGGCTGAGATCTGAGAATCATGGTTCAAAGCCAGCCCAGACAGAAAACTGGAAGTGGCGCTGTGGCTCAAGTGGTAGAGTGCTTGCCTTGAGCTGAACAGCTCAGGGACAGCGCCCAGGCCCAGAGTTCAAGCCCCATGACCGACAAAAAAAAAAAGTCATTATGCAGAATTAAGTCCTGATTTTTATGTGACATTAATATTGATAAATTGTGCAAAGGCAAGAGTATACCTTCCTATGCGTAACTATTTGTTTTTTTCCTACATAAAATACTAAGGACGTGGAGGATTTTATTATTAAAGGAAGCAGTATTGATTTTCAAATACATAGAATTTCAGGAAGGACTTAAAACTAGACTGGTAAAATCCTTAAAAACTCAAGAAAGCCCTTTGTGTCTCTCTGCATATATTACCCCTTCCTCTTGCCTATACAAATGTTAGCCTGTAAGAAACAAGTATGAACCTGTAATATTATAATTATTACATAATTAATTTGTGCTTATGATTTTAAGAGGTTATAACTTAAGAGTTGTACTAGAAGAGAAGTAGAACAGGTCCACATGATAGTTTTACTATCTGGGAATGAGGATGCTATGGATAGAAAATTTGACTTAAGCAAACATTGGTTAACTGGAGATGATGGTCTTCAAACAAAGGATTCTTAGATCTCAGCCTCTCAAGAAGCTAGGACTACAGGTGTGAGCCACCAGTCCCTTGAGTTTTTATTTGTCTTTTTGAAGATCATAGTCCAATGTTTTTGACTCCCTTGTCTTTGAATTTTCTTGCTATATGCAAGATATTATGCTAAAATCCTATGAAGCATGGCTTATGCTCTTATGAATGTCTACTCTTATAGGAAGGATGGACTAGTAAATTGATGCAGACTTGGTGGAAGACGAAGTGTTGTTTGGAGAGGTTGTGGAATCTTCATGGGGCACAGGAGAATGACAGATAATGGGGGAGGGCTGATAAAGTTCTATAGAAGAACAATAATTCAATTGAGCTTTGAAAAATGGGAAGGAACTATATAGAGTAGGGAGTTGTTTTTTTTTTTTTTGGTCAGTTATGGGCTTGAACTCTGGGCCTGGGCGCTATCCCTGAGCTCCTCAGTTCAAGACAAGTGCTCTACCACTTGAGCCATAGCCTCCACTTCCAGTTTTCAGGTGGTTTATTGGAGATAAGAGCCTCATGGACTTTCCTGCCCCAGCTGGCTTTGAACCATGATCCTCAGATCTGAGCCTCCTGAGTAGCTAGGATTACAGGCACAAGCCATTGGTGCCCAACTCTAGTGTAGCGATTTTTAAATGCTCATTTTTTTGAATAGCATACATTATCTACATGTATCTAATGTATTCCAATCACTCCATCCACTCTACAGTTCTCCATTATTCACCTCCCCTTTCTAATAAAATTTTAAGAGGTTTCACTGTTCTATTTTCACACTTGCCAATAATCTATTTCCACAATATTCATCTTCCTTTAGCCTAACTCTACAGTACATGTTTTTAACCTGGCACTCACTGATTCCTAGGAGTAAATGGATATAGCATAGCAGGTCTATAAATGTGAATGAGAGAAAACCCCCTTATTTCCATAACTGTTATACTATTATTTAGCTCTTCTTTTAATTAAAAATAGAGGGGGAAAACAGTAACATTAACATGACCTTCTACAAATGTTATCAATAGAAATCACAGCTATTTTCATATCATATCCATATAAGATATCATTGTAGTTATTTCTGAATATCCTTTATAATCCTTGTTGCTTTAAAAGTATAGTAACTAGTTAACAAAGATACATGTTATCATAACAGAAAATTGATTTTAATATTTAATTAATTTAATATGTTGATAATGAATTTTTATATAAATTAGTTTCTTTATCTTTTTTTTTTTGTCAGTCGTGGGGCTTGAATTTGGGCCTGGGCACTGTCCCTGAGTTCTTCAGCTCAAGGCTAGCACTCTACCATTTGAGCCACAGTACCCACTTCCGGCTTTTTCTGTTTATGTGGTGCTGAGGAATCAAACCCAGGGCTTCATGCATGCAAGGCAAGCACTCTACCACTGAGCCACCTTCCCAGCCCCTCCTTCTATATGTGTCATTTATGCTTATGAAGTGTACATAGGCTTTAGGTCTATGGCAGACTTGCAATGGCTTATCTGGGACAGCAAAGGTTAAGAATTCCTCAGCAGGGAGGTGGTTAGAGAAGGGGCAGTAGCTATTCTAGGAAGAAGTAAAGCTTATGTTTGATGTTAAGCACTTCATCTTGATGCTTCAAATTATACATAGTTTCTTTAAAGGCAAATAGTATTGGGTATGAAGACAAAATATATACAATGTAACAATCTTGTGAAACATAGTAATATATATTCAACATGTTTTCATAAGGACATGTTTCTGGGGAGCAAACCTATTTAGCATATTAATAGTGCACATGGAATTTTTGAGGCTAACCAAAAAGAGAAAAAGTCAGATTTTGTAGTGGGTAGTAGTGCAATAAAGGGCAAAGATGCTTAAGATACTTATTTACTAACTTTCTTCTTCTTCCTTTTCTTCTTCTTTCCTCCTCCTTTCTCCTCCTCTTCCTCCTCCTCCTCTTCCTCCTTCTTCTTTTTCCATCTTCTTCCTTCTGCTTCTGCTTCTTTTCCTCCTCTTCCTTCTTCTTCTTTTTCTTTCCTCCTCCTCCTCCTCCCTCTTTTTCTTTGTGTGTGTGTGTGTGTGTGTATGTGTGTGTGTGTGTGTGTGTGTGTGTGTGTGCGCGCGCCAGTCCTGGGGCTTTAATACATAGTCTGGATGCTATCCCAGAGCTTTTGTGCTCAACGCTAGAGCTCTACCACTTGACCCACAGTCACACTTCTGGCTTTTTCCCCCTGGCTTAAATTTTTTTTTTTAATCTCTTCTTAGAGGTCTCACGGATTTTCCTGTCTAGGCTGGCTTCAAATTGTGATCCTCAGATTTCAGCTTCCTAAGTAGCAAGGATTCCTGGTGGCATGAGCTACTGATGAATGGATGGATAGGAGGGTAAGGATAATTTAAGACAAACCAACATTTGCCTCAATAGTTGTAATAGATGCTGGAAATACAGAACATGCTAAAACGTTATCAAACATTAATGGAGGCAGTTGGTATCAGTAGAAGGTATATGTGAGCAGAATTCATAGCTTCAGGTCACAGCCTCAAGTCTGGTATCAGTATCTGTGTCACCTTTTGCATGTTTTAATATTGGTAAAATAGAGATAATGACTCTTGCTCCAACTTATCAAGTAAGTTTTCTCTAAGGATCAAGTCAGGATGTCAAGATGCTTAGAAAGGGTTTAAATATAATATATATTATTAATATGGAAATAACAGTGTAATATCAATATAATTATTTTGTTATAGAAATAACAGTGAAATTTTATTGTATTGTTGTATTGTAAAATATATTGAAGGAAAAAACCTTTTAGACAAATGGAATTGAAAAATAGATATGCATAAAATATAAGATTCAAATGTAGCATATGAATATGTCTATAAGTTGAAGTTGAATTCCTACAAAACTGTAGACAATGAAATTTGTTATCTTAAGTGACTAGATGATTCCATAATTAAATTATTTCCCTACAGCTAGAAAAAAAACTTTCAAATATGACTTGTAGTGCAAGATGGCAATGAATTTATGTATGTGCTATTTGGATATAATAGTGCTAAGACCACAAGTATATGCACATTGAATTATGGGAATTTTTCAATTCTAAAACTGTGATCACTTTTACCAATTAAATTAATTTTTCAGAGGAATCATGTAAGCAATTGTTGACAAATACTGAAAACAATAGGAGAAAGATGCAGAGCTCAAATTTTTTTCCCCTGTAAAATCTATCCTTACTAATTAGGCTTTTCATTATTACCTACCAAGACAGGACTTAATTGCTTGCTTGGGCCTTTCATTCTCTAGGTCAATGCTGAAAGTTTATTTCTACATTAAAATTTACCTTTCACATCCTGGGTATTACCATATAAATCAAACAAAGAGAACTGCTTTCCATTTCTCTCTCTATTACCACATGTTACTAACCAGAAGACTCTTGCATTTTTATTTGGAAGTGGTTTTCAACCTCAAGTAGTTTGGAAATATTGTTAAGCCAAGTCTATTGTGATTATACCTGTATATACCTATATTAATTATCTAAACCAAATGGAGTCCAAAATACTGACCCTTGACTGACAATTGAAATAGTCTTTAACCCTCCATCATGTGCTGAGAGAGACAAATGAGAGCTAGATTTGAGTTCTGAAACTACTATTTTTGGATAAAAAGAAAACAAAGAATCAAAACAATCAAATGCTCATTACTTCCCAAGTTCAGATACCCTATCACAACAGATATCATGTAAGTAGACAGTGGTTAACTACATACATGGATTTGAGGAACTAAACATTTTAACCTCAAGAGAAGCAAAATCCAATGATTTCTCTCTGCATCCTATATAGCATATGTACACTTACTAACACACACACCCATGATCAGACTAAGATCCAGAAGTATTTAATTCTGTAGACATAAACAACTTAATGAAATCTGCCGAAAGCAGATCCACAACGTTTACGATACAAGCACTAAAGCCAGGCATGTAGATATCTGCTTAAAATAGGAGTTTCCAAACTGAAAAGATTGTTTCCTGAATGCCAAAGCAGATGATGGGTTTAGAAAACACAGTGAATGATTTAAAAGAATATTAACTCTCCCCACCATCCAAATTTCAACCTAAAGTTCCAAAAATTAAAGCCAGATTATCCTTTTAGTGGACAAAGCTTTGATCAATGGTCTCTGTCTTACCGGCTGGCTTCAAGGACTCTGCCTTCAACTAGTTTCCCAATAGTGTTTTCTTAAGTTAGGGTGGTCTCACTTCATTTCAGCTTAGATTTATGAGGCTCTGGCAAGCAGGAGTGTGTGGATCATCCCGTTCTCCTAGACTGAATATTGCAAACTGAGCCAGTGTGTGTGTGTGTGTGTGTGTGTGTGTGTGTGTGTGTGTGTGTGTGTGTGTGTGTGTGTGTGTGTGTGTGTGTGTGTGTGTGTGTGTCTCGGTATTGGTTAATCCATTTGTGCTATAAAGTCTGTTTGCTATGGGATCCAAACGGATATTCCAATAAAAGCAAAAACGAAGCAAAACCAAAAAAGCCTTTGCTCTATCTCTCCCCTGAAATAGCCCATTCCTTTCTGAGTCCAGACTCCTGAATGCACAAGAAACTGTAGCCTTGACTGGGGCGAATGCCCTCCCTTCTCAGCTGGAAGCTGCATTTAGAAAGAATGGATTTCCACCACTCCCCTCCCCTCAGCTTCTGATAGTCTGAGATACTGTCCCTGCCACTTGGAGGGTGGGCAAAATAGGTTCCAAATACAGAGTAGGGATGTATAAACAGATGCAAGTGAGAAGAGTGTGCAAAGTAGGGAGACAGCAGAGATTGATATCAAGCCTTATTCTAGAATGGGCCACTCTCCCGGTGCCTGTAAGAGGCTCCTAAGCTATTTTAATTATAAATATTTATATCCACGGAAGCAAATTCAGAAGGATTTATATCCCAGGGGAGTGCAGATCAATAGATCTGAGCAAACCTCATCTCCAGGCTGACCACTTAACACTGTTATCACCGATTAGGGCTGCTTGGCCCTCTGGGAGGGCGTTGGTTTCCCCCTTGTCCTCCGTAGGTCCACCCCATCCTTGGCCCCAAGAGGTAATCAATAACAGGATGCAAAGATCGATGCCCAGGACATCTGCTTGGCTGCAGTGGCTCACCTTAGAATCTGAGTTTGGTTAGCCCTTGTCTACCCTGCAAATCCCCATCCCTTTCCCAAACCCATCCCTCCGGATCTGCCCAGTCTTCTCGATTTTGATCTTTAAACTCATTAACTGAAATCATTCGAATTGCTTCGATTTTTTTTTTTTTTTTGAGTAAGAAAGACTCGAACAACGTCAACCAAGTTAACGTTCACCTCACTTTCAAAAGTGAAGAAACTTACCAGACTCAAGGATAGGGTCAGAGTTGATTGCTTGTCTCATGGTGTGGCACACGTCCTGCTGCCGACTGTCTGGTCACCAAGTACTGTGAGAGCGACTGGAGCTGGCTGGGTTACCGTTCCAGGTTTGTCTGCGTCTCTCTATGCTTGGTCTGCAGTTGATAGATCCTCTGCTCCTGAAGCATCCAGCTATTGACCAGCCCAGGGAAAGAAAGAAAAAAAAATGGGAAAAAAATCAATTAATACTAAACAGCTTAACAAAACCCTGCATAACACAGGCCTGAAGCTTACAGGGTAGGAATTGGGGTGGTCTCAATGGCAACAGAGGTTGTGAGGCCGGGCTCAGCCAGCTAGAAAACCTGATGTTCCAGGGACAGGAAGCCAATATGGTAGGCGTGATCTCACACGCACAGACACACAAACACACACATTCTCTCTCTCTCTCTCTCTCTCTCTCTCTCTCTCTCTCGTCCCAGCTTGGTCTGATATGCCCTAGTGTGGGAGCAAAAAGGATACTGCAGGTATAAGGCACAGGTTCATTGTGAACTGGTGGACACACTCACCAGAATGGAAGGGCTGTATCCAAACTCACAGAATGGGTAGATGGTTGTTTCTCTGGATTTTGTTTTTTCTTTTTCTTTTGGAAGGAGTGGATCATTGTTTTATTCTGAGACGGTTATACAATTTACATGTGGCAGGAGAGGTACCCTGGGCTTTTTTTTCGTGTGTCTGCCTATCATACCATCACATACAGACACATAGGAAGCTTCTCTTTGCTTTTTTTTTTTTTTTAAAGAAGGGGCAAGAAAATGGGGGAGCACCATACCTCAGCTGCCAGGCCCTCTCTCTTCTGCAGGAGCTGGCTTTGAAGACTCAGGATTTTTGCATCTCGCTGTTCCAGCTGTAGAGAGTTTACATAGGGAGGGAGCAAGGAAGGATCATGAATGTCAACCAATGAGCAATTAGCATGACAAGACTAAAGTATTGATCCACTAAAGCGCACTGCACTGCTGTAGCCCCAGAGGTAGAGCAGCTTTCCTGTCACTACCTCTGAGACAGTGCATTTCAGAAACCTCCATTGTAAGGTTAGCTACTTTTCGTAGCCCCTATCCACTTCTTGTGGTAGGGGAGGGTGGCACCCTCAGAATGTCATCCGCAGTTATCAAGGTCATTTCCATCCCTAGAAAGAAAGCTGCAAAGAAGAGCATAAAGAATTTGGCTGTCCTAATTCATTTTTTTTTTTTTTAAGGCAGCTCCCTCCTTGATGTTACCAGGCTTTTCTATGTATTGATTGGAGAAAGGCTAGGGCGAAATCCTGGCCTGACAGCTAGGGCTGGAAGTAATATGGCTTTCCATTCTGCATGGGCAGAGGCAAAAAGCCTTCTGTGGTACTAACTTCTGGCCATTCCAAATACACACCTCCCGTGCACATTTTACTCTAGAAGAGGGATAGAGAAGTGGCATGGTTTCCCTGAAGCCACCTTGTTCCTAGGTACAAGGCTATATGGCATTAAAAGAGAAAACAATAGCATTTGTAACTCAGCAAGCCCTGATGTTCAGATGACACTAGCCAGGTGAGGTGTTACCCCTGCAAGATTTTCCATTCTCACTACTGATTTCCTCCTTTATTACGCCCAGCCACACTAGCACTGACTTTTCTTCACCATTTCTTCTACCTTTTCCCCTATTCACAATTTACTTCTTAAAAGTTCTTTCTATATTCTGCTATAAAGATCTACCGGCATCGAATATCCCCCATGAAATCTCACAAGCAGAGGTATCATAAATTCTTGTGTGGGCTACTACATATGCCCAGACTTCTATAGCAGTAGAGGCTTCATAATGAACCATCCATGTGTGGTCTCTACACATAAAGAACCTACAGATTAGCTGAATCAATAAGCCACTCACTGACAAAAAACTATCTCTCCAACCATCTACCCATTCACAACCCCATCCACTTGTTGATCCATTCACTTCATGGTTCTCAGAAACTCCTTTTGTTAGAAATTACTCTTTGCTCAAAGTAGAACAAATATAGCAAACTTAAGTGCTCCATATAACTATTTTCTCTTCCTCTTCCCAGGTATCCAAATATTTTTTATTCTCTAGTTCTTTTAGAGTAGAGCCTTGGAGTAAAAGAGATGCATGTCTCACTCTCCTACATAATCTTTCTCTTTTTCTTTCCCTTCTAATGTAACCTTGGTGGGGAGAGATGGAGGATGGTGATACAATGTGGGTTTTGGGAGGTTTAGCAGAAGAGTTATCTGACTCATTTTAGACCATAATGGAAAGTAAAATTTTACAGTGTTAAATGACTGAGATTTTAGGATTTTCTGTGTCGGGAAAAGGATAGCTACTATTACAGTTATTAATAAGAAAAAACAGACATGGCCCTGCTTTCACAGAGTTTGGATTTCCTTATGAGAGAGATATTCACAAAATAATTACAAAAATAAATATATAAAAAGCACACCTGCATTAAGTAATAAAAGAGAAATGCCTGAGGCAATATACACATTTTCAGAGGAAACTGACAAAAGAAAACTGCCACTGTACAATTATATTAAGATATAATTAGTCAATAAACTGGGAGTGTATGGAAGTATTCCAGGATGTGAGACAGAATGTGAAAAGTTGTTATGGTAAGAGTAAGGTACAGTCTAGAAACCAAAAGAACACCAATATAAGTAGACTGCAGAGTATGAGGAGGAATACAAGGAATGCAACACGAGGCTGGAGAAAGAAGTAAGGGCCAATCTAGGGCCTTACAGGTTATGTAAGTTTAGTATCAGTCTTAAGACCATTGGGAAGCTATTCAAATGTTCATGCAAGTTGATAAGGAAATCACACCTGTGGGTTTTTTTTTTTTTTCAATTGTGGGGCTTGAACTCTGGGCTTGGGGGCTGTCCCTTTGCTCTTCGGCTCAAGTCAAGCACTCTACCGCTTGAGCCACAGAGCCACTTCTGGTTTTCTAGTGGTTTATTGGAGATAATAGTCTCATAGCTTTTCCTGCCTGGGTTGGTTTTGAACCTTGATCCTTAGATCTCAGCCTCTTGAGGAGCTAGGATTACAGGTGTGAGCCACTGACACCTGACTCACACTTGTGTTTTAGAAACAGTCTCTCTGGAATAAAAAAACAAATTGATAGTTTCATTTCTGCCTATATGGCAGAGCAGATAACCTGAAAACTAAAAATGTTATGATATTCTAAGTAAAACAGAACATAAGTTCTTTTAAATACAGGGCTAAGTAGGGCACTCCCTAAGTTCCAAGTACAAAGGAGACTGGAAATGAGAACAATAAGCCCTAGGACCTATAACTGTCTTGAGGTGCACAGCCTAGTCTCAGTCACCATGGGAATAGTTTAAACACCTTGACCAGGACAAGGGCTCACAGATGTTAATGACTTGGAAGTGACATCAGACCCCCACACAAGAAATAAAACTCTTAAAAGATGGCCAAAGGGTAAATATACCCATCTGTTGTTGTAATGATTCTTATTTTTTCCTGAGAATTCGTGACTATGCTTTATAGAGTTTGAGGATTTATATTTACAGTCCACCCAACTCAGAAACCTGTAAGGTGAAAAATTAAAATAAAATCTAGTCTCACGCTAGGACAATCCCTATACCATCTGACAGCAAAAACCCTAAATAGTGTGGAGGATCGTGTCTTCATAGAGGTCACTCAGGATTCTTTTGATAAAGCTTTCTGAGGATGCAGCCATGTTACAGAGTGAGAGTGATATTGCAAGAAAATGATAGATCTGTACCTCTAAGAATTTTGGGTGACAGACGATATGGTAGAAACTGGAAAAAAGTATGCTTAAAATTATTAAGGACATAAAAGAAGGTATCAAAACAATGCAAAATAGCGAGATATTAAGAAAAGAGAATAAACTGGAGTGGTAAGAATAATGCAATCAGATCAAGAATGCAATTTCCTATCAAACGTGTACGACTCTTGGTATATATTAGAATTTAGAAACTAATAATATATATATTTACAATTTTCCATCCATACGTTAAATATGTTATTTGTATAAGACAAATCTCTCAATTGTTCTGTTAGTGACATTAAATACATAAGGACATATGGCTGTTCCAGGGACAGGAAACATTTTCCATATTTTAAACTGATGGTCAGCTCATAAGACATTCTCTCTGTTATGATGGTTGAAATGTCTCATAAAGGAAAATATCATCTCAGTGTGATTTCTTTGCTTCTTTGCACTCTTCAGCTCAATGTTCTCTTTCCAGCTGGGCACAAATTGAGGACACTGGCCTTTTCAATGGTGGACAAAGAGCTCTAATGGGAGCGAGGTGGCAAGCATCAAAGGAAAGCCCAAAATAAGGAAGGCTCATTATTTTATCAGACACTTTCTTTTGCTTGCTACTGTTTCAAAAACTATGCCTATGCTTTACAAAAAAGAACTAGAAATAAGTAAATGACTAACATCAAGAGGTTACCTGGCCAGATTGAGCTAGAGCATGGATTAACCAAATCTGAAACTAGGTTTGGGTTGCAAGAAGTGTTTTGAGTAGTGAAGAAAGGTAAGATAGAAACCAGATGATTTTAAGGTCAAATGGAATTAGGTCATATTCACTTATCTCGGTCTTGTGAGACACTGGCTATTTTTTTTATTCAGACTAAACTATGTACCAGACTATGTAGAAGTTTCATTTCATTGTTAGAACAGCTCTGCCCAAGTGAGCATTAACAACATTCCTCATTTTTATAAATAAAAAACAAAAAACAAATAAAAGGCCAGAAAAGTTGGTTTACACCTGTAATCCTTGGGAGGCAGAAGTAAAGGATTGTGGCCCAGAAGGTGGCCTGGGCAAAAGTGCAAGACCCTATCTAAAAAGTAACTAAAGAGTTGTTATCATATTGTAATTCCTAACAGTTATGGCCTGCTTCTTACCGTTGCCTATCCAAATTTTTTTTTGCTTGTTTCTGACTTCCTAAAGCCTAATACATCTAGAGCATTAATTCAGTATTTAATAATGATGTTTAAATGAAAATATTTGGTGGATATACTCCCCCCACAAAAAAGGAGAAAATTGTAGGTTGTTTAAACTCTCCTTAAACACATATTTATATCCTTCCCACAGAGCCACATGCACATAGTAGAAACCTAAGTAATACCTTAATGAATCTTGAGAAATAATAAAGAAAAATTTTCATGGATCAGAAAATGCTTTCTAGAGATGCTAAAAAAGATGTCTTGTATCTTTGCTACCAATAAATCCTTCTTGTAATGTTCTCATCTACAGCTCCATGTTAAAATCATGTGGAAATGCTTAGCAATGCCAGGACATTACTCCTAGAGATTCTGATATAGCTGGTCTGGTTTTGGAATATCAATTCTTTTAAAAAATTCCTGTGTTATTCTAATGTACAGAACCATTTGGCAACATTTAAAATTTTTTCTGTTGTTGTTGTTGTAGGGCATAAACTCAGGGCCTGGGCACTGTCCCTGAGCTTTTTCGCTCAAGGCTAGTGTTCTACTACTTTGAGCCACAGCATCACTTATGATTTTCCAGTGGTTAATTGGAGATGAGTCTCACTGACTTTCCTGCCTGGGCTGGCTTTGAACCGTAATCCTCAGATCTCAGCCTCCTGAGCAGCTAGGATTTCAAGCCTGAGCCACCAGTGCTTGGCTAGGCAAGATTTTTAGGATCCTATCACACATGTTGATAAGTTTCTAATTATATATCTCTAGGGATTTTTTCTTTTTCACTTGATTGTGTGCTTTCATATGACCAAGTGTAGGTATAATATCAAGTCATTCTGTGACTATAACAGTATGGTAGGATTCCACTGAAATGGGAGCTAGCCTTGATAGGGTAACATGAGGAAAGCAGTGGTATGTGTTTTGAATACTTGTATTACTCCAAAATTTATATGTGAAACATAATCATCAATGTGATGGTTTGAAAGTAAGGGCCTTTGGGATGATTGTGCCATGAGAATAGAGCCCGTGTAAATGATAATAAACTGATGGCTTCTCAGCCTCTGGCACTGTGAGAAATAAATTTCTGTTGTTTATAAATACTCTGTTTATGGTATTCTGCTATAGTAGTACAAGTGTAATAAGACAAAGACTCGTATATCCATTGATAATGCTGAAACTAAACAACAGACCAACAGTGACAGACACTATTCATTGGGCACTTAAAAACCACATGAATCCTCTACATTTCAACAAAACCCTAATGTTGTTGAAAGGACTCAGGGAAGGGTATCATAGAAGAGACTTCAGAACACATAGAAATATGGCAAAAATACAAAAAGGGAGATAATTTAGAAATAACGACAACAATAAGCATCACCTGTCTATTCATTTACTAACCACTCATTGTAAGCCTACTATATGTCATTGTACATGGTAGGGGATTTGAAAGTAAAGTTGCAAAATTTCAGACCACTATAATAAAAATAAGAAATGCATAAATTGCTGGTGGAGAAAGGACAATATATTTGCCCTATAGAAAATAGAAAGCACGTAAGTTCAGTGTCAGAAAGAGAAATTGACAAAAGAGGTGAGGCTTGGCAAGTTCCTTAAGTTAGAAGAGGGCCTCTGAAGAAACCAGAGATAATCTGCAAAAGTGAGCCACATTTATGTATTTTCTTTTCTCCTCCCTTCTCTCAGAACAGATTCTCCTGCTGAAAATGGATAGCTGATCAACTTTAATCATGAATCTGGGGCAAAGTTTTAAGCTTAATCTTGCTGATGAAGAAGAATTCATAATTGTTTGGAAGAAATGGTTCCCTTTTATCCAGAATAATTTTTTTGGAGTCAATATAATATTATTTAGGAACCTGGCAAGGAAATGAACCATAAACCTACATAATGCATTTGTAAACCATCAAACCACTGTTAGTTTGTCATAAGATCCATCATTAGTATTCCTACCTATCAGAGTTATTGGCTCTCAGTCTTTAATAGATTACTGGAAAAATATTGTTGTGATTGTGAAAGCCTGTAAACTGCTTAATCCTTTAAAGAAACCTAAAGGAAATTTATTATCAGTGTAGTTTGTATAATTTCTTCCAAACATCTCATTTCTACAATGTATACAGCTGCTAGTTTAACTGGATTGTCTGAAACTTTTTTTTTTTTGGCTAGTCCTGGGGCTTGAACTCAGGGCCAGCACGTTGTCCTTAAGCTTCTTTTGCTCAAGGCTAACATCCTACCACTTGAGCCACAGTGCCACTTGCAATTTTTTCTGAGTTTATTGGAGATAAGAATCTCATTGACTTTCCTGCCTGGGCTGGATTAGAATTGCAATCCTCAGATCTCAGCCTCCTGAGTAACTAGGATTATGGCATGAGCCACCAATGCCTGGCTGTCTGAAACATTTGTAGAATTTGAGTGAGAGCTCAGATGGAGATCTACATACCATATGTCTAAATAGCTAAAAGCTTAAAAAGATGTTTTGGCTTCCTGCCCTGTCAAATATATACCTTTTTAACAGCCTGGGAAGCCATATTTTAGTTAGGAATGTTTAGACTGTAGGCTTTGGCTATATGGGGAGGCAGGTAAACATTCCCAGGTTAGAACACATTCCCCTTCACTTTCCACTCCTGGTTTTGTTTCTTACAATGAATGACTTTATGTACATGTGTGGGACACTTTGCCTGCACATCCAATATTCATTTCCCACAAAGATTTCTAGTCATCAATAGATGACTAGTCAATAGTCATCTATTGACTAGTGATGTAGAGCACAAGGGTGTACCTCAGGAAGCAGTCTGTACAGATCTTGGAAGCATGGTTGAAATTCTAGAGTCCTTGTAGAGTTAGGGCAGACTGGAAGTGGTTAGTTGGCACCTTGTCCTTTCTTTGTTCCAGAAACTCCTCATGCAATGGGAAAGGATGAGAATCAGCTAGATAGGGCCAAAACAGAGCTCAATACTATGGAGCCCTAAATTGGGGACTATATTGCTGTACTTTAGGACTCCCTGATTGACTGCTTGTCAGTAGTGAGAACTTGTATATTTAAACTATATAAGCCTCAGTTTTCTACTCTGTATAAGGGGTCATAAAGCTGCTTCTATTGGCTGTGGAGAAGTCTAAATAAATTTAGTAATGTGAGTGCTTGTAAAAAATGCTATAATTGGGCTGGGAAGGTGGCTCAGTGGTAGAGCGCTTGCTTTGCATGCTCAAGGCCCTGGGTTCGATTTCTCAGCACCACATAAGAAAAAAGAAAAAAGCCAGAAGTGGCACTGTAGCTCAAGTGGTAGAGCGCTAGCCCTGAGCTTAAGAGCTGAGGGACAGCGCCCAGGCCCAGAGTTCAGGCCCCACGACTGGACCCAAAAACAAAAAACAAACAAAAAAATGCTATATTCTACTCATATATTGTTCTATTTTTTTCAATTTTACCATATATTAAATCAAAGGTTAACACTGCTGCATGATGTACAAACATTCATGCTCTTATTAACTATAATCAAGAGAGCAAAATGAAGAGCTAATGACAAAAGAATAAGGCTTATTAAATATATTTTAGATTTTATTTCTGCCAAATCTGAAAATTCCTCCAAGTCTAGACTGATTTCTTTAGGACCTGGATCTTACAGAATGTGTTTATTTGCATAGGTCCCCAAACTAATGCTATAAGGCAAGGCAGTTCCGGCATTAAACAGGAAGCAGATTAATATCTCATCAGTTCAGCCAGCAGAGAATATGCAGTATACTTTTGTGGCAAAGGCAGGAGGCAGAATGAGCAGGGTGTGCCAGGGAATGAATTACACCGTGAGCTTCTCTGTCCATAAAAATGAGGCCACTGTAGGGTCAGACGGGTGCGTGATATGTCACAGAGGCAGGTTAAACTGACTCGACCCTCTGGCTCACTGATTTGAAGCTGACAGAAGGGGCTGTGCTGTGGCTCTAAGCTCAGAATATCTTACTCTTGTCTGTGGCCATTTTGAATCAAGGAACCTCTGGTTTTTCTTTGTGATGATGGTATTATTTTTCCTTCTTTAATAAAGCCCATTTTCAATCTGGTACAGAAATACAAATCAGTTTTATTCTCAGGGTATGGATTTTGGTTTATTTGGGGAAAAAACCCACATATCTGATCCTTTTAGCATCTTGCTAAATAGAACAAATTGTCCTACTTCTGTTCCCCCCCCCCCCCCCTTGCTTTTCAAAAGCAATTACTTCCCTGTCATTTCTAGACATTCAGGCAGAAGAGTGTGCCTTGATTACCCATCCTTCTACTTCCCTCCCCCTTTCAAGTCCTCCGGCTTCTGCACTGCTAGGGAAGGATTCAATTAAATGAGGTGTCAGTGGAGCTACAATGGTTTCAGGTCAGAGACATCAGTAAAAAGCTGCAGAGCTGTGGCTGCCCTGTGTATGTAAATGTATATATTTATACCAGGGATGTCAACTTGCAGGACTTTCCTTCTCTGCTCTTCCCTGATCAAAGATGATTGCTGAGGCAATTACTGCAAAGGAAAAGAAAATCAGGGCCTCTTCCTCATCCTTGTGCTGTAGGAGTTTAATTGCTTGGAATAATGGCGCACAGTCTTTTTCTCTTCCACAAGGCATACATACAAACTTCCATAAATGGTGTGCAAGGACACAGAACTATATGATGGCCACGGAGGAAAATTTCATGTGTTTGGTCCTTATGAAAGTACATATACACATTGCTGTTTGACATGAGGAAAAAATAGTATATTCTCTGGCTAATTCGATAAAAGCAATTCATAGTATCTAGTCCATATTAAAAGCTATGGTCTTGTCTTGTTACAAAAGATTGAACATTTCCATTCTTGTGCTGAGAGAGATAGCTAAAATTTAAAAAGAAAACCCATCAATTCCTTAAATTGCTTTTGTTGCTTGCCTAATTCTTTTGTACACAGTTGCAGAAGTCCTAGTTCTCTATATAAATATTTCACATGTTAAAAACCCTTTCAGGCCGTTTTTGCTTGTGTAGGCAGTTATAAGGACAAGCTGAGTATTCTGTTATTCACTATGTTCTAGGCTATTCTGTTTTGTTCTCATGTGACATGGCCATGAAGAGGGATTCTAACTTGCATCAACAAATACAGGGAATGACATTTGAATGCAGAAAATTCAAGCTCTCTGCATATTAGTTCTGCTATGTCCAGGCACGGACTGTTAACTGGTTTCAGCGTGGGGCAAGTGGTCATTTGTAGGACAGACTCTAAGCATCCACTGTGCAGATTTAGGTTTCTATTTCAGCTTGAGGGCTGTCAGATTTTAAATATATTTATTTGGCTTAATTGGTTCTTCCTTTGATGCTAAGTGAGGAAAGATAGTGGAAGCCTAGCACAAACCCTGTCATCAACACAAAGACATGCTGCAGATACTTGGTTTTGTATTAAGACCATTCTGTTTCCCTTTTTCTGTTGTGGATTACTCAGTTAAACGGTGAAACAGAAGCCCATGTTCATCCTCTCTAGGATTGTTAAGTATAAACACAGCTTTTCACAAAAGGGAATTTGGATATTTTTTTTCCACTGCTGTAATTTTTGAAAATTAAAACTTGTTTTCTCTGAAATTTTCAGAAGACAGCGGTAGAAGTGCAAACCAAACACAGATTTCAAGGCACTTAATTTCAGAGAGCTAAAGAGGAATAGGGCTACTTAGAAGGGATATGCTGCCAGAGTGTTGTATCTGTACTCTTGATAATGTCTGTTTTGTTTTACTTCTTCTATTCCTTAAATGGACTCTGTGTTTAGCTTTTGTTATTTTTGATCCCTTTCTCTTACAAGAAGTCTAACTCCAGCTATAGCCTCCTCCCACTTGCACTGATGCTGATGGACTTGGATTCTAACCAGCTCTGAGTGCTCAGTCTATCAGAAGAGGAAGAAAAATAAGCAGATAATTACAATACAAGATAAAGGCATGATAAAGCAAGTGCACAGTAATGGGAGAGTACCTAGGAGGTACTCTTAACCTATTTGTGAGGGGAGGAAAATGACCTGGCATCATTTTCTGAAGGTGGTGATTTCTGGCTAGAATTAGCCATCAGGGTACCAGGTACAAAGGTAGCATCTATTTCTTTTTCTAGTCGTTTGTTTCAAGTGTTTGGTTCACTGTAACCTTCATTTAACAGGAAGTCTAATGCCATTCCCAGGAGTTTTACAAATTCCTGGGTGGGAATATATTGAAGGCCAGCTCCTACCGTATGTTTGACGTCACTGGCATTGAAATTTCTTTGCTCTGTCCTGTCTCCCAGTCTGTAATAATCTAGGTGGCCCTTACTACAACAGAAAGAGTTTGAATTAATCCTTTATATAGATGTGAACATTCTGAATTTGGGGGGGGGGGGAATAGGGATTATACTACACCAATTATAGTGGTAGTGGTCCTTTCTTTGTTTTTTGGAACTTTTTACTTATCTATTCAATAGCCCCTTTCCTCATACCCTTCTTATGGCAACTCAGCTGTATAGAATATGGAAAGCACTAGAGTTCTCCACTTCCACTATTGCTCCAGCCTGTGTCCACATGTACGTTTTAGCTATGCACCATTATAGGTGTGCATGCACATATAAACAATGGGAATTTTAGTGTTTTTATCTTTACCCTTTCCTCTTCCCCTTCCTTTCTCTTTTCCTCTCTTTGTCCTTCCTTTTCTCTCTCCCCTACCTCCTCCCCTCCCTCCCTCCTTCCTTCTCTTCCTTTCTTCCTTCCTTCCTTCCTTCCTTCCTTCCTTCCTTCCTTCCTTCCCTCCTTCATTCCTTCCTACCTTTCCTCTCTCCCTCCTCCACTTGTCTCTGCAGGAATTGAGTTATGTCCTAACCTTAGCAATATGGAATCTATAAGATTCCACCTAGGGTTGAAACATCAAGGCAGAAGTTCAAGAATATTGCTAATAATTACAGTGGTTGATTGGTGAAATCTAGCTGGAAATAAACCTAGTAAATGAATGGTGTTTCCTATAAAATATAAGAAAAGGAATTCCTCACTTACCAGAGGGCTATTTAGCAGTTGGATGGTTTAAAATAAATACAAAATAAAATATATCTCACTACTACTATGTTTCAAGTTCTTATAAATCTCCTCATTAGCCTACTAGGTAGAATGATTCTTTTCACTCCTGTAAACTATAGGTATGATGAAAAGCTGAGAACTATTCAAGACCTACCTTATGGCTTTATTAGGTACTTCATTTACATTATCTCATTGAATCTTCATGGTTTGAGGCTAGCCCAGGCAAATACACACTGTCATAAAAATAATTAAAAAAGAACAAGGCTGGGGGCATGACTCAGGTAGTAAAGCACTGTTATATCTATCGCCACCTATATTAAAAAACAAGAATGATCTCAAGCAAATGATTTAATCATATCCCTGAAGCTCTTAGAAAACAGGAATGAGTCAAACCTAAAAGCTGTAGATGGAATAACATAATAACAATTAAGACATGCTAGTCTTTTGTACAAGTATTAAAAGAAAATAAAAATATTCAAAAAGAAAATAAAGGTAAGCATTAAAAAAGGAATGGAAACTAAAAAAAAAACACATTGATGAATTTTACAATTATTCTCTAAGTTAGGAAAGGAAGGAATGGCAACAAACTTTATTCAAAGCCAGTAATACCAGCTAAGGGGATACACACACATAAGACAAAACAAAAACAAAACAAAAAACCCACTACAGACTAATTACCTTAAAGAACACAGATGTAAAAGTCTCAATAAAGTACTTGAAAAATAAAACCAACAACACACTAAAATGACCATACACCTTGATCAAATTAGTTTCGTTCCAGTGATACAAAGATGGTTCAACACATGCCCATCAATAAATTTAATATAGCACATAAACAGAATCAAAGAACAAAAATCTCACACAATTATCTCAATGGATGCAGGAAAATCATCCTTTGATAAAATTCAACATCCCCTTTTTATATGAGGATCAAAATATAATAGAGAGCTGGGAGCCAGTGGCTTACACCTCTAATTCTAGTTACTCAGAAAGCTGAGATCTAAGGATTGTGGTTTGAAACCAGCCTAGGCAGGAAAGTCTGTGAGACTCTTATCTCCAATTAACCACCAAAAAGCCGGAAGTGGATCTGTGACTCAGGTGTTGAAGTGCTACCCTTGAGAAAAACAAAAGCTCAGGGAAAGCATCCAGAGCTCTGAGTTCAGAACTGGCACACACACACACACACACACACACACACACACACACGCACACACACACACGCACGACTATACCTTGAATAAAAGCAATGTACATAAAAGCTATATATGACATACAGCCAACATCATACTAAATGGGGAAAAAACTCTAAAACCATTTCTGTTAACATCATGAATAAGATAGTCTATACATTCTCCACCACTTTTAGTAAAAGGCAAAGCAATAAGGCAAGAGAAAGAAATAGACACAAATAGAAAAGGAAGAAATCAAATTATTCCCATTTTCAGGTTATATGATCCTGTACTTCTATAGAGTCTAAAGGTTTGAGGAAAATCAACAACAACAAAAGTTCTTGAATCTCTTCAATATAAATATGAAGACACTAAGAAATAAATCAGGAAAAATAATTTCATTCACAATAGTCTAAAAATACCCAAAAATAAGCCCAAGGAGGTGAAAGACCTTTATAATAGAAAAAAGGAAAGACCTCCTATTTTCATGGATCAGCAATGTTCATGTGCAAATGGCTATACTACGAAAGCAATCTTCTGATTCCTGACACAGAAAGAGAATGACATAGAAATGATACAGTCCTAAAATTCATATGTAAGACCCCAACAGTGAAAGCAATCCTAAGCAAAGAGTAACACTGGAAGAACCATAGTACCAGACTTCAAGTTATAATACAAATACAGATGTGGTCTGATACAAAAACAGACAGGTAGATCAATGGAATAGAAGACCCAGAAATAAACTTATACCACTATAGCCATCGATTCTTGATGAAAGTGTCAATATAAATAGGAGAAAAGACAGCTTCTATAAAGAAAACAGTGTTGGAAAACTGGATGTCTAAACGTAGAAGACTGAAACTAGATTCCTATCTCTCACTCTGTACAAAAATGAGTTCAAAAAGGATCAAAGATATTAATGTACAACACTTTAAAACAACTACAGAAAGATATCTGAAGGTATAGGAAAGGGCACCAGCTTTCTGAACAGGGCTTTAAGAGCTTCGGATATAAGAGCAATAATTGACACGAGACCATCAAACCAAAAAGATCAAAGTGAACAATTACCAAAATCAAGAGATAACCAGTAAGTGATTAAAAAACTTCCCTAGATATTCATCAGATGAAAAATTAGTATCTATAATACATAAAGAGCTCCAAAAATAAAATGTAAGAATAAGCAATTCAATTTATAAATGGTAAAAAGAATTGAACAGAAAATTCTCAAAACAAGTACAAATGGTGAGTAAATACATAAAGAAATGTTCAATATCCTTAGCATGAAGGAAATGGAAATCAAAATGACATTGAGAATCCATCTCTCCTCAACTAAAATGACTATTATCATGACAGCAAATAACAAACACTAGTGAGGTTGTAGGGGAAGAAAGAATGCTTATACACTATTAGAGAGAATCTGGATCAGTGTAGCCACTATGGAATCAGAATGCAGACTCCTCAAAAACATGGGATCCTATTACATCACTCCTGGAAAAGTATGTGAAGGAATGTAAGTCAGCATACAATAGAGACACCTGAACACCCATATTTATATTGTACTATTCACAATGGTCAAGTTACAGAATCAGTATAGGTGCTCATCAACTGATGTGATATAAGTATATAATATTATATATACACACATATATACACATACATACATGCAATTACATACAAGGGAGAATTATTCTAGGAAAAATATAGTTATGGAGGTTACCAAAAAAAGCCAGACTAAGGAATGACAAAATCATGTTTTCGCTCATATGCATAACTTAAAAAAAAAGAAGAGGGTTGGGAAGGTGGCTCAGTAGTAGAGTGCTTGCCTTGCATGCATGAGGCCCTGGGTTCTATTCCTTGGCATCACATAAGCAAAAAGAAAAAAGCCGGAAGTGGCGCTGTGGCTCAAGTGGTAGAGTGCTAGCCTTGAGCTGAAGAGCTGAGGGACAGCGCCCAGGCCCAGAGTTCAGGCCCCATGACTGAGAAAGAGAGAGAGAGAGAGAGAGAGTTGAATAAATGTAAAAGAGGGACAGATTGGGTGAAGTAGATACAGAGAAAACAAAAGGAGAGGGTGATGAGAAGAGTGAATAACATTGAAATGCTTCATATATACATATGAAAATAGAATATTGAAACCCATTGAAATTGTATAAAAGGGGGGAGGAGAATGGATCTAAGAAAGACTAACATGCGTATAACTTTGACCCAAGCACCATATATGCATATATGGCCTTTTCACAATGAAATCCTTTTGTATAAGTAATACATGATTATAATTAGAAAAAAATAAGTGGTTGAGCCTCTTTAATCCTTCATGTATACCAAAAATTTCTTCATAATTTTATGTCTTCATCTTTTCTCTCATTTTCTAGCGGGTATTTTCTTAGGATTATAAGCAAAGAAAATAATCAGTATCCAATTACTTTTTTCATTTAAATTTCTGGTGATCTTGCAGCATTATTTCAATTAATTTTCCCTATATTTGTCTTCCCTTTTAGTCCCATTATTTGCTAAAAAGTATTTTGAGAGCTTGCCTATGCTTACAACCCTGTATGGTAATACATTAAAGGAAAACTGGCTTACAATGTCTTAAAGTGGGAATTTGGGATATCCTGTCTTTGTTAACAACATTGTCTCAGTACACCATCAGTATTACATGGTGCCTCGTTCAATGTGAATGTGAGTGAATGTTAGTTGTATCAAATGTGAATGTTAGTTGTATCAAATGTAAAATAGACATTAATCCTTAATAAAGATGCATAGGAAATATGTCTATGCCCAAATCCTTTACAGAAGAGGCAGGCTGCAAATGCAACAATGCCTTGTTCATCCTCTTATTCATTGTCTGCCCAGAGAAGCATATACACAGTAATCACACCATTCTGCCAGCATAGCTGGGTTTCAGCCTGCGTTTTGTTTCACTATGGCCGTGTCTAGTTTCAATAAATACTGGCTCTCAGGGTTCTTGTGGTTTTTATTCCAAGCTGAGGATGCACGCGTACAAGCTGCCTGTCTCTCTGTGTTTAGCTGGAAGTGTTCACAGCCCCTCCCCCACCTACCCTTTCCACTGTTGCTGCTACTACTTTTATTCAATTCAACACTTGAGGGAACTGCAGATGAAATGCCTCTGAATCTAAATTGCCAGCAATGGAAATAACAACCTATTTTCTGACCTTCCCTTCCTCCACCCACACTCCTTGAATCTGAGTCTGGGAGCACAAAGCTGCTCTGTCTCTGTCTCTTGGGTTTAGTGGTATAGTGGTTTTTCTGGGCTAGAAAATTTTTTTAAAAAAAGTACAGCCTCAGAAACAAATCCTTGAGGAAAAATATTTGGTAAGAGAAAGAAATGGGTATACATATGCTTAACAGGCCTATACAAATGCTGGGGAATATATGATGTAGAACAAGAAATTGGAATTTACACACCATGCAATGGGGCTGTCACCTTGGGAGATTACACAGGGCCTCCGCCAGCACTAATCGCTGCTGCAGCTTTTTTTTTTTTTTTGACATTTCTCTTACAGAATTGCTCTCAGCCTCAGTACACAGGAAATATAAAATTCCTAGACAGTATTATACAGTTTAATCACTTAACATGTTACAAAACTTCTCTATGAATGGATTTTTATCAACATCAAAAATCAAATCCTTTCTCCAAGCAGATCAACCTACTATTGATGAGCTTTTAAGATGTGAGGGAGGCTTTCATTAAAAAACAAAAATTAACAACAACAAACCCTATTTTGTGCCAGGAGGCAGTAGCTATCGTGAATAGTACTACTCCCATTTGGAATTAAGAGCAAACTAGTTCTTGAGAGTTATTAAGGCCACAAGTCAAAGAATAGGAGGGGGGATTTGAACCTAGTCCTGGCTTTAAGCCTGCATTATGCTTGAAGAGAAGTCTGTTTTTGTGGGGCAAGGGTATTGTAGGTCTTGCTATGTATCACATACTTGGCTTAGGCTGGCCTCAAACTCCTTCTTCTGTTTGAGTCTCCTGATCCACCATTCCTGAATTCAAAAGGATTTTTTTTCACGTGATCTTACTTAAAAAAATCATCAAGAGACTTTGTAAGGAGTGGTTTGTGACAATTTAGCATGGTGAGTCCTGAGTGAAAACATGGAACACAGAAAAGTGGTACACACAAAAATGAATAAAATGTCAATAGAAATAGAATTAATCACTGGTCTTTTAATAATGTTGTGAATTTATAAAAGTAAAACCTAGCTACTCAGAGGGTGGGGTGTGTGTGTGTGTGTGTGTGTGTGTGTGTGTGTGTGTGTGTGTGTGTGTGTGTGTGTGTGTGTGTGTGTGTGTGTGTGTGTGTGTGTGTGTGTGTGTGTGTGTGTGTGTGTGTGTGTGTGTGTGTGTGTGTCTGAGGCCAGCCTGGGCAAAATGAAGTTCTTGAGACTTTATGTTATCCAATGGCTGGGCATGTTGGAGGGCATCTACACTATGGACATGGCTGGTTACAGCAGGCTTTGGCATAAAGCAAGCCCTTTGAAAGTAACTAACACCAAAAGGGACTGAAAATGTGGGTCAAGAAATTGAATCCCAGGACTACTAAAAATCATTCTTTATCTGAAATGCGCTTTAAAAAATTTTATCTTTCATCTACTCCCATATCTATTTTCCTGAACAAACACAAACATAACCCTAAATCACTTTTAAGATCTCAACTACATATTACCTGAGAGTGAGGTTCAAAATTGTTAGTAGGATTGATGACAGAAGGGTAGATTGAAGTCAGTATGCATGATAATGGATGGAGTATATGGCTGAGGTACTGTGTTGGCAATGAAGCATGATCTCAAATATCAATTAAATAGATGGATAGACACAATTGTTTAAGGAAAGTGTACTGCCTATTCTGTTTATTCCAAGATCTGTTTTTAGTTCTTCATTTTTCTGGGTGGCTGACCTCTACTGGGCAAACTATTTAGATTTATTTATGCACTGGACACACCAGTAGGAGGCAAAAAAGGTGGAGGAAGATAGGAATTTATTCCTTCCACTTTATCGGTTTTGCCATGGTTCTGGTGTTGTAGTAGGAGCCAGGTTGTCAATGGCTCAAGTTCTCATTGAACAGCCTTTTTACTGCTCAGTTTTCAAAAGGCTCTGGTAAGCACATCCTCATTTCTCTCTTTGGTCTTCTGGGCTCAGGGGTGAGTGATAATGGCTTTTTCTACTAATAGTCTCTGGGTACCTCACCATTCCTCTGTTTCTTTTAACCCTGCTCACACCTCTAAATCTAGTCCATTCACTTCACTATTTAATTTTTTTTAGATGGATCCCCATTTTGTTATATTCTCTTAAAGATAAGTGTGAAATATGTTTAACAGAGACATGAGTAAATGTGAGTATTGAAATATGTTTAACAAAGACAAGAGCAAATGTGAATTTAATTTCATTTAAGAGAAAAAAATACTTCAAAAACACCATACCCTCTCTTTTCAGAAGTAAGAATTATGTTCCATTTTAATGAACATTTGGACACTACAGTCAAAGGGAAGGATAGACTTATTCCATTCAATTTAGCTCTAACAGAAGAATTAGTGGATTTTTAAATACTTTTTTTTATTGTAAAATTACTGTACAGAGAGGTTACAGTTACATGAGCAAGGTAATGAGTACATTTCCTATCAAGCATTGTTATCTCCTCCTTTGTTTTTCCCTACCATCCCTTCCCTCCCACCTCCACTACTACATTCTTCCCGTCACTCCCCTAAACTGTAAAGCTCGCTTTTCAACATAGTGTTTTATGCATCTCATTGTTACAATGGGTCAACTTGTATCCCTATTTAAGCATTTTGTTTTTTCCTTCTCTTCCCCAGATTAGAAAAGTGCAGATACAAGATGCAGGACACTGACATCAAATACAGTGAGAACAGGGTGGAGAAACATACAAAGAAACAAAACAATCACGTGGTACAGTATAAACATGTTAGAAACAATAGCAAGCAAGCAAGAAAAAAAACCACTCATGTCTCTATCTTGGGGTTCATTTTGCTTAACTCTATCTTATCTGGTCATATGTACATAGCTTTTGACCTTTTCTGCTTGTCCCAGACATTTACTAGTTATTGCAAATAAGGGAAACCATGGGCCTATGTTTCTTTGGGCCTGGCTTACTTAATATAATTTTTCCAAGTCTTTCCATTTCCTAACCAATGGGACAATGTCATTCTTTCTGATGGAGGCATAGAATTCATATATGTATATATATGTATATATATACTTGAATATACATGTATATACATACATACATACATATACACACACACACACACACACACACACACACACACACACACACACACACATCTCACGGTTTCTTGATCCATTCATCTACTGAGGGACATCTGGGTTGGTTCCATATCTTAGCTATGGTAAATAATGCTGCAATAAACATAGTTGCGCTGGTAGTTTTAGTATGGTCTGTTTGTGATCATTTGGGTAAATGCCCAGATGTGGGATTGCTGGGTCATAGGGGAGCTCTATGTGGAGTCTTTTGAGAAACCTCTATGCTACTTTCCAAAGTGGTTGAACAAGTTTACACTCCCACCAACAATGCAGTAAGGTTCCCTTCTGTCCACATCCCTTCCAACATCTGTTGTTATTAGAGTTCTTGATTATAGCCATTCTAACTGGGGTGAGGTGGAATCTCAATGTTGTTTTGATTTGCATTTCTTTTATGGCTAGAGAGGTTGAGCTTTTCTTCATGTGTCTACTGGCCATTTTTTTTTTTTTTTTTTGGTCGGTCATGGGGCTTGAACTCTGGGCTTGGGCGCTGTCCCTGTGCTCTTCAGCTCAAGGCAGGCATTCTACCACTTGAGCCACAGCGCCACTTCCAGTTTTCTAGTGGTTTTTATTGGAGATAAGAGTTTCATAGACTTTCCTGCCCAGGCTGGCTTTGAACCGCGATCCTCAGATCTCAGCCTCCTGAGTAGCTAAGATTACAGGCGTGAGCCACCGGCGCCCCACATATTGGCCATTCTTATTTCCTCTTCAGAGAAGTTTCTCTGTAAGTATTTAGCCCACTTACTAATCGGGCAATTATTTCTTTGAGGATTTGTTGTTGGGGGATTTAATTTATTTTAATTTATTTAATATATTGTAGATATGAGACCCTTGTCCGTTGTATGGCTAGTGAAGATCTTCTCCCAATTCGTGGGCTTTCCATTGATCTTGCTAGCTATGTCCTTTGCCACGCAGAAGCTCTGCAGCTTCATACAATCCCATTTGTCCAACCTTTCTTTGATTTGTTGTGTTTCTGGGTCTCTATGAAGAAAATTTCGGCCTGTGCCAAGGAGACATAGGATTTAGATCCATATATATCACCCTGCACCAGAATCAACTCCAAATGGATCAAAGACCTCAGAGTCAAAGTGGATTTATTATTAGTGGATTACTAGTGAAGCAATCAGACATCTCTACCATTTTTATTGCATTTCCACCTGGTGACTATAAAATTTGGGGAGCTGTTTGAAAATAGTTAATTATGTAAGTAGTGTGGCCCAGTTTAGTTCATTACATTTTGGCATTTTTAATTGACAAAATATCTATCCATGAGGCATAACTAAGAAATCTACAGTTTTGAGCATAAGATACAACACACTAGCCTGTGGGGAAGAAATCACTTTAGGCTTATTATTATTATTTGCTTTTAGTTTAGTTATGGGAGTCCTTCAGACACAAGCTCTTTCTTCTCTGACTTCTTTTCCAGCATCAGAAGTACATTTTGTTTCTCCCAAAGTCTTTATGCTGAAGTATGAGCCACTTTCTAAGAACTGAAAACCGTTGCCAAAAAAAAACGGGCAGGAAGCAGTACCACTACAATTCAAATAGTCTGTGGATATTATCACTGAAAAATGACCTGCATGTTGGGCAGCAACCAGGATGCAATGTGGTGTAACTCTTTCTAATTCAGCTCCCATCCCTCACAATTCCACTTCTACCTCCCCCCCCCCCCCCCACAAATTTCATTCCCATTCAATGCTGGAGAATGTATGTAGTGAGCAGATGAGCAGTGAGTTTGAGAATCAGCCTTTTTTTTTTTTTTTTTTGCTGGGGGAAAATTGCAGGTCCTGGCTGCTTCCATTTGGGCAGCCTTTCATTTTTGCCAGCTCAGCATTTGCTGCTTGTTCGTGCTGTCTAGAAAAGCTTTTCTTAAACCTTCTAAATTCACTTCAGCCTTTTCTTTTCTTTATGGAAAGCCATGTTCTAAAAGTATAGAATGGCAGCCAAAGGGAAAATAAGAAAATAGGAGTACTGAAGGGAAAGAGTTAAACTTAAAGGAGTTATAACATTACAGGATACTATCTGATTAACCAGGCATCTCTTTTGACATCTGTTATATAATTTCTTATATTCCATGATTATGATATAAAAATCCAAAATATTTTCCTATAAAATCCATTTTTCATTTCAGGTATCTTTGTTTTCAATAGAGACCTCTTGACTCAAAAGATAGATGTTTCCAGAGTATTTTTTGTTCTATTGGTGTTGATAGAAAAGCATATATTAATAATATCTCCACCATGCAATTTCTGACTTTACCTTAACTGCCACTCTTGTTCAGTAAAGTCCACCTACTTCATTAACTATTACTACTTAGTTTTTCAATAATTTAACTATGTAAGGTATGGTGTATACAGATATACATATATATGCCCACAATTATACACAATTGTATATATACAATACAAATACATAATGTATCTGTACTACACATATGTACATCTGTACAGAGGTTAAGGTTCAGAAAATGATAATCTTAAATATCCTATTTTGGATATTTTCAAACTGAGAGCAGTCAGGGTACAGAAAATACAAGGAAGAGCATTCTCAGAAGTTCCTTTAACTAGATAAAGGCTAGAATCATCAAAGACAAACACAAACGCTTTCATATCTTCTAAAATTTCATTAATTAAGCAAGATTAACCTCATACAATAGAGGAAGAAATTAAAAATCAAATAGCACACATACAGCCCAGAGAAACCCTGTTCTAGTTCATTGCTTATTCTCTCCTGTAAAATTTATGTTGGAGGTTATGGCATTAAGAATGTACAGCAATATACTATGAAACTTCCCTTCTGAGTTCTAAAAATCCAGTAAAGGAAACAAAGACAGGCTGATCTAAATAACAGCTGCATTCTGGAAAGTCTGGAAAACATATTTAGGTATAGCTCATCCTTAGAATTTATATTTTTCTAGAACAGTCTATTTCCAATGTTTTAAAATTATTGACAAAGATGATTCATATTATTCACAAATGACTTAAAATTCTATACACTTGTATACTTCTGCCTCACATTTTATCCTATTTTTATTAATCTGTGACTTTATGTTTCTTTTTAGCTAGTCTAGCTACTCATTTTTCTTTTCAAAGACTGGTTCCTGTTAGGCACTAGTGGCTCACACCTGTAATCCTAGCTACTCAGGAGGCTGAGATTTGAGGATCACGGTTCAAAGCCAGCCTGAGCAGGAAAGTCCCTAAGACTTATCTCCAATTAGCCACCAGAAAACTGGAAGTAGCACTGTGGCTCAAGTGATAGAGTGCTCACCTTGCTCACCTTGAGCTGAAGAGCTGCGCGATAGCACCCAGGCCCAAAGTTCAAGCCCCATGACCAAAAAAAAAAAAAAGAGTGGTTCTTAATTTTTTGATCAGAGTATCATTATATTGTTCTTAATTTTAGACATTTTGATTCTTATCTCTATTAATATTTCTTTTACTTTATTTCGTTTCTTTCCCTCTACTCTAGCTTCTATTCTACTCTATCTTCAAAAGTTGAACACTTATTTATTCATTGCCTTTTTAGTCCTGGAGATTAAACCCAGGGTCTCATACTCAGTGAGTTAAGTACTGTTATCACTTGAGTTATCACCCCTAACCCAATCTTTCTTATTGTTTACTATCAAGAAGAAACAAATCTAAGTTAGAGTAGCATTGGTTTGACACATTTTAAAATGGAGTTTTTGAGGCTACTGTTACGTGGAACTCAGACCCTGCTGGACCATGAAGTAGGCTACATGCATGTCCACCCCCTCTATACCAGTTGACCTTTGGAATGCTGTTAAATTCTGATGACCTTTTGTACAATGGACCCTTCTCCTCAAACTACACAGAGACTGAGGCTGTACCCAATTACTTTCTTCCAAAAACATCTTAACTTTTGCCAGCACCAATTGTAATTCCTACCAAGTGATGTAATCCAACTGCATTTGAAAGTTACAAATACAGCTGCCATTTTGTAAAACCTTGGTGCTTATTCTCAAGATGGTATTTCTGTCTTCCAAGATTTCCATCTCAACTAACCTCAAATAAATGTGATTTTTTTCCATTCTTGACTATTTTAATTTTATTGTCAGTGGACACTACACTTAAACTATAAACATCTTACAGTATCCTTTAGTTATAGTTTATGACTTTTAGTAGACAGTACTTTTGTTTTCATTCATAGGAAGGTATAGGGAGAAGAATGGAAAGAGGGAGAAAAGACAAGTGAAAAGAAGAGGAGGGAAGGGAAGAGGGGAGAAAAGATGCGAGAAAATGGAAGGAGATGAGAGAGGAGAAGAAGAAGGAGCGGAGGAGAGGGGGGGAGGAGAGGAAAAAGGGAAAAGAAAAGAAGCGAAGGAAGCTCAAGAGAATGCATTAAAGGAGTAAGTGGCCTGGCATGAGCTCTCTGACCTCCCTACCTAATCCCCCAAGCTAAGTGAATAATAAGCATGGGGTGTTTGCCAGAGGGGAGATTAAAATCTCATTTATATGCATGCAGAATGAAAATTGCAGACTTGATGCTACTTTGGGACAGAGCCAAATGAGAAGAGGAAGGTTTTTGAGACCTGATCTAAGACTTTTGTAGTTGGTAGGGCTAGAGAGACTTGTGCCTGGAAGTTGCCCGGATAAATTTAAGAAAAAGATAGTCTAGCTAGCATTGCTCCTAATAGCAATGTGAGGAGAAAGAGTTTCTGGATCAAGTCACTCTTCCACAGAGGAGGGAGCATGGGGAATTTTGAAGAAGCTAAGTGGACATCTGAGATTAATCAGTAGAATCCATGAAAGATAGTTCCTAAGAGAATTGTCTGACTGAATGAGAAGCAATTCCAGCAAGAGCTTCTGGAGGATGAGTAGTCTTAAGAAGTTATTCTGAGCCAGGTGCTGCTGGCTCATGCCTGTAACCCTAGCTACTTGGGAGGCTGAAATCTGAAGAATCATGCAAGAGTCCTTCTCAATCAATGAGTAGATGCAACAGAGTACACCTGTTATCCTAGCAATGTAGAAGGCTGACATTGAGAGAACTGTGGGTACAGGCCAATCTAGGCATAAAAATTCATGAAACTCCATCTGAAGGGAAGGAGTTGGGCATGGTGGTACACAACTGTCACCCTAGCTATGGTGAAAAGTGAAAAACAAGAGGGTAGATCCTTGGTGCATGGCTAGGCAGGAAGAGGGATCCTATCTCAAACCAGTGTAAAAGAACAACACTAGAAACATGGCTTAACAACAGAGTAACTGCCTAGCACTTGAGAGGCCCTGAATTCAAACCCTGGATTTGCCCTGCCCGCTTCCATGTCACTCTTCAGAGAACTATGTGGGGCAACAGTCCTACTATACATTGGTTCTGAGCTCAGAAAGTTGTGGGAATGAGATAGAGTGATGGTTCAGTTATCATATCCCAGTAATACACAAGAATTAGCCTTTGGACATCTCTCTTAGGACAGGCATGTGATAGCTGTGATGGAATTCTTTGTTAGCTTCTCCCACATCAACCCTGGGGGAGCCAAGAAAGCTCAGTGAGCAAAGAGCAGGCAGTAGCGTTAGAAGCATTGTAAGTAAATTGCAAATACAAACCATGAGACAATTTCTACACTACAAGTTTCTCATGTCTTGTTTACAACTCACAAGACAAGAAGGACGAGCTATGGGAGAGACAATGAAGGGTAAGAACCTTAAAATGGGTGAGAGAATTTCTGGACTTAGAATGCATTAGACTTCTTGCCAACTGAAAATGAGCTTGTTTATTAATAACAAAGTGTCCAAAAAAAGCCATAGGATTAGTCTGGGAGAAAGCTGATCAGACAGAATTTAAAGGGGATTAGTGGTAGAAAAATGGCTTTCTTGATTGCATCCATCCAAATGAGTCCAACATGTTTAATAAAACCATTACCTAAATGTGGTTACTAATATATCAGGGCTTATTTTGAAACTATTATGTATTTTCCTCTTTGTTTTTCTGTCCTTTTTATCTTATCTGCATACTATATTAATTTTTTCCATATGCTCACCATTTTCTATTGTAGGAATGAAAACTACTATACATTATTGTATTCATTCATAAGTAACATATTTTAAGAACTAATTTTTAAGTTATAAAATATATCTTTCTTCCTTTTATGTATGGCATGGATCTTGGTGTGCTTTAACTACTCACCAAATAATACTACCTGTCATCTTGTTATTTGTGTCTTTCTTCTTGGATTTACCTTTTTTAAAACAGAAAGTCACTAAAGTTCTCTGGAACTGGTAAATTGCTTACTTGTCATCTTGTATGTTTTCTATACTTTCTTCTGTTCCATGCCTTTCTCTGGGTTCACTTTGTTCCTTACATCTTTTCATCCTTTTTTTGGGGGGCGGGTAAGGATCTGTAGTTTTGCTCTTCTTCTTGAATGTTAGCATATTTGAATATAAAATTTTAAACTGAAAATCATTTCCAAATGCCTTTACATTCTCACATTTACTGGTTATATTGATAAAGAGTACTGGAAAATGTAAACTGTCTTTTCTTTTGGGTAATCTCCCCCGCCCCACCGCCCAGTAGCTTTTAAGATTCTTCTTTAACATTTATGTCTTATAACTTTATTACAGTGTAACTTGCCATGACTTCACATTTATTTATCTTGTTCACTATTCAAGGTACAATTTTAAAGTGAAGTCTGTAAATTCTAAAAATTTGGAGGCTGCCATCTTTCCAAGAATAAATTTTCCTTTGTTTCTTCTATTCTGTTTCCTGTGGATCTACTTTAGATGTGGCTTAGAGTCTTACAATATAACCTTTAAACTTATACGTTGTCTTTCTATGAGTCTTTTTCTATTGTCTTTCATGTCAATAATTATTTCTTTGCTCATGTATAACCTAGATATTATTTCGACTAGTGAGTTTTTCAACTTCCACCTATAGATATTAACATGTTATTCTATTCCCAATGTAGAATAGACTTTTAAAAGATAATGATTCTAGGGTTACTATTCTGAGGTGAGGTTAAATGTGCACTCCAGAATGTATGAAAAGAGACTGATTTCTTATAATGTATCAATTATGTTATGAAACAACTGAGTAGATATGGCATATCTTACCTAATAAAGCCCTCTATTGTTTATTCTCATGATACATTATAAGGATAATGTACTTATAATGCTAATAACTTTGGGTATTCTTTTTCTTTAATGGTCTGAGTTCATAGCTCTCTAAGGAGATGAGATCTTTTGTGATTGTTTAAAAAGAACAGCAGCAAAGCAATTGTATCTTCAAAATAATGTATGCAATGATGTTTGGAGTCAGTTTTCATAATTCAATATATTAAGGTTGGCTGGATAATGAGTACATTTTAAATATTTCAAATGCAAATAAGAGACAGCTAAATAGGCACTCTCTTAAATTTCTCCCAAACAAATGACTTCAGGCCCCATCCAAATGTGAAATGCTTTTGTTAAAAGGGGAAAGGTACAGGAAACACTGAAAGATCAGGAAGAGATATTTTTAATGGAGACTATCTAACATTACAAGACAGAGGTTAGCATTTGAGTTATAATGATAAAATTGAAAGAAGTTAATTTTTACTTCACAGTAGGTGGTTAAGTGAAGGTGGTTTGAAATGGGATAGCTTATGACTAGCTCATTTTAATGTGTTATTTCATCTGAGTTGATTAGTTATAGAAATGTTTTCTACTCCCCTGAGGAACATATACATATGTATTAAAAGGAAACAAAAGATTGACACCCAATAAACTTTTTAATTGATATGGCATCTGTATATATTCAAACATAAAATCTCGTCATTGTAAGAAACGTGTAAGAAACACATATTTCTTCTGGATTCTTAGAGACTACCAGAAATGCTCTCACTGTTTATTATTTTACAGCACTGACCAACTGTTTAAGTCAAAATCTGTTTATGAATCCTTCTTTCCTCTTCCTCCTGTTGTTTTCTTTCTCAATTCTGCTTTGTTTTCTGTCTCTTTCATATTCTATTTCATATTCAAAATATTAACCTATTCTTGAGATTTCAAATATCACTTCTCACGGATATCAGTTTACTTCTACAACATGAAAACATTCTAAAATGTTCACTGTCCATATTTCCAATTTCTGAAATATTGTATTTGACTACTGAGTGATACTTTCTTAACTAAGAGGTTTAATGTTTATCCCAAATGGGTAATTAAGGAGGCTTTAACTATGTCTGGAACATTGTCCTGGAGGCTGAACATACATAAATTATAAGATATAGGAGCTCAGAATTCCTAGGGGAGAGAGACCTATGAACAAGTATTTACAAACGCAATGTGATGAAAGCTGAGAACCTAGAATAATACCTTGTGTACATTTCTGGACAAGCCCAGGTAAAATGGCTAGTTCGCTAAGATCATCCCTATCCCACTTCATTATTCTACTCATTTATGCTCAAAACATGACAGTCATCTTAGAGGCACTCTTTCCATATTGCTACAATCACACTATACTTATAGAAATCTTCTCCTCTACTCTCCTCCATTCTTTGCCATCTCCATTGTCACTGTTTGGGTCCAGTATTTCTAAATATGCTTTGGATTATTTTAGTATCCATTAGCTGCACTCCTTGTGTAAATCTGTCCTGATCCAATCTCTCCAGTACTGCAATAAGCTTTCATCAGTTCATTGTCTTGTTTACTGAGCCAAGGTCTACTACCATCTAGCTGTAAACCTTGCCCTAATTAATTCATTTCTCTGAGCCTCTTTTTCCCCCATCTGTATATAGGTATATGTGTGTGTGTGTGTATAAAATACACATATAAAATAATGCTTAGAACACAGCAAATAAGTTTAGCTTAGTAAGTATCACTGCTATAAATAATATTCATTATTATCTATTTTCTTGAATTCTCTTGACATAATGCCTCTTATTAGGTTTATAACATTTTTTATTTTATACTTTACAGTGTATTTTTCTCTCCTTATTAAAACATATGCTCCTTGAAGGCAGGGATTAAATCTTGTTTGTCTTTGGGCATGACTTGTAAGCCAGTTTTCCCTTGGTCTATGATTTGTCATCCAATAGGATTTGATAGATTCCTGTTTGATTTGCAGTTGATGGGGACAAAAAGCACCAGAGCTCAATTAAAATGATATTTGAAAAATACCTAATACCACTAAAATCTCTGGAATTATGTATTAAATGGTCCCCAAAGAATCAGCTATTTCAAAAATAAAAAATTATTACAAAGAGATTAATGCATCATGTTATATCATATATCATACACCATAAAAATGTCAGAAGTAGCTTTATTTTACATTACCGTATTTCTTGATGGGTATCTATCTAGACAAGTAAGGCTTGCTGAATTTGAACATAGATAATAAAGCTCACATTCTCAGGAAATGTTTAAAATATGAAATGGTACTGAGGAGGTTGTAGAGAGCTCCACGGGAGAATGCAGTTAGGGGATCTTTGAGTCTCAACAGTTTGCAATTCCTTTCACAGCACATAAATGATTTACAGTAGCACGAAGTAGCCAGAGTAAATTATTTCCATTTCAATCACTGCACAACCTATAATAAGTAACCAGATAAGATGCTGAATGATTATATTGTTATGATGTATGCTGATCTGATCTGAGGTTTTTTTTTCCTTTTATGTTTTGTTTTGTTTTGATTTCCAATGCCTTGGATCCTTGCCAAATCATTAAACAAGTCAGACCCAGCCAAAGCTGGCTTGAACAATCTCAATGTAACTTGCAAAGGCCGGTTCATCCAAACCCTCAGGATCATACAAACAAGGAAAAATACCAAGGGGCCTCTCCTATTTGTCTTCCTGGCTATCTGTGTTCCATGGGAAGGAAAGAAAATAACATGAACAGGATTTAAATGCTATGTTTTGACAGGTTATTAAGATTCCAATCACAACCTGCCTACTCCCCCTGATTTAGCCAAGTTAGAAAGGGTGGCTCAGTGTTTCTCAAGCAGCTGCACACATATATAAAATTTAAATGCCAGAAAAGAAAGAAAAATAGGAAAATAAGGACAACATGAATAATTTGGTAGAGTTGTGGGAGGTTTAAAACCAAGACACATATCAGCATAGCAAGTAATATTAGTGCAGTTGACTAGCACAATATTCTCTGCACAGAATTTAGATACTGGTGCCTTAAGTGCTGTCAATCTCATCTTATTCACCATGTAATCAATAGTTCCAACTGAGCCCTTCATGGGAAACGAGGTTCTTATCTTGTGAAATTAGAGCCCATCCTCTGTATGAGATTTCTTACCATGGGGCCATCTCTGATACACACAGTGGGGCACCAATTCTAACTTTTCTGAGTCTCTTTATATACATTCTTCTAATGACACAAATTTCCCCATGATGGATGCAGGAATGGGCTCTTTCCTCGCAACCTCTCTCCAAGGTTGACTTATAGTAAATCATGGGGCTTCCATGGTAAGGGACACTGAAAAATCACTGCTGGATAAAGAACTAGGAAGATTTTCAGAATTAAAGGAGATAGAATGCTCTGAAACTAAATGGACTGGAATGTTTTAAAAATGATTATCATTGGTATGGCGTAAGAATTGGCCAACTTGTCGCCTATAGGCCATAGTACAGTTGCTTTCCATCTTTATAAATAAAGTTTTATTGGAACACAATGCTCACATAGGCACACACACTTATACATACATACATACCTATATATATAATTCACATCCATTAGAGGTATTTGCAACAGAGACTTACTATTACTCCACAGAAAAAGTTTTCAGATCTCTGATATATAGTAATGGAACAAGTCTTCTAGGTTTAATTTTTTGGTGTGAAGTAACGTAGAGAAAAATATGACCAGCTAAGGAAGGTACTTCATAAAGCAATTATTTTCCAGGAAGATACTCATTGGAATAGCTGTTACAGGTGCAATACATATGGTAGGAAGAATATCTCTCTGCCTTGAACCTGATTTGACTCATATTTCTACAAATTACTGGGCACGATAAATTTTCCTTGCAAAGTTATCATCAGAATGTTATGATCTAAATTACAACACTTAGTACTCACCAAAATGTTGTGTTTCTTCCTTTCAGTCTGTCTTCACAGTTGTTGGAACAAACCTGAATACATCATGCACCCATGACTTTGACATATTTTTTATTCTAAGAGTGGCATGGGTCACAGGAATTGCATCCTGACTCTCAGTGGTGCTTTCCCTTTGTTTGGAATAATCCTTAGGGAAATGCTATTGTGAATGTAAATGATTGTCTCCTTAGACTTCAAAACCTTTGTCTTCTTTGTAGAACTAGAGGCACAGATAAGAGGTCCCCTAAACAAAAGGGAAACAGAAATTATTTGTCCACAATAGCAGGTTAAAATGATCCATTCTGTCTTCATAATGATAGGTTATTATCAGAGTCAGTCACATGTTTAGATCAATATCTAACATCAAAAACATGGAATTACTACTTTAGTGTAAACATCATCCATAATGATTGAATTCCACTAGTCAATATTAATAACTGCAGATGAACTCAAATAGCAATTGCAGACATTGTCCAAAGCAACTGGACATAAATTTTAAAGGTTATTTTTAGTGGTTGAAAATATAAAAATATGTTTTATATTGAAAACAGAGTCTAATAATGTCAGTTAGTTATTAATAAAGTTATATTATTACTAAAAGCCAATGTTCACTATGCCCTTTCTGAATATCAAGCAAGTTGATAGCACATGTAACACCACGAGTCCTCATAAAAAATCTAATGAAAAAGGTAAAAATCATTATTCCCACATCATAATACACTAAGACTTAGAGAAGTTAACATGATCACAAAACATACCAGTAGTATGTCATGGATAAAACATTTTACTCCATGAGAAGATGCTTCGTGACTATCTCTTCGCTACCTATTGTATGCTGAATCCTTTGTACACGATATTCCAGTTGTCTGATTACACGTCATTTCCTATAACAATTAGGTAGCACTAATCAATTGCTTTTTCAGACTCAATGCAATATTGATAATATAATTTTTGTTCTTTTATGTGCCAGTCCTGGGGCTTGAACTCAGGGCCTAGGTGTTGTCCTTTAACATTTTTGCTCAATGTTAGTGCCTTACCATTTGAGCCATAATTCTACTTCTGGCTTTTTTTTGGCTGGAGGTGGGGGAAAGGGTTAATTGCCGGTAAGAGTCTCAGACTTTCCTGCATGGGCCACCTTCAAACTGCCATCCTCAGATGTCAGCTTTTCTAGTAGCTAGGATTACAGGTGTGAGCCACTGGTGCCTGGCTCCTAGTTTTTGTACTTATTAATGTTTTTAAGGAAATGTTCTTGAAAAGCCAAAATATTCTATAAATTCTAGAGGAAATAGCAGCTGCATACCAGCTCTTCTTACCTCTAACTTCCACTCTCCAGAATCAAGTACTCTCAAATATTCTAGCGATTTCCTCTGTTATTTATCTCCGCATTTCCAAGCTGCATGCTGTTTTGCCACATCTTGACCTTTCCGTTCTAGGCATGCCATCCTGTCTTTGTAGAGTGGAAGATGAGCATTTAGGTCTTACAGCTTCCCCAACATGTACACAACTTTACACACTGTGAGGTTTTATTCACTCTTTTTTGTTATTTTCCAGTGGTGGGATTGAATCCAGGGCCTCACAAATACTTAAAGAAGCGCTCTACCATTGAATCTCCATACCCTCCTTACTACTTTCTGAAAAGTCTCTGTAAAGTATGAATGGACTTAAAACTGTAAGCACAAGTATTACTAAGCATTTATTTTTTGAAGATTGTGGAAAAGATAATTTTTTTTTTTTTTTGGTCCGGTCCTGGGGCCTGAACTCTGGGCATGGGCACTGTCCCTCAGCTCTTCAGCTCAAGGCTAGTGCTCTACCACTTGAGCCACAGCGCTACTTCCGGCTTTTTTCTTTATGTGGTGCTGAGGAATCAAACCCAGGGCTTCATGCAAGGCAAGCGCTCTACCACTGAGCCACCTTCCCAGCCCCGAAAAGAAAAATTTGAAGCTCAGCTATCAAAAATTTATTGACTGTAATATTCCCATTTCCCAACTAAAGAAAAGGAAAATATAATTTTATAATCTTGTAAAGAACAATTCAAGACTACTAGATCAACAGGTTGATGTAGTGTTAGCTCATAGAAACAAATTAATGAGTATATTTTAATAAAGAATATATTAAATAATTTAAGCTGGGAGTTTGTGACTGACTTTGCAGAATTTCAATATACGTCAAAACCATGAAGCACAGTTCTTTAGCTCCATAGAGACAGAGTCTCTGTTGGTTTGAGGCCAGACTCATCCAGAGATCTACCTATGTTTCCAGATGTGACCCATCATACCCAGCTATTTGTTGAGATGAGGGTCTCCCTAACTTTTTGCTTTGGGGCTGATCTTCAATCATGACTCTCCCAGAGTAGCTGGGATTTTTCACTGTTCACCACCAGGTCTGGCTAAACTTTAATCTTGAGAACCCTTTTACTCTTGCTATGTGAACTGGATAACAAAATTAAAGAGACTTTGTTCTGAAGGGGGATCTGAGAGATCATTATAGTAAAACTCCTTCACTTTACAGAGAGAAAACAAAAGCTCAGAGACTTGCTGAAGGTCAAGCAGCTCGTTAGTAATACAGTTAGGATGAGATCTCCTAAATGACACTGGAATGTTATATAAACTATCTTTGCCCAAATGTCATCTTAATTCATACTCACTTCCCGCCCTCCCCAGACAAAGTTCTATTCCTCTATTATTGTTCTTGTTACAGTTTGTCTTGGTGGTATTTAAGTTGCCTATTACCCTCACAAAATATGAACTTTTACTCCTGGAAGTCCAAGACCATGTCAATAGTTTTGTACACAGTAGGTGTCAATAAATATTTGTAAAATATTCTGCCTCCGTTATTACTTTTTTTTGGCATCACCAGCCTAGTATGAAGGACAATGTATTCAAAGGAATTCAGTACTTCGACTTGTTATAACTCTAATAATAGAGCAATACAATTAATATCTAATCTTCATTTTACAGATTACTTCACTCAGGGAGCTGAGGGTGTGCTTTCTGATATACATACTATGGAAAGACACTTTTTCAGCTGCTGAGATAGCTCATCACCCTCATGACTCAGTGGGGGACAGGCAGGCTTTTCTTAGAGGGGTGAAGCACAATTGTTCCCCCACCCCCAACCCCTTTCCCTGTTCTCCCCAGTACCATCTTAATCTTGTACTTCTCAACATTCAGCTCCTGTAGCTGATGCATGTTTAAAAGATTTTCACTCGCACTGTTTTGCCAACGTGATAGAATTTTTTTTCACCAGCCGGGATTTTCATGTGTTCTATAGCTTCCTACAGCTTTTCAGTGGGTTTAGGTTTCTCTCATATTAGTAATGATTCTGAAATAATGGAAAAGGGCTCAATTCAAGCTTCATACCAATTTAAATATCACTTTTTTATAGTTCTTTCCCTCACATTTCAACAGCATCCTGTCTACTAATATTAACACCACAGCTTGAGGCAGGCGAAGACCAATTTGCCTTTATGGATTCTTTGACCCCTGAAAGTCCTTGCTCTGTTTCTAAGCCCTTCCAACAGGAGCCTGGTGTTAGCCCCCCAAGCCTGTTTCTACTTGCTCTCGACAAATGCAAGTGAGAAGAACTAAGGCACCCTTTTCTTTTCCCTCATAGCAAACAGACTGTGCAAATTATAAATTCACAGATCCCTGCTTGCTCTAATAATTCAAATAGCAGATCTGCATATTTAGAGGACACGTGAAGTAGCAGATTTGATTTCTTTTAATGACAACATCCGCTCGCAGAATGAACTTAACATGAACTTACTAATACATTAAAATCACTCTGGTTGATACCTACAAAAAAACCTTGAATTCCTAGTGAGGCCTTCATGGAGTAAAAGGTATGTTTGTAACATAATTTTTTGAGGGGATGAACAAAATTAGTGTGTATTTACTACTGAATCCAAAAAAAGTATTTAGAGGAGTATTTTATATTATATAGTCTACTTTCTCGGCACCAAATGAATGTCTAATTAAATCTGTTATAGGAAAACATCATAGCAGATGGTCCTTCCCATTAATGAGTATGTAATGAAATAATAAACATGCTGAAGAGAAAGACATGAGAGATTGCAGGTCAGTTGTGCAGTGAGTAATTTATCTCAGGACCTGGAGGTCAACCAATAGAAAAGCTGTTGTGAGAGTGAACATGGAATCCTTTCTTCTTTTTCTATTCTGCTGGCCACTTATTAATATCCCAAATATGTTCAAACCAAAATGCCCCTGAAAAATACTCCACAACCCACACATATATGCTTTTAAAAAGGTAATCTCATATCTGAATAGATAAAATTAGAATAATAAATGGAACCCAGTAACATATCACAATAATAATGCAATATGACCAACTAGAATGATCTAGAAACAGGAAAAAAGTACAGTGTATGTGTGTGAGTATATTAGTTTTATTTGTTTTACTATATATAAGAGAATATAAACTTTTGTAATTAAATCAACACTGTATCACCATAAGAACAAATAGATCAGTTTACAGGATAGAAAATCCTGAAATATAACATATAAAATAACTGATGGCTAACTTAGATGGGAAAGTATAGTTTATATAAGCAATATTTCTTGTAGTTGTAGATCATATATGGATCTATGAAGATGAAGAAAAATTCTGAAACAAGTTTGGTAATGCAAGCTGTCTGGAGGAATTAGGAGAAATAGTAACAATAAAAATGATAAATTAAGCAAACTCGGGCTATCTCATACATAAATTTATATTTTTAGTATGTATGATTTCATGTAAACATGCATACAGAAATGGATGGCAAAAAATAAAAATAAAAATTAAAAAAAAAAGAAATGGACGGCAGCAAGTAAAGAGGTCTATTTACTTTTAAGAATCACCATAATAGGTCAGCAAAAGAAACAAGTTGTGTATGATTATGTCTAGATAAAACCAAATCAAAACAAGACAAAAGCTAACAAAAATGAACACACAACTATTCAGGGTTTAGTCAGAGAATTAGAACTCTACTGACATTCTATTCACATTTTTAATTCTTATTATTCTAGTCACATAGAATAAGCAATTTATTATAGGTGGCATTATGTAACTATAAAGTCTGGTAAAACAGTCTATGTATGGCTGTTGCTTCTGTACCAAAATGAAGGCTAAAGTCTCTTGGGCTGGCAGTTGAGAAGGAAAGATGGATATGAAATTCATGCCATTCCAAGGGCAAACTGGAACCAAGGAAGATGAGCTGGAACCCAGGTAGTTCTTTTATGTCCTTCAAGTTTCCATAAGACCTTCAGAAGAAGCAGGTACCTACTCCAAGACTATGAAGCAGAACTTGAGTAGCAGTGGAAGTTGAAGAAAGAAATCCAGTGGGCCAGGTGCCATGAGGTGAGCTAGCAAGAATACACAGGGGTGCGTGCATGCACGCACGCACACATGCACATGCACACACACACACACACACACATTGTTACAGTGCCAATATAATCATGCCTAATGCTTTATTTTTGACTTACAAATCTCAGGAAAATTTCTCTTATGCCCAATCCTAACTCAGAACCGTACAAAGGAAGAAATTATGGGCAAGAAAATTCTGGGAAACATGGCTATATACACAAAAAAATGAGATCCCTATGTAAGTGAATATATAACCTTATGTTGGCATGAATAGAGAAAAGACAAGAGTTGTACAAAACTGTGATCAGGGTTATGAAAGGAAGAGTGAATAATTTTACCTGTTTTCACTTTAAAAATACTATTTTTCACTTACTACATGCAAAAAAAAAAAAAGAAAACCACCTCTGATTAGATTTTTGCCTCATACTTGCTAGGCAAGTACTCTACCACTTGAACCATGTCCCCAAACCCTTGATTTAGTTATTTTAAAAACAGAATCTCACATATTTGCCTGGGATGGCATGGGGTATGGTTCTCTTATTTAAATTTCTGTATAGCTGGAATGAGAGGTATGTACCATTACATCCAGCTTTATTGGCTGAGATGGGGGGAGGGGTCTCACTAACTTTTTGCCAGGCTGGTTTCAAATTGTGATCCCCTTGATCTCAGCATCTTGGATTGTAGTTATAAGCCACTGCACCAGCATGATCAGACTTTTGAACATTAGTATACTTGTTTTTGTATTAAAATACCATTTCTTTATTTCTTTTTTATTTTTTAGTATTTCTTATTGTAAAGATACTGTACAGAGGGGTTACAGTTACATGAGTAAGGTAAGAGTATATTTGCTATTGAGCATTGTTACCCCCTCCTTTGTTTTTCCCCTGCCATCCCTTCCCTGCCTACCTCCTTAAATCCTCCCTCCTCCCCCAAGAAGTTGTAAAGTTTGTATTCAAAATAGTGTCTTGTACATGTCATTTGTTACAATGGGTCAACATGTATCCTTGTTTCAGCATTTTGTTATATTTCTTCCTCTCCCCAAATTAGAAAAATGTATATACAAGATACAAGGTACCAGAATCAAATACAGTGAAAACAGGGGACATTTGAACTAGTTTTTATTTTTTTAAAATCTCATTTTCCTCATTTTTAAAATGGACCTCGGGATAATAATGATAGTGCCTACCTTGTAAAGTTGTGGAGATTAAATGAGACCTTTAACATGCCCAGAATATTGGCTGGCAAATAGCAAGGACTCAATAACATTAGTGATCATTATCCTTATTTTGATTATTAGTATTATTGTTATTTTATTTGAATGGAAATAACTCTCCTCTTCAAACCCTATCAACTATCATGTCAAACCAAGAAGAAAAGGAGGAAGAGAAGAGAATCTGATTACAAAGAGCTGCCCCAAAAGGTTGTTGCTAGCCCATGGGTCAGTGAGTTGTAACCCTTAGTAGTCATTAAAAGGATGTTGATGGTGAATAGATGCAAGGTCAAGCAATGCTTATCCAGAAAAAGCCTGGGATTGAGACAGGGAGGGGTGTGTGTGTGTGTGTGTGTGTGTGTGTGTGTGTGTGTGTGTGTGTGTGTGTGTGTGTGTGTGTGTGCGTGTGCGTGCGTGTGTGTGTGTGTGTGTGCGCGCGTGCGTGTGTGTGTGATGTCTTAGTATATTCACATTTGTGTATAAATTACAAAGAAACAGTACTGTACAACTGAAAAGAAATGCACACAAGGAAAGGTTTATAAATGCCTGCAAAGGTGAGGTTAGTATGCTATGTATTATCTTACATTTTCTGATCCACACATGAGAGCTGAAAGCAAGGCTTGCCAGCAAACTCATTTATGCACCCTGACTCCTGCAATTTATTTCACTGTATTTGATGTTAGCGGGGAAGCATTTATTTATTTAAAATTACTCAGAATACAGCACAAAGAGCTATTTTGTAGGTGTGAAATGTGTCTACACTGCAAAAATCCCTCTCCTGCACTTCTGACATATTGCGACCACAGTAAAGGCAACATGAGGCTTCTTTTGTTTCTGCATACTGCGGGAGGAAATGAAACAATGGGGCATGAACACGGTTCTCAACCTTTTCTTCCATGGGGCACACACGTGGTTGACTAATGTTCCCTAGCACAATGCTTTTCTAAATGCAATTCCCAGCACACTGGCCATTACTGCCTCTTATTCTCTGCCACCCAAGAGAGCATTTCAGGATACAAATGAGTGAGATTGACATTGGAGAGGGTAACCTTGGGGACATTATATTTTTTAATTATAAAAGATAACACATGAATATATTCTCCTTATATAAGGCTAAACCAAAGTGGAAATATGTACTTCCGTGCTGCAAACTCGTTTTCCACAAACAGAAGTTAAAATATTAATAATTTGGTGTACATCCCTTATACCTTAAATCTGTATTTACACTTTATATTTATATATGCAACTATTCATCTATATGTATTTAGATTATGTTTGAATTAAGACCATATTTTAGACATTTTCCAGTGAGTGTTGCTTTTTCCACTTAATACAAAGATATCTTTCTCTGAGTACATCTACAACTCATTTTGTTCCTTACAAAATCTGCATTATCTTGTGTTTATAGACATTCAATATTTTGTTGAACTCATTAAAAAAACTATGTTGTATGGAAATTACTTGTTTATACTTGTAAATGTCTCCTTTAGACAAATGTATTAATAAGAGCAGACATGTAGAAGTGGAATTGCTGGGCCAAAGAATACCCACATTGTACATGTTTGTATATTTAAATGCAAAATGTTTTGAAATTTGTACCCATTTGCATTCTTTTTTTATACATTTTTCATTGTAAAAATACTGTACAGAGGGGTTACAGTTACATGAGCAAGGTAATGAGTACATTTTCTATCAAGTATTGTTACCTCCTTCTTTGTTTTTCCTCATAATTGGCATAATTTATTGGCTATTGCTGTGCAACATATCTAACATAGTAGAGGAAAATAAAGCAGTTTAAGAGGTAAAAATTGGAAAGAAACAGTTCAACTCTTTCTTAATTATACATGTTAAACATATTTTTTCTTTGTTTCAATGTTTATGATATCTAACTTGTATATTCTTCATTTGTGACTTCTGGGTATTGCTTTTAGCTCAAGAAGATGATCTCCTTACCATAGAAATACTTTTTTTTTTTGCCGGTTGTGGGGCCTGAACTCTTGGCCTAGGCCCTGTCCCTCAGCTCTTCAGCTCAAGGCTAGCACTCTACCACTTGAGCCAGAGCACCATTTCCAGCTTTTTCTGCTTATGGAGTGCTGAGGAATCGAACCCAGGGCCTCATGCATGTAAGGTAAGCTCTCTACCACTGAGCCACCTTCCCAGCCCCAGAAATAAATTTTTTTCTACAGTATCTTTGAAAGTTTCATAATTTTGTTGTTCACTATATTCAGCTGTTTAAGCCATTTATGTGCATAAATATTCTATATGGTATAATCTTGTATTATGTATTCATATTATTTTTCATTCCATTCGATGATTTAACATATAATTTTTATATTAAATGCTCATATATTTATTTTTTTGAACCTCTTTTGTATTTTTTTCTATCTTCCATCAATACCACACTGTTTCAATTATTAAAGCTTTATAATGCATTATAGCACTGAAATGACTAACCTTTCCTTCTCTTTTTTAAAAAACTGTTTTTGGGACTGGGAATGTGGCTTACTGGTAGAGTGCTTGCCTAACATGCATGAGGCCCTGGGTTTGATTCCTATTACCGCTTAATCAGAAAAAGCCAGAAGTAATGCTGCAACTCAAGTGATAGAGCACTAACCCTGAGCACAGAAAGGCTCAGGGACAGTGCCCAGACCCTGAGTTCAAGCCTCAGGACTGGCAAAAAAAAGCAACAACAAAAAAAACCCAACTCCAAACCCAAAACCCAACAAAATTAGCTTACGTGGTTACATTTTATTAGTATTTCTTTATGCTGTATAGAATAAGTTTGAAACAATATTATTAAACTAGTGAGTGTTCTCATTTATTTAGGTTTCCCATTTTTTTGGGCTTTGTTTTATAATTTCCAATGAATTTTAGCTTTGTTCTATGCTGGTCTTGTAGAGTTGTTAGGCTTGTTACTGGCACTCAATGCTTTCTATTATTATTTTTATATATGCTGCATTATTTCCTATCTTGATTCGCCTTTATTAAGAAATTGAGCTAAAACAAAGTCATCCTAGTAAACAAAGGTATAAGGATAATTTTGCTCTGTTTAGAGTTGCTTAATAATCTATTGCTAGTAACACAGCATTTAAATTGATTCTTTCATAGAACAATCTTTTAGATAAGACAAATCAAAAGCACTACCTTTAGTCTTTGCTTTGGGACATTTATTTACTTGGGAAGGAGGCAATTAGGCTAAGCCCTGGGGCTTATATATGTTCAATCATCCTGGAGTCTAAGATGAACAAAGCAATATAGCTGGAATTTCTCCTTCCTCTTTGTATATTCATTTCTGATGTTTTATTTTTACTTCCTTTTGTTTCAGTCCCTTATTTAACTGATTTTTTTAAAAAAACTATGCAGTATTTTACACACATAGGAAAGTACATAAAATATTTGACCTAACTTTATCATTGAGTCATTTAATGTGACCTGAGTTTAATAGCTGTTAACTGTTTACCATGAGGGAGTCAGGACTCCTTTACTATTGCTGTTTGTTAGTTCTGAGGAAATAACATGTCCTTAACACAGCTAAAACACTAAAAGCTAAAAGAATGAAACACACCCATATCATAGGGAACATAACCTGTTTCAATCTCATGCATGTTTTTCATATTTTCATAACTTTTATGCACACCTTTAGGTTATATTTATTAACATGTATGCTTTCTAACATTTAGACAGAAGAAATGCAAGCTTTATAAATTGAAACTGTGGGCTTCTGAAAATTATCCTTATTGACTTATTCTTTAAAGTTGCTCTTGAAACCTTTGTTTATATCCTATTGGTCAAACTTAACCAAGCATGTCACATGGCTCAATGCTGGAGCCAGGAAAAGTGGGAACTAAATTTTATTCAAGACAGCCATGAGCTTGGCTGCAAACAGCATTTATATTATTAAAAAACTGAGGGAAACCAGTAGTGGAGTTGTAGCTAACAGTTTCTGCCAAAAACCTTTAATTATTAAGTTTATTATAGATTCTCAATTACAACTTCCCATTAAAGAAGTTTTTTTTCCCTTTTCTTGGCTTACTAAAGTATTTTTTAATTGAATTTAATTAGAAGTAATGTTAGGAAACTATTCTCTGGTATTTTTAAGATGGGTTTTTACCTTAATCTAATAATGTAATAGATTAAGAAAAAAACATATCCTAATGTTAAACTATCCTTGCATTCTAGAAATTAATTTAATCAATCAATAAATTGAGTCTTGTATCCATTAGAAATACATTTTTTTCTTTCTCTTTTTCTTTCTTTCTTCCTTTCTTTCTTTTTTTTTCCTTTTTTTTTTTTGTCAGTCGTGGGGCCTGAACTCTGGACCTGAGTTCTTCAGCTCAAGGCTAGCACTCTAAAAACACTTGAGCCACATAGCCACTTCCAGCTTTTTCTGCTTATGTGGTGCTGATAAATCGAACCCAGGTCCTCATGAATGCAAGGCAAGCACTCTACCACTGAGCCACCTTCCCAGCCCCCATTTTTTTCTTTCAAAACAGTACAGAACCTGATTTGCTAAAATTTTTATTTAGAATTTAAATACAAGTTAAATTAGCTTATTCTATCAGTATTTATTAGATTTTTGAGCAAGGTTGTGTTAGTCATTTAGAATAGGGAAGATTTCCATCTTTTTATATTTTGGAAAACTCATATAACCTAGGAAATACATCTTTTAGTTCTAATATAATGGAAAAAAAGGACTGATATGGTGGGCACTGGTTTAAAAAACACATTATGTGCACCTCTTTCTGCATTCAGTGACACAATAGTTCAGTTACTTATGAAAGCATAAGTCTGGAAGTTGCTCTATAGTCTTTAAGGGATCAAATGAAAAAATAGGAGCTTTAAAAATGTTCACTCAAATATTCAAAGAGTACTACCAGTACTCTTATCTGATAAAACAATTCCATTGTTAACCTTTAAAAATTTACTAATGGTTATTAGCTAATGGATAATGGAGATACAGATACCAGGGTCAGGCAAGCAGTGGTATTAATGGCTGAGAAACCAATATGAAGCAATAAAGCCATCTATATTTTTGCAAGGAAAGGTAATCACACACATATACACATGTATACATGAGTACACACGTGCACATAAACATATAGAAAGAGAAAATGGAGGAGAGTGGGAGAGGCAGAGAATTAGATAAGTAAGTCTTCTTAGTTAACTATGAAATAATATATAATGCAATCCAAATTAATATATTCACAGGTTGCCTTAATTGGTAGTGTCACAAAAACAATTAGCATTGATTTGTATCAAGTATGCACACAAGTAGCAGCATTCTGCTATGCATTCAGAAATATTAAAGGAATAGAACCTATAATCCAAAATTTCAATATCATGGTCTTCACCAACTATTTCCTGAATCCATCAGGTTGTTTAAAATATAGTATAAGAATAAACAAAAGAAGGCACCATCTTTGTTCTCAAGAGAATAAGCCTGGGCATATTTAGAGTACATAAAATAAAACATGTTAACTAGTAGGGATTGTTTCCTCCTCTCCAATCTATTACTGTTACCCTGTTGAGGCTGATTGCAAGAAGTGGCTGAATTCAGCAGAATGCAATAAACATAAGATGCAGAGGCAGTATGAAGGGGACAAGCAGATTTGAGTAGAGACAATCTTATCAGAAGATGACTGACATACTATGCTCTATCTGAAATGATGCATGCATAATGAGACTGTTCACTTTGTAGTAAGAAAACAGTCCCAAAGAGGTGTAGTGACATACTAAAGGTCCACCAGAGAGTTCATAGCAGAGCCAAAAGTAGAATTAGCCCTCCTAATTCTGCTTTGATGTTTTACCATTCTGTATGGCTAATCATCATTTAAGCAACAGGGAATTCCTTATTTATTCACATTTCCTGTGACCCTTAATACTCCATTCTACCTTTACAAGGGAAATATGTTAGCCAATTTTTGTTGACAATGTCCATTATTTTGGAGGCTCTGCCCTAGAAGTCTTTCTTTCTCACAGAATCCATCTCTACTCCTCTTTTCTAACTCCTCCTTGGGAAAGTCTAGGCTCTCTTCTTTCCATGGAGGCTTTGAAAACAACTCATTGTAGAGCTGACTTGAAACCTTGACTCTCTTTATATATTTCTATGGATGAAAAAAATAATATTCTACATTTCAAATAATCAAACCATACTTTAAACAAAAAGCCAAACACTGGGGCTCTCTCCCTATAATGTACATATACATATGCATATATGTATATACATATATACATTTAAAGAGAAATTATATATGCTTTTCAAATCTGAAATTGTGATCTAATATATAAAAGAAGAACTAAAATATATAAAACTCTTAATAGATTCCGGTAAAAACTAAATTCTTCCTTTGCTACTGCAAATCTTACAATTCTACCTCAAATGAATGAGAACAGAGCATAATTCCTCATTATATGAAAAACAAGCAGATTATATGAAGAAAATTTACATTGGAAAAGACACTGGTGATAGTACAATGGTACTACAGTGTTTTGCTGAAATGTAACTTTTTTAGATGGTTCTCCTAAAAGAAAATGGGATATTCGAATACCAAGCTCATAACGAAAATTTAAATTAGCACTACACTAAATGTAGCATTTTCAAACATTATCTCTGAATATTTTTAACCAAAACATTGTATCTTTAAAAATACTTTTGAAATATATGTAGGTGTACAACATTTTAAATACAAAAGGTAGAGTAATACTCATATAGGGCTAATTGGGAGGAACCATTGTAAAAGTATGGTAGGAGTTCAGAATCAAGAAATAAGACTATACAGAACAAGGACATATTCAAAAAGAAGATTAAGGAGTGAAGTGGGGCTGATGTTCACTTGGTTGTTCTGGTATAGTGGCACTGGCTGCTGTGCTGTGGCTGGCAGCGGATCTGTGTGACTAGTGAATCCTTTCTGAAGGGTTGGTGTCCCTTGTCAAATAGGGTGTTAGGTATTGTGAAAATTCCAGGGGGCATTCCAGGACACATTGGGAAGCAGTTCAACTCACGCGGGAAGCAGTTCAATTCACACAGGTCATTTAAAAAGTCACAAATAATTGATCAGAATTGATCAGAATAGAGATTTATTTTCCATTGTTGCTGTGTCTCAGATAAGTCATATACTTGGGGCACACACTTCTAATATTTTGTGACTGTCTCAGTGACAGTGACATCAGTGCTAAGGATCAAGCCTAGGGCTTCAAGCATGCTTGAAGGCAAATGTTCTACCACTGAGCTACATCCTTAGTCCAACTTACCAAATAGGCATATGATTCAAACTGACAAGATTTAATGAATGAGTATAGATGATGATGATAATGATTTACCAGAATAAGAATTATACTGTCAGTTACAACTCAGATACAGTTCCAATTTTTCTCAATACAAATTTTGCCGCAATCTCATCAAGAAATAGCAGAACGGGTCAGTCTCCTTTAGCAGGTACTTCTGCCATTTCACCTTTGGAGGTAAGTAGCCTCAGGGACAAGGAACCAATTTTCAGCAGTGATTTGTTACAATATTGAATACACATCTCAATACCCTCATAGATAGAAAAGAAGAGCCTGATTCATCAACACTTTCCTTCAGGTCAGCAAACACTCAGGGAACAATTAGACTGTTTATAAAGCCTTGGTACCTGCAATAGTAAAAAGTCCATTTAAAAACTATATTGAATATGTGAGCTTTTCCAAATTGTCATCAACTGTTATGACAAGCTATTAAAGAAGCTATTGTAGAGGACAGAAGGAGCAGCTGATTTCAAAACAGTAAATCAAGTCTTAGTCAAGAGCACTGATGAAAAGAGAACAGGATTCTTGCTGTGTTTATGAGTGGCTCCAGACAGCTTTAATACACATCAATCACAGGTAGGCAGCATGCTCTGGTCCATGCCCTGGACTCTCAGCGTGACCTTTCGTGAGTCACCAGACGGCTTTCAGGCTCTGTTACTCAGCCGAAAACAAAGCCAAGGAGCAGAAACCTCAATGAAAAACAGGCACTGCATCACTAATGAGATTTCCTGGGGAAATAAATTCCTCACCTCTACAACCCCCCTCTCTGTGACAGCCCCCACTCTAGGCTGCCACGTCCCACACATTCAAGAGGTGAACCAAGTGAAGTATTTGAAGCACGTGCTACCCTCCCAGCTTCTGAAGTGTTTTTTTCAGGAAGCATTCACTGTCTTGCTTAAAATAGGAAAGCTGTGGAGAAAGACATGTTCACACTATTTGGCTATAGAAATTAGAGCAGTAACTTTGGGCTCAAAACCTCTCCATCAGCTAGATTTACTGAGACTTGGAGAGTTGGGGAAGGATTCTTTCCTGTTCAATTAGATTGAGTTTATGGTAGAATGTTCAAGAATTTCTGCTAAAAAAAAAAAAAAAAAGATCAGAGTTGCATGAAAGTGGTAACAGTGTGACTTGTGGATGAAACAAAGTTTGCAGAATAGCTAGGACAGGCTTCTCAGGACGGGTAGTTAAAACAGGCTGAGGAAGAGCCTGGGTTTAGGAAATGTCACCAGTTTTGCCCATTTCCACAGCTTCATGGTGAAACAGACCACTTGTGGAAGAAAGAAGCTCAGAAGGAAGGCATGGCTAACAGAACCTATGATCCCAAAGAATGAGACTGTACTTTTGCTTTTAAGATGGTTGGTCTCTTGGGTCTCTCTCTCTGAACCCCTTCCCATCCCCCTGTTTGGCACACCAGCATATCCTTTCTGAGGCCAGGCCCCTTGAAAAGGTTCCACATGACTGAACCCCACTGAATCTGTCAGTCTATTTAGTGGCTTGTAAGAAAAGCTGACGATATCACGGCTCCAAGGCAGGCTACCACCCTAGAGCCTCAATCGTAACTAATGGGGGTTTAAAAGGGAGATCAGAAAATATCATGCAGATAAAATACAGAGATAGTAGGAAAGACCATAACCTCAATCTGCAAAATGTAATAGCTTTGTCAAAATAAAAGCCAAAGCTAAACTCTCCTGCTGCTGCACACCTCCTAGCTCGAGGGAACTGTTCACGCAGAGAGGCATTTTCTATTAGTGCAAACTCTGAATGCAGCAGGGAGAAACCCAGCCATAATATCTGCACAACAGCCCCTCCATGCAAACACTATTCTAGTAATGGGAAATTTTAATGATGTAAAGCAGCAAGGTCACACGATATGTCCAGGAGCCCTTGGAAAGACACTGCTTCGGCAGATATTACAGAGGAGAGCTCAGAATTGCTCTTGGTTCATTAGGCTTTGCCTGAGGGTTTTTTTTTTTCCTTCCACTATTAACTACAAACAAGGTTGAGGTTCCTGTTACTCAGTTTCTTGTATGCAATACAAAGAGGTGAAAGGCAAGGTTTGTAAATATGTTAAGGCAGATGGCTTAGATGTGTTTCTATAATACTTGAAATATTCTCTCTGAGTCACCTTATATATGAAAATTGCAAAAACCCTATCAATGTTGCAGTATTTTTTTCTATTCATATATAGATAAAGGTACTATATGCACATAAATATACACACATGGGGTGGATTGATTCCCTCCTTTCCATATAGCACCACCACATCTTCAGTTTGCCTCCTTCCCCAGCTTTATGACCCCATTGAGATCACTCTTACTGTTTTCTTCCTCGTTACATTTTGATATTTCAAAGCATGGCCTGGATCTCACTCCCATCTCCCCACTCCACATTATTAATGAATTGGAAAGCAGACATCATTAGTTTTCGGAGACCATTTCTTTTAAAATTTACAGACCCCTTCATCTGAATCCCGAGAGACAGTCTGCTGTTCTCATCTTAGAATCTTATTAGCATCATATCTTCTGTATCCTGCCATGCAAACTGCATGGCTATGCACTTTCTAGCACTTGACCCTTTTGCGGACGGAATTAATTTACTCTTTGAAGATGCAGCAGCATGCTGTTGTGCTTGTTAAGGAAAGAAAAGCCAAGAAAGGAGCTGGCAAAGCAGGCAAAGAAAATTCTTTTTAAAAGCAAGCCCTTGTAAGCCAAGTTATATGGAGACTGGGCAGCAGAAACTGATAACCAGTAACAGTCGGTAGAAATAGGCAAGTTCACTGATTAGCAGGGATCACGGAGAATTTCTGTATCAAGCTACCTAGAATGGACTAGTCATCCTTTGAAGACTCTTTGGTTCACTATGGCCATGGTGAGCCCTGGAAGACAATTTAAGCAATGAATTCTCATTTGGCCAGTCATTTAATCTATCTCATGACTCATTCATCCAGTACTCACACTATATGCCAGGTACTGTTCTAGACATAGGAGAGGCAGTAGTGAGTAGAGCAATATAATTTTTTTTTAAGTTACAGCACTTAATTCATGGTTCATGAGTGAAAACTAAGAAAAAGCTAATCAGCCAAGCGCCGGTGGCTTATGCCTGTAATCTTAGCTACTTAGGAGGCTGAGATCTGAGGATCGTGGTTCAAAGCCAACCTGGGCAGGAAAAGTCCATGAGATTCTTTTTTTGGTCCGGTTGTGGGGCCTGAACTCTGGGCCTGGGTGCTGTCCCTCAGCTCTTCGGCTCAAGGCTAGTGCTCTACCACTTGAGCCACAGCGCCACCTCCGGCTTTTTTCTTTTTGCTTATGTGGTGCTGAGGAATCGAACCCAGGGCCTCAGGCATGCAAGGCAAGCACTCTACCACTGAGCCACCTTCCCAGCCCCAAGGCCATGAGATTCTTATCTCCAATAAACCATTCAGAAAACCAGAAGTGGCATTGTGGCTCAAGTGGTAGAGTACTAACCTTGAGCTGAAGAGCTGAGGGACAGCACTTAGGCCCAGAGTTCAAGACTTACGACTGACCAAAAAAAAAGAAAAAAAAAAAAAAAAAAAAAGAAAGGAAGAAAAAAAAAATCAATACTTCAAAATATAACTTCTGGGTAGCTATCAGTGTAATGAGAACTAAGCCATGTAAAAGAAGAGATTGTTAATGGGGATTATTTGAAATTAAATGACCTTGTTCACCTAGGAATTGGCCAAGCCCTTTGAAGATCATAGGTATCAGTGTTTCAGACAGAAGGCAAAAAGCTTAAGCTTCATAACCACAACAAGCTTGAGATATTTTAAAAAATTGAAACAAAGCCAATGTAGCTAGAGTATAGTAACAAGGGAGAGAGAATGATGTGAAAAGTTCTATTTTAACCATGTTAAATTTGAGATCGTCATTGGATAGTTCCCTTAAAAAGTCAGAATAATAAGTTTGAATTTCATCCTAATCATAGAAGCAATGAAAGGTGCTTTGTAAAGAATAGACTGAAGAGTGAGACTATGGCTTAGTCTCAAGTATCCCTCAGATACTCCTGTGTTGAAGGTTTGGCCCCCAGTGCAGCAGGGCAGAAGGAGGTTAGGAGGAACTGAATCGTTAGGCTCTAACCTCATCAATGGATTAATCCACTGAAGAAGTTGTGGTATGGTGGGCTATTGAAAAGTGGTAGAAACTTTAGGAGCTGGAGACTAGTTGGAAGAAGCAAGTCATAAGTGTCGTGCCCATAATGGGCACCTACTTGCCTGCCTGATCTTCCAACTCTTATGAAGGGAGCATCTTTGCTCTACTATGTACTCCTAACCAGATGTTTTGTCTCACTCAGGCCCAGCAATAGCAAAACACATGACAGTGGACTGAGCCCTATGAATCCAGGAGCCGAAACAAACCTTTCTTCTTTAAGGTTGTTTACCTCAGGCAATTTGTTACAGAAATGGATGGCTGACTAACACAGGTGAAGATGGTAGAATAAAATAAAAGCAAGGAAATCAGATCGGAGGTTATAACAGAAGACCAATGAAGAGATTATTATATTGTCTTGGACTATGGTGATGATGGTGTGGAGGTAGCAGGATTTGGGTATATTTGGAGGCAGAGCTATGGGGCTTGTTGAGGAACTGGATAATAATGTTATCTTTAAAGTGGCAGAAGAGTGAAGGGAATAAGATTGAAACTGAAAAGTTCTATTTTAACCATGTTAAATTTGAGATCATCATTGGATATCTAAATTGATTAGATGGGGCTACTAGAGATTGTATGGAATGAAGATAGCCATGCATTCTTAAACTGTAGCTTTCATAGTCTATTTTAAGCCATATACTCATGGGATTATTGGAGAAGTGAGTTTAGATAGAGAAAAGGACTAAGGATGGCTTTGAGGGTACTCAAAAAAATGCAAGCTGGGAATCAATAAAGGAGGCATCAGAGCAAACTGAAAGGAGTGATCATTGCTACAGAAAACCACCACCACCACCACCAGCTAAAGATATTTGAAAAAGGCAGGATAATTAACTGGCAACAAGAGTGCGTAAAATGAGAAGTGAGAATTTGTTATTTGGGCAAGATGGAAATCATTGACCACCTTGCCAAAGGAATTTTTCCAGTAGAGAAATAAGGGCAAAAACCTCGGGAGTGTTATAGATAAAATGAGAGATAATGGTTAGGGATAATGTTTTCTCAGAAAGGAACACAGAGAAATGGGGTGTTAGTTGAAAGGGTTATATTGGGATGGGGGAAGTTTTGCTTGGGAGCAACCACAGAATGCTTATATACTGTTAAGAAAAAGAAAGGATAATGTGAAGAGAGGGTATAATATTTCAGGGATCAGGCTTTCAGTAAAGAAGGGATGGGCTCCAATTCTAAAGCCAAGGTACTGGCCTTGAACAGGATCAGCTACTACCTATTGTTCTGTGTAATTGGAGGAAAGACAGTGGTTATAGGTGGTAGCTATTTGTAGGAAAAACTAGCTCTCTTCTGATAGTTTCTAATTTCTCATGTTATAAGTCTATCAACTAAGAATATATTATTCTAAGAATGATTTACAATTTGAAGTAAAAATATTTTAAATGAGAGCAGTCAACATGATAGTACATTTTCCTGAATCACCTTTAGTTGTTTAGGTACGGGGATGTAGGTAATGGGGAGGATTTACCACCTCTCCAGTTACCAGCAAGTGTAATGAGGAAAAAGAAGCAAGGGTACATATAGCAGATAGATTATAGTGATAGGCTGTGGAACTTAATATTGGTGATACAAGGAATGATGCTATGAGCAAAGGAATATGAGGTTGAATTAGTTGATGGGTATGGGTGGGTAAAATAGTGTTGAAGTGTTGGTATATGGGTGCTGAGCTTGAAAAGATAAAGGAAAAGATGAGTAGAAGTGAGAAGATCAAAGAATCATGCCGACACTGAGGTATGAAAGCGGCCAGACTATAGTGAGCAGTGTGCTGTTACGTAAGATGTTCAACCAGATAGCAGGTAAGGTAATACATTGGCATTTGATCCAAATAAATGGGTTTTTGAAGAAGAAAGAGAAAGGACCTGAATGAAGTGAGGAGGATAAAGGGGGACATCAATTCAATTTTAATACCCTGAGAGAAAACAGAGTTCTATAAGAGAACTAATTTTGTCAGAGCAATAGGTAGAAAGGAACATTTTGGAGATGAAAAAAGAGGGGACTATTTTTTTCTCCTGATGACGAGAGACTATGAATTCCAGAGTCTATAATGGAAGGATTTGGTGTGAATAAGAAAGCATTAGAAACTGGGTCAGCATATAGGATAAGCATATAGGTCATGAGAATGATGACCATATAGCAGCACTGACGAGTACAGCAGCCTCTAGCCATATGTGAGCACATGGTTGGTCCCAAAGGACATACTGTAAATACAAAACATGTAACAGATTGTTAAGACAGTACCAAAAATGTAAACTGTCTTTAATAAATGTTGATCTAATGTTTTGATATGCTTGGCTTAAATAAACTGAGACTAAAATTGACTTCACTTTAAAAAAAATTTTTTTAGGTATTCATTGAACTGATGGGGATTAAATCTAGGGCCTTTATATGCTGAGCATTACCACTGAGCTACATCCCCACTTCTGACTTCATATTTTAAAGACTAGTTCAGATGTGGTTAGTTGGAAAGTTACAAATATGCATATAGTTTATATTATACTGAACAGTGCTTGCTGCCTCAGAAGCGTTCATTTCCAGTGATGCCTGAACAGTGATATCTGCTGTGCTGGTATTAAACCTGATAGCTTTCTAAGAGGGAGGTAGGCCATCAGTTCCAGTTCAAGGTACATCCTTTGGAGTAGTCTTTTCAACCCTTGCTTCTTAGTGTGGTCCTTGGACCAATAGCATTGGTACTGCATGGTAACGTTTTTAAGTATACACAATTTTAGGTTATGTCCCAAACCTACTAAATCCAAATCTGCACTCTAACAATATCCCTAAGTGAGTCTTGTGTATACTAATGTTTGAGAAGCATTGCTGGGTAGTTTGTAATGGTGTGGTTGTTGAAGTTAAGGCAGAGAATAGAATATATATAACGAACACCTTTCTGGGTCAGAAATTATCCTACCAGTGAGTAATTTACAATCTGAAAGATCAGCATTTAAGATTTGGGATAATTCTTAAGTATCTACACCTGCACTAATCTAATATGGTGGCCATGAGCCATGTGTAGTTAGTTAGCTAACACTTGATATGTGGCTGATCCAAATTGAGAAGTACTATAAACATATACATTATGCTTTGAAGATTTTACAATAAGAATGTAAAATATCATTTGTAAATTTCTAATGTAATAACATTGTCATGATTCTGGATATATTGAACTAAAGGTGTATTGTTAAAATTAATTTAAAGTGAGGCACTAGTGGTTCATGTCTGCAATGCAGCTCCTCAGGAGACTGAGATCTGAGGATTATGGTTTGAAGCCAGCTTGGACAAGCAAATCCATGATAATCTTAACCCTAATTACACACAAAAGCTGGAAATGGAGCTGTGGCTCAAGTGATAGAATGCTGGCCTTGAGCACAAAAGCTCAAGGACACCACCCATAGCCAGAGTGTAAGCCTCAGGATGTAGCTATCAGAAATTCCTTTGTGGGACACATTTCTCTACTGGAAACTGCTGCTCTTAGCCATGTTGGAAAAGTTAATCTTCCCATGACTTTACAATATAAAAGACTATAGAGCAGGAGTTGGCAAACTACTATCCACAGACAAATCTGGTACACAACCTGATTTTGTAAATAAAGTTTTATTGGAAGATATTCATGCTCCAATAATAGAGCTGAATAATTGTAATGAAGACTATATGATACATAAAACCTAAAATCTATTATCAGCTCTTTATAGAAAAAGTTTACATCTTTCCATCTAGAGGGAAAGATGGAGAGGCCTTACTATTTTCTAATGTAGGACAGTTTAGGATCTATACTCAGAATAGATAAAGCTTTTACAGAGAAGTTTGAATAAGTATATATATGTTTTCTCTCATAAAATAGTTGAAAATCCTTTCAACTGATAGTAGAATCCTTTACCTTTTATAATTGTATACTTAATTGTACTATTCTTTTACATTATTGAAACCATAATTCTTTTCCCATTTAACATTATTTTTAGGGGATGCTTTTCAGACTTTATGAGATTTCATTTATAAGCTTAGATTCTAATTGTAGCCAGATGCTATCAAGCTTTTAATCACTTAAATTGGTTTATTTTCCTTTTATCCTCCTATTGCACATTAAGTAATCATTTAGTACCAATATAGTACCAGTATTAGAAGTATATAACAACTTTAAATATGATGAAACTTGATACAGATTCTAATTAATTCTTTGACTAGAAATAATGTGTCCCTTTATAACATGGAAAATAACAAAGTTATTAAGATTATTATTTCTTATCATTATTATTCTTTCATCTCCCTCTCCGGCTATGCTACTCTAGTTTAGGCCTTCAGTAAGTCCTGTAATATTATCTTAATATCCTTCCCAACTGGCTATTGCTTTATTAAATTTATTTTCATTTCTAATTTACCTTCCTTGCCATTTCTAAATTTTTTTATTATTTCATTTAACATTTTTTGGCTATCCTAAGGTTTGAAATCAGAGCCTTGTGCTTGGTAAGCAGGCACTACCACTCGAGCCATTCCACCAACCCCTTTTGGTTAGTTTAAATTAGGGTCTTTTATGCTTGACTGGCCAAAACTATGATCCTACATGTGACTCCCTTCTGAAAGCCTTTTTATATATAAAGATATGAATCAGCTACAAATTTTAGAACTGAAAAATATAACATGCTAGCACTAGTCAAAAGAAAGTGGAAGTAACAAAAAAGTACATTTCAGAATAAATAAAAGATTATCAGGGACTAAACATTTCAAAGTGATAATGAACCCAATCATTAAGAAGATAGAATAATCCTGAATATTCGCTGGCTTGGATAGTTCAGGCTGTTGTGACAAGATGCCTCAGATCCAATGGCCTAAACATAAGAAATTTATTCTGCATAGTTTTGGTGTCTGGGAAGTTCAAGACCAGGGTGCCTGAAGATTCAGTGTCTGGCGAGGACCCTCTTCCTGGTTTGCAAATAGCTGTTTTCTTGGAGTTTTAGTCTTTTTGTTTTCTTTTAAAGACACTAATCCTTCCATGGGTTCCACTTTTATAACCTCATCAAACCCAATTACCTAGTCTATAATACTGCTAGGATTGGAAAGCCTCTCAGCCTGTACTTGATTTTCCACTATTTCTACTTTCCAAACCCATATCCTCTGCTCTAGCCAGGCTTTTCTCTTTCTAATCCATTAGTATGTCATACACTTCAATACTTGGATGCTTTTGCTCATGCTATTTTCTGATCTGGCATACTCACCTTCCTCATTGCCTACTCTAATTCTAGCCTTTAAGAGTCAATTTAGCTTGTATTTTCTCCATTATGTTTCTTATTCCTCCAGTCATCATTGACTTCAGTCTCCTCCAAATTCTAGAATTACAGTCTGCACTTAGTCCTGAGTTGTATGTGATCTTCTATTATTTGTTCTTATTTCTTCTCTTATGCACTCAATTTCATAAAACTGAGTTTGAAGAAATATGACATTCTTGTGCTAATGAAGGCAGAGAGACTTAAGATATTTAGCATGTGCTATTGTTCCTTAAATATGCTAATTATAATTAATAACAATGTAGCAAATCCACAATTTGTACAGGCCTCTATTTTGACTATATAAATTAAATTAAGAATTTTTTTTCTATTTGATTTACCAAAGAAAAGTTGTGTCAACCCATTGCATCAGAATGACTGTATTTTTGTGTAATCGGTGTTGAAGCCTGCAGTGGGACTTACTCCCAGGGTATTAATCAGCTTTGGAACAGGCAGTACTCATGCCAGATACAGACTGGCAGGAAGCTGATGAGACAGTACAATGAATGATCTACCATAAAGGCCATGGGCAAGAGGTGGCCATTAGTCTAGAGCTCAGTAATGCACTCTTCAAGTACATTACTCACCAATCCATCAGGCAATCTGCTACAGGACTAGGAGATTCCAGCACTTTTAAATCTGTAATGTGATGGCTGCCAGCCTGCTCTACATGCCCTAGGTTACAAGGGCATAAGAGTGTGGGAGGAAGGCAATACATTTGGTGTCATTGTCAGTATTTTTTCTATTCTTTCTTCTCTGTGTACTTAAGAAAGGGGCCTACCATTATTCATAGATTAATAGAAGAGAGAATGCTCTGGTGTCTCTATTAGCATTAACTACTGGCAGATCTTTTCCCCAGTGTCTAATCAGTAGAATTTTCATTAGCTAAAACAAAAAAAAATAGTTGTATAGGGAAATACATTGCATTTTAATTCTAAAATATAGCTATTTTATTCTATAAATTTTCCTTTGAAGTAGACTATCAAAACAAATCCAACTTAGTAAATAAAAGCCACAGAAACATAAATATGCCAGATTTCGTTGTAAATAAGAGTGGCATCATTTTTCTCCTCCTTGGGTATCATTTACTAAATTTACAGGCTTTCTGTGCATATGCATAATGATGATTGCAAAGTGAAGGTTCAGGCAAAGAAAGCCATGTTAACTATGATACAAAATTTCTATTTGCAATTAACAAACACACAATTAGACTGGAGTCACAGGCAAAGAGACAGGATAGGTTTTAGTTGGCTTAAGCTTATTATTTATCCTGAGATTATAATGTTTCTGCATCTTTAGTATCACAATGATTTATGATAAGTAAGTAAATAATGATAATCATAATTTTTGAGCGCCCGTTCTTGGTAATATGAAAGGTTTAAAATCTCTATACCCACTGTTTAAAGTAGTTTTAGAAGATCCACAAGTGTGAGAAACCCTGAACCATCAGTGAGTGGGTGTAGTCAGAGAAGCAGAGGCATTGTTTCATCAGTGGTCACTTGAGAAGTAAAGCATGGTGACAAGCAAATGGAGAAGTGAATTTGGAATTCTTACTTGAGAAAGCATGGGGAAGATCTGTTCTTTGTTCAAGTTATGACACAGGTGACTAGTCTCCATTATGTCAGTGCTTTCCCAGCCTGTGCATGAAAATCAACAACAGAGATCTGAAAACACATACACAGATCATGATAGTAGATGAGATTTACTTTGCATATACTAAGTGGCTCTTAGGATTCTATAGTAACTCAATGACCACATCAGCCCTTCTAGGTCATTGTTCCTTTTTAAGGATAAGAACAGAAAGTCTAAGTAACTTACTAATTTACATAAATCTGAATTCAAATCCAGGTAGTCTGACCCACTCTTAAATGCTTTATATTAACTTTCATGTCCTTTTCAAAGATTTCCCAACTAGATTGCTAGTTCAGTAGTGATGGCCTGGGGCACAGGTCTCCGTGTTTTTTTTAAAAAAGCATTTATAGGTAGTTCTGATGCACAGCCAAGGTCAATAACTATAGATGTAGTGTTAGTTTTCTAGCCTGTCCTTCCCTAAAGCCATGGCTCCCCAAGACTGGGCTTATATTCTTATTTTAAACCATAGGAAATACCTTGCTATATCTCAATGTCATGGGAAACATGCTGTTAAACCATGACCCATATGGAGTTGAAAGATGGGGTTGGTCTTTCTCTACTCTGCTCTCTGATCATATTCTACCAGCAATATAGGACTCAGCTCTGAACATCGTAGATAAACAAAAAGTAATACTAATCAGAGAATGCTATGATTAGGAGAAATTTGGGATGTCCAAAATAATGTTTGGTTTAAAAAACCTAAGATACTTTGTTTTTAAAAGTCAATTATTTGGCGGGGCACCAATGGCTTATGACTAATTTCTAGCTACTCAGGAGGCTGAAATCTGAGGATTGAAGTTTGAAGCCAGTATGGAAAGGCCTGCGAGTCTCTTATCTCCAATTAACTACCAAAAAAGCTGGAAGTGGAGCTGTGGCTTAAGTGGTAGAGCACAAGCCTAAGGCAAAAAAGTTCAGGGACAGTGCACAGGCCTTGAGTTCAAGCCCTAGGGCTGGCACCAAAAAGAAAAAAAGCCAGTTATTTGACTTTAACCGATTTCAGTCCTTTCTTGTCCTCTAGGTGCTGATGTCCTTCAGGATGTAATTAGGAAGTTTAAGAAAGGTAGACTGCAGTGTCTAGTGGAAGCAAGGATTGCCTAGGAATGAGAATTGCTCAAGGACATAGCTTATCACTCCATAAGATTCTGAGTTTTCTATCCCCCAGAGGTTAACCATGATGCTTGGTGGCACTGTTGTAGAGAGACTTGAAGCATTAACATAGTAAGAACCTTACTTACTTGAGGGTTCATTAAAATTCCCCCAATCTTCTTTGGATGCATGTGCCCTTGGCAGAGTCTGGGCTTCTGTATAGTGAGTAGCATGGGCATGTCTTCAGCTGCCCTTAAATGCAGTACTGGTTCTGACTGGCTGATGCCCATGCAGTAGACAGTTTCTGGGGTATGAGACATTCACTCAATGCAGCAATTGTATTTTGAGCATATGTCTAGGCATGAATTTAAAGAAACAATAGTAAATTATACATATCTCTTACCTCTACATTTAGTTGAAAATATACACAATGAATTGAATAAAATTGACCAAATGATGCTAATATTTAACCATTTTGACTTACAGAAATGGTATAGTCCAATATAATATAATTGGCAAGTTGTAATTACAAGTTGTTTCATGATAATTATTCATAAACATTTGGGAAATACTATGTGACACAGATGAGCAAGTCATTCATTCAGTTGGAGCAATTCTATGAGGAGTATGGAATTTATGGAGTCTTTAAAAAACTGAAAAATTAAAGGGTAAGAGAAATTTTCAGGTAAGCAGGTAAGGTCTTTCCATGAAGACAGAACAGAATAAGAGATGGAGAAATGGAAAATATTTATGATTTAGGAATAATAAAAAATAGTAAAATAATCTTTAATAAAGCTGAAATTCTCTCCCCCCCCATCTTTCTGTATTCTTTATATCCTTTACTGAGTGGCTATTAGATATTTATCAACACCCAAAATACTAGGAAGCATACAATAGCTACCAATCTAGCAGCATTTTCACTATGAACATCCATTTATAATGTTGAGATAGAAGAATGCATATACTCATGTCAAGAGGCATACAAGGAAGCTATTTAGAGCGTAAATAATAGAGACAGGCTGACTGTGGGCTCCAATATTAGCCCTACCATTTACAATGAGTCATAGGTAGGTTGTTGAGACTATCCATGTCTCAGTTCCTTCATCTAAAATGTGTATTATAATACCTTTTATGTTCCATGCTGACACTTGTCTAGTTCTTTTTTTAGAAACAGAAGTGATTATACTTTATGTTCTAAGTTCCTACCTGGAAAATCTAAAACACTAAGAGATAATTAGATTTTCCCTTCCATTATATTCCTATTTTCAACAAAGTAAGGACAAAGTAATAGCTCTCAAGTAGGAATTTTGCTCCTTGAAATTTCTGGGATACATCCACACTAGAAAATTTTGGCTCTTCCGATGCCACGTGCAGTTAAGTTAGTATTTCTGAGGGGTCCAAGGATTTTGTTCTAGTGGGGAAAAAAAACTTCCTGCAACCAAACAACTAAATATTCTGGATAAAAGATTTACAACATCCTTTAAAATATATAGCTGAACTCACAATAAAGTAAGGAAAATCCTTAGAGGCCAAGAACTAAGCAGAAGCATGAATCCAGAGAGGTAAACATGCTAAAGCCAGCGGCTGCCCTGAGGGCAACTGCCAATCCCCAGAAACCTAAAGCATTTTATTTGAGAAGCTGGAATGGAAACCCCAACTTAAAATCAGGATTCCAGAAGAGATACATCTTCACTAAAACAGTGCACTAGAAATTCTGCTCTTTCAATGAAGAAATAATAAAACTGTTGGTCAGCCTTGGCTATTGTTAGAATAGAACAAAAAAAATCCCTCTTAGTATTCTTAGTACGGTAACATAACATAATCAAACAGCGATTTTTGTGAGAGAAATTATTGATAATTCTACCAGAACAGAAGATATTAACTGGATTATCTTGGGCAAACCAGGATATATTAGTGCCCTAATTTATAACTATAGGTTAGTTACAACCACAAATGGATATGAGGATGGAAATCACAATACCTATAAAAGCTGAAAAACAACCAACCTGAGAAATTAATCTTTGGCTGATAGTCCTTATCGGAACATAGTCTAGGTAGAGAAAATGTAAGTACATTTTAAGAAAATGTGTCCTCAACCCTGACCTCCTTCAATTTGCTCAGGTTTTTTGGCTTACATAATTTCATGATTGACAGATTAAAAAAAAAGTCATAAAAATCATGAGGGGGGAAAAAGATATTATCAGTAGGTTCCAAGAGAACTAACAAGGAGAAAATAGGATGAAAAAATACAGCATTTCAAATAATGGAATCTCAGACTTGAGAATATAAAATCAGTATGTTTAATATAGGTAAAAAATAAAGGAGGGCATAGAAGAATGAGTCAAAACTACAAGTAGGTTTATTTTAAACATAATTAAAAATTTAAATTGATTAGAGAGAAAGGAGACTGGGATGGGGAAGGTTAATTAATGAGTTTTAAGTTGCAATTAGTTATGAGACGTTCTATGTGCTATTGCATGATAGTATGTGGATAGCAACTGAGTATTACTATATGAAAAGATTTTGAATGTTTCCATTACAAAGATATAAAAAACACTGGCTAGAAACTTTAATTTGATTGTACAATATGTACATGTGTTGAAATATCACTTTGTTTTTTTTCTTTATTTTTTATTAAAAATTTTTTTTTATTGTGAAAATACCATACTGAGGGGTTACAATTACATGGGCAAGGTAATGAGTACATCACTTTGTACTTCACTAAAATGTATAATTTTGTGTTTTATGTATTAAGTTAATCTTATTAAAAATAAAATTTTAGGGGCTGGGAAGGTAGCTCCGTGGTAGAGCGCGTGCCTTGCATGCCCGAGACCCTGGGTTCGATTCTTCAGCACCACATAAGCAAAAAGAAAAAAGCCAGAAGTGGCGCTGTGGCTAAAATAGTAGAGCGCTAGCCTTGAGCTGAAGAGCTGAGGGACAGCACCCAGGCCCAGAGTTCAGGCCCCACGACCGGACCCCCCCAAAAAATAATAATAAAAAAATAAAAATAAAAAAATAAAAGTTTTAATGTAATAGAGACATAAAACTTCAGACATGACATAGATGTAGAGAGAATTCATGAATTAGAAGATAAAACCAAAGATATTAGCCAAATTAAAGCATAGCGAGATGGAAAGAGAGAAAGTTGGAAAAGAAAGTATGATACTTAGAGCTGAGAATAGCAAGGTCTAATATTCAAGTATTTATAGATTTTTTTCAAGAGATGTTGAAATATATGAACTTTTAGAATCAGTACAATGATTTGAAAGATAGATAAAAACTGATATATCACACCTCACTAGAATAAACCTGTAAAACACAAAACATGAAGAGGATATCAGAGAATGTCAGTTCACAATGATAAAAACAACATGCACATCTGACACCTCAATGGAAACTAGAAACTTAGGCTATAACATACTTAAAATTACTGAGAGGGAAAAAAAAATGCAACTTAAACTTGTTTTCATAGGAAGTTATTGTAAGTCTAAAAGTAAACCATCCCAGAAAGCAAGAAATAGTATGTATTAAATAGTTTGGTAAAAAAAAAAAAAAAATGGCAAGCACAGGTAGAGTGTGTTTCAAGCCTATAATCCCAGGTACTCAGGAGGCCGAATTAGAAAGAGATGACTGATCATGGTTTAAGACTAGTACAGAAGGTAAACGTTATCAAGTTTCCAGCTCAACAAAAAAGCTAAGCATAGTTCATACCTGTGACCCCAGAGAAGGCAGAGATTTGAAGAATGGCAGCCCTGGCAAACAGTGAGACCCCATTTCAACAAATAAATAAGATCTGGGTGGCACATACCTACAATTCCAACTACATAGACATAGACAGGAGGTAAAGACAGGAAGATCATTATACAAAGTGAAGCCTATACAAAGACCTCATTTGAAAAATAATGAAAGCAAGGGCTGGGAAGGTGGCTCAGTGGTAGAGTGCTTGCCTTGCATGCATGAGGCCCTGGGTTTGACTCCTCAGCACCACATAAGCAGAAAAAGCCAGAAGTGGCACTGTGGCTCAAGTGGTAGAGTGGTAGCCTTGAGCTGAAGAGCTGAAGGACAGCGCCCTAGCCTAGAGTTCAGGCCCATGACTGACAAAAGAAAAAAATAAAATAATGAAAGCAGTAAGAGTTGGGAATGAGGCTCAAGTGTTAGAATGGCTGCCTAGTAAGTGCCAGGCCTTGAATTCAAACTTCAGTACTGAAACAAATATTGATGAATAAAACAACCAAATACACACACAAAAAACCTCAAAACAACCAATGAATCAAACAAAAAATCCCTCATCAAAATATATTAGATACAGATGAAGCTAAATCAACACTACTGTGATAAACACTTCAGGCTGGGGATGTAGCTCACTGTCTAGCATGTTAAAGAGCCTGAGTTTGTTCCCTAGCCCTGCAATAAAAGGTTCACCCATGCAATTCAAGCACTGGGAAGACTGAGGCAGGAAGATTCTGAGTTCGAGGCCAGCTTGGGATATATAGAGAGACCTTGTCTTTAAACAAACAAAAACTGGGGCTTGACTTCAGGCAACAATGAAATAAATGCTACATCAGAAAAATTGTTCTGTAGATAACAATGACAAATTCTGAGCTAAAACACAAAATAAAATAAAAACTGCTACTTGAAGGGACTATATAGAGGTACAATAAAATCTAAAAGCTAAAATTATCAAATGTCTAAGAAGCCAGCACAGAAGAAATCTCTTTATGGTTGTGTGTGAGAGCCAAGCAAGAAGGATATGGAACTATTTCTTAAAAGTCCAAATTCATAAAGGATCTAATTGAAATTTATAAGACAATGTTCATTTAAAAAAAAGGTAAACTACAGACTGGACGAAAACATTTGAAAAACATACATCTACCAAAAAGATTTGTATTCAAGACTATACAAAGACACATTAAAATCAGGAAAACACTTGAAAAACATACATCTACCAAAAAGATTTGCATTCAAGACTATACAAAGACACATTAAAATCAGCAATTTAATAATCAAATTTTTAAAGGTCTAAAGATTTGCCATTTTGCAAAGAGAGCAATAAATGTCTCTTAAGCACATGAAAAAGTAGTTAAAATAATTAGTCATGAGGGAAATGTAAAATTAAATCACAAGATATTCACTAGGTTGGTAAAATTAAAAGCATTAAGTGTTAGTGAGAATGTGGAGAAGCCAGAATTCTTATATATTGCTCGTCAGTATGTAAGATATTGCAAATATTTTTGGAGAAAGGTTTAGCAGTTTTTCGATAGTTAAATACTATATTTTAGTTAAATATTCTTTTTGCCCAGCAATTACCAGAGAAATGAAAACATAGAGCTAAAGATTTGGACAAGAACGTTTATAGCAGTTTTGTTTATAACAGTCAAAAATAATTCAAATATCCAGGAGAATGACAAAACAAATCATGGGATATTCATAAAGTAAAGCCTTACAATGAAGACTAAGCCCATTGATACTTGAACAAATATGGAATATTAGGCATTACGCTGAGCAAAAGAAGTTGGATAAGACAGAGTAGGAACTGAGTACTTCAACTTACATGAGGCTTTAGAACAATGAAAATTAATACATGTTGAGACTATTAGAAAATTGTTTTCAGGAGAAGACTGTCTAGAAAGAGAGAGATGGGGTTTGAGAGAATATGATAATGCAAGTATGGCCAACTGTCAACAATGAGAACTGGAGTAGAAAGTATATGAGATTTCCTTGTAAAACTTCTGAAAACTTTTTATGCAGGCTTGAAAATAAAAATAAAACATTTTGAGCCAGGTACAATGGTACATCTTTGTACCCTCACTACATGGGAGGCTAAGGCAGGGGGATTGCATGGCCTCAGGAATTTAAGGTCATCCTGGTCAACATACCCAGATGCTGTCTCTAAAAATAATAATGTTTCTGAGTTAAAAAAAGAAAAACAACAAAATGAGCTGGGTGTGATGGTTCATGCTTGTAATCCCAGAACTTGCGAGTTTGGGGAAGTAGAACTGTGAGTTTGAGGATAGCCTGAGCTATCTAGTGAGACTGTCTCAAAAACCAAACAGAAAAACTGGAGCATACAAATATACTACTACAATAAAAAAAAACACAACATCACCAAAACAGTAGAAAGGCAGCAGAAAATATTAAGCATGTACAGAGGGACTTTAAGTCTAAAATCCTTATATAGTTCTGAAAAGGGATTTGTTAAGTTTTATGTATGCATGCTTATTAGGATCTGAAATATGACGATTAAAAAAGAAGATAGCTGCTAAATTAGTAGGGGAACAAAATGAAGAAAAAGACAATTCAAACTAAAGAAAAAAAATTAACTAGAAAAAGTAGAATAGTTAAAATAAGATAGATTGAAAAACAGTAGTAATAAGAAACGAACAAAAGGCATTATATAACAAATGACAATTTCTAAATAGAGTTTCAAAAACTGTACCTGATGGTTATAAGTAAAATGCCTAATATGTGAGGTTAGAGGTAGATGCAGTCTTCAGGATATACAAGAAACTGCTAAAGCTTAACGAGGAAAACAACAGAAGAAATGAAGCAAAAGAAACAGGTGCTTCACAGAATTAGGAATTGAAATGGCTTATAAACTTAAAAATACCCCCAAACTCTTTAGTAATGAGAGAAGAATAAATTAAAATCACAATGAGATACCAGTTTATATCCATGAGATAGGGAACATGGGCCTAACCCTTAACACAAAGCCTTTGATAATGGTAGCTGCTGGAAAATTGTGGAAACCAATTATTGTTTCCCATCAATCCTTTTCTTCTTTAGTCAACCTCTCACCCACTTAATTTTTGGCTGAGCCCATAACCACTTCAGAATAGAGACCTCATTTTCTAATTGGTTTTGCAGACTGATTAACATCTGTCCAGTTTATAGGTAGATAATAGCTTATAAGTAGATATAGATTACTCAAATTCCAGGAAATGTTTTTTATAAATATCAGGAAAAGGAGGCATAACCTTCTTTTCCTCTCCTTCCTTCTGAGAGGCCGAATACAGATATGATGGCTAAAATCAGTTATGATAATGTGTATTAAAATTTAAAAACTGCTGCATTTATCCTGAGGTGGAAAAACCTCTCGGGTATCAAAAATGGAAATGATTAAAAATGTTGTCTAAGTGTTGCTTAAGAAGATGACTTAATGTACAGACTAGAACCATACAATAGAACTTCTATCTTGATAGAAATTTTCTTTGTCTACACTGTCCAACACAGTAGCTACCTTAAACATGTCTGGCACAATTGAGGAGCTGACTTTTAATTTTAATTCAGTTAAATTTAAATAATCACATGGAGATAATGGCTACTGATTGGTACAAGTCTAAATAACAAATGCTACAAGAAAAGTAGATTTCCAATTCTCTGATGACATATTTCCATATGTAACCCAAAATCTGATGGTATTACTATAATACATCTCTTCCTAATTCTACCTATTTACATATTTTCTTAACAGATTTTCTCAAGAGTTACATAAAAAAACAAAAATATAAGCTGGGCATGGTGGCACTTGCCTATAAATCCAGCACTCAAGAGACTGAGACAGAAAGACCATGAGTTTCAGACCAACCTGAGCTACACTGCAAGTTCGAGGCCAACTTGGACTGAATGGCAAAACACTACCTAGAAGATCAAACAAATAAAAGCCCTAACAAAAATTTAAATACAAGTGATTCACTTAATTGGTACAATCCATATACAGGCATTTTGTATGCATTTTATTAATAAATGTGGTTTGATGTCAACTTATTTTTGTTTAGTTCCTTATCAAAAATTGGGTGATGTGTTCAAGTTGTTTTAAACAATTGTGTGAAAAATTCTAAAGTTAACATTAATACAAAAAGTAATTTTATTGTCTAGAGCAAAGATTCCCAAACTTTTCGGTTCTTGAAACACCGAGAGTCTAGTAGTCATGGCTCCTCGGAGCTGAAAAATAATAGCTCAGTGGCAAAGTGTCCTGGGTTCAACCTCCAGTACCAAAAAAGACAAAAAAAAAAGCCCCAACGTTCCAACATAATAGCAATAATTCAGGTCATGTCCAACAGATGTCGCTGTGTTTCTCTCAAAAATTTAAACCATCTTTCATTGCACCTTTTAGTTGGCTACAGGGGGCAAAGGAACCAGTTTGAGATTTATAGGATGAGAATGCTTTGAACATAGAAAACAAAAACAACGGGCAAATCTGTTTACTGATATTTGGGAGTATCTTATATCCCTAGTGTTTATAAGTATCTTTTCAAATCATTTAATGGAAAAGACATAAAACATCTGTAAAAAGATTTTAAAAAATACAAGAACTTTTAGTTACGAAAATCTAATTTTATGGGCAGGTTAGTAGTAAGTATGTCTAAGAATCTATAAACAATTTATGAGGTTTATATCACACAAAGGAAGTGAATGGATACATACATGTTTACATATGTATGTGTGTATATATATGTATATAAAGATACTAGTACATACAACACAAAAATATTTTTTAAAAATTAAGATCTATAAAAAGCAGTATTTAGATTCAGAAACAGTTTGCCTCTAGTCCTACTCTGGAGACTGCTTATGGTCACATATTGGTGACCTATCCTTCGAAGAATTAATGAGAGAGAAAGGAGGAGAAAAGGGGAAGGCAGAGAGAAGGGAAAGAAGGGAAAGGAAGGGGAAGGAAGAGTACTATTAGATGGGAAAGAGAAGTATAATGAGTTAAAGAGAATATTAAAGAAGGCTTAGAAATAGGAAGAAAAAGGGCTACAGATTGTAAGCTTCTTTAAATATATCATAAAAGGTAGATAGTTGTATTTTTTCTAAGACTATTTTTTTCTCTCTGGCATTTAAAAAATAAATTATCCCTTATCTATAGTTTAAATGAGTTTCCAGAAAAACCAGTCCCACAAGAATAAAAGGCACAGAAGGATAAACTCATGAAATGAAACATCTTTAGCTAAGCACATATCCCTATTTTGAAGAGAATATTAAGATAGTTTGCTCACCCCCAAACTGATGAATTCTTTTGTAATAAGCATGGCAGATTTTGAACAGAGTAGCTACCTGGTTTGCTTGTTACTGCTCTGCATTATGTGACTGCTTCATGACAACAGAAAAAATGTTCTGTCAGCAAGGATTATTGACAGAGCAGAAGTCGCCATCTTAAGAACAAGCTTATGTGGAACATCACAATGTAAAATTGTAGAGATTTAATGTTCTCAAATGCCTTCTATCTAAAATCGGTTAATTTTCCCCACTGTATTTTCTAGGAATGTAGAAAAGGAGCCTATCCTTAAGTTCCTCAACAGTACAAAGGGAGTAGTAACAATCATCTCACTGAGTTCTGCAAAGTAAAGATTCTGTCTGAAAACACCTGTTTTATCCTGTAAGGCCAACAATATAAACCACAGCAACTGCTATTGTTATGCTCTCTAGCTTTGGCTTAAATGAAACACCGTGTCTTCAGCTTAACAGCAAATGGGAGGTCCACTTTTATAGACTTTTAGAGGCAAATGCACAGCATTGTAGATTATACAACAATTTGGAGATAATTCCCTCCAACTCTGATATGCCAATCACATGTTCATTTCCTCTGACTCAGGGTATTTCAAAAGGCTGAATTACAAAATCTTTACTCTTTTGACACATCAAATCTAGGGAATGAAAGTTCTAGATGAATCTTATAGTTTCAGATGTTATTTTCCATCTACAATTAAACCTCTTACCCTCTTTTTAAAAATGTTACTTTATTGTAAAGGTGAGGTACCGAGGGATAAGTTACATAAGTAGGGTAATGAGTACATTTCTTGTTGAACAGTGTTATTATCCCCACCTCATTTTCTTCCACTTTCCCTCCCCCAGCTCTCTTCTTGCCCTCCCCCGCCCCGAAATTGTAAAGTTCATTTCCAATATAGCATCTTGTGAGTATTGCTGTTACACTGGTTCACCCTTTGTCTTTGGTCTTACCATTTTGTGATTTCCCTTTTCCAAATCAGATAAATGTATATACAAGACACAAGGTACCAAAATAAAAAAGTGATAATGGGGGGTAAACTAAAGGAAAGAAATAAAAGAAAAAGGAAATAACTTCAAACAGAACATTTAAAAAAAACCCACAAAACCAACTCACCCTTCCCCCCAAAAGTCTCCTGTTTCTAGTTTGGACTTGACTTTGATTAGCATCATTTTATATGGTCATATGTACCTAACTATTGAGCTATTCTGCTCATCTGCTAAGATTATCCTAGATGTATACTAATGATTAAAAATAAGGGAGACCATGGGACCTATGTTTCTTTGGGTCTGGCTTACTTCATATAATATGATTTTTTCCAAGTCTTTCCATTTCCTTATGAATGGCACAATGTCATTCTTTCTGATGGAAGAAAAGGATTCCATTGTGTATATATATACCATATTTTCTTTCTTTTTTTTTTCAGGTAAGGGGTAGGTTTATTCAGTAGACCTGCTGGGAAAGAGCTGGGAAAGAGAGAGAAAAGAGCTAGAAAAGAGAGCATCTGGGAAAGGTATGAAAGAGAGAGCTAGGAAAGAGAAGGGAGCTGGGAAAGAGAAGGAAAGAGCTGAGAAAATATACCATATTTTCTTGACCCATTCATTTACTGAGGGGCATTTGGGTTGGTTCCATATCTTAGCTATGATAAATAATGCTTCCTTCCCTCTTCTTATTTCCATACTCACCAGTGTCCATAGAACACTTCCACTTAAATCCCACAGAAATATCATATTGAAAAATAAATCCATCTCCCTCAAGGCTATCTTCATTAATTTTCTCTTGCTATCAATAAAACATTGAGCATTTCCAGGCTCATAGCCTTGATATCATTTTTTTTCCTGGTTCTTGTTAAAGAACCTATGTTTACCAATTCTACTAATCCCTTCATTCCAACAATACTTTTGTTTTCCATACAGGGGTCTGGACTCAGGAACTTACTCTTACTAGGCAGTCTCTCTACCATTATAAGCCACTCCCCCAGTCCCTCTTTGCATTAGTCTCATGTTCTTTTTTTTTAAATTTTATTCTTGAGCAAATATATTTTATTTTTGAACAAACATATATTTGTAATATGAGGGAGTTTCATTGTGATATGTCCATGCATGCACCTAATGCTCCTTGAACAAATGATTCCCTCTACTATATTTTTCCTTTTCCAGCCTTCTACCATTTCAGTTTTTGGTGTGCTTCACTGTGTGCTGTCTGTCCTCCTCTTTCCATAGTATCTACTAAGGTGTATAATAGAGACAAACTACTATTTGGCTGACCAAATTCTTTTTTTTTTCCTTTTTTTTTTCTTCCAGGGCTGAGAACCGAACCCAGGGCCTTGCGCGCGCCAGGCGGGTGCCCTTCTGCTGGGCTAAACCCCCAGCCCCTGGCTGACCAAATTCTTAACCTCAATATATTTATCCATCTCCACTAAAAGGACTGGTCACATAAAATGTATACATCTTTAGCCCTCTTATGAGCTTTTTTTTTTTTTTTAATTTTTTTTTGGGTCCAGCCGGTCATGGGACTTAAACTCTGGGCCTGGGTGCTATCCCTCAGCTCTTCAGCTCAAGGCTAGCACTCTACCACTTGAGACACAGTGCCACTTCGGCTTTTTTCTTTTTGCTTATGTGGTGCTGAGGAATCGAACTCAGGGCCTCAGGCATGCAAGGCAAGCGCTCTACCACTGAGCCACCTTCCTAGCCCTCTTATGAGCTTTTAACCAACCTTCAAACTAAATAAATTACTTACTTGACTGAAAAGTTGCTTCAAATCTTAGACACATATAACTTCATTTCTGGTTCAGTAGTAGTTTCTGAAAGTGAAATTCAAAACATCATCATTAAATCTATTTCAATCAAGCTTGATATAAGAAATTTTAGCTATCTTCCAGGCACTGATGGCTGATGTCTCCAAACCTAGTATTCAGGAGTCTGAGATCAGGAGGATCATGGTTTGAAGCCAGCCCAGGCAGAAAAGTCCACAAGATCCATCTCCAAAATACCATGGAAAAGCTAAAGTTGGAAGTATGGTTCAAGTTGTAGAGAGCCAGTTGAGTGAGCAAATTAAGCAAACCAAGGCTCTTAGTTCTAGCCTTAATATTTTTTAAAAATAAGAAAGCCTTATTATGTTTCCTCATCAACTTTTCCATTTTTTATGTGTAACCGAAGTAGAATCACATGATCATTACAAATAATAATAATAATAATAATAAAAAGCTGGTGCCTGTCATTCCAGCTATATGGGAAGCATGAAAAGGATGGTACTGGTCTGGGAAATAGTGAGACCTGATTAAAAAAAAGAGTTGGGGGCATGGCTCAAGTGGTTGAGCTCCTGCTTAGAAAGCTGGAGGCCCTGGCTTCAAACAATATTACCAACAAAATATAGTAAGCAGGCAAGCTAGCTAGCAAGCAATAGCTAGAAGGCTAATTTAGTTCAGGGAAGAGTTTGGAGTGTGAATCCAGATATTTGAATAGCTTTCTAAGACAACATCTACACCATTTAGATGATGATATTCACAGTATTTACAATGGCAAAATTAAAAATTGCTTGAAATGTTAAGAAACACTGGTTATGAAGAACAGTAATAGAGAGAAAGTTTGTCAAAGAAATGAACTGGAGAACTTCAAGCCATATAAATGGAAAATATTGAATCTGAAGGAAAATACTGAAAAAAATCAAAGACTTTATTTAAATGGGAGTGATCATATTTAATGATCCTGTGAGATCACAATTAAAATGTTTAAACTGTATTTATTTAATTTTATTCTTAGAGAAGTGAAAATTGGGCATATAAAATAAGTAAGAAAAAATGGCTTAGCCGGGTATTAGTGGCCTGTAATCCTATCTATTCAGGAAGCTAAGATCTGAGGATTGTGATTCAATGGTAGCCAGGGCAGAAAAGTCCCCATGAAGCTCTTATCTCCAATTAACCTCTCAAAAACCAGGAAGTGGAACTGTGGCCCAAAGTGGTAGACCACTAGCATTGAGCAAAAGAGCTCAGGAACAGCACCCAGGCCCTAGGTTCAAGCCCCACAACTGACCAAGAAAAATGGCTAAGATTTTCTTAAACTTAAAAATATTTTTTAAAACATTTTTTAAACTTAAAAGTTTTCTTAAATTGTTGCAAAACATAAATTGACAATTCCAAGTAGTCCAAGTAAGGTAAATATAAAGAAAACTTGAGTACATCATCAGCCAACATAAGCAAACATAAACAGAAAACCTATCAAGAGGGAATAACATTCCATTTTGATACAAATTACTACTGATATCTCACCTGAAACAATGTAGGACAAGAAACAATGGAACACCTATTAGCCAGGGAAGGAGAATTTGTTACATTTGAATTCTACATACTGGGAAAAATTATCTTCAAGCTTGTTTCAAAACAAATGTGTTTTTCCACAAAACCAAATTTGAGAGTTTAGCAGAGCTGTACTTCAATAGAAAGTAAATTATTCATGCTGAGGAAATTTAACTGAGTGATGGGATCATACACAACCACACCTGGCTTGAGTGTCTCATTCATTCATTCAGTCATTTGTATTTTTGGTGCTAGTATCAGTGCTTGAATTCAGGGCCTGGCCTTGAGTTCTCGCTTGGGTTTTTTTACTCATGGCTGGCACTATATCACTTGAATATCACCTGTAGTCTGGCAATTTGCTATTTAATTGGAGATAGAGTCTCATAGACTTTACTGCTCAGGCTGGCTTTGAACTTCAGTCCTTAAGATTTCAGCCTTCTGGATATCTAGAATTACAGGTGTGAGCCACTGATACCAGGTTTGATAGTCTATTTTAGTAAGATTTTCTTAATACTGTATTTTTAAGATAAGTATGAACATTCCCATCATATAAATCTGCAACAAACAATCTGGTTGATGGAGTTTGAAGGAGGACTTTTTTGAAAGTGGCATGATAGTTGTTCCTCCTTCTCCTCCTCCTCTTCTTCTTCTTTCTCCTCCTCTTCCTCCTCCTCCTCCTCCTTTTTTCCAGTCCTGAGACTTGAGCTTCTTTGGCTCAAGGCTAGTGCTCTACCACTTGAGCCACGCCACCACTTCTGGCTTTTTCTGTTTATGGGGTATTGAGGAATCAAACCCAGGACTTCATGCATGCCAGGCTACCTTCCCAGTCCCACTTAGTTCTTCTTATAGTATTACTAAATAGTTGTACAAAGGAGTTACAATTCCTTGTCTGTTTATGAGAAGAGAGGGATATTTAATGCCACGGAATTATTTCTAAGAGTTACATTGCAAGGCAATGACAAGTTCAAATTCAATACTGCTAGTACCGACTGCTGCAATCTATATTGCTTTGGATTCATAGTAACTTTATTACATTGTGCTACATTATGAGTTAATCCTTTTTGAACCTGTATGCCTCCTTCAGTGCGACACTGTAATATGACTTTTTTTTCTCTTTCCAAAAATGTGAAAGAAAACATAAACATACAGTAAATAATTGTTTTACACTCATACAAGTGAGTACTTTGTTACAGGAGGTCATTAAGATTTTATACAATATCATTGTGTTAACTATCTTTATTCAGTAAGATGGAAGCACAGAACTGTCAAAGGGACTTTTCTTCATAGCATTTCTCAACTTCTACCATATTATTTTTTTTAGGGGGGTCTGGTTGTGGGGCCTCAACTCTGGGCCTGGGTGCTGTCCCTCAGCTCTTCAGCTCAAGGCTAGCACTCTACCACTTGAGCCACAGTGCCACTTCCAGCTTTTTTTCTCTGCTTATGTGGTGCTGAGGAATTGAACCCAGGGCTTCATGCATGCAAGGCAAGCACTCTACCACTGAGCCACCTTCCCAGCCCCAAACTTCTACCTTATTAGTTTGCTTCTTTATTAGTTTACTCTCTATCTTGTCCATTCCCCCAAGAATATAAGTTCATTAAAGCAGCAACATTTTAATCTTTTTGGCATATACTGTATTTTAAGTACACAAAATAGGCATTCAATAAATACTTGTTGAATGAATTAAAAGGTGGTCATAAGATGACATCTGAGACTACTGCAACCTTTCTTTGTTCCTACATTGAGAAATATTGGCATGGAAGAAAAGGCACTAGTTCAGGAGATGGAGAAACTTGAGAATGAACCTTTTTCAAAAAAGATTTTTAAAAAATATTTTTACTGCTTATGAACTGCATAGCGTTGGACTAATATTCAAATTTAAGGAATCTGTTTCTCCCCTACCCAGTAAAATGTAAAAAAGTCATTTTAAAAAAGAGAGACCAGGGTTAATACAGAGTACATTAAAAACCAGCAAATGTGGAGATCATCACTATCATCATCAGTATCATAGATGTCACAGAAAAAAAATATTTTATCAAGTAAAAAATAAACTCTTCCAAGTTACCATTTTTCTTGTCTTTACCACATCATATTCATAAAAATTTAAAAGGAGAAACAATTTTAGAATAAATTAAAAAGGAAAGGGATAGAATATGAAAACAATGAGATAAAAAGACTGGAAGATATTTTCACAGCAATCATTTGCCAAGTGTTGAGAGCTTGACTATAACAGAGCTGTAAAATAAGCTAAAAATAAAGCATCAGCAAGAACACAGATATAGATAAAATAGAATAAAAGTCAACAACTATATAACAGGTCATCAGCTATAGGCTGTGAGTGGTCCCTCCTGCCCTCCATCATTTATGCACACTCCTACCTTCTCTTACTTGTAAGGTCTACTTAGCTCATCAGGAACTTTAACCCTCAGGCCAACCCTGAAGGAAGAATTAACCTACTTATTGAACCCTTGGGCAGTGTATGGCCTGGAAGCTAGGTATTTGGGGATCACAGAGAAATAATTTCAGCATTTTAGTACAGTGTTCCATAACCACTGAAGGAGGTTAAAATAATTTACTATATTAGAGCAGTATAAATTTCTTGCTTGATTTAACTTTTGCTTGCCAAACAGAGTTATCAAAAATACTTCATAAATACAAGTAGATTTAAGATCTGTTTCAGGTATGCCTTATTTATTTTTTGAAAAGGGAGGATAAATTGGGAGCAAGTGGCTCACACTTGGAATCCCAACTACTTAGGAAGCTGGAATCCAGAGGGTTTGTGGTTTGAAGCCACCCTGGGAGAAAAGTATGTAAGACTCTTATCTTCAATTAACCAGTAAAAAGGCTGGGCTAGCAGTGTGGCTCAAGTAGCCTTGAGCAAGAAAGCTGAGTTCACACAAAGTCTGAGTTCAATCCCCAGTACCAGAAAAAAAGGTTTATAAAATGCTTGTTTTACATATTATTTCTATTCACAATTATATACATAAAACAAAAAGCAATTTTTTCTGGCTAATTCAGTTTTAACCAGACTATGTTTCAACTGTGCAAACAGAAATGGTAAATACAATAGATTTACTTTCCCACATTCCAACAATAAAAAATAAACATGTTCAATGTGAATCATACTTGAAAAACTCAGGTGTTAACAGCTAAGCAAACATGGTCCCATAACTTTCCCTTGTCATTTACTTCTGCCAATGTGAAGTGTGCTGCCCAGTGTTATTCTTAATGTGGTGCATTATTATTATTATTATTATTTTAGTCTGGTCTTGTGACTTGAACTCTGGGTCTGAGCACTGTCCTTAAGCTTCTTTTGCTCAAGGCTAGTGCTCTACCTCTTGAGCCACAGTGCCACTTCCAGCTTTGAGTGGTTTCATACACTTTCCTGCCTGGGCTGGTGTAGGTTGAACTGTGATCCTCAGCTCTCAGCCTCCAGAGTAGCTAGGATAACAGGGGAGAGCCACTGACACCTGGCTAACAGCTTTATTCTTACCCAATCCTCTCTTAGCTGATTCACTCTATTGCTCTGCACTCTTCAGTGTCTCTATAAAAGCTTGGTTGAATTATTTTACTGAAGATGCATTGCTAATGAGCTATTCTTTAATATGATCAGATATTTACCTACAGTAAGCAGAAACTTACTAAATCAATTGTTTATTTACAATACTGTTTATACTTGTATTCTTTTTACATAAACTAAATTTATTCTAATATAAATGAGTGGGGATAAAAGAGAACTAGCCTGTAAAAAACCTAGCAAACTAAGCAGAATGCTCTTAAAAACTCAATAAAGAGGTCCCTAAAAGGCTCACTTGTATTAGGTGTATCTGAGACACTGGAAAAGATTAGAAAAACTATAAATGTCTAAAGGCATTCTTGCACAAAATTGTTTTAAACGGCTTTCCTTTCTGTCTTTTCCTGTTTTGTGACTTGCTATGTTGAACATGCTGGCCATTAGGTTCACAATCTTCCTGTCTCTGCTACTGCCTTTCATGTGCTACAATTGTAGACAAGGGGCAGCATGCCTGGCTAGTTTTCCTTTCTTTCATCAAACAAATTAAAATGGAAAATGACATGTATGTATTAAGGATGTACTTTTGTGAGAACACTGTTCAACAACTTAATCTCAAAAAAAAAGATTCTGGCAGCTGTACAACTATGGCTTGATGAATGAATGAAGTTTTGTTTCAAAGAAAATAAAATGCTCAACTATTAGCCTTTTATTAGTCCCAATTTTTTTTAAGTTGGCTAGATTTTTAAGGTAACTAACAATCAGTTGGGATGAATACAGATCCAAATTGTACTGTTTGTTTACTCAAATAATTTGATATTACTTAAACATTTGTGTTCACAAATTTTTTTGTTTGTTTTTTGAAGTACTAGGAACTCAAGAGTATTCTACTTGCTTGAGTGCCTCTACTGCTTGAGCTCCAGCTCCAGCACATTTTGATAATTTTAAAAATAAAATATCACATTTTCCCCTGGGAGTGCCTGATCCATGATTCTCCTATTTATACTTCTTGCACAGAAAGGATGACAGATACCACTAAACTTATTTGTTGAGATGAAGTCTCATGGACTTTTGCCCTGGCTGGCCTCAAACTGAGATCCTCAGAATCACTACCTCCTGAGTAGCTAGGATTACAAGTATGAGCCACTGAGTCCAAGACATTCATTATTCTTCTTCAGTTTGAGAACGAGGGCCACTTTTTTGCTAACCTTTCCTACCATACATATAATTCTTATATCCTACTGAAGAGTATGTGGCTACAAAAATCCACAATTTGTTAAACCTGAAGACTTGTAGTTGAATTCAAGTTTTGGGTAGTGGAAATATTAGTATTATTAGCTTACAGTAGTTATGCAGTAGAATAAGTTTCATTGTTGCATTTCTTAGTGTGAAACTTTTAACAGTGTTCTTCCAATTAATGAACACAGTATGTCTTTTCATTATTCTTGGATCCTCTTCCATTTCCTTTTACGCTATTTTTTTAAAACTTTTATATTATCTTTAAGAAGTTGTACAAAGGAATTGTAATTCCACAAAAGTTTATTAATACAGTGTGCCTTGATCGATGTTACCCTGTCAACATTCTTAACTACCACTCATCCCAACCCACCCCTTTCCTCACTTTGCTTAATTTTATAGGATATGTATTGACTTTTTTCCATTTAACAAAGTTATTTGTGTATACAATGCATCTTAAAATGAATTTAAGATTTAAAAGAGTGAGCAGTAAGAATTATAATTAATGGAGAACAATAACAGAGAGAAGCAATAGAAATTAGTTATATTGAAAAAACAACTTTGAAAGGGAGAAGGAATGAGGTGCATATTAAAAGCAAACAGTAAATCAAACGAAGTAAACAACAAAAAGTAACCTCAAAGGATACATGATTGAAGTGAATGAAACCTGAAGATACAATTGCAACGATTATTACAGAGAAAATAGGCTCATCAACTGGAAAGTGGTTAAACTATGGTGCATTCACTGTATGAAATTCTATGTTATTGCTAAAAATGAGACAGATATATAGATATAAACATGAAAAGATTCTAAAGCACTATTGAGTTAAAATAAAAAGTAAAATGCAAAAAGTAACTATGACTCTATCTTTCTTGTACACACATAGAAAGTCTTAAAGAAGACAAAGAAAGCTGTTGGCAATTGTTACCTCTGGTGAGTATAAGTGAGAACAATGTCAGGAATACTCTGCAGAACATGCATTTCCTTATGAAATAATTTGTTATTTTCTAATTAAATAACAAGCATTCAGCTTTGGAAAAGCCAGCAATGAAACTATGGAGCATTGATAGCTATAGAAAGGCTACTTTATATTCCTATTTAAGAATTTTCAATATCACAAATGTTTGACTTCGGGAGGGGATGGGGGTAAAAGTGGAGAAGAGAGTAAGATGTTTTATCCAAACTGAAATGACTAAGAAATCCTACAAGAACACTCTAAAACGAAGGGAACTAACAAGGAGCAACTATCAACTAATGGTGTTAAGTTCATCTCAAATCTTCTGTATCTTTATCCCTTCTAAAAAATTGTTATTATGAAGGCAATGTACAAAGGGGTTACAGTTATGTAAGTCAGGTGATGAGTATATTTCTTTTTGAACAGTGTCACTCCTTCCCTCAGTTTTCTCCTAGTTTTCCTCTCCTGTTCCTCCTCCCACAGGTGGCTTAGTTCATTTTCAACATAGGGTCTAATGTATCACTGCTGCATTCACCCTTTATCCCACATTTCTGTGTTCCCTCTTACCCTCCCCCGAACACATAAACTTACAAACAAGGCAAAAGGTACAGAAATTAAAAAAAAAATCAACAAAGAAGAAAAAAACAAAACCCTCTTGTTTCACTAAACATCATTTTATATAATCATATGTACATAGCTATTGAGCCTTTGTGATCCTCTCCTAAGAATATCCTTCTTTGGTCTCACTGTGTGAATGTCTAGAGTCCTGTATAATTTATTATGTATATGTGTATTTTTTGTGTTTTACTTTCCAGTGCGTTTACTTGTAGATTTGTAGGCATATTCTAGTTACCACAAATGAGGGAAACCATGCAACCTATGTTTATCTGGGTCTGACTTACTTCACTTAATATAACTTTTTCCAAGTCTTTCCATTTCCTTATGAATGGTACATTACCATTCTTTCTGATGGAAGCACAGAATTCCATTGTGTATATATACTACATTTTCTTAATTCATTTGTCTACTGAGGTGCATCTGGGGTGATTCCATATCTTGGCTATGGTAAACAATGCTTCAATGAACATAGTTGTAGCTTTATTGTGGCCTACTTTGTGGTCAATTGGATAAATGTCCAGGAGAGGAATTGCTGGGTTATAGGGAAGCTCTATGTTTAGTCTTTTGGGGAGCCCCATATTGTTTTCCAGATATAGTATTTTTAGCAAATTATTATTAAACAGATAGACACCTATTTTACCATCATCCAAGGACAAAAATAAAATCTTTCTCATCTAAAAAGATCTTGCCAAGTGCCATGTTCCACTTATGTCCTCTCTCACTACCTCTAAAGAAAACTCGTATCTTCATTTTTAGGTTATCTACTTACCAGCTTTTCATGATACACTTTTATCATCCTAACATGCACTACACTAAAATTATGCTTTAGTGGAAAGGAATATATTATGGAAACGTGATTAAGCAATTATCTATAACACAAAAGTAAACTTCGCAACAAGGAATATTGCTGGAAACAAATACATTTCACAATGATAAAAGGTTCAATTAATTTAGAATAAATTATAGCTCTAAATGCATATCCATTTAATAGTTTCAGAGCACATGAAACAAAAATGACAGATAAAAAATGAACTAAAATATATCGACTCATAATTGAATATTTTAGCACTTCTTCAGTAATTGAGAGAAAAAACAATGAATCAGAAAATATATAGGTACAAACAACCATCACCTGGACATTTTACATCTAACAATAGTTTTACTACGTGTTATACTAATTTCTATGTTTTACTTGAAAAATATGCATTTTTCCAAATCTGCATAGAACACATATCTCACAGGGTTTTAATTTCCATTTCTGTAATTAGTGGGCATAATTATGCTTCCATATTTATTAGTTACTTAGCTATTATTTTAGCTGTTTCTCTGCCCACATCCTCTTTACCAGGACATTGCAACTATACTTCAATGATGATGATAATGAGGATGTTAATAATAAGCAACTTATACTCAATTCTTCTTAGAGAACTACAGTTGGTTGATGGGAGTCACCTCACTCTTTGGAGTCATCTTACTTGAGAGGCCCAGGATATGTTGTCTTACCATAGGTAAGGGTAATGAATGAGTAGATACAACAGGTCAGCTATCCTATGTATGAGTAGGATGTCTGGGATAAAAGACATGTTCCAGGGTTAAGCTGAAGGTTGAATTTTTCTGCACCCATGTCTTTCCTTTTCTTCTTCTCCTGTCATATCTTGTCAGACTTCCTCCCTTAGAGGAGTGTCCTGATAGTCTTATAGTGGTTGTACAAGGCTCCATTTCATGGAAATGTACTTAGGACAGTTGTTCCCAGGAGTGATTAATTGGGAACATCATCTAGAAGAGTGCTGGGGTTCCTGACAGGTTACCACAATGCAAATGCTTCAAACTCCACTTTCAGTAAATATGGGCATGACACAGGTGGAAAGAAGAAACTGTCCTGTGTACTCACTTTGACATTCCAGAGCTTTGGCAAAGAGAGTATTAAGATGATAGAATTGGCTAGTTACTACAAAGCATCAATTTATAGCAAAGAAAAAAAATCAAGTATTGCAAACAGTTTAGAAACATGACTTAATTATAAGACTGGAAGAATTTAAGAGAAAGTTGATCTTTCATCCCAGTCATATCCTGTCCCTGAGCTTTTTCACTCAAGGGTAGCACTCTATCACTTTGAGCCACAGTGCCACTTCCAGTTTTCTGGTGGTCAAATTGAGACAAGAATCTTTGTGATAATCAGATCTTAGCCTCTTGAGTAACTAGAATAACAGGAGTGAATAAGTGGATGTTTTAGCAAACATTTCCCCCTTTGTTAGCTTAAACCTGATTTTGTTGTTTTAGCTTTTTTAGTTTATAGCATATAATTTATCATAATCTACCTTCAAATGGTATTGTACCAATTCATGTATAGTAGAAACTTGTAACAATCTTCCATTTCTGTTTTCTTCTCTACCTTCTATATTATTCTAAGTTTTTAAATTTGTTATAAAAACACACATTTTTTTGTTTCAAACTGTTATCTTTAAATATATTTAAGTAATAAGAAAGGTTTAACAAATTTACCAGAGTCATCTCCCATTTTTATGGCTTTAAATTGACATAGTAATGATTTTCCACTTGCCTGAGTTCTTGTAAAGATGAGGATTTTGTTTCTGCAAAACCTTAAAAAAACTTGTCGTCTTTTTAAAGATTTTCTCTTTCCTTTCCTCCCTTTTTACCTCCCTCCCTTTTTCTTCTTTCCTCTCTCTTTTCTTTTTTTTCCTTTCTTTCCTCTTTTCAAAATTTGAAGTTTTTTTTTTTTACTTTCTTCTGGTTGGCTGGCATTGATACTAAAGAGAAATCTACTGTCATCCTTGTTTCATTTAACATCCACATGTGTCTTCTTTACTCTGGCTTCTTTTTACTTTTAAGCAATTTGAATATGATATGACAGTATATTTTGTTTTCTTCAGTTTTTTCCTGCTCATAATCCATTGAAATGATTGGATTTGTTGGGTAGTTTTCAACAAGTTTGGAAATTTTTATTTTAGCCATTATTTCTTTGAATATATTTTTATCTTCCTCCCACCTCCCCACTTCAGGGATTTAAATTACACAAATTCTAGGTCACTTATCATTGTCTCCGAACTTACTGATGCTTTATTGTTTTTCTTTCTATGCATCATTTTGGATAGTGCTTATTTAAAAGTCTTTATGCTTACTAGTCTTTTCTTCTAAAATATCCAATCTCCTGATAATCCTTTCTACTATATTCTTAATCTGAGAAATGATAGTTTTGTTTTTCTTTCATGTCTCTAATACATATATTCCTGGTTTCTTCTAACTTCTTGAATATGTGAAATACAGTTGATAGCTATTAACTTATTGTGTTTTTTTATGTCACTTTAATATGGTTAACTTATCTGGTTAATATGGTTAACTAGTCTGGTTTTGCTGGATTAGTGTTGATTAGATTGATAGCAAACATTAAGCTTCAGTCTGTAGTTTATGGTTTCATTATTTATTGTCATTCAAATTTCAGAAGTTACTAATTTTGCTGAAGTTGAACTTACCTTTTGTCTTTGTGGTTTAAGAGCCTTTCCTCTCATGTTTTTTGGGCTTAAGTTGTTTTCTTAAGACAAAGTATTGCTTCAAAACTTTCCTGATTTCTATATATCACTAAAGCTCATTTTCTTCTAAGTGTACCTTTAACTGCATTTTAGAAATTCTGAAGTATTTTTCACTCTATTAATATATTTTATAATTCTCCTATCACTGCCTCTTAAACCCTTGTCACTTGGGAAAAAAACGTTTAATGTCCAAAATATGAGATTTCTTTTGTTGTTGTTGTTGTTGGTCATGAGGCCTGAACTCTGGGCCTGGGTGCTGTCCCTCAGCTCTTCAGCTCAAGGTTAGCACTCTACTACTTGAGCCATTGTGCCACTTCTGGCTTTTTTTTTTCCTGTTTCCCCCCCCCCCCCCCCCCCCCCCCAAATCCAGGGCCTCATGCATGCAAGGCAAGCACTCTACCACTGAGCTACCTTCCCAGACAGAAAATGTGAGATTTTTAAGATACTATTTTCACTGATTTCCAGTTCCATTTGTTTGTTGTCAGAAAAATTACTTTGTTTGAGTATTTTTAAATTCATTGATTGTTTTTTCTTTAACAGATGGTAGAATGACCCATGTAATAGTTTCATGTATAGCTAAGAAGAATTTGTATTCTGTTTTTGTTGGGTAGGACATTTTTCCTGCTTTTAATTTTCTTATATGAGTATTATTTAAAAACAAAATTTCACAAAAAGAATATGTCACATGAGGCTAGATTCATATAGCTGATAATTGAGTGCATCAGTTTGAAAAAAATTTGAAGATTTGATACAGGAAGTACTTTAATAGTAAGTAGTTCATAACAGGAACTTAAGGTAGTACAGGGACACAGTTAACAATGACATGAGACCAAGCACTGACAAATAAATGCAGATAATGAGTAAGTTACTTTTCCATATGCTTATTTCCTAATTGGTTCCCAATATACTACATTAACCATTTTTCTACACACTAGTCACACTGTTATGGTTCTTCAAAGCATCATCTGAATTTCTAAACATATTTTCCACGTGGCAAATACTTTTCTTCTCCTTCTTGTCAAAAGCTGAACCTGGAATTGATTTTCACCAAGAAGTCTATTTGACATGCTGGTTAAGGATCAGGTCCTCTTGGTATGCATTTTCATATCTTAGGACTCTTATAGAATTTATCATGAAAATGGAAATTGGGCCGGATTGAATCAGATTATCAAAGATTATATGTCTTCTCAAAATGTTCAGAATTAACTACTCAAAAAAATTCCTAAACATGAGATATGGAGTGGTCAACTAAAATGACTCGTAAAACCTGGTTTTACCGAATGGCATTTGTTTTGGGACACTGAATGCAGCATTATATTTTGATAAGGCTGTTGATGTTATGAACCTTCCAAATATGATATATCTAATGCATATAAGAAGCTATGATTTATAAAATATTGCATAGAGCAGAGAATACAGATAAACCTACTACAATAAGATGTTCTACTCTTTTGCCTTCATATATCTAGATGCATCTATCGGGTGACCGCTTCTCTAAGACATTCCTTGATTGAGAAAGGAAAACTCATACACAAATAGCACATTGGATCTAATTACTTTTTTTTTCCAAATAAAATCTAAAATATTAAGGTTTTAGTCTAAGTTTCTTAAAAACTTTAAGGCAAAGAGTACAGAGAGTGAGAAGAGAATCTTTGTCTTTCCGGAACATTCAGAACCCTAATTTCTTTGAGATAGCACTTGATGATATTATGAGGGGCACTTGTAGGAAAATACACAGAGCTTTCCTGGCAATGGAATTGGAAGAGCTGCTTTCATGCTGTCTCTCAGGCTTACTTTGTAAATTATGTGAAACACTTTTAGACAGACACTGGCACTCATAAATTATACAGCTAATTTGCATATTCCAGTCATGAGACATTATGCAAAGTGACGTGATTTGCATAATGGATTCCTCTTGTCGCTTCACTTGCTGTGTGCTTTTAAAAAAACAAAACGAAATAAAATGAAAGCATGAAAAGGTAAAAGCCAGTTCCCAGCCTTGCCTGGCTGCAAGTAGACTATCAATAGCTTTCATTTTATACAGGAGATTGGAGGAAACGAAATAAGAAACAAAAATAAACACAGATACAAACAGCACAATAATAAGCTTTGGTATACATTTTGTTCTTAATGATAATATATGCATTTTCTCACTGAAATTCTTCACCATAAACAATCCATATAGGACAAGAGGAATTAGATATGACAGAAAAAAACTTTATGGAACTTTTTCCTAATAAAGAAAAAAAAAAATCTCCCATGCCTGTGATATTTAGGGATGGGGTAGCCTTTCTTCAATGAGACTGAAAGACAAAGGTTTAAAAACACACACACACACACATCTTAAAGGCACCAGTTACTTTCTTATTACTAGAAAAAAGCTTGTTATGAGTGAGATAAATAGTCTCCCCCTCATCCACTAGATGAACTTCTGTAGGGTTTTTCTATTTTAAGAGAGGAATATAGAAGAAGAAGAAGAAGAAGAAAAAAAAAAAAAGGCAGGGCTGTGTTTTGATTCTTGGACCAAATATATAATGGCCACATACATTGCAAAGGATGAGGTAGTGCCACGTCGACTTCTATCGGCTCTACTCCAATAAGCAGGCAACATTCCCTCAGCAGTTGCTAGTTTTGCTGCGGGCTTTCCCTGCCGCCCCCCCCCCTCCACTCCCCACCCCTGCACCAGTGCGAAAGGCAGAGTGTGCCAGGCGGCTGGCGTCTGTACCCTGTGGGAAAAGTTAACTGTAATTCTTCGGCTTTTAAAATCAATTAACCCGTGTGTTAATTAACGTCAAGTCGACGGGAGGAGGAGAAGGAGGGGAGGGAGGGAGGAAAGAAAAAAGCTGCAAGGGCGGATGGCAGAAGAGTTGGCACGGTGCCATCCATTCAGGGGCAACGCCACAGTTTCGTGTGATAGCAGCAGCGGGTATATGTTACCGGGCCCTGTGTGCGGGCCAGACAGTGCGGTAAAGCCAAGGGAGATTATCCAGACCCCCAGGAGCGAACGGCAAGCAGCAACCGAAGGCGCCAGTGCCAGGATTACAGCCTGGGCAGCTCCAACTATGATCCCTTCCTCGGACCCTGGGAGTCGGATCCTTGGGGTTTGTGGGGGGGTGGTGGTGGTGGTGTCTTCCACACCACAGAGGCACAAAGATGACTTTAATCACTTTTTTTTTTCTTCATTTAAACTTGATTCTGCCGCAGTGGAGCCAGAACAGCGGATGTTTTCACACCCAGCAAGACAAAGGCCGTTGTCTCCGCCATGACACTGTTCCGTTCAAAGCAAGAGGCCGGGATCCTGGACTCCTTGAAAAATCAGAAAGAAACGAGGAAAACAAACAACAGATACGGCAACAAACAGAAAATAATGATCAACCATCAAAATCGTGTGCCCGTTTGCCTATGCCAAGGGTGATCTGGGCATCTGTTACAGCAGAAGGCGCTGGTGTGGGGCTATTTTTTGTGTTTTTTTTTGGGGGGGGGACAAGCTGTTGGCTTGTTTGCTATTCAACTTCGTTCATAATTAACTTAAAAAAATAGCAACACTCAGCCTAGTCAACAACAAACAAAGAGAAAAAGCAGACCTCCGATGAAAAATACCATAGGAAGCGGCATGAATGCGTGCCACAGCCGGTGCCACTATGCCATTTGGAAAACCTCGGGGAAAGATGCCAGTTTGATGGCTCCGAAGAAGGCAGAGAAGGGAGCATAATGGTCTACAAATACAAGTCTTAAGGAAAGAATATTTCTTTTATAATCCTGGATTGAAGTTGAACACAGCCTCTGCTGGGAGAAAGAGAGGGGGCCATTTAAATGAAGATATAGATGGGTATAACAAGATAGGCACCTATCAATTGCATATAGACACATGTGTCAGGCTGTTATGTGTATACAAGTACGCATATCTGCAGAGAAACGTTTATTTAGATATGAATATATTTTTGCGAAAGATATGGGTATGTATAGGTGTATATGTTCACACATATGCATGTATGTGGGATGTATGCATGTGTGAAGAGAAGGAAAAGAAGGCAGAGGAGAGAGAAGGGAATGTGTATACATGCATGTATGTGTATGTGTACATCCCACGTTTTGATCCAGGTATACACAAAAGACAAAATAAAAATCATACTCCAGCAGCAAGCAGGCAGCCAGAGATTTATCTACATTCACTGCTATCACCAGGGAGATGAATGGGGCCGATCTGAAGCCCTTTTTACAAGATCCACTATGGGAGTGAAGGAGGAGGAGGGATGCCACAGACATGCACAAACTTGAAGGCAGAGGGATTTGGAAGGGGCTACTGAGGAAACCCTGGTGGCATAACACAGGGGAGAAGAAGGGGGAAGAGGCTTGTTTCTATGTTTTACGTTTTTTGTTTTTGTTTTTTTTTAAACCTGCAAAAGGGTTTCAGGAAATGGCTGGTACTTACTTGTCTGCGTTGCTGGGAATCTTGAAAGGTGTTCTGTTGGCACCGGGCGCTGAGCCAGGGGCAGGCGCTGGAAACAAAAGGGAGAGACAAAAAAAAAAATAATAAAGTCATTCAATGGGAATATTAATTGCTGCTCTTGTGGATTTTACAAAACACACAATTTTTTTAAATTGTGGATTGGCGCGTGTCCCTTTCGCATGGAATATACAAGTAGCTTGGGATTTACAGTCCAGTTGCAGGACTCAGGATTAACCGCACTGGCATCTTTTGGGCATATTCTTCCTATGAATGAATGAGCTTTTGCTGTTAATGAGGAATAATTGTTTGGCTAATGAGCTTTGAAACATTAAGAGAAAAGGTGTTTTGTTTTGTTTTTTTTTCCCCCCGGTTAATCGCTGTGGTGCGACTGCATGGATGGATTACAAAAGACAGCAATAGGAATGAAGTATAAAGGGGGAACTCTCCTGCAGTGGAAGAAGCATCGAGATGGGCAATGTGCCCCTGCACCTTCCTTCCTTCCTTCCTCCTCTCCTCTCTCTGCCAAATGCTATAGGTTTCCATAACTCTGCAATCAAAGTGGATGGGCGAGAAGGATTATTACAAAGAATGAAGCCTCCGCTGTTAATGTCTCCAGTGTTTAATCATCATACAGTAGAATGGTTTTTATGCATATTTCATTTGCATATCATTAAACCGCGTTAGCGAGGGGCATTCAGAGCCAGAAGTACAAAGTTGGGGAGAGAGGGAAGAAAATAAAGGTCCCTATGATGCTTATCTTCAAACAGGAACTTGTTCCATGATCTCTCTTCTACTTTTGCTAAAATCATTATGTCTTGGAAACCTTTGAAGTTGGATACAACCTTGGATTCTTCTAATTCCTGCAGAGCGGTATATTAAAAAAAAAAAAAAAACCCAGCAGAAATGTTCCTGCACTAGACAATTAAAGGAATATAAACTCCATTGGGTTGAAACTAGTAGCTCTTTGGGGAATGCAGTGACAGAGGCTTCTACAAATACCAATACTTAAAAAAAATACTAAAGAACATTATATTAAAAACAAAGAAAATGAAGATAAGAAACATGTGGATTATATCTGTTTCTTTTGGGGGGTAATGAGCTAAAGAGAATGAAGAAGCCATCGGTAATTTATCCCTTCATTAAGGAACAGCCACCTTTTTGTATGTGTTTTTGTCCTTTCATTTTGAAGAAGGATGTTGTCACTTTTGAAGCGATTAGTCAATTATTTTGTAGCTCTGATCTTTTTCCCCTGCACCCGACAGGAAAGGAAGGTGGTGGTTAGGGAATATGTGAGTACTGGGGGGATCTGGGAGGGAGAAGGAATACAGTGAGTTCTTTGTAGATCTTATACATGCACAACATATTAATTGGGGCTTTTAAAGCTCCCTCAATAGGCTATTTCATTCTTGGTAACACAGCAGCTGGTTAGCCACTGTTACTCTTCAACTATCACTTTAAACTATTTTTATTCTGTTGCTGTTGTTGTTATATTCTTGTTTTGCTCTTCCTCAATCAAGAATGAGGATTTAATGTCACCCCTTTATTTTTGAATCTCTTTTCTCCTCCTTCATTTTCAATTTCCAAACTGCAATACAATATTGGTTTAATACGGAATCCTGGCTCACAGTGTATCTGGTACAACTTGATTTGGAAATGAGGTGCTATTTTATATTTAAATTATCCTCAGTCTTTCCTTATCCTCTCAAGCTTTGTCTCCATTATGAATATTCAGATGAGCCATGATGTGATTACATTGTACAATTACTCCTATCCATGGTGGTGGTGGGGGCTGCTGGAGAAATACAGAGCCAGACAGCCTCCAAGCCAGTGCGGCGTTTTGTTTTTGGTATTTTTCCTATCTCCTTGGCACTGCGGCACATGCAGATGTCGCTGTTGTTCTTTATAAAGCTGTAATGATATGCAAAAGCATAATGACTTGGTTTGGATGCAGAGCATCAACGAAATATTATGGATGCCTTTAAGAAAGGGAGAGAGAAAATCCTGACTGAAGGAATGTCCACATAAATTATTTTTATGTAAATGAATTCAAAGGATGGGGTGAGGGCAAGTGAGAAGGAGTCACATGGAAAACATGCATAATATTAATATGCATAAAGAATTCTCACCAAGGAAAAGCTGCTCACTACAGCTCATGGGACAAACAGGTTCATTAGGAGATAGCCAAGAGCGACTACAACATTTTGCGATTGCACTTTTTTTCTTATTTTAAACGAAGAGTCAGAGAAATGTGTTTTCTTTGCATGGCAGCATTGAGATGGATCCAGTCTGTGAAATTTGCTGCCCAAATAGCATTTCTAATGGAAAATGGAACTAAACAAGGGCACCGATATGGAAGGGAGGGGAGAAGAGAGAACACATGAAGAGGAGTATATTCAGAGCCACTGCATAGCATGTTGTAGTACAGGAGGTTTGCAGAAACCATCTTGGCTTCATTAGTCCCAGATGTGGGATACTGATGCAGAGAGCTATTAGGGTTTTTCAAGAGGGGTACTGAGACAGGCCCTTCTAGGTCTGAGGCTGAGGAGAGCAGCAGCAACTTGGTGACTGTCCCTACCCCCTCAGCTGTCTACAGCTCAGAAGCCAAAAGCACGCTACTCCTAATTTTGGAATGCAGTAGAGTGCCTCCTGGTCCAGGTATTTGTGAATGAGGGAATTTCTGGTGTTATGGTAGTGTACATTGCTGAAGTGCAGATGGAATCATTCGGGTGCTCAAGAAGGCATGATAATTTTCTTATGCCGGTTAATTTTCAGGGAATGATTACTGTGGTTGTCTAAGATTTTTCAGAATGTTGAAATTATGGGTGTGATTAGTGCATGGTTACAATGAGTAGAGATAGACACATAGTGAATGAGCCTGTTGAGTGGATTCATTCTGAAACAATCTGAAAACATTCTGAAAAGATTAACAAAGAAAGCCAAAGAAAGAAGCAACAGTCAATAAGGTTTGTTAAATCCCTTGGTTAGGTGAACACACTTAAAATTATTTTCATAATTCAGGTTAAATGTTTATACTTTTGCTTAAATTACCTAATAGCAATTTTAATCTGATTTGTGTATCTGTACAAATCTCTACCTGATGGCATGAGACTGACCTAGAACTGGTCTAATTATATGCTTTGAATTCTCCTGCTCTTCACCTCTAATTTCCAAAACTTCCATCTAAGATTCTCTTCCAAGCAACACAATGCACTTTTTAACTGTTACATGATTTTTAAATGTTGTTACAGTGTACCAAACTACAGAGTATGGAGAATTGATCATTATTTGGCAAATGGCTGTTTGATCTTAATTATTCTGGCTTTATGTCTTACTTTTCTGGCAACAGAGCTTGCCAGAATTATGGCAATTATTAAATTTTGAGACAATAAATATAAACAAATATAATAAGCACTAAATAAAATTTAAAGTTTATTATCTCTTCATACTGTTTAATATTTGAGAAAACAGGAAAAAGAAACAGCAGTTGTTGCTTTGCTACTGAATATTTAATGCAGATAAAAATCACAGAACTACAAAAGCATTCAAGGTAAATAATCTATGAATGACTTGCAATTAGAAGTCAAACTACAGCTCATATGAATGTATAACAGATTCATAAGAGTTCTTTAAAAATGCATATAATTCTGAAATGATTATCATGTTTCATGACATCTGTAGTTTGATCAGAGAATTCAATCATGGTTTGTGTGGAAGGTTATGGAAACTGAAAAGTGCTCATTATTTAACCACACTGATGAGACAATGGCAAATTCAGTCTTTTTTTACATTATGTTTTAAAATTATATTAACATTATTTTTAAAATTGTGTTCAACTATCAACAAATGATATAGAAAGGGAAAGTTCTCTTCGAGCCTTGAGTTCTCAACCCCTCCCCAATACTTAATGACTATAACTTTCTGTTCATTCTTCCAGATATTAATTTATCATGCCAAGATTTTAATAGGATATATAAAAGATACACTGTTTCTCTTGTTATTTACACAAATTGTAGTTTAAAATATTTCTTATAATTTTTTACAAACAAAATAAATTCATCTCTGTGTAGGTTAATGTCATCATTTAAAGTAATCGTAGAAAAACTACTTATTTCACTTTAACTCTCCTTATTTCATTGATGAGTAGTGAGAGTGATTTTGTGATTTAGAGGGGAAAATCTTTAGTCTTTTAGTTTTTAAATTAACAAACATTTATACTGTGAATGGGTTTCCTTGTGATATTTATACACATCACACAATGCACTTTGAGCAAATTCACAACCTCTGCCATTATTCACCATTAAGAAATAAGTCATTTATCATGTGAAATAAGACTTTCTTTTATCTGGAGTTGCTAGGATTTTTTTCTTTTATGTTGTTCTGGTTCCGGGGCTTGAACTTAGGGCCTGGGCACTGTCTCTGAGCTGTTTAGCTCAAGGCTAGTACTCTACTACTTGAGCCACAACTCCTCTTCCAGGTTTTTGTGCCTCTAGTCCAGTTTTTGTGCTGGTTAACTGGAGATTATCTTACAATCTTTGCCTGAGCTGGCTTTGAATCCCAATTGGAGAGTAAGAGTCTTTCCTGCCCAATCTAGCACTGAACCACAATACTCAGATTTCAGCTTCCTGAGTAGTTTGAATTACAGGTGTGAGCTACAGGTTCCTGGTATCCTTTTTTTTTTAAGATTATTAAATTTTGTCTAATGCCTTTTTGATGTCTATGGAAACAAATAACAACTTAAATAAAGCTGTTGCAGTGAATGAAATGACTGATTTTCATACAATAAACCAGTTCTACCATCTTGGGACTATGATGTGTTAATCCCTTTATATATGTAAAACAATATTTGACATGTTATCACTTTGTTAGGAATTTTTATAACTTCCTTTTCTTCTAATAACTTTGGTATTGTTATTAGATCTTGCTGGACTCATAAAATGAGCTAGACAATGTCTTCTCCTCTGTATTCTAAAAAAGTTTGTGTAAGAGTGTTATTATTTTGTCCTTAAATGTTGGATATTCTTCACCAGTGAAGTTATGAGGATTGGGGATTTATTTGTCAGCAATTTTTCAATTATTAAGCTTTAAAACTTACCCAGGACTATTCTGATTTTTTATATACTGTGACAATTTTGTTAAGCTGTGACATAAAATACTATGCATTTCATTGTAGCTATCACATCAATTTTCATAACAATTTTGTTTCAAAACTAAGTTGTTCAAGTTCATGCATATTTTTAGTGGCTTATGTTTGCATACCTGTTCTGCTGGTCATCAAGAGAGGTCTGTTGAAGTCTTACAATGTGAATTTATATAGCTACATTAGCATGGAACTTTATGTAAATTTTATGCTTTATATGTTTACTTTGTTTTTAAATTTTTGTTTTAATTAAAATTTTAATTTGTTTTATTTCATATTTTATTTTAGTGGTACTAGGTTTGAATTCAAAGCTTCCACCATTGAGCCATGTTCCCAGTTCACTTTTGTGGGGTTATTATCTTTTGTGTATGTGCTGGTATCAGGACTTGAAATCAAGGCTTCTCACTGTAGCTTACACTTAGCTTTTTTGCTCATAGTGATTGATTGACTTAGCTTTTTTGCTCATAGTGATTGCCTTACCACCTGAACTGTGCCTCTAGTCCAGTTTTTGTGCTGGTTAACTGGAAATTATCTTGGAATCTTTGCCTGAGCTGGCTTTGAATCCCAATCAATAGATCTCAGCCTCCTGAATAACTAGGATTACCTGCACTAGTCAACGGCATCTAGTTTGTGCTGGTGATTTTAGAGATTAGGTTTTCCTTTTCAGGTATATGCTTGGACCATGACCCTTTATGTTTCCTGTGATAGCTGGGATGACAGGTCCTCTCCATCATACCCAACATACTAGAATCACTGTCTTCTAGATATTAGCCTCCCATCAAGCCAGATTATAGGTGTGAGCGATCACAAGTGCGTTGGTTGTAGCCATTTTATGAAGAACACAAAAAATTGCCTTAAAATCTGTTGTTTAATATTAGTATATGTTCTCATATTTTGATATAGTTGGATTTTTAAAAATCTTTTTACTTTCAATTTTTCCATACTCTTATCTTTTATCTAGTCTGAAAATTGTCTTTTAATTAGAGCACTCAGTTTATAGTTGGTGTGATTACTAACACATTTTAAATGATATATGTATTACATTATTTTTCCTCAGTGTTCTATCAAATTTATATTCCTTCATTTTTATTTTCTTCTATTCCTTTTTTCTACATTCTTTAGGATTAATGATATTTTTCTTGGGTAAGGGCAGGGATCAGTGGTTGGATACTTGTCTAGCATGTGCAAGGCCCTGGGATTCTAAGCACTGTAGTAGGAACTGACAGAGAGACAGAAGACAGAAGAGAGGGAAAGAGATAATTTCTTATTCAATTTTTTTCTCCACTAGCTTGATTATCCTTAATATTATAACATGAATTCCTGATTAACATTTTCAGCATTTCCAGACTGTTAAAACTCTATCATTTTGTTTACCTTCTTTCACCATTTTTTTTTTTTTTTTTTTGTCAGTCATGGGGCTTGAACTCTGGGCTTGGGTGCTGTCCCTGCACTCTTTAGCACAAGGTGAGCGCTCTACCACTTGAGCCACAGTGCCATTTCTAGTTTTCTAGTGGTTTATTGGAGATAAGAGTCTCCCAGACTTTCCTGACTGGGCTGGCTTTGAACTATGATCCTCAGATCTCAGCCTCCTAAGTGGCTAGGATTACAGGTAGGAGCCACCGGTGCCCGGCCTTCTTTCACCTTTTGTGTTATGGCTAATATGAATTTTATGCTCATACATGTTAATGCTCACAAGATATTTTTTCCTTTCTTTTTGCATTCAGACACACAGACACACACACAGACACATATATGTCTTGAGTATTGTTCTTTGTTTCTTCCTCTACTTCCATGTTTCCCTTTGAAATTACCTTTTTTTCTATCTGCACAATTTCCTTTGGTATTCTTTTTTTTATGTCACTTCTACTCTGATAATTTTCTTAGCCTTTAGTTAACCAGAAAATTACCTTTGGTTTTGAAGAATACTTTTAGTAAGGACAGAATTCTAGACTGGTAATTTGGTAATACTTTCCTTCCAGCAATTTAAAAGGTTCCATTGTCTTTCACACACCATCATTTCAGCTAGGAAATCAGTAGAGAATCCTATTGTTGCTGTTTTGAAGAAAAATGTTCTGTCCCACAAATTGAAGATTTTCTCTTCATGTTTTAAATTCAATAAGTTTATTGATGTGTGCAGGTATATTTTTCTTTATATTTACCCTAGTTAGGAGATCGGTGGCTTTTCTATCCATTTGGAAATTGTTGGGTCATTATCAATTTGAACATTACACTTCTACATTATACTTCATTGTTCTGCTTATTCACATTTTATACATCTCTTTCACATTTTATGTTTACCACCCATCCTGTATTTGTTCATAATTTGGCTTAAATATTTTTTACTGATCTATCAACATTCTGTTCATCAATTTCCACTCATTTAATTTAGGTTTCTGTGTTTTTCAGTTTAGAAGACCCACTTAGTATTTGCTTTTTAGCTGTAGTTCTTGTGTTGCTAGAGTTACTTAAGAAACTTTATCTAGGAACTCTAAAAATCTGATTCACTATGAATCAGCTTTTCTTCTTTTGGTTTTGCTTCATTTATTTTATTTTACCCTTGTATTAATTGTACAAAATCATGGGTTTCATTATGACATTCTAATATACATACACAATATATTGAACATATTCTTCCCTATTATTCTCTCTTATTTTCTTTTCTTTTTCTTAATACTCCTCTTTCTACTTCCCATCTACCCCCCTTCAAATTTCACGTAGTAGAAAACATGACATTTGCCTTTGTTTTTTTTTTTTAATGCGATGAACTCCAGTTCCACCTGTTTCCTACAATCACATGATTTCATCCTTCTTTATGGCAGAATAATACTCTATTGTGTGTGTGTGTGTGTGTGTGTGTGTGTGTGTGTGTGTGTCTGTCTGTATGTATTTAGTTCACCCAGTGAGAGACCTAAGGTAATATAATTTTGCTATTGTGAATAGTCTGTGATAAACATGTTATGCAGGTATCTGCACTATATGTTGTCTTTGATTCCTTTGGTATATTCCCAGGATTGGTATTGCTGAATCATGTAGGTCTCCTCTTTTTTTTAGCATGTTTATGAGCATTTGTATGTGTATATGTGTATAGAAAATCTACCTTTTTTGTGTTGATTTTGTATCTTGCTACTTTACTGGAATAGTTTTTTTTTTAATCTAATAGTTGTGTGAACCTGGGTTGCATTTAAAACTCCATCTCATCTGCAAACAGGGATTTGACTTCTTTCAAATGTATATCCTTTTTATTCCATTTTCTTGCCTTATTATTTTAGTTAAAATTTCAATATCTTATTTCTTGCTATTCTTGGAAAGCTCTGAGTACAGTGCTCCATTTAGTGTGTATAAAAATTTTTACATGCTCTGAGAGAGTCTGTTTTGGAAAAAAAATTACTGTATTATCTAGAAGGTGGGTGTACAGAATAATGACATTTCACCTTAATCCCATAAAGAAGATAACTTGTAGATCTAGATTCTAGTCTCAATAAGCCTGAGATTCCATCTGATTCACCTTATCTCCTTATTTCCTTGATGGATACCTAATCTAACCTATAAAATATCTCTGAAATAATACCATTCAAAAGGAAATAGGTATTTTTGACTTGGGGAAGTTGTATTTATCCTTAAAGGTCAAAATTCCCTTTTTAAAATTCTTATAAAAGCAACTTAAAAATAATAGATTCTAAACTAAAAATTCAGTGCTTTAAAAAATTTTGGAATGATTTTTCCTCCTAGTCAGATTTTTTTGTCTAGTATATATATTTTCTTCAAACACCAGAGATCCCATAAGCTCAAGTGCAGATGTAGTTTCTCAGGCTCAATTCTAAAAAATAATCTTCCCTTTGAAAGTAATATATCTGAGACAGAAAACAGATATTAATAATTAGTGGCTTTCTTTTAACCTGCATGCCTGATCTTGGGCTACAATCCCCATTAACTCTATGTTAGTTTGTATCTTTTCCTCTTAATAAAGAAGAGAAGCAGCTAAAGAATAATTCATTCTCTCTTTCTTTCTCTCTCTCTCTGAAAAGATCAAATCTTTTAACAAAACACAAATTCAAGAGCAAGTCTGTCCCTTTTACTTTCTTCTAGAAGTACCTTCCAATTCCTGATCCTTACATATCTTTCTTTATATCTTTTATATGTGATCATTTATTGCTTAAATTTAATCAAAGGCATCTTTATGAAATCACACTATTGTTTTTCATATTTTCCTTTCCCTTTTTCCTGACAATTTTCTTACTTTAGCTATCAATTACTTACTAAGTTCCTATGTGTATACCATGTGATACAGTTAAAAATAGAAAACAATCCTGTTCTGAAGGCTGGTTTTCCTTTTTTTTTGTCAGTCGTGGGCCTTGAACTCTGAGCCTGATCATTGTCCCTCAGTTCTTCAGCTCAAGGCTAGCGTGCTACCACTTGAGCCACAGTGCCACCTCCTGTTTTCTGGTGGTTTATTGGAAATTATTGTCTCATGGACTTTCCTGCCTAGGCTGGCTTTGAACTGTGATCCTCAGATCTCAACCTCCTTAGCAGCTAGTATTACAGGCATGAGCCACCAGTGCCCAGATAAAGTTGGTTTGCAATATAACCAATAAGCCAATTTCAACCCAATATGATATGTGTTATACATAATTTTTTATTTTTGAAGGCATTTTATTTTTCTTCTTTCTCAAAGATTATGTTCATTATATTTACTCTTTAGCTTGATGATTTTTAAATCTGTCTTTGAGAAATCTATAATAACACTGTCCAAATAACTTCCTGTAATAATGGAAATGTCTAATAGGGAAGTTACTAGCCAGAACAATCAAGAAACTGAAACTGTAATTTTATTTAATTTAAATTCAAGTATTCATGTGTAGGTAAGTTACTATAGGACAAGTAGCTGTAGGACATATATCTTCTTATAGTCAATATTAACCATTCCTGGTTATTTCAGCTATTGGATCAAATAATTATTTTCTTTTAAGCGTTATAATTTTTTGACTGGGTATGATGGTGCAGGTTATAATCCCATCTATGCTGGAAGCAAAAATAAAAGGATCATGATTTGAGGCTAGGCCATGAAAAAGTTGTGAGATTCTATCTCATAAACAAGCTGCAGACAGTACATACTTCTTTAATCTCAGCTACTCAGAAGGTAGAAGTAAGAAGATCATGATCTGAGGCTGCCCTAGGCAAAAGCATACTCTCTGGACAACAAAATAAAATAGCAGAAGAGTTGAGAGTATAACTCAGCTAATAAAGTTTGCACTTGCCTACCAAAAGTGCAAGAAACCAAGTTCAAACCTTGGTACTGTAAAAAAAAAAAAAGTATAATCTTTTTCTAGCTAAGAAATTATTTCATGTTGATCAGAATTAGGGTCAAACAGTTATTTGTCCTTCCATTTACTGAGAATGCTAATCATTAATAAGGCAAACTAAAAATCCATCAGAAATTTTGCTTTGAGTGGAATGAGAATGAAAGTAAGTGTTTGAATAGTTCACATGATCGTTACATTTTGTATTTAAACTATTTTTTAGGATCCAGACCCAGATTGCTAGATATATACAGTCCTCTGTTGGTATCTGTGGGGCGTTAGTTCTAGGATTCCTTGGGGATGCACATATTCCTTAGAGAACATGGCACAATGTTTGCATTATAACGCATCCATGCTTTTCAGTATGTTTTAAATCATCTGTAGGTTACTTATAATATCTAATATAATGCAAATGAAATATGAAAATTTGTCATATGGAGCTGTATAAAGAATGAAAAGAAAGTTTACACATGTTCAATATAGTCATATTTTTCATTTTTAATATTTTTGGATGCATGGTTGGCTATATCTATTGATATAGAACCCACAAACACAAAAGGCCAACTAAATTATTTACTTGGTCCTATTTTTTTCTTTTATTTGCTGGTTACTAGGATTTGAATTCAAGGCTTCAAGCTTTCATTGTTTGTTTGGCTAGTGTTCTACCACTTGAGCCATACCACTGGCCCAGTATTTTTCTGGTTATTTTGGAGATGAATTCTCAGGGACTTTTTTGCCTGGGCTGGTTTCAAACCCTGATCCTCTAGATCTTAGCCTCCTAAGTAGCTGGATACAGGTGTGGGCACAGGTGCCTGGTTTTTCAGTTATTGAGTTCCTATTTTTATGCATATCCACATGTTTTCTTTCATGTTTGCATTCCAATTCTTCCCTCACTGACATTATTGCCATTGACGAATGCTATTTCTATAATCAGGAAGTGAAGAAATTTCAACCAATTAACCAATTTTGATGTTAACATGACTTTTAATTAATTATCAAAGTGCTCCTATTTGCCTATAGGTGCATAAATAATGTTAAGAATTTTATTTATTTTTTTTTGGGGGGGGGTCCAGTCGTGGGGCCTGAACTGTGGGCCTGGGCGCTGTCCCTCAGCTCTTCATTCAGCTCAAGGCTAGCGTTCTACCACTTGAGCCACAGTGCCACTTCTGGCTTTTTTTCTTTTTTGCTTATGTGGTGCTGGGGAATCGAACCCAGGGCCTTAGGCATGCAAGGCAAGCGCTCTACCACTGAGCCACCTTCCCAGCCGAGAATTTTATTTTTGTATTTTTAATAACTCTTTCCAGAGATTAAAATAAAAGGTCAAGAGGCTTTAAGAGTTTATATAAGGAATTTAGTTGATAACGTAAAGAATATCCATATTAATTAAGAACTATACAAAAGATTTCCATTGGTCTTTGGGAAAAAAAAAACATAGAAAATGCTATTGAGAGAATCAGATTATCCTATTTGAAAATGAGTGGGAGGCAGCAGAGAACACCATAGGGCCTCTCAGATATATTCTAAATTTGAATACTGTACAATAGATTAGTTCAGTTGAACAGATGAAATAATTGATAGATGAGTGCTTAATTTTTTGATGAAATGTCTGGTTGTCCATATTTATTGAATGCTTGTATAAAGACAAAACAGTTCAAGTTTTGGATTAAAACAGAGATTCTATAACATATATCTCTAAGTATGACAGTCTTTAGCCTCACAAATAAGTTAGCAGCTTCTTTATGATGTCTTTTCTGGCAATATTTAAGAGATTATAGGTTTTGGTCAATACTATTTAAGAATGCCATCTTTGGGCTGGAAATGTGGTTTAGTGGTAGAGTGCTTGCCTATCATGCATGCAGCCCTGGGTTCAATTCCTCAGTACCACATAAACATAAACAGATGGAAGTGGGGCTGGAGCTCAAGTGGTAGAGTATAGTCTTGTGCAAAAAGAAGCTCAAGGACAGCGCCCAGGCCCTGAGTTCAAGCTCCAGGACTGGCAAAAAAAAAAAAAAAAGACTTCTTTTAACCTTTTATTTATTTATGTTTTGCTGACCCTGGGGTTTGAACTCATGGCTTGAGTGCCCTGAGCCTCTTTGTGTTCAGGACTAGCACTCTACCACTTGAGCCACAGTGTTTTCTAGTGGTTTATTGGATATAAGAGTCTCACGGACTTTCTTACCTGGGCTGGCTTTTAACTGCGATCCTTAGATCTCAGCTTACTGAATAGCTAGGATTTATAGGCATGAGCCACTGGCACCCGGCCTTCTCATTTTTTTTTTTTTTTTAGCAACATTATAACTTAAATTTTTCTAGGACTTTATAACGTTCAAAGACTTTCCCATATATTGTTTCTTTTTTAAAGGAAGGCATCATGAGAACATGAACAAAGTTGTTTTCCTCAATATGAATAGTGGTATTTTTTAAATGCAGAAAGAAGCCTTGCCTATCATTTAATTTTTAATTTTACTTTTTTTTATTGTGAAAATACTGTACAGAGGGGTTACAATTACATGGGCAAGATAATGAGTACATTTCTTATCAAGCATTGTAGCCTCCTCCTTTGTTTCCCCTTCCCATCCTCTCCCTGCCCCCCCACCCAATCTTCCCCTCTCTCCCCCCAGACCACCCCCCACTCCGTACCAAAGTTGTAAAGACTTGTACATAAAAATATGGAATGCTTCAGGAATTTGCATGTCATCCTTGCGCAGGGGCCATGCTAATCTTCTCTATATCATTCCAATTTTAGTATATGTGTTGCCAAAGCGAACACTTGCCTATCATTTTATAATTTAGAAAAGCAGCATTTTTTTTTTTTTTTTTGCTAAATTAGGGTAGCATGGCAAAGCACAGGCTTTGCAACTAGTAGTATTTATATTAGCATCTCAATTTTATTTACTTTGAGCAAGCTGCTTAACCTGCTAGGCCTCATTTTCCTCATCTGTGAATTAGAAATTCTGAAACTACCAAGTCAGATTAAGTAAAAATAATACACAAAGGAATGTCTAGGGGCTGGGAATATGGCTTAGTGGTAGAGGGCTTGCCTAGCATGCATCAAACCCTCCCTGGATTTGATTCCTCAGTACAAGATAAACAGAAAAAGCCAGAAGTGGTGCTGTGGCTCAAGTGCTAGCCATGAGCAAAAGCAGCTCAGGGACAGTGCCCAGGCTCTGAGTTCAAGCCCCAGGACTGGCAAAAATAAATAAGTAAATAAATAAAAGCAATGTCTGGTATACAGTAGGAATCCTATAGTATTAATAATGTTACTATTATTAGCAAATTGTCATATTTTACTTTTCATTTTAATAAAAGTTAATTTACAAAATAGGAAATTAAATATAAGACAGTGATTGGTCCAGTATTACAATCCAGTCAGGAAGAGAAAGAGGTAGAGATAAAAATCTGTTTCAGAAGCAAATGAGACAGTGCAACCAAGGAAAACAATTCATTAAGGAAATTACGCCTAGGCCAGTTTAAATTTGCAATGTTTAAACCATGTAGAAAGTTATACTAAGTTATCATAGGCAATTCTGCATATGTGACATAAACGTTAAACAAAAGAAATATGAAATCATATCTATAAAATAAGGAATCATTTCATAGGAAATTTGCAGGGTGTAAGGAATATGAGGATGGAATCATGTGATTACATATGCAAATTATCTCACTTAGACTGAGCATATAAAACTTAAAAACACAGATAAATGACCAGCACAATTTTTTCATTAAAAAAAAATCGAAATTCTGTTTCAGAGCAAAAGATGTCAGCTAACAAAGAGCCTTAATATAAACTGTTGTTGAAGTAACCCATCACTATTATATAAAAAATGAAATTGTATGCTCTACTTGAAGTGAATTAATGCCATGTTTGTATTGATAACAAATACTCATTTTAATTTTACCATACTGTTCTTTAGGCAGTAGGACATTTAAATGGAGAACTAACATTATTTGCAGGCCAACTGTATGCCAAGTGTTTATATATACTGCATAATCTTTATGCAGTATATATAAGATAAGAAAGTGTAGGTGATAAAGTAATAGTAAATTCATGGTAGAAGCAACTTATAAATTATAATTCTTAAACTCAAACAAATAATCCACCCCCGCCTCTTCATGTCTTTTCCAAATGTATCTGGCATGGAAATGTTATTTATGCTAGCATTTTCCAATTCATCCTTCTTTCCTCCCCTAAGGCAGTTCATGATTTGTAGGGTTTCACAAATTATATTGAAATCACAGAAAAATAATAGTAATTTACTTGAAAACATTCTAACAGCTGTGTAGGGCATGCAATAAGTACTCAATAAACATGTGTCTTATCTGATTTTAAAAAATGAATCATTAAATATTGAAAATAATTTCCTGGTACAGAAAAACAAATCATCCAACATGCAAAATTAAAGTATAAAGTCAGAACACTAAGGTTTTTGGTATTTTATCCCTATCTTTTATGATTTTCCCCAGACAAAGGATGACAGAACAAAAAGGGAACCATATTTGCTCATAGTAAACATATATTTAGCCTAGAGATTTGAAGGCTGTTTTGTACATTGGGTTTGGAGGAGCATCTCTTTTGCCCTGTCAATTTTCATCTTGGAAGGGGTGAGATTAGGGAAGTTATAGTGTACTTCCAAAAGCAAGGGTCTGTTTTCTTGCTTGTTTTGCTCAACCCCCCAGAATAAATGGCCACCTGGAAAAAGGGAAGTCAAACACTTATGAAATATACTGCTAGCTAGAAAAAAATAAGAATTGTTTTGCAAATAGTAGCACTATTAAAAGACAGGAAAGAGAATAGCATCAGTCATTTTATATTACATATAAGCAGTTTATTAAAGAATTAAATATTTATGGACAATAAAGCAATGCAGGCGATGAGTCGCAAACAGCTTGCTGAGAAGTACATTATAAAACAATGAGTCTGTCAGTGATTGATAAAGAATGGAGAGTGCAAATGATTTATAAAATTCCTAAGTTAGCTATGAATTTCCAGACTAGCAAAATAGGACACAGTAGCCAACAATGTCACACCAATTCAAGCTGATGTATATGCCAAAAGCGTTCGCTGAACATTCCTCACTAGGAATGAAATGCAAAGAACAGAAGCTGCAAGGGTTTTTATAGATGCTCACTTCCAGGTTAATGTGTGTGAATCTGAATACTCACATAGCTCATTTCCTTTTCCTTTTTTTATTATGTTTATATAAGACAAAGAAATCTCCCTTTCTTAAAGAAGTAACTGACAAGATTACCTAATCCAATTCTTTCAGTTTATAGAGATCAGATAGAATCCTCTCAGCTTAGAGAAGAATTGACTAAGGATGCAAAGTGATCAATTCAAGTTTACACAGCTAGTGAATAACAGAATCAAAATTAAAATTTTTGTTTCTTGGCTTCTATATCAGGATTCTTTCTATGGTATCAACTTCTTTTCCCCAACCCCCCTTTTAAAACTAGAATTCTGAACTCTTATCTATAAAACCACACTTCAGTTAGAAATTGCATTTTTTTCCTTGAGTAAAATTATATTTCAATAGTATTTGGATAATGGTTTTATGACAAAAATGGTTCAAACAGGCATGACTTATTCTATATGTTCTCTGAAAGGAAGAAGAGATATAACCTCTCAAGTTTTTCTAGAGTTTGAGATAATAGGATGCCGTTAATGAAATGTTGGCTCTTGTCTTGAAGAAACTAATGATATTGCTTTATTTAAGGCACTAACTAGCTGAGAAAATCTCTTAGTTTCATTCCCTATGAGAATGACTGGTCAGGACCTGAAGGTGTTCATAAATTTAAATGCCAGAGGAAGCAATTTTTCTTCGACTTTGTTACAAGCTTGTATGTATTCTGGATACACTAATTTGGAATTCTATCCCTTTCTATTCCTTGTTTTCAAATCTAAATAGACATTTGATTTATACATAATTAAGCCTGAAGTGCTACTCACAAACTGGACAGAGACACACTGAACCAAATAATTATTAATTAAATCTTTTTTATTTATGCAACAACTAAAGTACCAAGTTGTTTACAAAAGTCAAGTCAGTGTTGCCTCTGCCTATTACCTCATTATTTTTTGGTTTCTACCTAAGTTTGTATGAAGTTATATCCAACACACAATATCTATGAAATTACAAGAGATAGTTTCCTTTTCTTACACTAATTTACAGAGGTGTGATTAATAAGTGGATACAGTTAATGTGCACATCTCAATGAAGATAAACATTTGAGAAATAATCACCATTATCATGGCCCAAACCACACTTTTATCACCCCCCAAAGTTTCACCTTTATTATTATTGTTCTTATTTTTTTGTGGCAATCCTGGGGACTGAACTCTGAGCCTGGACACTGCCCATGGGCTTTTGTGCTCAAGGCTGGTGCTCTTCCACTTGAGCCATAGCTCCACTAGCAGCTTTTTGGTAGCTAATTTGGAGATAAGAGTCTCACATAGTTTTCCTGCCTTGGTTGGCTGTGAACTAAGATCCTTAGATCTCAGCTTCCTGGAGTAGCTAGGATTACAGGTATGAGCCACTGGCACTCAGCGATTGTTCTTCTTTTCATTATGGTATGAACACTTACTAACAACAGCTACTCTTCAAGCACATTTTAGGTAATACTATATTGTTAGCTATAGACACTACGTAGTACGATATAGCACAAAATTTATTTACCTAACATCACTAAACTCTGTACTTTATTATTTTTTTTTATTGTAAAGATACTATACAGAGGGTTAAAGTTACATGAGTGAGGTAATGAGTACACTTCTTCTTGAACATTGTTACCCCCTCCATTGTTTTCTCCCTACCATCCCCTCCCTCCCTACCTTCCCCGAGGTTCTTTTTTTTTTTTTTTTTTTTTTTTTGATTGTGATTAAGTGATGATATAATTTCCGGAATTTCACAGTATTGTGGAATAATGATGCTCATTTAAAGTCACAAGTTCATTCTAACTTTCCTGGAGCAAATTGTCTATCACTAAACTCTGTACTTTTAAGCATCACATCCTCATTTTCTTCCTTCCCCTTGGCAACTACCATTCTATTCTTTACTTCTACAAGTTCAACATTTTCAGATTTCACATATTAAAGACACCACAATATTTATCTTTCTGTAGCTGGCATTTTACTTAGCATAATGAACTCCAGCTTTCTATTGTTGTAAAAGGTAAGATTTTTCTCATTTTTTAACGTTGAATAACATTCCATTGCACCACAGTTTCTTTATCTATTGATCATGTTGTCTTGCTTACATTCTCTTTTTCCTCCTCGCTCCAATATTTGGGATTGTACTCAGGACTTTGTGATTGCTAGGCGTACTGTTTTTTTTTATTGTGAAAATACTGTACAGAGGGGTTACAATTTCATGGGCAAGGTAATGAGTACATTTCTTATCAAGCATTGTTGCCTCCTCCTTTGTTTCCCCTTCTCATCCCTTCCCACCTCCCCCCTCCCCTCCCCAAAGTTGTAAAGTTCATTTTTCGACATAACGTCTTGTACATCTCATTGTTGTAATGGGTCCACCTGTATCCCTATTTAAACAATTTTGTTTTTTCCCTTCCCCTCCACAAGTTATACCAACATCAAATACAGTGCAAACAGGGGTTATACCGTGGGAGAGGGACATACAAAGCAACAAAGAAATCATCTTATGTTAGAAACAATAGCAAGAAAGAAAAACAGTTGAAACCTTATCTTGAGGTTCATTTTGCCTAACATCAACTTATCTGACCATTTCTGCTTGTCTCAGATATATACTAGTTATTGCAAATAAGGGAAACCATGTGTTTCTTTGGGCCTAGCTTATTTCACTTAATATAATTTTTCCAAGTCTTTCCATTTCCTAACAAATGGGGCAATGTCATTCTTTCTGATGGAGGCATAGAATTCCATTGTGTATATATACCACATTTTCTTGATCCATTCATCTACTGAGGGGCATCTGGGTTGGTTCCATATCTTAGCTATGGTAAATAATGCTGCAATAAACATAGTTGTGCTGGTAGCTTTAGTATGGTCTTGTTTGTGATCATTTGGGTAAATGCCCAGAAGTGGGATTGCTGGGTCCTAGGGGAGCTCTATGTGGAGTCTTTTGAGGAACCTCCAGACTACTTTCCAAAGTGGTTGAACAAGTTTACACTTCCACCAACAATGCGGTAAGGTTCCCTTCTGTCCACATCCCCTCCAGCATCTGTTGTTATTAGAGTTCTTGATTATAGCCATTCTAACTAGGGTGAGGTGGTATCTCAATGCTGTTTTGATTTGCATTGCTTTTATGGCTAGGAGGGTTGAGTATTTCTTCATGTGTCTATTGGCCATCCTTCTTTTCTCTTTAAGTCTTTAGCCCACTTATTTATTGGGCTGTTGTTTCTTTGAGGATTTGTTGTTGGGCGATTTAATTTTTTTGAGTTCCATAGATATGAGACCCTTGTCCATTGTATGGCTAGTGAAGATCTTCTCCCAATTCGTGGGCTTTCTATTGATCTTGCTAGCTATGTCCTTTGCCATGCAGAAGCTCTGCAATTTCATGCAGTCCCATGTGTCCAACTTTTCTTTGATTTGTTGTGATTCTGGGTCTCTATTAAGAAAATTTCAGCCTGTGCCAAGGAGACCTAGGGTTTCTCCTCAATGTTTTCAGGGTGTCTGCTTTGGCTCCAAGGTCTTTGATCCATTTGGTGTTGATTCTGGTGTAGGGTGATATATAAGGATCAAGCTTTAGTTTGCTACAAGTGATTAACCAATTTTGCCAGCACCATTTACTGAAGAGTCTGTCTTTCTTCCATTCTACTTTTTTAGCTCCTGTATGGAAGATTAGATGGCTATAGATCTGTGGGTTCATTTCTTGGTTTTTAATTCTTGACTAGGCACACTCTTAACACTGGAGCCATGCTCTAATCTTGGACCTTTAATAACAGCCACACTAAGAGATATAAGATATGATTTCAGTGGGAATTTACTTGTATGTCCACAATGATTATCATTGTTAACATTATTTCATATATCTGGAATTGTTTGTGTGACTTCTTTAAAGAAATGTCTAAGTACTTTTCCCATTTGAAAATTAGGCTTTTTTTTCTGTCACGTTCCTTACCATTTTTAATACATCCTTTTGCTTTTGTCTCATCAATGTTCTAGAACCTTTTAGCTAGACTCTATAACTACCATAAAGTTATTCTCATCTATGAGTAGTTATGAAGAATGATATTATCCACAGGGGATGAAAGCTGGAACTTACTCTGCTATCCTGCTAATATTGCATGTCTTAGATACTTTATAAAGATCCAGAGGTTTCTTCATGAGAAAGAACAACCTAACTAGTCTTTCTATTTGACATTTTCTTATTCTTTTGTCTCTCATTAATACTGAAAAATAGTTGGTCTGACTTCAAAACTAGGTACTGCCAATATAACAAACATGAATGATTTTGAAGATAAAGTGAGCACTTCATATTTCAGTTGAATATAACTAAATTTTTTTCAAATACAAAGTTATTCATTTATTAAGGTAACTCATTACATAAAACAATAAAATCCACTGCTTCTTGAAATTTTCTCTCTCAAAATTTGACTAAAATGGGAGGTATTTGGCCTGGCACAGTGGTACGTGCCTGTAAATACCGCCTATTTGGAAGGTGGAAGTCAGAGGATCATTGTCTAGGATCAGCTGGCTCAGACACAAGCATGAGACCCTATTTGAACAAAATAACTAAAGCAAAAAGGAATGGGACTTCTTGCCTAGCAAGCACAGGCCCTGTGCTAAAAGATAAAAGATATTGATGAAATTATTTGTCAGTATTATGTGTGAATATGTATATATGGTTATAGTGTTATTTTAAATGACAAAACTCTCAAATTAGTTGAGCTGGTTAGATTAAGTAAAAATGGAAAATTTCAAAGCAAACTTTTGTCAGAAGCGAATATCCAGGCTAAGGAAGGCAGAGTGACTACAGAAATCAAACTGAGAAACACATTATCTAACTAAGGTGATTCAACCTTAAGAAGATAAAAATATACATAATGTTAATGCATCTTTTTCTTTTTGTGTACTTACTGTTTATTGAAGAGCTTAGTTTAATATACCAAACCAGCTAAAATTCTAAAAAAAATCCTACACCGATGGAAAGGCATACTATATAACAATGAACTTTAAAAGTACTTTTTTTTGGCACTCATGGTTGATATTTCAAGTGAAGATCTAGAATCTTAACATATTAAACATTATTAAAATAAAAAAAACCAGTTGGGGAGATGGATTTGGGACAATTGAGATATCTCAGTCTAGATAACTGAGAATAATGGAGTCTCTATACAGAATAAACCCTAGTTTACAAAAATTTTGAATTAGGGCAGCTCTTAAAGCTTGAAAGTGATAAACACAGGTCTTACTAATAAAATAAAATGAAACAGGATTACTTGATAAAACAAAAGTTTCAGAAATTGTTACTCTGGAGAGTAAAAAATAAGCCAGGTGTTGTAGCAGATGCATACAAGTGTAGTTAATCAAGAGGTGGAAATCTGGAGGATTAAAGTTCAAGGCCAGTTTGGAAAAAAGTTAGCAAGACCCTTATCTCAGCCAATAAAAATCTGGGCATGATGGCATATGCCTATCATTCCGGCTACATGAGAAGTGTAAATAGGAGATGTTATTCTAAAAGTGAAAAAAGAAAAGAGGGCTGGAGATGTGGTTCAAGTAGTAAAGTGCCTGCCTGTCAAGGGCAAAGCTCTGAATTCTAATCCTAGCATCTTCCTTACCAACAAAAATATTTCAGTAATATATACATAAGTTGAAAATTTCTAAGTAATCTTCCCATGAGTAATTATGACTTTAGAGTTTAAAAATAAACTTCAAAAGTATCTAAACAAATAAATGGATGCTAGAATTATGTCACTAAAAGAAAAGAAAAATATTTTCTGGATTGATAACACATTTTACTGAAAGTCAGAACATTAGTTATTATCAAAATGGCAACTGTATATTGTTATGCAATTTGCAGTCTTTATTTTCAATGGAGAGAATAAGTATGACTAATTAGGTCTGTTTTAATCAATATAGGATTTAACAAAAAAAAAAAAAGAAGCTGAATTTTTTTTTAACTCCACTTCTAAAATTGGGAAGGAATGAATTATTTGTGACTCAGTAAGATCTCTACCAATAGGCTTGTTTAAAAACATAGAGTGTACATTTTCTAGTCCTTGAGTAAGCAGTAATTTCAAGAAGCATGTAGAAGGGTTTTACTTCCTTCTAGACATTATGTTGGAAATGAACTTTACAACTTGGGGAGGAAGGGGAATGGAAGTGGGAAGGGAAAGTGGGAGAAAATGAGGGAGGGGGTAACACTCTTTGAAAAGATGTGTACTCATTACCTTACTTAAGTAATTGTAACTCTTCTGTATATCACCTTTACAATAAAAGAAAAGAAAAACCCAAAACAGAAATAATAGAAAATAACAGCTAATACGTGTTGCTATTTGGTACTTAAGAAAACTAAGAATCAGTTTCAGTATTTTTACTTCTAAGCCATATGCACAACTTACATGGGATTTCTTTTGCTGTCTGAAGTGGGTAGAGTCTGTACCACCCTTCTGGGTCTGTAGCTGGCAGACACAGCTAAGTTTAGAGCCCTGAACTAGGTAATGCTTGCTTCCTGTCATAGCTTCACTGCCAAGCTTGCCTCTATAACATTTTTGGGTTCTTAAGAATTGAATGACAGCACCCAAGCCCAGGGTTCAACCCCCCCCCCCACCCCCCGCCAGCACCACTACCACCACCACCACCAACAACAAAAAAGAACTGAATGAAGAAAAAAAAGTAATTGAACAAAGTCTAGGACAAAAGAGGGTGTGTATGTGAGAAGAACTTCATTCAGAAGATGAGTATCTTGCCAGAAGGCTGCTACTGACTGCACTGTCTTTCCAAAGTATGTTCTTGTATCTCTGTCTAGGTGGCTCTGATTCTAGGGGGTTCTTAGATTCTGGGCTGTGCTCTGATTGGATGCCCTTTTTTTTTTTTTATAATTAGGTGTTTGGGAAGGTGACAATTTATTGCTCAGGTATCCCACCATTTCCTTTTGTTGTTAATTCCTAATCAGGTCTTTTTTGCAAATCCTTTCCCCAGAGTCATGGGAAAGGTTGTATTAACAAGAGCAAGCTAAAGGAGGAGGAAAGGGGCAAGAGGTTTTGAGACAATATCTCTTTTTCATCTGGCTTTAGCCAAGACCAAGGGGTCCTTGCCCTTAACTAATCTAACCATTCACAACCAAAATTCATCTATGTAAAGTTCTAAGAAATAAGCCTAAAACAAGTGACAGAACTGAAAACTAGCTGTTTTCCCACATTGGCCCAAGGTACAGAATCATTTTAAAAGGAGATGTGTTAATGAAGACTGGAAATAAGCAGGCTTGAGAACCAATTTCTTGAGTCTTCAGAGTTTTCAACCCAATACAACAAAGACGAATTTAGTTCTGTGAAAAGAAAAAGCACAGACTGACACTGTAATTGAGGGGCTGTTATTCTGAGCTCTCAAAGCCACTTGTTAACAACTGGAGAAGCCAAAAGTCCAGAGAGAAGTGAACATCATAGATTTTTTTCTTTGTTTTCTATTTGTTTTCTCCATTTTGCCCTTTAAGGAAAAGCCTGTTGTTTGTTTGTCCCTGGAAAAAATTAGTTATCAGGATGAAGCTATTGTTTCAGAAGAAGTCAAGTTTTCATTCCCATAGGGTCTCAGGGCTATAGCTTTAAGGCAGATAAGTCCCATGTACACATGTGAAGAAGGGACTAGCTGTGCTTTATAGAGTTAATCCTCAGAAAAAGATATAGATCCTCAGGCAATGATCTCAAACAATGAGCAATGGGTTTCATGGGGTGAGTGTATCATCCAAAATAGCAGATGTGTAAAGTGAGAAGCAGCATGGAATTGTTTGTGGATGATGGTGTAATGAAACTTTGTGTGACCTTTTATTTTAAACTACATTGTCTGTAAAAAATATTAATGAAAAGATAAATAATGCCTAACACAGAGGATTTCAAAGACTACACTCATAACAGATGATTTATTATGAAGAAAAGTCCAACTTGAGGAATTTATATAGATGAATCAAAAAAATTGTAACTGACACAATTATAACTATTACTGATTTCTGTTATTCTTATTAGGTGTAAAATAAGCCAGTTTATACTAGTCTAGTGCTATTATCATAGTTTGCCTACATCATTGTGATAGCCTCCTATAAAATTTGTTCATGTCAGTGCTCTAAAAATCTCCAATCAGGTTTTATCTCATTAAAGATAAAAGGCAGATTCTATAGGATTCTACCATACAGACTCCCTATGACTTCTATGATCTCACTTGCTACTGCTTTCTCTTGCATACTCAGCTCCTGTATACCAGCCTTTGCAAGTCTACTATCTCATTCTTTCATGCCTCATTCTTTCAGCCTTATACCATACTTAATAAAGAAGTGAAAGTTGATAATATTTCAGTCATAAAATGACTGTAAGAAGAAGATATGATTTAGAGATCATATTCCTTTTCTAGACTAAGAGAAAATAATAAGCATGAGGGCTAAAGGTGGTGCTCAAGTATAGCACCTGCCTACGAAGCATAAGACCCTGTGTTCAATTTCAAAACAATATAACAAAACAAACAAACAAAAACCTGGGCTTTTGTGGCTATAACTCTAGCTGTTTAGGCAGTTGGGATCTGAGGATCATGGTTCAAAGCCAGCCTAGATAGAAAGGCATGAGAGACTCCATCACCAATTAGTCAACAACAACAGCAACAACAACAACAAACCTAGATTGGCAGTATGGCTCAAGCGGTAGAGTGTTAGCCATGAGCTAAAAATAAGTTGAGTAAGAGCACGGGGCCCTGAGTTCAAGCCCCATTACTAAAACAACAACAAAACACTGGTATTAATAACAAGCATGAAGGAGAATACAATAAGAGGTTGCTTCAAAAAGTAAACTCAAATGAAAAATCTAAACTGGTTTCCAGGAAAAGGCTTATTAGAGAGGGCAAAAAATTAATTTAGGCTTAATTTCAACTTTCTCAGAGTAAGAAGAGAAAAATACATTTTTCACAAATGAAGTACCCAAAATTGTATTTTTACAAAACATATAGGAACAATCTTCTAGTATTTAATTTTTAAAATAAAATAAAGTAATATATGTTACCCTTAATTCATGGGGAAACACACACAAAAACTAAGATTATTAATCTCTAAAAAAAAATAAGTGTGTGCTTTGAGGAAAAATCTAAGCCTGTGTTTTAAGAAACAGTATAGTTGGCACCGACTGATATTTTTCCAGTCTTTTAGGAAGCATAGACCATATGAAAGAATAAAAGACATTTCTTCTCTTCTCCAAGCTCTTCAAAGCTTTACCTACATCAAGCCAGGTTATTTATGCTACTAGTTAGAAAAGACTGAAGCAGGCAACCTGCAGAAGAACGCCCTCTAGTGTTGCCGTGCACATGAAATAGTCCTCTTATACATTTTCTTTTTCTGAATCATTCTGTTTATACCAAACCTTAGGGCTCTTTCTTTCTTTCTTTTTGGAGGGAGGGTGACAGCAGTCAACAAAAAAAGATAAGTGATGCCTTTGGACAATTTTAACTTTTAATTTTTAATCTATTTAAAATTAAATTAAATTAAAATTAATTAAAATTGCACTTAAGAATGGTCATATATTAAAGAGAAGGTTTGAATGATTTTTTTGAGATGAGTTACAAACCACTTAAAAAGTAATGTATCTTTTGTTCAAAAGCTAGTTTTTAAACAAAATACTTTGCATAAAGTGTTGGGATATTTTACAGGGAAATAAGTTTGTTCTGTATGCAAAAAAGTTGCTGAAGCAGGATTATCACAAACTTAAGCCAATTCCTCAATCTTTGGGAATTTAGATTTAGGGTGAAATTTTATTTCTATTAGCATAGTAAGATATTCTGTTCATCTTTAACCAAAAATTGAAAAATGGTCACAAGAAAAATATATTCTTGGCTCTAAAGCAAATCTATATTGAAATTCCAGGGGGAAAAAGAAGCACTAACTGAACGCAGCATTAAACAACACTAATGTATTCCTTCAAATGCTGCTGAAATGAACAGAAAGAAATTTAATAACCCCACAAATGATTACTTTGTCTCAGATATACTATTTCTCCTTTGTTTTAAGGAGGGGGGGGGTCTTGCTTATGTTGCTCACATTGGCTTCAAAGTCATAGGTTTCGGTGATTTTTCTGCATCAGCCTCTTGACTATAGCTTAGACTACAGTCACCTATCACCATGTCTCACACATTCGTCTCTAAAAGAGTCTTTACACAATGAATTACAAAGTACAGATAGATTGGAAAATACCAAGTATTCAAAAAGGATTATAAGCAAACACTAATAATCAAAAGTATTAATGAATATATGTGTAGGATGTCTATATACGAATGTTTGTACATTTTTAATAATCTGCCCAAAACATGGGTAAATTTAAGATCTCTGAGACTGTCTTTTGGTAAGGAAACTCAGGACACTGGTTAGAGAATAAATATGTCTATTAGATTTTTAAAAAATTTTATTGTTAAGGTGATGTCCAGAGGTCTCATGTACAGTTACATAAGTAAGGTAGTGATTACATTTCTTTATTTTTATTTTTTTATTGTGAAAATATTGTACAGAGGGGTTACAATTACATGGGCAAGGTAATGAGTACATTTCTTATCAAGCTTTGTAGCCTCCTCCTTTGTTTCCCCTTCCCATCCCTTCCCATCCTCTCCCCGCCCCCCAATCCTCCCCCCCCATCAAAGTTGTAAAGTTTGTTTTTCCACATAATGATTGTACATCTCATTGTTGCAATGGATCCATCTGTATCCCTACTTAAATGATTTGTTTTTTCCCTCCGCTCCACAAATTATACCAATCTCAAATACAGAGAAAGCAGGGGTTATACCATGGGGGAGGGACATACAAAGCAACAAACAAATCATCTTATTAATGTGTTAGAAACAATCACCTGAAAGAAAAAACATTTGAATACATATGTTAGGGTTCATTTCCCTAACATCAACTTATCTGACCTTTTCTGCTTGACTCAGACATATACTAGTTATTGCAAATAAGGGAAACCATGGGACCTATGTTTCTTTGGGCCTGGCTTACTTCACTTAATATTATTTTTTCCAAGTCTTTCCATTTCCTAACCAATGGGGCAATGTCATTCTTTCTGATGGAGGCATAGAATTCCATTGTGTATATATACCACATTTTCTTGATCCATTCATCTACTGAGGGGCATCTGTGTTGGTTCCATATCTTCGCTATGGTAAATAAAAAAAATATGGAACGCTTCACGGATTTCCGTATCATCCTTGCTAATCTTCTCTATATCGTTCCAATTTTAGTGTATGTGCTGCCGAAGCGAGCATGTGATTACATTTCTTGTCTAACTTGTTACCCCTTCCCTCATTTTTTCCTACTTCCCCCCACCCTAATCTGTTTAGAGTTTGGAGGCAGAGAACGTATTAGTCCATATGGTGTACATTAGATAAAGTTAAATATATACAATAAAAAGTACTAACCCAAAATATAAGTGTTAAAAATAGAGGGTAGCATATATCCTAATTCTTTAAGGTTGGGACAATGTTTAGAAGTAAAATATTTGTGAAAGATAGATCTTCAGGTATCTAAATAAAACTGGCAAGACTATCCAAAGAGAATGGGAGCTCTAGCAAATCCAAGATAACAGAGAAATGGGTAGAAAAAGGTTGCAATATTTGAAGTAGAAAAGCCTCTGGGTTCTTTTTCTGGCTCACCATTGACCTTGCATCTCTATCAAATAAGGGCAATAACTCTTGCCAGAAACCACAGAGGAGTGCTGATAAGAGGTGGATTAGTGTGATGCTGTATAAAGCTTATACCATTTTACTGTGCTGTGAACACTCTTGGAAAAAAGCATGCTCTTTTGCTGTCCCACGAAAGCTTAAAGGTGATAATCGACGTATAAAGTCAAATTCCACTTAACATCCTCATTTCCATTTATCTTGTTTCTTCCATGTACTATTTTTATTATTTGCTAATATTTTATGTTCAGGAATTTCTAATTCATTCTTATTTGCTTTTATTTTTCTACTTATATAAAACAAGGACTTATTTTTGTCTTGAGTTTCTCCCTTCATTCTATTTGTATGTATACATATTCCACTGTTTTCCTTCTAATATTTATCTCTGTGCTACTGACCAATAATAAAAGCAATCACTATTATAACTGTTATCTAATATATGTGAGAGTGATTTATAAACAAACTATAATCTCATTTCATATATTTACTCGTTACTCTCAATGAAAAAGTTATTGATAATTTATCTATCTTACTTATGAAGCCCTAAACAGGTAAATTTCAAAGGCAGGAAAAATTTTATTCTGTCACTATGAAAGAAGAGATAACCACTGAACATAATAAACTAACAAAAATACTTTACTATAGTTTTTTCATAGATGTCCCAGTAAATAAAGAACAGATATTTTAGACAAATTTTCAAGTTATAAAATATATATCCTTCTCAATTTCTAGAATGAAGTGTATTTATATTTTATAGAACTTCAAAGTTAAAATATAAATGTGAAATATCTATTACTGAATAGTAGAATTCACTTAATATATAAAATAAGGAAAATACTATCTCATTGTGCTCTTGGATGATTAATTATGCCTGTATATTAGAACAAAGACACTATAAACATATGGTATTATTATTTTAATACAGGTAATTCATTGTAGTATGAAACAGCCTTATATAGACCAAACAATAATCACTTAACTGCATGAGATAAAATAGACTCCCACTAAAGAATGAAGGAATGTCTCGTTGTGCCTCTAATTTGTTTTTAATAAATGATACATAATAAATGGCAACATTCTAATTTATCACAGGTTAGGACAGTGGTTGAATGGGGGATGGGAATGTATGAAGTCTAGCAGCTGTTTGCATAGTCTGTGAAACCTTCTGTGTTAAAGAGCATTGTTCTTCAAGTCTGTGAACATGCACACTCTCCTAAGGTCCTTTCAGGTAGGCATGACTAACTGGAAGCACTCCATCTACAGCATAGGGTTCTAATACAGATAAATAGTCTCTTGGTTCTTGGTACACATCTCTATAAACATCCAATTCATTTACTATTGGTTTTAAATCACTCTCTCTATCTCTCTCTCTCTCTCCATCTCTCTCTCTCTCTCTCTCACACACACACACTTTTGAAATAAATACGTAGAATATGACACAGCTTTTTTTTCTCCACAAATATGAGAAATATGTTGAGACCGTATTTTTTTCTCCTTCAAATCTGTAATTTGGCTCCTTGACATTAAATTCTATAAACTTAGACTATGTATTTCTTTCATGGTATATTTTAATAAAGCAGAAGACATTATGGCTTTTTGTCTTTAGGAATCCAATAGCAATTTATTTTCATACCTAGGTTCTTCTTATATGTAGCATTGTATTGTAATTTTAAAATATTTTTATTCAACTAGTGAAAATAAAGGGATACGTTATTTCTACAAAAATTTAGCAAATATCTAACAGTGGTACTCTGCTTACTGAAGGAGGAATATTTGTATTCATTTCACTAAAGCTCTTCTATATTTGCTGAAGGTAGGTTTTATCACTTGATATAATTTAAAAAAATGCTAGCATATGTTCATTGAATGCTGCTTGTATGAACCATATCCATTATTCTAACATCATACTGCCTATATGCATGGCCTTTGGCATGCAAAGACAGAGACTCTAATGCCTAGCATTATCCTGTAATAAAAGAAGTTGGAAGAGAAACAACTGTTTCCTTAAAAAAAAAAAAAAAAGGTAGAAATATACAGAGGCTGCAACCAACTAGTTCCATATAACCACAGATAACTCATTATGAAAATATTTAAGGTTTATTTTCTCTAACAGAAATCTCCCTACCCATATTAGATTACCCATGAATGTCTTTGTTGTCACATAATACGCTTTCCCTATACTGAACATTTGGAATAAATCTCCACTATAACTAGTTAGATTTAGGGGATTTCATTTACCTACTAATCAACACAAATTCACCTCTTTCTATATGTTCTTTATGAAATTATGCAAAAATAAATAGAGCCAAGATGGAGCCCTTTCACACAATTATACAAAGCTAAGTCACCTTCTATCACATATGGTGGACAAACAATTACGTACGTATAAAAATTCAGGTGCATTTTTACACCATAAAAAATACAGTGTTCTAACAGCCTTATGCCTTGATACTCCACAATATTCTTCATGTATTCACATAAATACACATGTACAGCTCTATTTCTATAGTCTGGTTGGTATTTCTCTATCTTTTCCTTCTTTAAATGTGACTAGCTATTTACACCCTAACAATTCTGGTACAGAGCTGATTTAGCATTTTTATTGGAATGTGAAAGCTCTTAAAAGAAGAAAAAAATCTAATCAGGCAGAAGAAATAGAAAACTTGCTGAATTTTCTTTCCCCCATAAGACCCCCCTGAATCCTATCAAAAGCACATCTTCCATTCATTGCTTCCCGGTGTCATTATGACAAGCGGCTACAAATCAATAGAGAGGGAAAGGCAGGACCAACCCGTACTCACCAAGTGATAAAGATTCACTCTCAGCCCCGATTTGCTAATAGCCCATAATAGCAGCCATTGGCGCCCTGCATTAAATCATACATTTCACTCTGCGTTTATTATGGGATTTTTAAAACTCCTCACCAAATTGGATTTTCTCGATGGTCTCTAATTTCCACATTTATCATTTAAAATTAAACTCCTCTGTGGAGGGGGGTGTGAAGGAGAAGGTAGAGAGAGGCCAGACTGTACTATATTTTTCCTTTTCACCCCTCCCCTTTATGAAAACCCATAAATAACACTAGGTATCATAGCCATAAGCAGCAGGGTTGTTGTTATTGTTGGTTTTAACTATAACAAAAAAGTCTAGAAATCAGACTGAAATGGTATACATATGCTGATCTGCAAATAAAGGTGATAATTTCAGAGAACAAAACATGATCTAAAGCAGGTTTTAAATGAAAGAAAACTAGCAAGAAAAAGTTCTCTGTAATGTTGCAGTAGAAGTGAATTATAAAAATACAAGTTTGTAACATTATTTAAGTACTTCTAGGAGATGGAAAGAACACTGGGCAAGTGATGCATTCTGGTTTATAAAAATGGCATTGATCTTATTCCAATGCTCAGTGACAACAAGATGAAAAGGAAAATTTTCTTAATGGCTTCTAGTCCTGAAACAGCTTGCCTACCCCCTATATTGTACTAAAAAAATTATTGTAAAGTTTCAGTCTTATGACTAAAAGCTACCACTTGGTTGCGGTAGCAAAAAATCCTTAAATACCTCACAGTGGAATGAACCCACTCTAGTTAAATTATGGCAAATGTAAGTAAATGCTCTATGTTTTTAGATAAATTATGCTATTAGTCTTTGGGAATAGAAGTGAACTAGTAAACTTCAGATCTACAGCATACAGTAAGAGTCTATTTTCTCAAGGTTGCACGCTGGGTGGCTAAATTTTAAGTGCTGGATCTTGAAAGGATCTACAGTAGGCATTTGCCTTGCATCACAAGCCCCTGTCCACACTGTGTCAGTTGCCTTCACAATTAACAGGATCCAAGGACAGTCATGCATACATAGGGATGCTTGGAAAAATTAAAATTTAATGAAATGTCAAATAATTCCTTTTGGGGGCTTCTTCAGTAATAAAAAACCCATACTTGTATCATTTTCCTTAAAGAAACAGAAGAATGACCTTATAAAGTGGGCATTTAAAATGGAGTTAAAATTTGTCATTTTGTATCTTTAATTTTTATCTTTATTGGCCTCCTTTTGCTTTGGAATTTCTGTTGACAGTTCTATGACATGTTTTGGTGACCCTTCAAAAATGTCTGAATTCTTTAGGACCAATGGAATAGAATTGAAAACCAAGAAATGAACCCACAGACCTATAGCCATTTTTGATAAGAGAGCTAAAAAAAATAGAATGGAAGAAAGACAGCCTCTTCAGTAAATGGTGCTGGCAAAATTGGTTAACTACTTGTAGAAAACTAAAGCTAGATCCTTATATATCACCCTGCACCAGAATCAACTCCAAATGGATCAAAGACCTTGGAGCCAAAGCAGACACTCTGAAAACATTACAGGGTGGAATAGGAGAAACCCTAGGTCTCCTTGGCACAGGGTGAAATTTTTCTTAATAGAGACCCAGAAACACAACAAATCAAAGAAAGATTGGACAAAGAAAGAATGGGACTGCATGAAATTGCAGAGCTTCTGCATGGCAAAGGACATGGCTAGCAAGATCAATAGAAAGCCCACGGATTGGGAGATATTCACTAGCCATACAATGGACAAGGGTCTCATATCTAAAATATACCTGGAACTCAAAAAATTAAACCCCCCAACAACAAATCCTCAAAGAAACAACAGCCCAATAAATAAGTGGGCTAAAGACTTAAAGAGAAACTTCTCTGAAGAGGAAAGAAGGATGGCCAATAGACACATGAAGAAATGCTCAACCTCCCTAGCCATAAAAGAAATGCAAATCAAAACAACATTGAGATACCACCTCACCCCAGTTAGAATGGCTATAATCAAGAACTCTGATAACGGGGCTGGGAAGGTGGCTCAGTGGTAGAGCGCTTGCCTTGCATGCATGAGGCCCTGGGTTCGATTCCTCAGCACCACATAAGCAAAGAAAAAAAAAAAAAAAAAAGCCGGAAGTGGCGCTGTGGCTCAAGTGGTAGAGCACTAGCCTTGAGCTGAAGAGCTGAGGGACAGTGCCCAGGCCCAGAGTTCAGGCCCCACAACCGGACCCAAAAAAAAAAAAAAAAAAAAAAGAACTCTGATAACAACAGATGCTGGAGGGGATGTGGACAGAAGGAGGTGTAAACTTGCTCAACCACTTTGGAAAATAGTATGGAGGTTCCTCAAAAGACCCCACATAGCGCTCCCCTATGACCCAGCAATCCCCCTTCTGGGCATTTACCCAAATGATCACAAACAAGACCATACTAAAGCTACCAGCACAACGATGTTTATTGCAGCATTATTTACCATAGCTAAGATATGGAATCAACCCAGATGTCCCTCAATAGATGAATGGATCAAGAAAATGTGGTATAGGGCTGGGAAGGTGGCTCAGTGGTAGAGCGCTTGCCTTGCATGCTCAAGGCCCTGGGTTCGATTCCTCAGCACCCCATAAGCAAAAAGAAAAAAAGCCGGAAGTGGCGCTGTTGCTCAAGTGGTAGAGCGCTAGCCTTGAGCTGAAGAGCTGAGGGACAGTGCCCAGGCCCAGAGTTCAGGCCCCACGACCGGACCCAAAAAAAAAAAAAGAAAATGTGGTATATATACACAATGGAATTCTATGCCTCCATCAGAAAGAATGACATTGTTCCATTGGTTAGGAAATGGAAAGACTTGGAAAAAATTATATTAAGTGAAGTAAGCCAGACCCAAAGAAACATAGGCCCCATGGTTTCCCTTATTGGCAATAACTAGTATATGTCTGAGACAAGCAGAAAAGGTCAGATAAGTTGATGTTACGTGAAATGAACCCCAAGATAAGTATTCAAATGTTTTTGTTTTCATACAATTGTTTCTAACATATTTATAAGATGATTTCTTTGTTACTTTGTATGTCCCTCCCCCAGGGTATAAACCCTGCTTTCACTGTATTTGATGTTGGTATAATTTGTGGAAGGGAAGGGAAAAAACAAATCGTTTAAATAGGGATGCAGGTGGACCCGTCACAACAATGAGATGTACAAATTGTTATGTCAAAAAAACGAACTTTACAACTTTGGGGGGGGTGGATAAGGGGAAGTTGGGGGGGGTAGATGGGAAGGCATGGGAAGGGGAAACAGGAGGAGGCAACAATGCTTGAAAAGAAATATACTCAATTTCTTGCCCATGTAATTGTAATCCCTCTGTATGATATTTTCACAATAAAAAAATCTGAATTTTCACTAGCTGTACATGCTTGTGTAATCAGTATTGAGACCAAGAAGCAAAATAATTTACTAGTATCCATAGGCCCCCTGTGTTCCTTTTCAATCACTTCCAACTCTCTATTTTGCTTGTAACTTCACAGATTAATTCTATTTATTTTTAAACTTCATATAAGTATCATCGAGTGTTAACTTATGTCTTCTTTTATTCAAAATCATGTAAGACTAATGAACATTGATATATGTAGTAATGGTTCATTCCTACTCAACTGTGGCCAGAAAGCCAAATCTGGCCTGTTGAGTTTGATTTTTTTTTTCACTTTTTTAGCCAAAGCTGGAACTTGCGATCCTCATGCCTCATCGCACTTGTTGATTATCCGAGTGTACCACCACAGTCGGCATTTTTCATATTTTTAAATGTAAAAAATAATCTTCTAAGAAAAGCAAAAGAGAGATAACATTTCATTACATGTGAAAGTTATATATAATTCAAATTTCAGTGCTCAAAAGTAAATTTTTTGACAAAATTGTCACACTTTTTAGTATTGTCTATGGCTGTGTTCATGCTACAACAATAGACCTTGAGCAGCTGGGCTAGAAATCCACGTGACAAAAAGAACCTATCATGTTTCCAATCTATCCTTTTATAGAGAATGGATCTAGGCTGCAAAATGTTCTAATATGTGAATGTACTACCATTTATTTGCCCATCCTACTTTTTCAAGTATTGGGCTATACTATGAACCTTTTAGATGCTGTCTTTGGCAAACATATACATATAGAGAAATAGAACTGCTAAGCACAGGCAAGGTGTGTGCTTTGCTTTTGAGTTACTGTTTTCTTTAGTGGTGTTTAAATAATTCACGCTCCCACCAGCAGCATGTAAGAATCTCAATTGTTCTGTTTTCTTAACTCTTGTATAGTCATCTGTTAATTTATATTTCCCTTTCTTCCTAATAAGACTGCATTTCTTTTATGTTTATTGCCCTTTAGGTATCCCTTTGGGAAGTATCTACTGAAGTCTTTTGTCCACTACTGTCTTTTTTTTTTTTATTGTGAAAATACTGTACAGAGGGGTTACAATTACATGGGCAAGCTAAAGAACATTTCTTTTTTTTGGGGGGGAGGGTCCGGTCGTGGGGCCTGCACTCTGGGCCTGGGCACTGTCCCTCAACTCTTCAGCTCAAGGCTAGCACTCTACCACTTGAGCCACAACGCCACTTCTGGCTTTTTTCTTTTTGCTTATGTGGTGCTGAGGAGTCAAACTCAGGGCCTCAGGCATTCAACGTAAGCGCTCTACCACTGAGCCACCTTCCCAGCCATGAGTACATTTCTTATCAAGCATTGTAGCCTCCTTCTTTGTTTCCCCTTCCCATCCCTTCCCACCCTCCCCCCCCTCCCACCCAATACACTACTGTCTTGAGCTATCCTTTTCTTTTTTTTTTTTTTAATTTAATTTTATTTTATTTGAGAATATACTGTACAGAGGGGTTACAATTACATGGGCAGGATAATGCATACATTTCTTACCAAACATTGCAGCCTCCTCCTTTGTTTACCCTTCACCTCCCTTCCCAGCCTCCCCCCTCCCCCCCACCCAATCCTTCCCCCCCTTTCCCCCCACACCGACATTGTAAAGCTCGTTTTTGACATGACATTTTGTACTTCTCATTGTTGCAACAGGTCCACCTGAATCCTTAAATGACTTGTTTGTCCCCATCTCCTCCACAAGTTATACTGACATCAAATATAGTGAAAGCGGGGGTTACACTGTGGGGGAGGGACATACAAAGCAACAAAGAAATAATCTTATAAATGCGTTAGAAACACATGCATGAAAGGAAAAAAAAACATTAAAATACATATTTAAGGGTTCGTTTTCCTAACATCACATTATCTGACCTTTTCCGCTTGACTCATACATATACTAGATATTGCAAATAAGGGAAACCATGGGACCTATGTTTCTCTGGGCCTGGCTTACTTCACTTAATATAATTTTTTCCAAGCCTTTCCATTTCCTAACAAATGGGGAAATGTCATTCTTTCTGATGGAGGCATAGAATTCCATTGTGTATATATACCACATTTTCTTGATCCATTCATCTACTGAGGGGCATCTGGGTTGGTTCCATATCTTAGCTATGGTAAATAATGCTGCAATAAACATAGTTGTGCTGGTAGCTTTAGTGTGGTCTTGTGCTGGAGGAATATCAATACCAAATTTCAAACTCTACTATAAAGCCATAGTAATCAAAACAGCTACTGGTATTGGCATAAGAACAGACCTCAGGAGCAATGGAATAGAATTGAAAACCCAGAAATGAACCTACAGACCTATAGCCATCTAATCTTCAATAAGGGAGCTAAAACAATACAATGGAAGAAAGACAGCCTCTTCAGTAAATGGTGCTGGCAAAATTGGTTAACTACATGTAGAAAACTAAAGCTAGATCCTTATAAATCACCCTGCACCAGAATCAACTCCAAATGGATCAAAGACCTTGAACTCAAAGCAGACACTCTGAAAACATTACAGGATGGAATAGGAGAAACCCTAGGTCTCCTTGGCTCAGGCCGAAATTTTCTGAATAGAGACCCGGAAACACAACAAATCAAAGAAAGGTTGGACAAATGGGATTGCATAAAGTTGCAGAGCTTCTGCATGGCAAAGGACATAGCTAGCAAGATCAATAGAAAGCCCACGGATTGGGAGAAGATCTTTACTAGCCATACAACGGACAAGGGTCTCATATCTAAAATATACTTGGAACTCAAAAAATTAAACCCCCCAACAACAAATCCTCAAAGAAACAACTGCCCAATAAATAAGTGGGCGAAAGACTTAAAGAGAAACTTCTCTGAAGAAGAAAGAAGGATGGCCAATAGACACATGAAGAAATGTTCAACATCCCTAGCCATAAAAGAAATGCAAATCAAAACAACATTGAGATATCACCTCACTCCAGTTAGAATGGCAAAAATCAAGAACTCTAACAACAACAGATGCTGGAGGGGATGTGGACAGAAAGGAACCTTACTTCATTGTTGGTGGGAATGTAAACTTGTTCAACCACTTTGGAAAGCAGTATGGAGGTTCCTCAAAAGACTTCACATAGAACTCCCCTATGACCCAGCAATCCCACTTTTGGGCATTTACCCAAATGTTTACAAACAAGAGCTATCCTTTTCTTATTGCTTTGCAGACACTATTTGTGTATTATAAGTACAAGTCTTTTGTCATAGTTATGTCTTCTAAGACAAGATGTATATACCTTTATTCCTTTTTAAGAGGGGGATGGTTATTTTGATGAACATGAGTTCTCAATTTTAATGTGGATCAATGTTTCTATTTTTTTTACCTAATGTACTTTTTCTGGTCTGTTTAAGAAATGTAATCTATCCCAAAGATATGAAGATTGTAATTTCATTTACGTTTTTCATATACAAATAGGTCATTTATGAGTAATAACATTCCTTTCCAACAATGCTTTTGATTTTTCTTATATTATGGCTAAGATCTCTATTAAGCATAATGCTTAATAGAAGTGATGATCATGAACACATTTATTGTGATTTGAAAAGTCTTTGGCAAGATAAGTCAGCCAGTTCCTCCCTTTGCTGCACCAATGTAGGTTCATTTTTCCCACCCCTTCATGATTATTAACATGGAAACTTATATTGATTTGAAAATGTTAAACAATATTGTACCTAGTCATAATCTGTAATAATTCCTATACATTGATGGAATCAATTTTATTTTATTTAGAATTTTATATCAAATGTTGGTGCCAAAGACCACTTCACAACTTTCTTTTATAATATCCTTGCTTGTTTTGATATTCTTTACTTTTAAAGGTCTCTAATGAAATAATAACATCTATTTGTGGATATTAAAGATGTTGTACTTTCAAAATAATGGAATAGGGAGATTTGATGCTTATGGATTTTTTTTCTTATACTTGAAGTTCCCTACATCTCATGATTTGCTATTCCCCAGTACCATCCCCCTCCTCCCCCTCCTCCTCCCCCTCCCCCCCCCCTCCTCCTCCTTCTTCTTCCTCTGCTTCTGCTTCTGTTTTTTTGTCAGTCTTGGGCTTGAACTAGGGGCTGGGGGCACTGTCCCTGAGCTTCTTTTGCTCAAAGCTAGCACTCTGCCACTTGAGCCACAGTGACACTTGTGGTACTGAGGAATGGAACCCAGGGCTTCATGCATGCTTGCAAGTACTCTACCACTGAGCCACATTCCCAGCCCTACTCACATCTTCTTTACAACTTTTTTTCCTTTCTTTAAAAAATTTAACCCTGAAATGATTGCATGAAGAGGTGACAATTTAACATACACCTTCTTGCTTTTTGTTCATCTTTCAATTTTGTGAAGATTTTTCTAAGTTTTCCTCCATTTCTTTGCATGCTGAATTCAACAGTCTAAAGGCTTCTGTCAATAATTAGGTTACTACTCTCTGTTATAATAGGTATTGTAGAATATTATAAAGAAATAGAAGATATATTCTCTGCCCTGGATGGATTTACAATCCAGTAAGCTAACTCAGTCTTTTTACATTTTTTAAAATTCAACTTTAGAGTCACTTTTAATTAAATCTCTTCACTTAATTTCATGAAACTTTAAAACACGTCTTTCTATTATAAGGGGGAAACAAGTCAATCGAAGAAAAAAATGGAAATAAAGCAATATAGAAAAAAGGTTCAGCCCCAAATAAGGGTTCAAATGTTTTTTTTCTTTCTTGCAATTGTTTCTAACATATTTATAAGATGATTTCTTTGTTGCTTTGTATGTCCCTCCCCCACAGTATAACCCCTGTTTTCACTGTATTTGATGTTGGTAAAATTTGTGAAGGGGAAGGGAAAAAACAAATTGTTTAACTAGGGATACAGGTGGACCCACTGCAACAATGAGATGTACAAATTGTTATGTCGAAAAACAAACTTTACAACTTTGGCGGGCGGGGGGGTGGGTGGGTTGGGGGGAATAGGAAGGGATGGAAGGGGAAACAAAGGAAGAGGCAACAATGCTTGATAAGAAATGTACTCATTACCTTGCCCATGTAATTGTAAACCCTCTGTACGATATTTTCACAATTAAAAAAAAAGGAAAAAGAAAAAGGTTCAAAATAACTAGCAGTCCTACAAACACAATCATTATTAACATTTAAATCTTGTTGTACACAACCTTTCATATGTTTAATTATCACATTTTCTTTATAAGAGGTACCTCCATAATTGATATTTCTAAATACCTGCATGACTTTTAATTTTATAAAGGCTTTTCTAAACCATTTTAAAAGATAAACTTAGAAAACAGCTTCTATAATTTATGTCTTTTCAAAACTCAAGTACAAGATTAAGAAACTCTGAATGAATTTCTCAATGAGATGGCTTACATCATGACTCCCAATGTAAGAGAGCTACTATTACATTGCCTGATAGGCCCCATAATATGTTAAATCACTGTCTGTAAGCAATCTTCATCTCTGATGCATGATACATCGAGATAAATGGAAAAATACTTCTAAATTTACTGTATGTTATTGAAATACAGAGTTTCCATCTCAAAGTTGAAGTAGCATAGTGAGTAAGAAGACATACTCCAGTGCTAGACAGTGTTTGAGACCTGCCACTACTACTCACAGGACATATAATTCTGGTCATTCATATTCCCTGTATCTTAGTCGTTTGTGTTTGAAAGGAAACAATAGTAATGGACTCATATAGTGGTTTTGAGTATTCCATAAACTGATATGTATCAGCAAAGTCCTTTGAGGAATACAGGAGGCACTCAGAAAATGCAGGTTTGTATAGAAAAACTTACTTTAAATATGTTCAGGGAGCAGTTATACTTTCAGTTTTTATTCAAAGTTCTTGTCATTTTTTTCCCATCAAAATCCCTCTTCTAAGCTGAGTGCTGGTGACTCACGCCTGTAATCCTAGCTACTCAGGAGGCTGAGATCTGAGAATCATGGTTCAAAGCCGGCCTGGGCAGTAAAGTCCATGAAACTCTTATCTCCAATAAACCACCGGAAAACCAGAAGTGGTGCTGTGGCTCAAGTGGTAGAGTGCTTGCTTTGAGCTGAAGAGCTGAGGGACAGCGCCTAGGGCCAGAGTTCAAGCCCCATGACTGACCCCCTACCTCCCCCCAAAATCCTTCTTCTCTTCAATCCTGAAGACTGTCTTTTAAAGACTATTTAGTTTATATTCAGTTTTACTGTTGTTTTTTTTTTTGTCTACTGTTACATGTTCTGTACCTTATTCTTGAAATAATGTGAAAATTCTCTGCTTTTAAAATGTGCTTTTAAAAGCTGACTCCTATTATGAAGCCTCTATCTAAGTTAACTCCATTAGCTATAAGTAGATAAAAGCTGGAATGGAAGTAATGAAGAAAGGGAGCATATTAAACAGGTAGCATTGTCAGGATTTTCCCAGTTCTCTCTTTTGTTTGGCTGAACTAGAATTCACCGAGTATAGCCTCTGTTTGTTCAATTAAGGGGTCAATTAAGGAGCTGGCACTCAATAAATGTTTATTACTCCTAGTGATGCAATATAATATGGATGATATTAAAATGAACTAAATAAATCAGGCCAGAAGCAAGAAAGGATTTTAATACAAATTCAAAATATAAATCCAAAAGAGTTGTTTTTGAGGATGCTTGATTTTATGTCATCACACTCTCAAGAGACTTGAGAGTTTATAGAATGAAAGTTTAAGAAAATCTTACTATGCAAGCTTGGAGCCTATAACACTGTCGTCATTACACTTTAAATACTGCACAGTATTTCTTTACACAGCTATATTGTTATTTTACAATACAGTATTTTTGTATAGCATTCAGCTATGATCAAGGTAAGAGACTCTCTCAGATAAAAGAAAGAGTTACTCTGGGCATGGGATGTTTTAATTATGCGCTGGGTCCTTGCATTTTGAGTATCAGCTTTACACTATCACACTTTCTGTGGTGTCTTCGCATTTTTAAAAACTGTTTAAGAATCTGAAACATCCTGTGGTTTATTGATTCTGTAACCACACACTGTGCCACTAATGTTCCTCACTTGTGTTTCTTGTGACTGCTGCCTCTTGAAGAGAATGAAAGGTAAAAAATGTGACATAATAGTCTCAAACTGGATGACTCACTTTAAATACTGAACAGGAAAAAAAGTGTCTTAAATGACCACTACAAACATTTTCTTTCCAAATGAAACTGATCTTTGAAAACTAGTTCAATTCAGCAAACAGGCAAAGAATTACTATGGTGGACACTTTCATATATACCATGGATGCCAGCAGGTCAGTGTTCTCTAGTATGATAAAAAATAAAGAAACAAAAACAACAAAAAACAAAACACGAGTTCCAGTTCTTTAGTCTTTTGTGATACCTGATTTTATTCAAATTTAATTTCATCCAGCAGCAATCAATTCTCACCCAGCCACTTAGATTTTAACCCTTTATTATTTAACACAGTACTCTTTTTTGGGGGGGGTCCGGTCGTGGGGCCTGAACTCTGGGCCTGGGTGCTGTCCCTCAGCTCTTCAGCTCAAGGCTAGCACTCTACCACTTGAGCCACAGCGCCACTTCCGGCTTTTTTCTTTTTGCTTATGTGGTGCTGAGGAATCGAACCCAGGGCCTCATGCATGCAAGGCAAGCGCTCTACCACTGAGCCACCTTCCCAGCCCCTACCCCGGTATTCTTATAAGGGATATACAGGAGTTGTTTGTGGACAGAAGGAGAATGCAGTTTGAAGACAGAGGCCAAGACAGGAGTGATACCATTACAAACTTGGAAGAACAGATTCTCTCCCCTATTCCTCAGAGGGCGTGGGGCGCTGCCACATTGCATACTTTGGACTTCTGAGATCTAAGAGAACTAATTTCTATTGTTTTAAACGCCCCGATTTGTATCATTTTCTATTCCAACCACAAGAAACAAATGTAAGCAGTTTTATTCAGGAATAATTCAAAATAAAACAACTCAGATGTTCTTCACTGGGGAAATATTTTAAAAACAACCCTATTGCATTCACACCATGGAATATTACTTATCAATACAACAGAAAGCTCTACTTATCTACATGAAAAACCTAGATGAATTCCCCAGAGAATTGATTGAAGTAAAAAGTAATCAAATAACAAAGCCTCAAAAGATTATGTACTCTATGGTACATAACATTCTTGACATAAACATAACAAAATTATAGAAACGAAGAACAGATTAGTAAGTCTAGGAGTGATGATGGTAGGGAGAGGCGGGAAGTAGGTGTGATTATAAAAGGCAGCACATGGATCCTGGTTGGAAATATTCTACATTTCCAGAGCATCAGTGCTGACATCTGGGTTTTGAGATGTGCAAAAGATTTTGCAAGATGTTACAACAGGGAGAAACTACAAAAAGGGCACATAAGAGTCACTACAGACTATTTCTTAGCTACCTGTGAACCTACAATAATCTTTAAAAAATAAATTTAGCTGGGGTCACTTAGAGTAGGAATTTAGAAACTTAAATAAACAAAAATCAAGGCAGAAAGTAACTCTATCAACTTAAATATACCAATGCATTGTGAAATAAAATTCAGTCACTTTAAAAGTGATTGTATTTCTTCTTTTGACAAACGGTTATACTATATTTTACAGGTCAAATATCTTGGCACTATGTTTTCCTCCTTTCTCTTTTGTACTCTACTTATCTGAAAAAGTGTTTTGTTTTGTTTGTTTTGCTAGAACCAGAGCTTTTTGTTTTGCTGGTTAATTGAAGATGGAGTCTTAAAGACTTTTCTGCCAGGCTTGCTTCAAACTTCCATTCTTCAGGTCTTAGTCTCCTGAATAGCTAGGATTATAGGCATGAGCCACAGTGCCTGGCTGTGCAATATTGAAAACAAAGCCATCAGGCATGCTGTTTTATATATGTGCGTATATATATATATATACATATATATATATATATGTATGTATGTATATATATATATACACACACACATATATATAATCCCCCTCATAAAAACCCTTCAGATTAAGTTCTGATGCTTGTTTCAAGTTTCTCTGAGAAATTGTTAGCTTTCATTTTCATATTGAATTAGAAGATTCCTTTGCCACCTTTTATTTTTCACTTCTCAAAATTTCAGCCTGTTTTAAATATCATAACCCAGCCCCACTTAAAGGAGTTTACATTTATTCTTTTATTTGCCCTTGTTCAGCCAGGTGCCTAGCTCACTTTAAAAAAAATAAAATAAAAACAAACTTTACAACTTCGAGTTGGGGGGGGGAGAAGTTGGGGAAGTGGGAGGGAAGGGATAGTAGGGAAAAAACAAAGGGGGGTGATAACAATGCTTGATAGGAAATGTACTCATTACCTTACTCATGTAACTGTAACCCCTCTGTACAGTATCTTTACAATAAAAAAATATTTAAGAAAAACAGCATACCTGAACAGTATGATCTAATTTCTATACCTGAAATTCAAGACCCATCATATTCTTTTACCTAAATATACTCATTGTCCATTATTTGCTTCATAGAACCATTGTCCCTCTTAAGTTGATCTACTTGCCTACTTATAAGCATGTATTTTCCCAACCATGTCTTTTTTGCATACATGTACTAGGGATTTCAGGAAATATAAAGTGAGAGAGAAGGACAAAGTAGGAAGCTAAAAATAAGTCTTGAAATTTTGCTAGACAAAAGGTCTGCCTTCTATGTGAAATTTTCTTTTATTACCCCAACAGAGGAAGTATTGTTCCCTTATCTGAAATCTTATGATACTTACTCTTGTTTCTATTCTTATGGTGATTATATAATGCCTTTTATTATAATGATTTGTTATCCTATAGTCCTTATTTTAATGTAATATCTTAAAATATTGGTATTGTACCTTATATCTTTTCTTAATAAAACATTTAGTGCTTAAAAAAAGTTAAGATAAGTTCAACTAGCTCCCAGCTTAAGAAATAAAACATTAAAGATAAGACTGAAATATCCTGTCACACGGTTCTCCATCCCAATTCCTTCCCCTAGTAGAGGTAACTATTATTCTAAATTCCATACATGCTTTTACTCTTTTATTGCATATGTCTATCTGCATTTTAAAACATTTTTAAGGACATTCTACCTCCCATATTATAGTATTTTGTTACTGATTTACTTTGCCTTGCATTTTTTTGTGGTGTTGCAAATTCTAGTTTGTTTAATAACTGATATTTATAACATTCTTTTAAGGTAATCCTCACAGGATATTTATCAGTTTTCTTCATGACAAATATATTGTTTCCATATACTCACTCTTACAACAATGTGATATTCTTGTATGTCTCTGTATACACACAGAATTAAAAATGTCCTTGAAGAAAAACTAATGTGGATTTTATCTACTATAGTGCATAAGCATTTTTGTCTTCAGTCCATGGTACTGAAATTATTTCCCAATCTATGATTGCATTTTCATTGTTAATGCTTTCTTCCATGAACAAGAAACTTAACTTCTGGAAAAATTATGAATATACTAATTTCTTACAAGTTACAGTTTTATTTGTGTTTTCAAACTCTTCGAATGGTAGTTTGGAGAACTTATTTTTCTGGGAAGTTGTCAATTTTAGCTAAATTTCAAATTTATTGACATAAAGTCAGGAGGATGTTCTTTGAACTCAACACACACACACATGCACATCAGACTTACGTAGCATAAATTCCTTTTGGTAGACTTCAGACACATCTTCATTGACAATAGCAGGTATTTTTCTTAAGTAGTAGTATTTATCTAACAGGCCACACAACTTGTATGGCTAATGTGATTTTTTAGTCATATTAGCTCCTTATGTAATCTCAGTAGAAGGAAGAAGATCACAATGGGTAGGTGAATAAGTCACTGATATCTTTTGTGATATTTCCACAGGTACTGCTTCTACTCATTGAACAATTAGAAGTTTAAAGCTATGATTTCCTACCAGGTAACAATATCTTATTTATAGCTTATCCATCAAATGTCAACATAGCAACAGTATTTGATAAACATAACTCATATTCTACAAGTCAGCTGCTATTATTATTTGCAACTTCAAGAAGCAGAAGGAATTAGTTTGTGGGAGTAGAGCTAAATAAACTGTATTCTCTAACATTTTTAAATAATTCACTCAGTACTCTTTTCATTACTATTTATGATTTCTTCTTTTTCTGACTAGTTTTGCTTCACATTTGTCATTAGTTTCCTCACAGAATGATTGTTGATAATTCTTTTTTTAAATAAAATTTTTATTGTGAAAATACTGTACAGAGGGGTTACAATCACTTGAGCAAGGTAATGGGTACATTTGTTATCAATCATTGTTGCCTCCTCCTTTGTTTTTCCCCTACCATCCCTTCCCTCCCATCTCCACAACTACATTTCTCCCCTCCCCCGCAGTCTAAATTGTAAAGATCATTTTTTGACATAGTGTCTTGTACATCTCATTGTTACAGTGGGTCAATCTGTATCTCTATTTAAACATTTTGTTTTTTCCCTTCCCCTCCACAAATTATACCAACATCAAATACAGTGAAAACAGGGGTTATACTGTGGGGGAGGGACATACAAAGCAACAAAAAAATCATGTGGTACCTTATAAATGTTAGAAACAATACAAGAAAGCCTTTATGTCCTTACCTTGGGGTTCATTTCACCTAACATCATCTTATCTGACCTTTTCTGCTTGTCTCAGATATATACTGGTTATTGCAAATAAGGGAAACCATGGGGCCTATGTTTCTTTGGGTCTGGCTTACTTCACTTAATATAATTTTTTCCAAGTCTTTCCATTTCCTAACCAATGGAGCAATGTCATTCTTTCTGATGGAGGCATGGAATTCCATTGTGTATATATAACACATTTTCTTAATCCATTCATCTACTGAGGGGCATCTGGGTTGGTTCCATATCTTAGCTATGGTAAATAATGCTGCAATAAACATAGTTGTGCTGGTAGCTTTAGTATGGTCTTGTTTGTGATCATTTGGGTAAATGCTCAGAAGTGGGATTGCTGGGTCATAGGGGAGCTCTATGTGGGGTCTTTTGAGGAACCTCCATACTACTTTCCAAAGTGGTTGAACAAGTTTACACTCTCACCATGATTGTTGATAATTCTATCAGGTCTTCTCTTTATTTCCTCTGACCTTAAAATTTTCCAATACGATAATTATTTATATTCATAAATAATAACAAATTAGCAGAAGACAGCCATTTGAGAGCATGATGCTAATATTCCATCAGAGCTATCTGACTTGGTGACAAATTTTCAAACTTTAGAGTCCTTCTTAGTATGACAACATTTCCCAGTAGAGTTTCACATACCTAAGATGATTATAGATAATAGAGTCAGTATTTCTATGGCAAAATTTGGGATACATCTGTTTAAACCATGTTGAACAACTGTCTTCATCAAAATTCTCTTATTCATTAGTTACTGGATCTAAAACTATTTTGTACTTCTGTTTCTATATGCTCTGTTCAATTATCTTCAGTTATCAGAAATCAGTTCTAGTATATATTAGGTCTATAGACTCCCGTACATGTTGGATATTTCTTTCTATCTTTTGCATCTAAATAGAAAGGGTACCTATGCTAAACAGTGTATTTTCTGAGGGAATACGGTGCAGGTTGGGTTGAAGGGGTATCCTTCTAGCGTTCCTTTTAGGAGTGTTAGTGCTCTGTGACTACTGTTGATTTCTCTGCAGACAGAGCAAAGCAGGAGTAAATTTAAACTACAAACATAAAAAAGGTTATTATTTATTTTCTTCCCTACGTAGTTATAAAGTCTCAATTGAGGGAGGAAAATCCTCCTTGAGGCCTGGGTATACTAGAAAGATTTTTTTTTCTAATCCTCATATTTGATCATGCTTTTAAGGTCCACCTTTAATTAATATTGCTGTTTCAGTTTTAACTCCTTTTATCATATAGATGCCACATGTTATCCAATCTTGACTGGCTATTAAAGCTACATCCTGTACCAGGACACCTTTTCATTCTATTCTCAGGTTAGCACACATCACAAATCATGCTTACCACCTCATATTTTTCTTCTTTCTCACGCAGAGTCATATGTCCCAAGCAATATTTGTTACATTCTCCAAGCATTTCTATATGTTTAGTAGTGCAAAAGTTTTCAAATTAATACTGATTTGCTAATTTGTATTAACAAGAATTCTCTATTGTTCACATAGGTCCCAATACAGTATCTGTCAGAGAACAACACATAATACATGTGTTGGAGTAGCTGACCTTTTGTTTGTTTTGTTTTTTGATTTTGCTAGCTGTGGGGCTTGAACTCAGGGCCTGGGCACTGTCCTTGAGCTTCTGTTTGCTCAAGGCTAGTGCTCTACCATTTGAGCCACAGTGCCACTTCTGGCTTTTTTCCACTTATGTGGTAGTGAGGGATAGAACCCAAGGCTTCATGCATGCTAAGCAAGCACTCTACCACTATGCCACATTCCCAGCCTGGAGTAGTTGACTTTATAAAAGAGTTACTACCTTTTATCAGCATTTCTTTTCCTTCATTACTTTTTCCCTAAAACCTTTCATCATAAGCATGATTTTCATATTTTCTGGACTTAATTTAGACTAATATAATTTTTCTCACACTGACTACTATAGTAGTCAAGGTAATTCTACACTCAAATTATTTTTCCTTCTATTTGCCCTATGTAAATATATCTGCTAGTCTCTTTATTATGAAACTTATACTATGTCCTTCATGACAATTGATTTTTCAAAGGTCTTATTTTATTTTTATTCTCTTAAACTCTTCTTTCAGTCAAATAAGGCAGTGACAAATGTGCACAGCATATACGGTAATTCTATTTTTAAAATATATATGTATATATATTTATATTATTTTAAGATACTGTACTGAGGGGTGATAGTTACATGAGTAAGGTAATGAGTACATTTCCTATCTAGCATTGTTACCCCCTACTTTGTTTTCCCCCTACCATCCTTTCTTCTCCACCCCCTTCCAATTCCTCCCTCTCCCCTTCCCCACCAAAGTTGTAAAGTTCATTTTCAACATAGTGTCTTGTACATCTCATTGTTACAATGGGTCAACCTGTATCCTTATTTAAGCATTTTGTTATTTCCCTTCCCCTCCCCAACTTAGAAAAATGTATATACAAGATGTAGGGCACCGGATCAGAATCAAATACAGTGAAAACAGGGGTTATATATAAGGTAATTCTTAATTATCTGGTGCTATTACATTTTGTTTCATTTTTGATAATTTACTAACAATCATATCAATCTTCTCCCATTTAGACTTCAATATTATTGTGTATCTCTGGTGAAATCCCTGCAAAACCTGATATAATGTCAAGAACTCGGTGGCCATTTGATAAATATTCATTTGTGACAATCATGATGCTCTCACACAGTGCTTTTGAAAGCGATTTTCAGAAATCATCAGCTATTCTTTGACACAGATTAAGAAACCTTCTCTCAGAAATGATAGCCTTTCAGTTTCAGAAGCATCAAAAATAAAGTAAAAACAAGGAAAAGAAGTCTTTTCTTTTTTAAGATAAGACAAGGTTTCCTATATCATTAGGTACAACATTTTTGAAAAGTAGCCTGTATACAAAAAATTAGGGACAAAAATTATATACAGTTAGGGACAAAAATTATATACAGTTTAAAGAATTCTCCATATTCTGTGGTATGCTCTAAGAAATTCAGACCTATAGTTTTAAATATAGTAGAATCTAAGCACTGGTACAGAGTTTTAATTATATCAATACATATTCAGTGAACATTAGTACTAAAGATACAAATCTCCCACAATAAGCTGATTAGCATTGCTAATGTGCATAGTACACAGTCATATAACTAGAAAGAGTTTGTACTCAAGATGATATTGAGGTTAGAGAGTTAGAACACTTTCCATTTCAAAAGAAGAACAAATCCAGGTTACAACTATGGGAAAAAGCAAATCATCTAGTTTAAACTGATGAAAATATCAGGGTTTATTTAAATAAAAACAAGTTTTACTTTTATTTCTGAAAATTAAGATGGATAATGAGTTCATTCTTCCTCAGCTAGAGATTTTATGAAAGAAAAAAAAACAGTATACCCTCAATAGATATCACAGCTAAAGAATCTCTGTCATGTAAAACTACATCAGTGCAACCAGGTTTTCAACTCATTGTTCCCTTATGAGAGAATGTAGCTTGATTAGAGAGAGAGAAAAAAAGAAACCAAAGAAAGTTTCTCCTCTCCTAGAAATGGATACTTGAAGAGGGAGATGGGGATGTGGGAAAGGAGAAGAGGAAAGGCAGTCAGTAACAAACACTTGGTTGTAATGATTCTACGAATCCACTTCCTTTGTTCAATTCTGTAGTGTTTTTACTTTATATTCCTTTTCAGCGAAAATGATCTACAAAACTTCCTCATGTTTGGTGATCTGTAATTAGCCAAGATGTATAGTTACCTTCACTTTCAATGAAAAACAAGGTTAGTTGATCACTTGCATTTGCAGACAATTCCACTGCATGAAAAATTAGGTATCAATACACTTAATATTTAGAGACAAGCTATTTTATTCTGATAAGATTCACAACTAGATTACACCATCCTCATCATGATACTTTGTGGTGGATAAAGATTTGTTGATAAAGAACTGGGTTTTTTTTTTAACTCTTGTGATTATATTTGAATCTTAGCTACATGCCCTGAAATGAAAAGGCATTCTCATTCTCATAAATCCTTGCATTGTATAGGAAGGTGTCAACTGCACCTTTAAATAACATTCTTAGAGACAAAGGAAGCCTAAGCATTTGCTTTTTAGACAAACTAGAGGTTAACTCTCTCTCTCTCTCTCTCTCTCTCTCTCTCTCTCTCTCTCTCTCTCTCATTCTTCTTACCTCTCTCCATGGCGTTATTTCTATTCTCATAATATGGTTAAGTTAGGATTAACCAAGGAAAAAAATTCAAAGAATTTATCATTTAACACTTCAATGGAGTTACTAATGGGAATTATATTGAAGTAGGTCATGCCAAATCCACCTTCAAATTACAAGAGATCCTACATAAGTCAGAAAACATTTCAAATACAAGAGCCACAAAATCCACACAATTACCAGTGTATGTAATATCATATACTGAGAATCAAAAGATTTGAATTGGAAATCCAGATTTCTAGTTAAAATCTTATTAATAACTATGTTAATCACATATAAAATAAGGAGATAGTTCATATTATACAAGTTAATATAGCTATATTAGGGGAAAAATAAAAATTGCCTCTCAGCTCAAAACACATATTCCTGCTATTTCAATCACAAAACAAAGACTACAAAACATAAATTCAAGCTAAAGGCATTAAGCATAGAGAATTTATTCAATGAAATAAAGGGATAATTTCCAGACTGGAATTCATCGAATCTATTTCTTCTACCTTTGGAAAACATTTTCTAAATGATTTGTACAGAAGACAATGTAAAGTATGGACTGATTCTACTGATAAAATCAAGAAGATTGCTATCAAGCCTTTCTCACTGATATGTACATAACTGTCCTAAGTTAATTTGTTCAGGGAAAAGATGCTATAGGAGTGAAGAAGGGAAGAAAAGTCATGAAGGCATGTTCTAAAGGAATATGTTATGCTCTTTTCAAAACATCTGTTTATGAACCAAGTATAAGATGTCAGGGTCATTTCTGGTACTCTAACTGCCCATCAAACGTTCTAAGCTTATGATTCTTAAAGTATGGGAACTGTACAAGTGCTTTCTCTTGTCTCAAGAAGTCACTTACTGATTTTTAACAGACAACATTTCGGCTATATCTCTATTTCAAAGACTTAACATATTTTAGCTATTACACATGACACTGATCTGAAAACTATAGCCAAGATGATTGCCTGCCCATCAGTTTACTAACATAAAATTACTCAAATATGCTCAACCACTTACGATTTAGAATGTGTGCAGAAAAGAATGAAGTAAAACTAGATAGAAGAAAGAGATTTTCAAGGTTAAAACTTTTTTAAAGTATTTTTATTGTTGACTTAAATGAGCAAAGTTTTATGATTAAGCCTAGCTCCAAACTTGCTTTTAAGAGTTTGCATATTTAGAAAAAGAAGAAAAACTTATAGAAAGCCTTGCAAATTTTGTTTTGTGATGAATTACATTAGCCTTGCTACACCTGTAATCTTAGCTACTCAGGAAACTGAGATCTGATTGTGGTTTGAAGCCAACCAGGAAAGGAAAATCTGTGAGATTCTTATCTCCAATAAAACTACTCAGAAAAAGCCAGAAGGGGTGTGTGGCTCAAGTGATAGAGTGCTAGCTTCGAACACAAAGGAGCTCAATGACAGTACCCAGGCCCTGAGTTCAAGCCCCAGGTCTGACAAAAAAAACTGCCATATCTTTTTAAACTTTAACAGGCTTCTATGGAGGTATATGGTTTCATTAGATATGAGCAAAGTTAATTTTTTTATTGGTTGTTTAAGGGTGAATTTTCTTGTTGTTATTGTTGCTTCTTTAAGTGTTTTATTTTTCTACTGAAGTAATAAGGTCTACCATCAAAATGCAAAAAAGCAACGCAAAGCAACCAAATGAAATATTAAAGAAAGCTCTTTATACTTCTTTCAACAGTGTTGTAAATACAATCCTTTCCATCCCATGTTGACTCCATTCTCTTGAATAAATACAAACTACTAAATTTGTTACTGTTCCATCAAATCCATGACTTGCTTTTAACTGCTGGATCTGATGAGTCCTCCTATTGACTGAAACTATACATGTCTTCATTCATCAAACAATTCTCATGGAGAAAACCCAACTGGATACTTTTCTGCATTTAAAAATTATATTAAGAAAGCCGGGTACTAGTGGCTCATGCTTGTAATACTAGGAGGCTGAGATCTCAGGATCGCAGTTCAAAGCCAGACTGGGAGGGAAAGTCTGAGAAACTCTTATCTCCAATGATCCACCAGAAAACCGGAAGTGGTGGTGTAGCTCAAGTGGTAGAGCTCTAGCCTTGGAACTGAAGAGCGCAGGGATAGCACCCAGGCCAAGAGTTCAAGCCCCACAGCTGACCAAAAAAAATTATATGAAAAAGAATATAGTATTATGATAGAATTATATGTGTGATATGAATGTAGAATTATTTTTTGTCAGGGGCCTGGGTGCTGTCCCTGAACTTTTTTGCTTAAGACTAGTACTCTCACTTTGAGCCACTGCTCCACTTCCAGCTTTCTGATGGTTAATTGGTGATAAAAGTCTTAAAGACTTTCCTGCCCAGGCTGGCTTAGAACCATAGATCCTCAGATCTCAGACTCCTGAATAACTAGGATTACAAGTGTAAGCCACTAGTGTTGGCTGAATATAGATATTTTGCCACATGAATATAAATACACATATATAGAGAGATCTCTGTATACCCAATCAATGAGCTTACAGCTACATATCTTCAGTAAAGACTTACTCAGTTTCCTTGATTACTTATTTCTAAAACCCTTTCCTTTCCCTTCTTTTCCTTCCCCTCCCTCCCTCCCTTCTACCTTCCCTCCCTTCATTCATTCTTTCCTTCCCACTCCTTCTCTTTTCTTTCTTTTTTTTTTGGGGGGGGGACTGGTTGTGGGGCCTGAACTCTGGGCCTGGGCACTGTCCCTCAGCTCTTCAGCTCAAGGCTAGTGCTCTACCACTTGAGCCACAGCACCACCTCTGGCTTTTTTCTTTTTGCTTATGTGGTGCTGAGGAATCGAACCCAGGGCCTCAGGCATGCAAGGCAAGCACTCTACCACTGAGCCACCTTTCCAGCCCCTCTTTTCTTTCTTTTTAAACAGTACTGGAATCTGAACTCAGGAATAACACTGGCTCTACTACTTGAGCCTTACACTCAGTCCTTTTGTTTTTTAGTTTGTTTATCAGATAAGGTCTCCTGTTAGCTTTGTCCAGGTCAACCTTGGACCATGATCCTTCTGTCTCTGACTCCTGAGTAGCTGGGATTACAGGTGTAAGACAGCATGTCCAGCAATTTGTTTCAAAAAGAATTTTTAGTAACACTTGCACCAACTAATTTTTAAATAAGCAGAATTTTGCAACTGTATAAATTTCAGAGAAAACACCCTGGTTATTTACAAAGGGTTCAATGTAAGTTACTTTGTAAATGATAGAAAAAGCTTAATCAACTAATAATTACTAGACAGTGGACATGCAATACAATCAACTACTTTTTTCCCTTTACTCTGTGTGTGTGTGTTTGTGTTTGTGTATATTTCTACCTGTCTTTAGAAAATAGGTTGATTTGTCTGAATTAGGATATAAAATCCCTGTTAAAGTCAAGAGAGAAATGCATTTTTTGTAGAGTGTATTATGAAATTACCTTGGAAGGGCTCCATGAGATCTTGACTAGAGATGTTCACGTCAACATTTCTTGTGTTCATGAGTATGTTATCTACATTGACAACTATTTTTCTATCACATAGTCTCCAATAAACTCAACTGATCTTATTTTGTTATTGTTTTTTTTCTAACATCTCTCTAAAAGTATCTAGATATCTACCCCTCCCTGTCATTATCTTTCCTACATTCCAATAGACCTCAACATTATAGAGAAGTTGAAAGGTATAAGACTATCTATATGATATTCTGTTGGCTCATGCCTGTAATCCTACCTACTCAGGAGACTGAGATCTGAAGATCACAGCCAGCCTGGGCAGGAAAATTCATGAGACTCATTGCCAATTAACCACCAGAAAACTGGAAGTGATGCTGTGGCTCAAAGTGGTAGAGTGCTTGGCTTGAGCAAAAGAGCTCAGGGACAGTTGCATAGGCCCTGAGTTCAAACTCTAGAGCTGGCAAATACACACACACACACACACACATACACACACACACACACACGGATGTTTTCAAAAGAGCATCACACATTTTATTCCTTTAGAACGTGTCTGCTCTTTTGGTAGTATAATTGGAGGGAACTTAAAATATGTTGCAAAGAAATTAACAACATAGAGGTAAAACAGAGATTTTTCTATCAAAGAAGATATTAGCTCCAAGAAAGCTCCAAATTAATTTACTGTACTTTTTCAAAATGGGGAGTCAATTTCATACTTTATAATATAAACAAAATTATATGAAGCTGATTCTGCTGAGTTTTAAATTCTTCTCAGGAACTTTCACTAGTGCTTGATGAAAATCAAGCTTTAGCTTCCTAAGCATTTCATCAGAAACCTATTATTTTAACAGGATTCTTTTCCATTTGTATGAACAATGCAGAAATATTAGCTATATTACTATGGAATGTTTTACTTATAATCTGATATTTTAATAGATCTTTACTGGGCTTTTCAACTTTTACTTACTGCTTTACCATTATCTTTTTCTTTCTTTTTTTGAGTCAGGGTCTTGCTATATACCCTTAACTGGTCTTGAATATGCAATCTTCCTGTCTTACTTTTTCAAATGCTGGGATGACAGGTGTGCACTATCATATATGGCCATTCTCTTAAAAAATAATAATAAGGGGCTGGGAAGGTGGCTCAGTGGTAGAGCGCTTGCCTTGCATGCATGAGGCCCTGGGTTCGATTCCTCAGCACCACATAAGCAAAAAAGAAAAAAGCCGGAGTGGTGCAGTGGCTCAAGTGGTAGAGTGCTAGCCTTGGGCTGAAGAGCTGAGGGACAGCGCCCAGGCCCAGAGTTCAAGCCCCACGACCGGACCCCCCACAAAAAGTAGTAACAATAACTTAAACTGTATTTTATTGCTAATCAAAATTCAGAAGGACATAATCTAGTATGATATTGAACCAGAACCTGGTATTTAAGCAGCTGTTAGTGGCTGCTGGCTAATATGTACACAGAAAAGACCTACATAAGCTATACCACTTTGGTACATAGTGAACATGCTAAAACTAACAGGTTAGTCATTCACCTGAAATTTCTGATGGAATTCAAACCGTTAACAATCAAGTGAATTCAGAGTTTCACATATAATTTTATGAAGGATTTTTTTTTTATTTTTGCCAGTCCTACTAAAATTATTTTGTTTCCAAATTCACTTTTACAGGCTAGCCTTTGAAAAAATAAGGACAAGTCAATATTTATAAACCATGTATTTGTCATAAGTAGGAACTAATTAAGTGATCAGTAGGTCCATTCTTAATATAAGCTTTTATTATCTCTTTGAAAAGTACTGGAACCTTTTGTGACTATCAGACCAGTTAATTTCTTAGAACTAATGCCCAATGAAAAGATGAAAGAATCTAGCATTGCTTCCTTTCCTTCTTCACTTTCCTTCTTCATGCCTCCTGATGTGTGTATATGTGTGTGTGTATGTGCTTGACTATAAATGATTTATTTTTGCAACTTTGTGCCTGAATGCTTGTCACTCCACTTGCTATAATTCAATTTATCCCCTTCTTAAAAATAGATGCTTTGGTTAAAATCATTGTCTCTTTAGAATCTACATGCAGGCAAGCTTAGTTAATAAATTTTTGATTAATGCAGCCCAATACAAACTCCCATCTCAAGACCCCTTTACATGGAATACTACCATCAGATTGGTTTAAAGAGAAAAGGAAATAACAATAAGGTCAGGTAGGATGGAGATAGGGGTAAAACAGTAATAAAAACTAATTATATAAACATGCTAAAGATATAACATCTGCTTTTGCTTAGCCTACTAAACTTGACAGTTCCAGATTCATGCCATTGTTCATGCTTATACAGATACAAGAAAGGAAAAGGGGAAAAATGTTTATGTGAGGTTATTAAATAGTACAGGGAAAATAAGAGTCTTTATTACACTGGTAAGGAAAAAAGAAACTCAGTAAAATTTCTTTCCACAGATTTGCCTTTGTGATCTGCAAGGTGCTGTTCCCCTGCTTACATTCCGTTACCCTGGCAACACACTCCTGTAAAATAAAGATTATTAAAGCGCATATGATTATTTTGCTGCTGAGTGAATAAGACAAGCTGCTTCTGAAATGCCTTATCAGAGAAATTCAATTTTAGACCAAATTGTGTTTTTGCCTCCTTCTAGCTTTCTCCTCCCTCCCCCTACTTCAAATAAAACCATCATCTCTACAGTTACTACACCATATTTTGTTACTCATTCACACTCTCAGTATTTGAAGCTTTCTTTTAATTTCATGAAGACATTTTTCCCATTTTCATTATAGCTCCAGTTCTATTTTCTAGCTATCTACCATCGGTTTGCAAATCAAAATTAAAAGGCAGTATGCCTCTGCTTTGATTTTATTATACAGTAGTAATAGATATATTGGGTTCTATTCCAAACATAAATGCAAATATTAAACATTGAGTATGCAATATTTCACAGAAGTATTATGTTGAAAGCTAATGTTAGTCATGTATTGCTATTTTAAAAGCTATACACCCCATTGTACTGGTTACATTACCTTTAAATTTACTGCTCTGTGTCTCCCCATTTGATACTACCCTATGGTAATGATAGAGAGATGGGCAGTTTTATAAACACTTTGACAGCCAGTCATACTTTTATTATCCAATACTTCTGAATTTGCTATTTTGTTATTGAAGTTATTGAAGACAGAGGATTCTTGAGAGCTTTAGAAATGAAAATTTGTAAGGTTCTGAAGACACAGTAATGACAGCTGTGCTAGAACTACCCAATGATTTTACTAGAAGCTATACCATTTAACCTGTTTAGGGTCCAAGCAAATGTCAGTTAAAATTCATAATAGTAAACTTGTATTGTTTTCATGTTGATTGAGTGGAAAGGTACCATTTAATTTTTTTAAGAGTTCATTAACTTTGAAGTATAGGTGAAAGTAATGGAAGTTATTCAGAAAAAAGATAACGTTCTATCTGAGGCTTTGTAGATTTCTTATATGTTTGTTAAAATGAATGAGTGACATGGGTGGACAAGAACAGTACTGGAGAAACTTTTTTACACTGCCTGAGAGTAGAATGTTGAGATGTCTGGCATCGCTTTCCCTGAGACTTGTTTATGGAGTATTTCCCCACCAATACAAAACATGTAACTTGACAGTTATGACTCACATATACACCATAGTGTATAGGGCTGATATCCTAATAACATGCAACTGCTAATCTTTCCTCTGCTAACATTCACTTTAAACCCCAACCCAGTACCATATGCTAACTCTAATTAAGCAAGTAGGCCTCAAGCTTTTTATTTGGCTAAGGAAAAATCTCTGTTCATTAAGAAATGACATCAATATTTAACAAATATTAGAAACTCTCATCACAAGAACAGTAAGGCATCTGTCGTCCTGACGAAGCAGACCAAATTTGTTATTGTACAGTACATCTTTGGTACACTAACACCACCATGGAACTCATGGCTGTAATTCACTCCCAGTACTGTCCAGAAGGTGTCACCACAGCCTTATTGGCCTGAAGAACTTGTGGACAAGTGCGGAGTAGAAAGCAAAGGAAGAAAAACAGACACAAAGAAAAAAAAAATCATCATGAAGACAAAGGAACACAAGACACCTACCAGGCAACAATATTTCCAAATACAGAGCTCTAAACATTTACCCTCTACAAAACTATAAATTTACTGTAGAAGAGAGTGGGTCTGCACCTGTGACTGAGAGTGAAAAGTGAGAGATTTAAAGAAGGTGCTACTTGATGGAATCAATCTGTAGAAAGTAAACAGGAGATGAACTGGAAATACCCATGTGCTGATCCTGGTCCAAGCTTCTCACTTAAACTGGTTTACCTTGTTATCCCTTAGGTATATAAGCTACATTGCATAAAATGAAACATCTTAAAAGAAGAGCTCAGTAGAGTGGCTAGGAAAAAGAAAAACGTCTAAAACTAGAAGCCTTTTTATTAAGAAATTGTACAAATGATCTCCAAATTACTGCTACAGACAAAAGGAGGCTTCAAGGGACAAAACTTGTTGCTGTAGTTCATCTTGCTTTACTGTGGTGTCTTCACTCATGTACTAGCTGCTAAAAGCCATTGTCTTTATAGCACTACATCTTTTAATCTCCACTCTTCCCCCACCCCATAGTTTAATTAAAAGACAATGAACCTTTTAAAGTAGTCAAATGGAAAATATAAAACTGCACCATTCTATCAAGGCCTAAGATATTACCATTTTCAGAACATGAGAAGAATTCAAAATAACATACGTGGCATTTTATTACACTTTGGTCCCTCTGTGCCATTTCTTTAATAATGTTCTTGGTTGGAACAACTATTTGAAACCAGAAAGACCAATTCAACTTCAGACTGATAAATAAGATTCAAAATTTTTAAAAAAATCAAGAAATCCAATGACTGATAAGATTAAACTTTTTAAAATGAAATAACACCAGTTTGATCTATTTTCTAGATAACTGAAAAATTCATTAAAAATTTTAATTTCTAAAATAATATGATTCTAAATTGCTACTATGTATAATTAACATACGTCTAAAAATAAGTAGCTTTTCTTATTGAAGTATTATTTACTGAATGTATTGTCAGTTTTTTTAATGTATTGTCAGTTTTAAAGCATATGGGTTATCATAAGATAAAGTAAAATTTTATCGAAGATAAAAGTAGGCCTGAATACTTAGCTTTCCTTCAACTCCACAGCCTAAATCTATTAATTTTGGCAAAGGGCACTAAGACAAATCTATGCCATTTGAAATGTTCCATGGGAGTCTTTAAGAGTGAAGGTCTTGTCTACTCTTTATGGACATTAAAATGCTTCATCCCAAGGACCCCTTTATAGCAAACTGCAAGCTGTTCTGTTTTATCTGCTTTGACAGGATGAAGGGCTGAGCTGGCCCTAGAGGCAAGGGATAGGGAGTCTGAGTAGTTCAAATTTGAGATTTCCAATAAACCATCTCCTACAATTAGAAGAAAGGAATGGAAGAGAGTCATTTCAGCAGATAGTTTCAACCCATTAAGAATTATGGCATTCCCCCTCCACTTAACTGCATCACTGAAAGTCTAACTAAACTTATGTTTCTCCTATGTTCTACTTCAAACTTGCACTAAACCTCTAATAATCTGCCTATTAGAGCACTGGCATAATATGCCCTTCTTAGTCACCTGATTCTAATACTTGCTGAATTCTATGCCTCCATTAAAGAATGACATTGCCCCATTTGTTAGGAAATGGAAAGACTTGGAAAAAAATTATATTAAGTGAAGTAAGCCAAGCCCAAAGAAACATAGGTACCATGGTTTCCCTTATTTGCAATAACTAGTATAAGTCTGAGTCAAGCAGAAACGGTCAGATAAGTTGATGTTAGGCAAAACGAACCCCAAGATAAGGACTCAAATGGTTTTTCTTTCTTGCTATTGTTTCTAACATATTTATAAGATGATTTCTTTGTTGCTTTGTATGTCCCTCCCCCACGGTATAACCCCTGTTTTCACTGTTTTTGATGTTGGTTCTTGTTTTCTTTAATAAACACAAATCCTTTTCAGCACTCTTGGAAATCATTATTATTCTTTATCCTTAAGTTCAAACTTCTATTATAGGTTGAAAACTTCTAGAGCTTTTTAAAAATCTTCTTGGCCTATTGGTCTCCATAAAAGAAAAGAAATTAGTTAATTAATACGTTAGTTAGTTAACAAGTGATGACAGGGAATGAGACTTCGGTTTAAATCTTCATTTATAGATTTTAACTACAGGAATCTTGCTTTATAAAACTTTTTAAAGACACCACTCTATTAAATATGAAATCTCTTTACCCTTTTATAATTAGGCTTGTCTAATGTTTCTTAATACTTCCATAAAAGAAATGCAAATCAAAATATTGAGATTCTTAAAACTTCCATAAAAGAAAAGCAAATCAAAATATTGAGATTCCAAAATATTGGAATCTCATGGCTATAATCAAGAAATCTAATAACAACAGTTGTTGAGAGGGATGTGGCCAAAAGGAAGCACTACTACATTGTTGGTGGGAGTATAAACTTGTTCAACTGCTCTGGAAAGCAGTATGGAGATTCCTGAAAAGACTACACACAGAGCTTCCCTATGACCCCGCGATTCTACGTCTGGGTATTTACCCAAATGACTACAAACAAGGACACACTAAAGCTACCAGCACAACTATGTTTATTGCAACATTATTTACCATAGTTAAGATATGGAATCAATCCAGATGCTCAATAGATGAATAGATCAAGAAAATGTGATACACACACACAGAGGCACATAGTACACGCAAAATGGAATATTATGTTTCCATAAGACAGTGCCCCATTTGTAAGGAAATGGAAGGACTTGGAAAAAAATCATATTAACTGAAGCCAGACCCAAAGAAACATAGGTCTCCCTTATTTGTAATAATATATATCTAGGATAATCTTAGCAGATGAGCAGACTAGCTCAATAGCTATGTACATATGACCATATAAGATGATGCTAAGCAAAATGAACTCCAAGACATGGACACAAGAGGTTTTTCTTTGTTCTTGTTGTTCTCAATGTACTATGTGATTTTTTTCTTTCATGTTTTTCCCCCTATGGTTTATCCCCTGTTGTCACTGTATTCGATTTTGGTATCTTGGGTATTGTATATATGTTTATCTGAACTAGGGAAGGGAAGGATAACAACAAAATGGTGAGACAAAGGTCAAAGGGGTTCGGAACCTATGCAAGAGCAATACTCACAAGACAATATGTTGGAAATGATCTGTACAACTTGGGGAGGAACTAAGGAGGAGGGGAACGAGGGAAAAATGAGGGAAGGAGTAACAAGTTAGACAAGAAGTGTAATCACTACTTTACTTGTGTTACTGTAACCCCTCTGTACATCACCTTGACAATAATTTTAAAAAAAAACTTGAAATAGGGCCTCTGTTTTTCAAAGCATGGCAGTTGAAAATAATACATATTAAGTAATAATGAAAATGATACACATAAAAGTGATAACTAACAGCAAAAGAACACGGAGGCTCACATACAACCATGGTTCCAAAAGAGAAATGTACAACAGTATGTAAAACTAGAGCTACTGGAATGCTTGGCTCTGGAAGGAAACAGTAGTAACAGGTTGAGAAGGACTAAACAGTATTCACACAAATGGTTAAGTGATACACAGATGTAATTTGATAGTGGGGGCTTTACTTCACCTGAAAGATGTTTCCATAGTCATATCTGTAGAACCCTTAAAATCACTGTATACTGAACACCAAACTGTCATTATAAAACTGTCTAGAAGGAGTCCTGAACATCAAGACACAGGCAAGTGAAGGACCTTCACAGGGAGGAATAAGCAAAGTCAAACAACAAGATTCATAAAACTCTCCACCCAAAATTGGTCTGCAAACAAAAACAGAAATTTAATCGTAATAAAGGTATCTGACAGAATCAACAATCAGAAAATAAATTAATTCATTACAAAATTAGTTTTATTAAAACATTCTGGCAGAGATTTTAAGAGAAGTATGTTTAGGATGTTTGAAATTTTAAAAATGAAGAAGAAATAATTTCTGACAAAACACAATACAGATTATTCTAAAAGAACAGGCCAATGCAGAAAAATTTAAACTCAAAATATAGGCACTTAAGTTAGTTAAGTCATTTAGATAATCTCTGGACTGGTACTTCTAGAGACAAAACCCTAAGGAATCAATTATTTTTTAATCAAGAATGTTTTATTTATTTATTTATTTATTTTTTTGCTTATGTGGTGCTGAGGAATCGAACCCAGGGCCTCTGGCATGCAAGGCAAGCACTCTACCACTGAGCCACCTTCCCAGCCCCGGAATCAATTTTTTTTAATCTATTGAGTTCATCAATGTTTCAGGATGAGACCAACATATAAAAATCAACTATTTCTCTATACACTACCAATCCATATACTACAATTTGAAGATAAAATTAAATGATTAATTCCATCTATAATAGCATCAACAAAAAATAAAACACCCAGGAATAAATGTTGTAAGAGAAGAACAGACTTGTATGTTCAAACTACTAAAGATTGTTGAACAAAACTCAAAAACTTTGAAGTACCTTAGTAAATGGAAAAACATCCAAAGGTCTTCCAACAAACCAGGAGATTTGATATTATTAAGGTTATACTACTTCTAAAATTGATTTCCAGTCAATTGAATGCATATTAAAAGCCTAGATACATTTTTGCTGAAATAGACAAGCTGACTGAATAGAATAATCTTGAGAAAGATGAATAAAGTTCACCCCTCACTATATGCAAAATTAAGTAACTAGATAAAAGAGCTAAATGTAAGACCTAAACTATAAAACTCTTAGAAGAAAAACAGGAGTAAATATTCTTCACCCTGGCTTAGATAATGACTTCTTAGATTTATCATATGCATAAGAAATCGAAGAAAAGTTTGACAAATCAGATGCCATCAAAATTTAAAAACTGAGTCTGAGATTAATTTGAAATTGAGAGCCTCCTGCCTCAGCCTCCCCAGTACTAACATTACAAACCACTATGCCCTGATAAAATAATAAACTTGTTCTTCAAAGGATATCGTTAGGAAAGATAAAAGAAAACCAATGAAAGGGAAGAAAGTACTTTCAAATAATATATCTGATAAGGAACTTATATTAAAAATGGGCAAAGAACACATACAAGTCAGTAGTAAAAAGACTAATACCTAATTTTAATAATGAGGAAAGGATTTGATAGAAATTTCTTCAAAGGAGACACAGAAATGCCAAAAGCATGTGAAAAGATGCTCATACTCATTTAGGAAAAAAAAGAGGATGAAATACTGATAGGTGCTATAATATTTTTTTAAAAAATTTGTTTTTGTCGGTCATGAGGTCTGAACTCTGGGCCTGGGTGCTGTCCCTCAGCTCTTCAGCTCAGGGCTAATGCTCTACCATTTGAGCCATAGCTTCACGTCTGGCCTTTTCTGCTTATGTGGTGCTGAGGAATTGAACCTAGGGCCTCATGCATGCAAGGCAAGCACTACTACTGAGCCACCTTCCCAGTCCCATAGGTGCTATAATATAAATAAGTCTCAACACAACTGAATGTGAAAGCACTGTATGTATGAAGCTATTGTTTAATACCACATATACAAGGCTCAGAATAGCCAAATCTATCAAGATAGAATGTAGATTCACTGATATGGTAGGCTGAAAGGCATAAGAAAATAGAAGAGGGAAAAATGGGTAGTAACTATGAATGAGTCCCTGGCATATATGGAAAGGACTATGATGAAATTAAATTTTTCTAAAATTAGATTTAGATAATACTTGTAAAAGCCAACAAAACTCCATCCCAGTAAATTTTATTGCAAAAAAGTTTTTAAAAGTGTCTAGAGACTAGGATATAAACTACTATAATATTCTGAAAAATAATTTGGCAACATGTAATTGCTAAACATACACACACACACAGCAATTTCACTCTTAAGTACACAAAGGTAAAAATCTTATATATGAGCACAGGGAGACACAGACAAAAAATGTCCACTGCAGCACTATTTCTAATAGTTGGAAAAAAGATATTACCTAGGAGACTATAAAGAAATTAATGGGTAAATGAGCTAAAACCTGTCTTTAAAATGAAAAGTCATGTAAAATACATCAATAAAAAGAAACCTTGTCAGGCATATAGGGTCACATCTATAATTCCCACTATCCCAGCTACACAGAGGTTTCAGGAAGAAGGATTGAAGTCTGACAGCAAAAGTGTGAGACTCTACCTGAAAAAAAGGGGGTGAGGTAAGTGTGTATTTGAGTAGTAAAATGCCTACCTAGTAGGCAAAAGGTCCCGAGTTCAAACTTCAATATTGAAAAAAAGGAAGGAAATTAAACAAATAGAAGAAGAAAAAACACCTTATAATACAAGATTCTTAGGTCTGGGATGTAGATCAGTAGGATAGAACTTGGCTAGTATGTGCAAGGGTTCTATTCTGAGCACTGAATAAAATAAAACAAATGAAAAGATATTGAATAATCTGACACATACAGTGTGATACTTCGTATTGTTTAAAATACCATTTTGGGATACAGAAAGATATAATAATAATGATGTACAGAATAATAATGTAAAATTTTATTAGAAATAAATCGACAGGCAGGTGTCAGTGGCTCTTGCCTGTAATCCTAGCTACTCAGGAGACTGAGATCAGAGGATCATGGTTTGAAGCCAGCCTGGGAAGAAAAGTCCCTATGAGACTCCTATCTCCAGTGAACCACTCAAAAACTGGAAGTAAAGCTATGGCTCAAAGTGGTGGAGCACTAGTCTTGAGCCAAAGAGCTCAGGACAGTGCCCAGGGCTTGAGAGGAAAGGAAGAATAAGAAGGAAGGAAGGAAGGAAGGAAGGAAAGAAGGAAGGAAGGAAGGAAGGAAGGAGAAAAAGCCACTCATTTTAAGGTCATATTTCTGTGAAGAAGAGCAATGAATATGATATAATGTAAATTTTTCTGTAATGTACCATTGTTATTTAAAAATTACACAGAAATCATGTTGAATTTGTAAATTATTAGCCTATGCAATGTACATAACAGTATTGCTTATATTAGTCTCCATATTTTGTTCAATATGTTTGAAATATATATGTTAATATACTCATACAAATGGCATATCCAACAAATTTGAAGTTTTTCTAAATAGCAACCTTCCAAAGATTTTTCTGTTTTTCAATTGATAACATATCAAGAGCAAATAATACTCATTTGAGTCAACATCAGATTGCTACTAAAAGTCAAAGGATTAACTTAGTCAAAGTGCTAATTTTTTTTATTTTAAAGGCATAATTACTATGCATGAATTCAAATGTTTTAAAAAATCAGATGCTCTCTGGCCTTCCCACTAGTGTCGCCTGTCAAGGTCACTGTTTCAAGAATATAACAATTATTCAGGAATGAGGAAGAACATTCAGTGAGATATTTTCCCTATGTTTCCTCAGTATAAATCACAGAAATGACAACTGCAATTAAATCTTCCTTAAAAATTACCTGAGTTTTAAGTCAAGATGAAAATTATTTCTAACCTTATGAACTTTAACACTGCATTGTACTAGAAGAAATCCTGCCAGTTTTCCTTTCTATCAATAAAAGATATGACAGCAAATAAATAGGAAGTCTTCACTTCTGACCTTTTCTAGAAATTCAAAAGAGGTAATCCTATTTGTGACAATTCCACTTACTAGGCCTACAAATGAAGCAACTTTAATGTTTAATATTTAAAACCAAATCATCTCTTTTCCAAAAGAACTGGAAAGAGATGAGAAGGTACCATTTAAGCTGTATGCCACAGAAGTCAGAAGCTGGGTAAGATGTCTTAAGTTTTGGAAAGAAAAAAAAAAAAGGAGAGGAGTGATTTTTTTTTAGGTTGAAGTACAGAAATTCAACAATCTACAACTATTATTACTAGAAAAGGGCTTTACCTTTTAAGAAAATTTAAGACTTCATTCTTTGATGATTGTAACAAACAGATATTACCCTCACTGACACTTTACCAAAGAAATGAGATAAGGCAATGAGAAATTTTGTATAATCGCCTACAATTACTAAACCATCACATAGATTCCTATCAGGGGTGACAATCAAGAGTCATCCTGTGAACTAATTCTGTTTCCCAGACACCGTCATAAATGGTTATTAGAATCCATAGCAGTAAGAACAGAGTTGGAGGAATATTAATACCAAACTTCAAATTCTATTACAAAGTAATAGAATAAAAACATAGTAATAAAACAGCTTGGTACTGGCACAAGAATAGGCCCGTGGGCCAATGGAATAGTACAGAAGACCCAGAAACGAACCCACAGACCTATAGCCACCTAATATTTGATAAGGGAACCAAAATCACAGAATGGAAGATAGCCTCTTCAATAAATGGTGCTGGGAGGATTGACTATACATGTGCAAAAAACTGAAGCTAGATCCTTATGTATCACTCAGCACCAGAATCAATTCCAATGGATCAAAGACCTCAATGTAAGGCCAGATACCATGAAAACATTACAGGAATGGATAGGGCTCCATGGTACATGTCAAAACTTCCTAAGTAAAGATCCAGAATTACAACAAATCAAAGAAAGACTGGATAAATGAGATTGCATCAAACTGAAGAGTTTCTGGATGGCAAAGAGCATTTTAGCAAGAAAAATATCTCACAGAATGGGAAAGATCTTTACTAGCTATATATAAGATAAGGGCTGCATATCTTAAATATACTTAAAGCTAAAAAATTAAGCCCCCCAAAAACAAGCAATCAAAGAAACAACAACTCAATTAATAAATGGACTAAATATTTAAAGAGAGACTTCTCAGAAGAAGTAAGAATGGCCAATAGGCACATCTCTGGCCATAAAAGAAATGCCAATCAAAACAATATTGAGAGCCCACCTCACCCAAGTTGGTATGACTATTATCAAGAAAACTAACAATAACAGATGCTGGTGGGGATGTGGCCTAAAGGGAACACTACTACAATGTTGGTAGGAATGAAAACTTGTTCAAATACTCTGGAAAGCAATATGGAGGTCCTCAGAAGACTAAACATAGACTTTCCATATGACTAGGCAATTACCGAAGTGACCACAAACCAGGCCACTCTAACACTACCAGCACAACCATGTTCACTGAAATATTGTTTACCATAGTCAAAATATGGAATCAACTCAGATGCCCCTGAATGGACAAATGGATCAAGAAAATGTGGTATACATACACAATGGAATTCTATGCTTTTATCAGAAAGAATGACATTGCCCTATTCATAAGGAAATGGAAAGACTTGGAAAAAAATATATTAAGCAAAGTAGGCCAGACCCCAAGAAACTTAGGTTATGTCGTTTCTCTCATTTGTAGCAATTAGAATGTGCCTATAACTTTACAAGTAAACATATGGATGGTAAAAATAAAAAAAATTATACATGAAAATTAAACAGGACTCCAAACATTTACACAGGGAGGATATTACAAAGGAGGATATTGTTTTTATATATGTTTTTATTGTAAAAATCAAAGGAGGATATTCTTAGGAAAGGATCACAAAGGCTCAATAGCTATGTGCATGTGATCACATAAAATGCTTATCAAAATAAACTTCAAGAAATGAAAACAAGAGGGTTTTTTTTTACTTTTTTGTTTTTTCTCCCTTTGTCACTGCTTCTGTACTTTTTGTCTTTTTGGAAATTTATCTGTTTGGGGGAGGGTAAGGAGGAACACTGAAATGGTGAAACAAAGGGTGAGGTAAGGCAGAAGTGATACTTGACACCGCTGAAAATGAACTATACAACCTGTGGGGGAGGGAAATTGAGAGGGAAAAAACTGGGAGAGAATGACAGAAGAAGTGACACTACTCAAAAAGAAATGTACTCATTATCTGACTTATATAAGTGCAACCCCTCCGTACATCACCTTTACAATAAAAATAAACAAAACGGTTATTAGGACATATGGGTTTGCAGAAGGTTAGTGGTCTAAGTTAGGAAGAGAATGGTCTTTTGTCTTGGTCTTGCCATGACAAGAGAAACTAAGCACATTTATCCGCAGATAAATTTTAGAATATGAGGTTATTCTTGGCTAAGTGATTTAAATAAAATTAAAATAACTACTAGCATGTATCAATGGAATAAAATACATGATGAGATTTTAAAAAGAACTTTCAGTAGACAAATAGATCAATAAAGAACATAATGTCCAGGAAGTTTTGCTTGTTAGACAAACAACTTACAGAGAAAACTGACTATACTAAATCTATAAATTCAGTTTAAAGTATGTAAGAGAATTTAACTAATCAAGTTGTAAGATCACCCTTAAAATATTAATATGTCATATTAATAAACAAAAAATAAGAAAAGAGTATATAATCTAGAAGCAGACTAAGTAATAACATAAGAAATACAGCACCATAAATCCTAGGAAAATGCAAGACTGTTTAATAAATTATGTTTTTACCTGGACAAAAATAAAATTATTTTGCATCATTAAAAACATACAATAAAATTTAAGAAAGGACTTTTTCCAACTAGAAGCAGTCTGTAGGAATTGGTACTAATCTGATAGAAATATAGGGGGAAAATAACTCAAAATATTGATGGTTTTGCCTACTGTAAGCAGCTCATACAAATGTAACCATATAATATGCAGTCTTTTGTGACAGGATTTATTCGCATTGAGTAATGTACCAGTCTTAATTCCTTTTTTTTGTGTGCCAGTGATGGGGCTTGAACTCAGAGCTTGGGCACTGTTCCCTAAGCTTTCTTGCTCAAGGCTACATTGTACCACTTGAGCCACAGCTCCACTTCTGACTTTTTTGGTTTATTTGAAGATAAAGACTCTTATGGACTGTCCTGTCTGGGCTGGCATTGAACTGTGATCCACAGATGTCAGCCTCCTGAGAAGCTAATATTACACTGGTGTCCAATAATATTTGTGTGGCTCTAATTTTTCTATTCATCAGATGGTTACCTTTTAGTGATTTTTACTACTTTCTTAAATAAGGTCTCTTATTAGGTTAAATAATATAATTCTCAAATATTTGACAAAGAATTTCAAAGCACAGAAAAACCTGTTCCTACAACATCTATGAAATGACATTAGTATGTTTTTATAGTTGTTGAAAATGAAGGAGAAATAAGCTGTTCGATAGTATTCAGCAATAAATTTTAAAAATATGCATATGTCTTTAATGTCTACAGACTTAAAAAGCCTTATAGATAATTTAATTATTGCATTCTGGGTTGCAACTTAATGGGGAGGCCTGAAAAAAAGAATGGGAGGAGGAGCTGGTATTTTTAGAAAAATGTTCCTTTGTCTTCTGTAGATCATGTACAATATATTCTTTAATTTAGAAATTATTTTAAAAGACAGATACTTTATTGTAACTAAAACAATTCTTAATCATAAAACTTCTGAAGTTCTTATAAGTTTTTTTCACATTAGAAGCTATTAAGCAACTTATATTGGTTTGAAGTTTTTTTCCCTCCCTTCTCTTCCTAACTTTTGTTGAGGAAAAAAATCAGAGAGCTGGAAGACAGTAGCTTGCTGGTAGTAGAGTACTTGACTACCATTATGAAATTCTAGGTTCCCCTCCAGCACCATGAAAAAATGTGTTTTCTAACTGCCCAATAGATAAGTGGGCTAACAACTTGAAATGCTCAACCTCTCTAGCCATAAAAGAAATGCAAATCAAAACAACATTGAGATATCACCTCACCCCAGTTAGAATGGCTATAATCAAGAACTCTAATAACAACAGATGCTGGAGGGGATGTGGACAGAAGGGAACCTTACTTCATTTTTGGTGGGAGTGTAAACTTGTTCAACCACTTTGGAAAGTAGTATGGAGGTTCCTCAAAAGACTCCACATAGAGCTCCCCTATGACCCAGTAATCCCACTTCTGGGCATTTACCCAAATGATCACAAACAAGACCATACTAAAGCTACCAACCCAGATGCCCCTCAGTAGATGAATGGATCAAGAAAATGTGGTATATATATACAATAGAATTCTATGCCTCCATCAGAAAGAATGACATTGCCCCATTTGTTAGGAAATGGAAAGACATGGAAAAAAATTATATTAAGTGAAGTAAGCTAGGCTCAAAGAAACATAGTTCCCATTGTTTCCCTTATTGGCAATAACTAGTATATGTCTGACTTAAGCAGAAAAGGTTAGATAAGTTGATGTTAGGCAAAATGAACCCCAAGATAAGGACTCAAATGGTTTTCCTTTCTTGCTATTGTCTAACATATTTATAAGATGATTTCTTTGTTGTTTTGTATGTCCCTCCCCCACAGTAAAACCCGTTTTCACTGTATTTGATGTTGGTATAATTTGTGGAGGGGAAGGGAAAAAACAAAATGTTTAAATAGGGATACAGGTGGACCCATTGCAACAATGAGATGTACAAATCGTTATGTCGAAAAACGAACTTTACAACTTTGGGGGGGAGGTGAGGGGGTGGTTGGGGGGAGATGGGAAGGGATGGGAAGGGGAAACAAAGGAGGAGGCAACAATGCTTGATAAGAAATGTATTCAATTTCTTGCTCATGTAATTGTAACCCCTCTGTATGGTATTTTCACAATTAAAAAATGTTTTCTGCTAAAAAACAAACAACTGAACAGACACCAGTATTTTATTTAGTTTTTGAACTGTTCATCTTAATATTCAGATACTTGATAATCTGTTTCATGCAACTGATAACATGGTGATGGGTCTTACTGTTAAGCATATATTTATGCTGTTTGGGAATGTGTGGTTATAGTTTGGTGGGGGAAATATCATTGTCAGTGCTCACAAGCTTTTAAAAATAGTGTGAGAACTTAAAAAACTAAATACATAGTGAAACGCAAACTAAAATAATCCAGAATTGCTGAGACTATATAGACTAATTTATCTTTAAGAACTGAAACTTAATTGTTTCCCAGGTATTTCATCTTTCAATAATCTGCTATGGAAGACATATATGTGTTTAATATGTGTGTGTGTGTGTGTGTGTGTGCGTGTGTGTGTGCATGTGTGTGTGTGTGTGTGAGTGTGTTGTTTGGGATAGAAACCAGGACCTCACACATGCTATGCAAGCAGTCTACTACTGAGCTGAAGTTTGATTAAGGAGATTTTAAAGGGTTCAAAATCTGTTGAAGTACAAAATGAGAGTTAAATGGTGTTTGGAAATGAATCATTAAAAGGGAAGAGATATATCAGCAATATTACAAAAGGAAATTTTTCTCTTAAATTTATATCCCAGTTTTACTGCATCTTACTATTGGCACAAATTAAGTTCATAAGGACCCAATGCAACCCTCCGCTCTCAATATACTGGCCAAGTGTCTAGAATTTTCCCAGAAACAATAGCTGATTATGCCAGTTCTAGAAGTCTTGACACATTCTCAATGTCCATGTGTACTTGTTTCTCACTTCTGCCTCCCATTATAATTCTACTGTTTAATGACAATGCAAAATGCTGTTTTGAACACTAATGTGTAAGTTTATATGTGAAAATGCTTTCATCACTCTGTGAATGCTTCTACCAGTCTATAATTCATCCTATTTCTAGTATTTTGTCAGATCAAAATTTCTACTATATTATTTTCTTTCTCAAAAGCTGATTACTCTCAGTGTTGCCAGACTGAAATAAAGATTTTGCAAAAAGAGATAACTCTCTACGACATAGTGCTTTGATTCCCTACTTTTGTTCATTCAAATACCCTGAACTTTGGTATGTATCATTCGATGTCACTAATGGATCCCTTACCTCTTTTTCTGGTATTATATCATTACTGAAGGAAGAAATCCTAACTCAGAACTCTCTATGATGATGGAAATGTTCTCTCTATGCTGTCCAAAATGACAGCTATTAGCAATAAGCAGCTATTAAATATCTAAAACAGGGCTAGTGACTATATATTAGTAACTGTGGTCTTGGAAATCAATAAATTAGTTTTCTGATCTGTATAATATATTGAGAAATAACTATGTTCCTGTTTAAATACTGGGTATAACTATTATTTCATTTATACTTTGCTATTACTATCATTCTGGTTCAAAGAAAAGTAAACCCACACCAACAAAGTTAAATAACATAAAACCAGTTCTAATTCTTTGGGATTAACAACAGTGCCTATCCACAAAATATTCTAGTGAGAAGCTTAGGAAATGTAACAAAGAACTTAGTAAAACCCAAAGCATTAGTATTAAGATAGTTACTTTGTTCAATACCTGGTATATAAAAAGTTATTGTACCTTCTAATGCTTGGCACATTACACTTAAAGTAATTATAACAGAATCAACCAAAAATTTTATATGGCTTGACAGTCACCTAGAGTTGTTCATAATGTTTCCATAAATTTGGGTATTAGTTGAATGAAGCCATAAAAATAAAATACATATCCACAGAATGGAATATGAAGCAATAACAAGGAATAAAAAGTCTGATTCACATTACCTGGATGTACCTCACAAACATGCTAAGCAAAGAAAGACAGTCATAAAGACAACATATTATTATAATTCTATTTATATGAAATGTCCCAAATAAACAACTCCACACAGACAGAAAATGGATCAGAGGTTGCCTGATATCACTTAATTGGGGGAAATAGAGACTGATTGGTATTGGTTGGGATTTTTGAAGTTGTTTGTTTTTACTGTTGTCACGAAAAGTGATGTGGTAATGTTTAAAAACAAACTATAGGAAAGTAATTTAAAACCTTGAAGTGCATGTAAATTTTATCTCAGTAATACTATTTTTAAAATAGTAATCAAGCCAGGCACTTATAGCCCACACCTGTGACCCTAGTTAGTTGGGAGGTTAAGGGATAGACTGTAGTTCAAGGACAGCTCAGTCAAAAAAAAGTTTGTAGGACCCCTTTTAAACCTATACCTGTGCCTGTCTTAAACTATATTGGAAGTTGAGATTAAGAGGAGTGTGGACTCCAGGCCAACCAGGGTAGAGAAATACATTAAAAAAAAAAAAAAACCATCTCAATGGAGGGAAGCTGGGTGTGGTTGTGTGTTTCTGTAATCCCCACCACAACAAAAAGCTTAAAATAAGGTGGAATGCAGTCCAGGCATGTGCCCTGGAAGTAGGTAAGATCCTATCTAAGAAATAACCAGTGGAAAGTGGGATGGAGGGATGGTTTAGGGGTATAGCATAAGGCAAAGTTCAAACCCTAGTATCATCATCAACAAAAGATGAATTCGTTTGTGTTCATAAAGGATTTTAAGAGCTAAATGTAAATTATGAATCTCTAGAATACACCTTTACTTTTAGACACAATTTTGACAAATATATTTAAGGTTAAAGTACAGTAAAACTGTAGTTTTCAAAAGAAATTTTTACACAAAAGAAATCTTTCCTTGAAACCAACAAAGCAAAAAGAATCTGGATGGGGCTGGGAATGTGGTTTGGTGGTAGAGTTAGTGCCTATCATACATGAAGCCCTGTTCGATTCCTGAATACCACATAAACAGAAAAAGTCAGAAATGGCATTGTGGCTCAATTGGTAGAAAGCTAGCCTTGAACAAATGAAGCTCAGCGACAGTGCCCAGGCACTGAATTCAAGCCCCAGGACTAGCCAAAAAAAAAAAAAAAGAAGAAGAATCTGGAGCTACCCTGGTTGAAGCACAAGTACGGGATTCCTAGTTCTACTTATATCTTGCTCTTTGCTGGTATTTAACATCTAAGAAAATTCTACAGGGTATGGAAAAATAAATAGCCTGGAAGTTAAAGCAAGAAGCAACACAGTAATTAGAAACAAACAAAACAGTCCAAGTTGTAGTATTTGCCAGCAGGCAGGCTAGGAGGCTACCATGTAATACCTCAGAATTTTTGTGGAATTTTTATAGGAATGTTTGAGTTCTGTTTATGTAAATTTGAGCATGTTGTTCAGTTTTTATTAGCCTTCAAAAGATTCCCAGTACTATCTAAATGCTTCTATTACATAACTGATAGGCATCTACAGCACCTACATTTCCCTCTCACATATTTCATACATTGCTTCTCACAGATTTCTAGCTAGGCTGTTAAGCACTTTGAGTACAACAGTTTCTTTCTATAGAGACAATGTAAAATATAATTTTAGAACTACATATTAAAATATATGTATACAAGCACACTAAATTTTATAGGCATGTAAAATATGTAAATCTCCATACATATGCAAATTTAAACATATTACATTTCATAGACAAACTGGATAATATATAAATTTGCATACATAATATATGTATATCTTGTGAAAAGCCTAATATATATTTTATTTGGTTTGCTGTTTTAATTTGGAAGGATTACACTTGGAGTTAAAACTGATTGTTTAAAAAGTACTCTACATTCACTTTGGGTAGAGAACACAATTACAGACGAAATTTTAGTCTAGACAATTAAACATACACTTGACATAATGTTTTAATGCTGGGATGAAGTATATACTTTCTATTTTAAAAAAATTCAGTAATATTATTGCTTTGCTAAAAGTAAATAGTACCTCCAGGACACCATCTGGTAAAAATCTCTCTGTGGATTAACCCAGAAAAGGAAGTAAATGAATTTTTATATATTGCATAGTTGTGGTTGCAAAACTGCAGTAAAAATATGTTTTCAATGCGCTGGTATAAGTGAGACCTCAGAGTTCAGCTACCTCACAGGATTTGATCCAAAAGTCTTGGAATATTTAACAGCATATCTCATCAACAGGGAAAAGGAGGGGTGTTTTCTTTTCTAGCATTCCTATGACTTGAAGGAAAACACAGTAATAATCCAGGAAATTGAAGTCCATGAGCTGGAAAATATGAATTTGGTATTTTAGAAAGTACTCATTATAAAAATAGGCAGTTTCGTAATGACAGGACACGGTGTGTCAGAGAAGTCTAACAGACAACCTAAGAGCAGGATAAGACCTGTCAATTTATGTGTGCATCTCTGCTGATACAAAGTGGCCAAATTAATTTTAACATTTTTAAGCTTTGTTTTGCTAATAATGTTTTGTCCAAGCCTTGGTGTAGTCCAATGACTAGAGCAATGGAACTTCCCCCACTCCTCTGGGGATTTCATTCCAGAGACTAATAGATTTCACTGTCAGAAAACATTTCCCGGATTCAGTCTTAAATTTCCGTTCCTTAATTTCATCCCGTTACTTAACTATAAAGCCTCTTATCCTACCTTTGAAAATGACTTGACTTCCATGATGTATACATCCTTCAAATACTTGTAAAATGTTATTGTAACCAGACTCAGTCAAAAATGAACAAACAATATACATTTTAATTTAATCTTTTCCTGTAAGCTAAACTCTAGAGCCTTCTAGTTGGAACACTAATCGCTTTGCTTATTTGAGTTATACACATGCCACAACTAGTATTCTTATTATGATATTTTATCTTTTAGCTACATGATGAGAAGCTTTTGCATATACAGAATAAAATCTCATTGACTGATTTTACTGCCATATTGTATTACAAGATCATGTATAATTTGCAACTGCTATCATCTCAAACCAAGTCTCCTGGTATTACTAACTTTCCAAGTATGGTATAAGCTATCCAATTGAATAGCTGTGTTTCTGATTATTTTTCCCTAGATGTATTAGCTACATTTTTCCAGGTTGAATCACATTTCATTTCCTGCCCATATTTCTAACCACTTTAGGTCCCTTTTATCTGCCCTCACTGGTTTTGTCAACACCATCCAATTTACCATCATCTGTAAATTTAATTAACATGATGTGTATCCTCTCTTATAAATCATTAATGAAGTCTTTCTACAATGATTTATTTTTGAAAAACTCAAATGCTGCTCAATGTTGACAGTCTTGCTATAGTCTTAGGAACATACCATTTTTTTGCTCTTAATGATTTCATTTTTTTTTGGAGTGGATATGGAGAACTAACAACAGAATCATGTTCAGAACCACTGCTTTCTTTTTTGAATATTAGTGTGAAATTACATTTATGATTGTTATTGTGTATAACAGCAAAGCTTTTACTAACAATTTTCAGCCCTTCTCCAACTGTTACTTTTTTTTCTCCCAGGAATGTGTTCTTACACCACAGAAGCTTCCCAATAATGTTCTATACCCATCATATAAACTTGTCAAAGATTTTTCATTCCAAATTTTGCCATGCAGTGAGTTCTTAAATTTATTTTAATGTGGCAATAGTCTGTTATAGCAAATGAGGAAAGACTGAAGTAAAATTTAGAATGTTTCTATTTCAAGTATCAATAAGGCTTATATAAGCTGAACAAAAAAACTATGTTGTTCTTTTGCATTTGTAATTGTAACTTAATTTGTTATTTAAATTTATCTTTTATACTAAAATGATTTCCTTATTTTTTATTATCTTTTAAGTAGTTCTACAAAAGAAGTTCCATTTAACAAAGCAGTTTATGAATGCAACAATCTTGATCAATGTCACTCCCTTCAACACTCACCCATCTTCAACCTACACCTTCCTTACTTTTCTTAATTTTGTGGTATATACCATGAATTCTTGACTGCATTTCCCCTTCTCCTTCATTTCTCTGCCCCACTCCCACTGACCCCATTTCCCCTCTTGCATGTACCTATATCCTAGTGCTGATTTTGCTGGGCTTTGACCTAATCTTTCTAAAAGATTATACTAGCTGAGCTTTCCATAGAGTCTATTATAATTCAGTTAATTCATTTGTAACCTCTTGCATACTACCCAAGTGTTTACTTATAGATTTATGGTACACTTTATCTACCAAAAATGAGGGAAACCATACTACCTTTGTTTTTCTGGGTCTGGTTTAGTTCACTAAATATAATGTTTTCCAAGTCTTTTTATTTCCTTATGAATGGTACAATATTATTATTTCTAATAGATAAGTACAACTCCATTATATATACATATATGTACATATATTTATGTATACACACACACATATACACTAGTATTCTCAGCCAGCTTGTGTGTGTGTGTAAGAGAGAGAGAAACAGAGAGAGAGAGAGAAACAGAGAGACAAAGAGACAGAGAAACAGAGGGGCAGAGAGATGAAGAAGGAGAGAGAGAGGGAGGAAGTACGTGCTGGCAGAGTCTTGAACTCAGGGCCAGGTAGCTGTCCTTTAGCTTTTTCACTCAAGGCTGACACTCTACCACTTGAGCCATAGATGTGCTTCTGATTTTTTGGTAGATAAGAAAATCTCACAGACTCTTGAGTTCAAGTCCAGGATAGGCACAAAACAAACTAGCAAAAAGCTTTATTTGTAAAGAGTCAGACAGCAAATATTTTAAGGTTAGGAAATCAAGGGACAAAATAAAAGGTATGATAAATGTGCTTGCATAACAAAACAGATGCAAATTTATCCACATTTTTACTGATAAAGCATATTAAAAATAATTTAGTATATTTTTGTTTTTTTTAATTTAATTTTATTGTCAAAGTGATGTACAGAAGGGTTACAGTTACATACATAAGGGAGACAGGCCTATTAATAGACCTATCTACTAATACTTTATTAGTAGAGTAGAATTCTTTTTGTAGACATAACGTTCTGTCAAAATAAAAAGTATATAGTGTTCTCAATTATTAAAATTGATTTTTACTGTTAAAATTGATCCATAATATTATATATTTACTCTTTGAAAATGCCTTTTCACACAGACAAGTATTCCCAAATACTAATATCAGACATAAGCATATGGTATTGTTATATAGAAGGCATTTATACAATTATATTAAATTTTTTGGTGATAATTGTAGTTTAGCACTTCATTACATTGTACATTAATCAGTTCTAATTGAAGGTTAGATGGAAGCTCCTCAATTATATAGTTAATGGATTTTTAAACATAGATATTTCCTTTCTATTTGAATCAAGGCCTAAAAATTTACCAGCACTCTGGTTCAAGATTGGAAACTAAGGCTGGGTGTTGGTGGCTCATGCCTATAATCTTAGATACTCAGGAGGCTGAGATCTGAGGATTGCAGTTCAAAGCTCAGGCAGGAAAGTCTGTGAAACTCTTATCTCCAATAAACCAGCAGAAAACTGGAAGTGGCACTGTGGCTCAAGTGGTAGGAGCACTAGCCTTGAGCTGAAGAGCTCAGGCATAATGCCAAGGCCCAGAGTTTAAGATCCAGGACTGGCAAAAAAAAAAAAAAAAGATTGGAAACTAGTCATTCAAATTTTTTTTTTTTGTGGAAATGGAGATACTATTTCTTGTTTTGGCTTTTAACAATACAGATGTGTATAAAACACACTGGCATTTAAAATTTAAGCGATGTTGATTATCATTGAATGCTTCTAGTCTATCACATATAAATGTAGTTTGCCACTGAATTAAAAAGCATCATCAGGGCTTCATCAAAAGCTTATATACAAAGCCATTTTCTCTTTGATACAGTGTGTGAAGGAGTTTCTTCTCATTTAAAATAGTGTCGATTTGATATTGTGTTAAAAAATTCCTAATACAACTACGTTACAACTGTAAAGTCATTGAACTGCTGTGTGTAAAAGAAGTCAGGATATTCAAGCTCCATTTCTGACCAAAATTCACAGAATTAATTTTTTAAGCCCCTGAGAGCCTTGAAGTTCATTGTTGACTCTACTGGCTAACAATAAGCGATAGATACAAATATTTTGCACAAAGTAACTACAGATAAATAACACAATGAATAACTATGATCTCCATCTATGACTTTTGTAAATTTGTCCAACTGACATTTTTTACTTTATATTTATCTTTACTTGTATCAATTTTAATACATCTTAGCATATTCCACTTGAGGTTGTGCTAATGTTTTTATTGTTGTTGTTTAGTTTAATATATTGTTTGTGCTGATTTCAAAGAGATGGACAAAAGTCAAAGAAATAATTTATCTTTTTTGTTAAGCTTTGTTTTATAACTATTGAATTATCCTCAAAGTCCTTAATTTTGCTGAGTTTAAACCTCAGTCTGTCACATCACTGCACTTTATTTAGGATATACAAAGCTAGAAAAAGCATCATTCCTAAACAAACACCGAAGAACTAAACAATACATATTTTAATTCTCCCTTGAGGTTTTTAGACCTAAGTTACAGTGAACTAACCTGAAATTTAAAGACAGACAACTACCTCTGGGATGGGAAGTGAGCACTGACTCACCTGGGACAGAACACCAAAAGAATCTGAAGAAACGAGTAAAAATATTCCAGCATACATTCTGAACTAAAGGCCAGATGTAGAACCATGACTGTTGTTTCTTCCTTGCTACCTACTACCAGGCTAGTAAGCATCAAAAGTATACTACAAGAGTGAGGGACAGAAAGAAACTATCTTTGTATACAAGGATACAAGGAACAACTAACAACTAAAAGTCTAAAGAGGGGTAGTAGCGGTAATAAAAACAAAACAAAACCAGATAGTATGACAAACCATACCTAATCTTAAAACACAAGATGATGGTGGAAAATGTAAGAAAGCCAAGAAATAGCAAAATACTGTGTAGACTGACATAATTCTAACAGCCAGGAGAAAAGAGTGGCTCATTTCCCTACATAAATGTTTCTTTTGTTTCTACAAGCCTGTATCAATGTCTACCCTTCAACCAAAATTAACTAAACACACACAGAAAGCAAGAAGGAAGCAAAGCCATGGAGCACACCTAACAGTAGAGAAAGCTGAAGAAACGCATAACTTATGGAATCTATTTTCCCTATGAACTTACAAGCAATCATCAAGTAATAAGATATAGAAAAAAAGTAAGACAAAGATTGAAAAAGGAATTTAACTGAAATGTTCTGGAGCAGTGGTTCTCAAAATTTAGTGTACATCAGGATAGTATACATATATCCTGATGTACAC